>NC_055666.1:3981829-4649329 GCF_017976325.1 Chelmon rostratus
TCCAGCATTCCAAGATCCTTGTCTTCCTGTTATTGCCTTGTGTTTTTTCATAAGTAAATCATTGTTGAACAAGTATTTTTCTAGTCTAGATTTGATTCATTTGTTACTTTGTATCCTTGCCATTTGAGCCCTTTTTGAGTTTTGAAATTGACCTTCTAAATTATCCTGAGCACCTTTTGTTAATAAATTACTTCTTTATTTTTGTAACTTTGCTGATTGTGTCTGAGTCTTGCATTTGAGTCCTGAAACCTCGCGCCTCCGGGCCCTGTCTCTGCCATTATCTGAATTTTTTTCCAACAGAAATTGTGAACAGAGCCGAAAGAAGTCTGCTTCAGAGTGACAGATCCACACATTAAAGAATTTAACTGATTATTTTGTGATTATATAACTGGGATACAGAAATTATTCTATTTTGAAGGGATCCGTAAATGTGGCTAACAAAATCTGTAGGTTTGTAGTTGGGTTGCATTAATATTCACAATGGATATGATTTCATATGATGCGATGGAGTGTTTAGTTTGTTTCCCTCATAAATACAGTATGTGTCTGTGTGTGTGTATTGTAATAATGGTTTCACCAAATTATGATGTAAACATTTTTGTCTTTGTTGTATGGATTTTTTTTGTTAATTAAAGTAAGGTAGAGAAGGTAGCACAAAAAGCCGCCGACTGAGACCTCCAGCGGTCTCTGTCAGTCATGTGACCCTAGCCCGGCAGCGTAGAGGGCTGTCCCTGTCTCATCGGGTCAGCTTTAATTGTCAGGCGTGACTTACCGTCAATATCTCATTACTACCAGAATAGACAACCACAAGGTCGTCACCACTGAATGTAATTCCACTTCTGAATGTCATGATTAGAATGAAAAAGTGATTTTAAGTCGAATTCAATTAAAATATTAAACACAATAATTGTAACAGATGTACTTTCGCAGGTGCCCTATTTTTCAAATTGGCATGGCTCACATGGCACATGAGTCCGTTGTGATCTCAGCTTCCATCTCCGACCTTCTATCTGAGTGTGTGTTTCAGCGAGTGGGGATGCTTTCCCGTGCTCTCGCTAATGATGGCCTTCCTCCATTCTGTACCTCTGAATGTGTGTGTGTGTGGTTGTGTGTCCCTTGGTTATAGGCATGTGTGTTCATTCCTCCTTTTGTCTGTGTAAGCATGTGTGCATCTTCCTCCACTGCTGCTTGTATATTTAATTCCTTTGCATGTGTGTATGTGGCTGTGTACATTCCTCTATTATTCAGTGTGTGTGTGTGTGTGTGTGTGTGTGTGTTTACACTCCGTCTCCCCAGTAGAGCCAGCAGCTAGCAATCTAGGTTAAAGATCCCAGGCTCGGTGGATCGATCCTTCCCTCAGCCTCTATCGGCCTGCCTTTAATACTTAATGAGAAAAGGTGTTTGATGAATGTGAGCCACCCTGCTCCCTGTGCGATCTATTAACACTGTTTTACATTCATCTATAGGGCTTTGGGACACACACATAATCCCCCAGATATCATGCAGTGAAGGTGTAAGTTTGAATGAAGGCCTCTTTTTGTGGGTCGACAGTCTCATTTTCTGGGATTACACGAGAGGAAAAGGTTTTCCTCAACATTCGGTCGCACTGTGAGATGCACACAACAACACGTGAACTTGCTGATGGATGTTATTGTTGAACTTCATGTCAAAAAAATTTAAAATCTTGAACTTCACTTTCAACCATTTTTGCTTCACTGAAATAGTTCCTCTCTCCTGCGAGTTTATAGAGTAGCCTGTACTTTTGGTAGCTTATATACTACGTGAATTAAGCTTCTGAAGACTACACATTTTTCAAATGATGCAGTTTTATCACTAGACAACCCCCTGAATCACTTAAGATGATGATGTATTCTCGTGTATTCCTATAAACCAAAATGAGCATCCATCAGGAGCAGCTGGCCTTGCTCATGTGTGCTGCAGTGCTGTGCAGAAAAGCCAGGGGGACCCATGGAAAAAGCCAAATTTGGTGAAATGGTGGACGTAGAGATACAGAGAGATGAAGGTGATTGAACCTCTTGAGAGCAGGTGAGCTGTGTCGCTGCACTCTGTACTGAAGCCTTGAAAGCTGGGAGAACTGAACTACTGCATATATAACAAGGAGACTTTTTTTTTTCATTTACGTATTGTTTTTCACCAGTTTTGGATTATTTTTCTCATTTCTTTACTTGTAAAGTACCCTTGAGCAATTATCAAACACATGATTAAGTTTAGCTTGAGCCTTTTTATGAATATAAATGAGGAAAAGAAAAGAAATGGACAGTGAAATCCCAAGTTGTTGGCATAAACATTATTTTCACAGGGGATGAGTAAATAAAAAATAAATACAGACATTAAGCCGAAAAGCAGTGACAAAGATAAAGTGAGCTGAGACGATGAATGACATCATATCTCATCTCATCTGAAACAAGTACAAAAGAATGAAATTCATGCGGAAGTGAACTGAATTATTCAAGAAACAGAAAAGTGAAAGGAGATATTGTGAGTGTCTGAGACAGAGAATGAGAAACTGTCCAGACTCTTTATGGGCCAAGGGTTCAAGGTTTAACAACAGATTTTACTTATGGTCAGAGCTATGATACTATAGTTTCCTGTAGAGTTTCATTTGTCATATGCATGGAATATCCCTCAAAGTTCATGTAGTTTTATTTTTAAAAAATCTGTTTAGGTCATTTATTCTAGTTATAGTTATTGTTATGAGATGATGGTTAAATCTGTGCCACATTTCCAAAGAATCATGAGGTAATGTATAATAAAGTACAGTAGATATGATTAAGTATTAATCCTATCTACATGAATATTAACTTGTTAATCAACAGTCACAGTTTTACTGTGCTACCACATATGTGTAGGGGAGCATGGAGCGTCTCATGTGATTTGTTATATGCCTACAGTATGCATGCACCAGTGCACTCCAACATAAAACCACATGCGCTGTTTCTTGTGCTGCTGTCACATGACTTCCCCTCTGAGGATCAATGATGTCTTTTCATTTTTTTTAAACAAATATTTGAAAATCCTGCCCTATTTCTGAACAAAATATGCTGATGTACAGCCAGTGGTGAAAGATGTACTCAAATTGTTTACTTAAGTAACAGTAGCAATACTACTGTCCATAAACTCTGCTACAAGTAAACATATTGGCATCAACGTATACTTGAAGTAAAAGTAAAAAATATAAGTAAAAATACTCATTATGCATTATTATTTTCACTATAATGTGGTATATGTTACATTATTGAATTATATTTTTCATGAATTAATATGTGCATAGCTTTAACATTTTCAGCATTTAAAGAAGTGGCTAATTTTAATTGATTTTAGAATAACAATAATACTCCTGGGATCATGAATTTATATTTTTACCTATGATACTACATAATTTATTTATTGATTATATTTTGTATTATTCTGAATCTTAAAATCTTTTTTTTTTTTTTTTTCCCCAGCAGAAACAGACAAAAAAAAAAAAAAAAAAAACTCTGACAAACCCACTTTACAATACCTGGCCAGCAGCTGACAGGCAAAGCTAGCGACCAGCTAGTGGAGCATAGAATGGAGAATTTATCAGCGAAGGAGCCAGATATTAATCTCAAAAGTTGCAGTTACATCCTACAGTAAATAAGTGCTAATTGTAGCTACATGTCTGCTGCACCAGCAGGTGATAATATATCACTGTCTGTAATTACAGCATGTTCTGCTGCCACCAAGTTGCCAAAAACATCAATAAATACTGCTTCAGTATTGACAGTCAACACTTACTGGAAACATCGGCTGGAAAGTGCCACTTTGCAAATATTTGACCAAAACCTGGATCATTCCCAAACCTGGTTTTGTCACTGCCATGACCGGCCTCTGGACTGTGTTAACCAGAGAGTTCTTGCAGAGCCTGCAGTTAAAGGGACCTGTGGTGCTAGCCCCTGCCTCTGATTACAGTCCTTCACTTTAATCGTCCCTTTAGAAATACTCTAATTTGGAAAACACTTTGCTGGTTAATAATAATTGACGTGGGAGTTATGTTTCCTCCAAAACGAATTTGGCAAAGCTTATTAGTAGCAGTATAAGAATATATTGTAGGAAACAAGGATGGAGTAGTTGAAAGAGTGTAATATTCATCTCTTTGAATGAGTGGTAGGGCTTCATCTTTGTTAGCAGCATTTACCATGTTCATAAGTACATCGTATCGTTTTGACGTTTATATTTCTGATATTTCCATATCCATCTTCCACTTTTGACTGCTGTGAGGATTCATCCTGACATGGTCCTTGGCTGTCTCAGTTCATCATTTTGCTGCTCTCTCTGTATTTCAGCAGACAACAGAATGAATCCCCTCAATAGAGTCCACTCTTCAGCAGATGTCCAGGCTGTCACGGTTCATTTTATCATAATTGGTAGTTCCACCTCAGGGGAAGAGAGAGACAAAGAGGGGGTGAGGGCAGAGAAAGAGACAGACAGACCGGGGAGACGGGGAGGGCGAGATAGGAGAGGATGAGCAGGGGAAGGGAAGGATGGATGAGCAGAGAAACAAGGAGGGATGGAGCTGAGGGGGGAGGTGGAGGGAGAGAGAGCGAGAAAAGGAAAGAAAAGGACACACACAGAGAGAAATGAGCCTTCAGCCAACATTTTAACAGAGCTGGCCTGGTGTTTCGATGGTCAGGTCTCAGAGCAGATGGTTTAAAGACTCACTGTGGGTCTCACATTAGCGAGCAGAATGTGGCACACTGAGGTCTGGACACACTGCAAACCTCCCTCTGCCAGTTCGCCCTGCCCTGAGACATGAGACACCGGGTTAAATGAGTGGATACAGCAACGACCAGCACTTCTACAGGAGTGATGGTTGCTGTCAAAATGTCTCTTCTGCAGATATTTAACCATCACTTTTACCTAGATACACAACCACATTAATACAAACCACCAAACCGAACCAAACACTGCATGAAGATCATCAAAAGTCAATCCAGCGGCCAAAACAAGTATCTGTATGTGCTCCTGTACCTTTAGTCTGTGTGTGTTTGCATCACTATCCTCTGTTGCCAGTTAGCTAAGGCTAACTAACCTTCAGCAGATGTTAGCAGTGCATGGACATCAGGTAGCCTCCTGCTTAATTTCAATGAGACTACATTGGAAGTGCACACACAGAGGACAGCAAAAAAGCACAAGGGTCATCCAGCGCTACCGTGAGTTCGGCTCAGATTTGTCCGGTCTCGACCATCTGGAGGAAGGGTCTTATGTAATATGAGCCGTGCAGAGACACACAGAGAAAAAGGAAATAAAACACAAATAAAACAAAGCTGGTGTGCTGCATGATAGACAGGAACCTGCTTTCCGGTTGCTCTGCAATCTGTTCCACCTGGGAATGATGCAGAAGTGGAGTGTTTTTTTTGCCTGCTTGATTTTGTTGACTTGCTTGGATTTGTCTAATTTGGTCATTTTTACTTGACATTTGGGCGTCACGGGTAGGTAGGCTTAAATGGTTTCTTTTTCTGTCTGTTTTAATTGTGTTTATATTTGGCATCTGTCAGAAATAGGCTAGGAGCACGTTCTCTGCGGAGCAGAGTGGAGAGCTGCGTCTGAAACACACCGAGGCACGCCTCGTGGATCTGCATGCATTGTCTAGAATGGCTGCGATCAGCTCCGGAAAGCGACAGAGCCGTGCCCGGTAGAATTTAGGGGTAACTCCTTTTCTGAACCTGTGATGGACAATGAATGATAAACCTCATCCCTTGAGTATTTCGGCTTAGTTTCTGTCCGTATTTATATGTCAGCCTATGAACTGAAATCAACATCAAGCTGTGAGCCGTCGGAGCAAAGCTGGCAATGTGCGAGCAGTTTCCAGGCCCAGCTCCCAGCACCAAGAAAATGAGTCAAAGTAGGCGGGCTTTAGATAAGTATGCACACTGTATACACGTGTTGTCATCTTGCTTGCACTCAGACACAGTCTGCATAGTCATAAATGTGGGGTTGCACACAGTTGTCCATGCAGCCGTTTGCACAGACCCTTATGGACATGAGGACCTCACTAAAATGTGTGACACATGGGCCCTCACAGCCATGCAGAAACAGGAATTTACCTATCATCCAAGCTATTGTTATAATTTCAGCCGTGCCACTGCAGTACCAGGTCGTTGACTGTGTGTCTGAGAGGGCTGCACCCCTTCTTTTGACAGGTGGGCGAAAAATAATCTACTTTCCTGCTCCTGTAGATGTGCTTGGCTGGACTTCACATGAGCGGAGTCCACACTTTAGAGGCCTTAAGCAAAGACAGACAGAGCCAGTGAGGTGAGGAGGAAGGGAGAGATGGGAAAGAGGAAAGACACAGCAAGCGGCGTGTTGATTGGCTAAAGAGAAATAGTCCGGTCCCACAGCAGATGGTTATAAAGCCTCTCAGGATGTCACATTATCAACGAGAACAGCAGCGGCCTTCAAATCAAAACGCAGCTCGCCCCTGAGTCTGCTTCACAGCGGCTTTTTATCACAGCAGCAGCTAATTATGTGAATCAAACGCTTGTATTTTATAACCCTAAGAAACCTGATTCGTGAATAACAAATGAGGATTCAAACGCTGGCTGAAGCACTGTATGCTGTGCAGAGCGGAAAGCTGTAGAGAAACTTGTATTCCTTTCTTTGTGAATATTATCCTAATTCACAGCACATTGTAACACTGTGTCACTGCAGCTTATTGATTTAACTTATCATTTTTAGTCTTAATTGTTTTCTTTGCTGAAAAATACCCCCCCCCCCCCCAAGAAGCAGGTCAGTGTAGAGAGTAACATATCGCTAACTCCACTTTTTCTTCATGCAAAACATTTGCATTTGCATTTACTATGTCTCTGTCTGAAGGTGTGTGTCTGGGTTTCAATAGATTTTCTGAGCTCATGAAGGGGCGCGTTAAAGCAAACGTTAAACTGTTGTTGTTTGAAGTTATAGTTGCTGGTAGTGAATTCACTGTGATAGGTCCCAGAGCTCTGCTCAAGAAGAGCAGCTGCTTTATGTGTTTACAGTCAAATGAATTGTTGCTGCTTCACAATAAAAGCCGCCCAGTGGTTCACAAGTTAAACGTCATTCATGTTAACCAGCAGCAACAGGAACGGTTCGGTTTGCCATTGCAGTAACTTAATAAAGCTCTGATGCGAGTACAGATAGCTGTCCAGCGGGAGGAAGTGTCATGACCCATGCTGTGCACGCCAGTTTTTTGTTAAGTTTCCCCTTGTGTGTTGTCTTTGTCTGGGTTTTGTCACATCCTGTTTTATTTTGAAGGTTCATGTTATGTGTCTTTGTTTTCTTTACTTCCTGTGTTTTACCGTTCTTGTCATTGTCTGATTGTTTCCACCTGTGTGTCATTAGTGATCCCTCCTTGTGTATATAAGTCTGTGGGTACATCCCATTGCATCCTCGTTTCCCTCACTTGCGTCTTTTCCTTGCGTCTTAGTGTCTTAGTCCCTCCCACCAGGGATGCATGAGAGGACGCAAGGAAACCACGCAAGGAGAGAAGAAACGAGGAAATATGTTTTATTAGAATTGAGACGTCCTTTCCTCTGAAGCGTCACATGAAGCGACGTCTGTTGACACAGCTGGATCTGCTGCGTTTACCGTTATATTCACACCCCCACCACCCCCCCGCCCTCGATATATTTACATTTTATACTTATATTTACATTGTTAAAAAGTCTCAAGCGCTAGCAAATAAATATGAAACACTTTTATTAACACACTTGAGAATTAATGAGTTCATTCTTGGCTGGACGCCTCTTCCAGGTGAACAGGTGTCATTTTCTGACCTGAACTTTATCAGCCTCGCTGTGTCTTCTGTCCTGTTCAATGAGACACATGTCAGACCTGTCAGTGAAGAGAAACCTACGAGTCATGAAACACATTATTTCACTCAGATAACACGCAGAACGAGTGACGAGAGGCCGATGTGTTAGTGTTAGAACAGGTTGTAGATAAAAGACTGATTAGTGGAGACAAAACTGGAGACAGATGTTTTAATGTCTGACGCTGAACGCAGAAATCAGCTGCTGCGGGACTTTTATCCATCAGTAGAAATAACAGCGGTAAACCAAACTCTGTCTCCAGCTCCGTCTCTCTCAGGTCTGGGATGTCCCTTCACTTCTTCACATTTGACATGTTTTGTCTGAATATCTGTAAAGAAATAAGTTTTCCTGCCTGCCGGCCTGCGCACGGTAAGAGGCAGTTGCTAGGCAACGTACGTGTTTACTTTCAGAGCCGCTGCGCAGTGAGAGCGATGACAGACGAGAGTAGGCTCATTTTAAATCAATAAATATGTTTTAATCACTATTTTGTGTCACTTTATATTGAATGCTTTAGTAGTGAGCATAGTTCAAAGCACGATAATAGTGAGCAGGTTCCTATCGTCCCTGCTCACTAAACATCATCTCTTACGTGATTGAAACATGACGGATCCTCGTGTTCTTGCATTATCGCTCTTTGGAGAACGTAGCGTTGTTAGGCTCATCTGAATTACAGCCATTCACTGCAGGATATTTACACTAGCGCACTTTCTCCTCCACCTCGTTCAAACGTGCCAGCTGTGGGGGCGGAGTCTTCATACCGTTCAGTTGACAGACTTCCGGGTAGGATGCACTGATGTATCCTCGCTCATGGCTCCTCCGAGAGCCCTCCTCGATCCTCGCTCCTCAGAGCCGCAATTTTCGCTTTGGGACGGCCGGCAAGATGGCGGACCAGAAGTACTTCCGGTTCGAGCGAGGATCGAGGAGCGAGGAAACAACAATTTTGAGAAATGAGATGCACCCTGTGTCTTCCCCTGTGTCACCTTGCTGTCTGCGCTTCCCTTGTTGATTAAGTATCTTTGCCATTGCCCCATACCTTTAGTGTTTGTCCATGTGCTGTCTTTGTTCACGTCCAGGTCACGTTTCATGTTAGTGTATTCCTAGTGTTGTCTCAGCCATGCCATGTTTTATGTGCTCGAGTTTCTAGTCTTATGTTTTATGTAAGAGAGTTTTTGTATTGTCTTCGTCTCAACCCTTGCCCCGTCATGTTTGCGTGTTTGTGTTTTGGTGATAGTGGGTTGTGTGTGTTCTTTGTTTCCCAGTGAGGTCATCTTTCTCTGTATAAGGCCATTTACCCCAGCGTGTGTTTCTTAGTCTCTGAGTTTTGGTTTTCCTTGGTTTTTCTTTGTTAATTAAATTTTGTTAATTTATATCAGTGCCCCCTTGTGTCTGCGTTTGGGTTCAACCCCTTTGTTCCCCCTTAAAACCCTGACATTCCTGACAGGAAGTTTTGTATCAATTACACAAAATTACAAACTGTTACACTAAAGTAAGTGCATGCATTGTTTTCAGGTAGCCTGCTGTGCATGTATAGGTAATTTGAATGCCATGCAGCTAAGGCGGACTCCGCCAGTAAAAATGAAAACTACAACATATACAGAGAGGGCAGTTCTTACTGTAACATATTAAATGGCTATTGTGGAAAAAATGGCAATCATAAGTACTCAAACATGGGTTTTGAAATAATGAAAATGAGACGACTATGATTGATTTTCTCCTGGGTTTCCACTCCATACATATATTAAATCCTCATAAGATTAAACAAGGAGATAAAGAAGATATATTTTGGACAGGGATCACTTTGCCGAGTCACAGTAGCTGTTATCTTGGAATGTGTGGAAAGGGTTTTCTGTTCTGAGATGTCAGATTATGAAGCAGATTATGAAACGCTCCAGGTGCTTTGTGCTGCAGCAGTGACAGCTAAGGTTATTATGGTACACTGAAACTTAAGCCAAGGTGAAAAATGAGGCCCAGTGACAGTTCAATCAGTGCTCCATTCAAGAACGCTTCTATCAGTGAGCTTCTCCGCGCAGTAAAGCCGCTGGGGTGCCCAAAAAATAAGTACATGAATAAATAATCATAAATTATCATCTCAGCACAATTTTAGAGAGTCAGCGCTGAGCTCTGAGCTCTGACCGAGAACAAATGTCCACTGTTATTTCCAAGGTAGTTTCACTGTGGAATTTCCTTGACTATTTCAGTTCAACATGTACTGACTGAAAAACACTGATTTCACAATCTTTGCTTCTCAGTGAGAAGAACACAGCATCATGGCTAACAACCCAGCTGTCATGCTTTGCACCAAAGGAGACCGAGAGGAACAGAAAGGCAAAAGATCTGACGATTGTGAGTCCAGCTCTCTGTGGACGCACTGCTGCTGCGGAGACAGTGTGCAAAAATAGATGAATTGAAACTTCAGAGCGAATCCAAACGGAAGACCTTCGACCATGTCCGTAACCAGCACCAGAAACGCATTTGGCTAATCAAAGAGGATGTCACGTGCCTCTGCTGCGGCTACAGCTACAGCGCCTGTCATGAGCTCTGCATTTGCTGAGGCCTGAGCTAATGTCATGCTTATCTGTGTGTGTGTGTGTGTGTGTGTGTCTTTTTATATCTTACACTCAATGTGTGCATTCAGTAGCCTATCATCTTTAGAGTGCTCTTTCCACCACACACACACACACACACACACACACACACACAAATCAACATCTTCACTGACATAAGGGTTCTCATTTTCACCTTTTGTTATTTACTACTTATTTCAATGCTTAAATACAGTAAAAACATCTTTTTTGTGTATTCAAAATTCATTTATTTCATCAAAACAGCCACAAAATTGGCTTACAACCATTAACCATTTAACAACAATTAGAACAGGGGTTCTTTCACTTTGACCGGTCCGACGAGAAACCAGTGCTTGCAAAGGTTCCTAGGTGTGTGTTGAATATGCACATGCATTAGAGGAATGCATGCACGATTAGGCTGCAATGTGGATTAAAGCGGTTTGGTGCGAATTCACAACAATCAGCGTTAAGGGGTTAACATTGGCCATTACATTGTTTAAAATGGTGTCAGTTCATTGTAGAAAAAAAACACAGCTGTATCTAGAAGGTCCAGCTTCTGGTTAGTCAGTATTGTGGCAAAACCAACACCACGAAGACTCAAGAACAGAAAGCTGCCTACAAAATACCAGCCAGGGATGGATAGAAGCAAATTTCCAAGTCACTGAATAACCCTTGGAGTGCGGTGAAATCGATTATCAAGACACAGAAAGTGTTTGGCACACTGTTGTCAATCTGTCTCGAGCGGGCCTTCCACAGAAAATGAGTCACCATGCAAGAGGGATTCCGGTGAAATTCAGCAAAACACCAGTGACGACTCCGAGGGAGTTCCAAGCTCCTGTTTCCAAGATCGGAGAAACTGTGCAGACAACAGCTGGGTGCTTCACCCATCACAGCCCTATTGGAGAGTGGCAAGGATTAAAAAAAAAAAAAAAAAAACACAAGTCGCATAAAAGCTCACGTAGAGTAGGCCAGAAGGCAGATGGAGGACTCCGAAGACAGCTGGAGGAGGGTGTTACGGCCTGATGACACATCAAACAAAGAGCTGTTTTTGGCATCAAGATGACAAATCTTCAGAAACACACCATCATGCCATGCAGCAGGTGCTGGAGGGCCCTTTAAAGACAAATTACTACGTCAAAATACAGGGAAATCCCTGACGATGACCCCAAACATAAAGCAGAAAATATTTAGGAATGGCTTGAGAACAGTAATGTGAATGTCCAAGGGTGGTTGAGTCTTGAGTGCATCACCACTACAGTAGGGAACTGAAAAAAACCAGCCATGCCACAGCATTAAAAATCACACAGTTCATCAAACATCCCAACTGCAGCACCCCTACATACCCAGCAGGAAAATCTCTTACGTCCAATAAGACTTTGACGAGGAAATGATCTTTTCTCTAACCAAAGTAAGGTTTTGTATGTAACTGCTTATTCTTGGTTCCTATTGATCATAAGTTGGTTTCAGAAATGAGGCCCCTGATCTCGACACAACTGAGATTTTTGGCTGGACTTGAGAAGGGCTGTTCACTCATGATATCCTCACAACTGATCTGAACTCAGAGCAGTTTGCAAAGACTCGAGAAATGTTCCTTGCAAAAGGTGCATCTACAGTACATCTATAGTATCTACAATACATTTACTATAGCGAAAGATACAAAACAACTGTGACTTCATGTTGTTAGTTAGCTCGGAGACTTAGCAGGCTATTGAAGTATCTTGTTAGCTGCATTGCTGATTACTTTAGTTGGTTTGACAATAAGTGCATTTGATCTTTTTTTTGCCACTTAGAAGCAAAAAAAATCTCAAACAAGCTGACACACAACTCTGACATGTCACCTTTCAAAGTTGTTTTAGCTAACATTTTAATGAAGTCTTGCATATTTCCATATCCAACAGGCACAGAGAATATGAGCACTCATTCAGAATGATGTTTGTTGGTGCCTCATGGATATTAGTCCAATATTCACTCTCTTTTTGACAACGTTTTGGTCTTTGCTGACTCTTGAGAGACAAGCATCTGGTTTGCTAGCTGCTGGAAGTTCAGCAGAGTTCACCATGCTAGTTGCAAACTTTTGACTGCAGTTCTGGAAATAGCTGCACACTGCTGCTGGGAACAGGGCTGATGAGCAATGAGACTGAACCGCACAGAAAATGTGTGGTAAAACCAAAGCGATGAGCTGAACAGGCTGAAAAGCTCTGTGATGCTGCAGACCTGGGGGATAATTCTAACTGGGATGAAAGATTTCATTAGACTGTCTCCAATGCTCCCTTTCCTCCTGCAATTAGTAACACTTTATACATCCTTGGCCCATATCTGGTGAGGAGACTGTGGCTCAGGAAGTGGAGGGAGTCATCCAAAAACACTCGTTGGTCAGGCCTCTTGCGTGGTGGCTCTGCCCACACCGGTGTGTCTGGCTGCTTGATTGATTGACTTTTAATAAACTGCTTCACTGGTTCACTGAATAATTTAACTGTTAGATGGACGGGTTGGTTTGTAAGTTGACAAATATATTAGTTTATTGAGTCTGGGTTCACTTTTTTGAGTGAATTCTAACCAAAGTCAGAGCTTTGACAAAACTATAGTGTCCTGGCTGCAGTGTGCTGACTGCTGCTTTTCATTAAACAAGGAATTATCACACCTCTCAAAATGTCACTGCATGACCAGTGCAAGACCCATTGTGTCCACTTTTTGGTCGCAAATCTCACAAAAGCAATTCCAGTTGTATTTTCTTCTCTCAACTGACAATATCTTTGTCTCAGACCACCCACATCCATCAGCCTTTCATGTGCTAATGTGGTATTCTGTGTTTCCTGCCCTGTGTATGAAATCTAACTACAGGTGTTATAATACTGACCAATAAGTTGTGTTCAGTTGGTACTTGACCATTTGTAAAGTAGAAACATGACTTGCTCTTATATTTGTGGTCAGGTGGAAACACAGTATTCAGACACATGACGCATTCACTTGACTAAACCCTGAAGTTCATTATTTCATTACAGCAGTGTGGTTATGTCAGGTTTAGCACTTTGGAAAGCTGTATGACATGTTGTGAAATGGATGAGACCCTTGAGTCTTATTATTCTCATTCACTCAAACAGAATGTTATGTAAATCCCCTGGAGCAGATGAATGAGTGGTTTGGGATTCAAACAGGCATTTGTGAGCTTAAACTCTCTCAAATACTAGAGAGCACGGAAAAAAGGCCGTCAGTCCTGCAGTCTCACAGCGTGAAGGTGCTTCATGATGATAAACAGCCACAAACCAGACATAATGAGACTACTCAGAATCACAATCCAGTTTATTAAGTAGACCTTCACATACAAGTACTGCAAAAGTGAAGAAACATAAATAGAAAATCTAAACTTTTGCAATTAGAATATTATAATATGGTTTCATTTTAAAAACATATATTGGTCACATTTCATCAAAGTCAGTTTGGTTCTGTTTAAAACTATATCAAGTGCTACAAATTCTTAACTGGAAAATGCACCATGAAACACAGAGTTGTTCAGTCACTTACCTTTGTTTCCCATTCATTTTCTCCAGAGCTGTGCATGAGTACGATGTCACAGACTAGAGGGTCACACACCTGCTCTCCGCTGTCTGGCCTCCTGCTTCACACAGTGGCAAGTGTAAAATTAAAACTGACCTTTTTCAGCGAGAAAGCCCATTACTGGGACACGGCTAAACTGAAGGCCAAACTCTGTGTCAGGCATAGCTCACCCTGAGGTTGAGGTGTGAACACACAGGTCACATTTTGAGGAAATGCAGAATGCATTCACAGGATGAAGGGTAGTGCCAGATCCATGTCACGAGGATGATATGACTTGTTACAAACTGCAAGGTCCATATACATTTTATTTACCTCATCATGTCTTCCCCTCATCTGAAGCCAAAGTTAAGCCTTCGCAAACAAATATGGATACTTAATGTTAGCCAAAGACCATCATTCAATGTAATTAAAGCCAAATTTAATGGATATGGTGTTTAATTGCAGTTGCATAGCATTAATCTGTGATTGTTTGTGACTTTTTTTTTCCCATTCCTACCATCAATCCCAGATGACATGAAAAACAACAAAAAACAACCAAGCTGGAAAAGTCAAATTTGCTGCCTATTTGCTGTACGACCAAATCAGAAATGAAGAGCCTAGTCATTCTGTTTACTTACCACTGTTAGAGAGAGAAACTAAAAGTATCAATAATGCAGGAAGTTAAAGTTTCAGGTAAGTTTTATGACTGTCTTTCTAGTTGCTGCATGTAGCTGCAGTGACAGTTGTGTATAGCTAGGCGGAACACAAGTAGCTGACAGACAGTTACGTTCTGCATAGAACCAGAGCAGCTGAGGCTTTGGGTCCTGATGGGTCCACTGTGATCACTGTCTAAATCATGATCTTTAAAATGAACTGAACATATTGGCTTTACAATGCTGATGTCTTTTAAAATAATAATAATAAAAAAGAAACAATTGGTAACCTTGTAGATTTACCTGTAGATATTTTTCTTCTTCTTAGAATAATTACACAGGCTGAAAACATTCTCCATCTCAGACGACTGATCCACTGTCAACAAGCTAAAGACGGCTGGTGCTTGACATTTAGGAGGTTTTCACCTGATATCAACATCAGTCATATCTACTGTAACTGGAGAGTGCAGAATAAAGAGTAGGTGGATCCTCGCTGAAAATGTTAATCGGTGTGTGAATTTGTCCTTCATTTACCTACCACTGTGCACTGTATCCTTTATCTTGCGTCTGCATACATCTACTTAGTTTGCATAATCCTTCAAGTTGCATCTGCATTCTCATGTATTTCACATTTCCCTACATTTGCTTACACTTTGCATTTGGGTCCTTTGACCCTATTTGTATCATTCCTTTTCACTTCACAATCGCATTAGGTACATTTTTTAACATGACTATTTTTGCCCACATTTTCCAAAGTGCACGTGCCAAATGTCTAAATGACGATACATTGAGATTAATCAGAACTCGTGGTGTGCTGCCAGCTCTTTCTTTGCTCCATACGATCGACCCTAAAACTCTTTCAGTGACAGCTGTGGACAAAAAAGAACAAGGGAGGGAAAAAGCTGCATTTCTGGTTGAATGAGCAGACAGTAGCCACGTTTCCTCTTCTGTATCACTCAATACAAGAAAGAGTCTGGTCTGTGCGGAGCTTAGTCCCAGAGGGATGCATTATAGGGCAGCAGGCCTGAGACCCATTTGTGACCTTCCTTGAATGCAGGCTTGGGGGTAGGAATGGACCGGAACAAGGTCTTGAACTCGCGATCAGCCAGGTTGGCCACTTTCTGCTGTGTCTTCCTGTCTAGCTGCAAGGCTTGTAATGCTCTCTGGTTGTCATGTGTTGTATTTTTCACAGCCTGTCTTCTTTTTTTTACGTGTGTCTAACCTTTTCTCTCCTTTGTGTTGTGCATTGTGCAGGCACTTTTTCTTGCTGCTGTGTAGCTTTCCAGTTCTTTCCTATCCAAAGGGCTTGCCTTTTCCCTCACTTTTCTAATGTTTTCTTTCCTCCTTCAACCCCTTAATGGTGATTGTCGCGAATTTGCATCATACCGCTTTAATCCATATTGCAGCCGAATCGCGCATGCATTCCTCTAATGCCGGTTTGTGCAAAAAAGTATTTTTATTTCATTTAAGCATTAACGCCTGCTGTCGCTAATTTGCATCATACCTACATTTATATCTGTATGTGCTACAGAAAAATTAACAAACTCCTCTTAATTTAGGATCAATTTGAAAGCAAAAACACAAAGAATTTTTTAATATAATTCTAAATAAATTCAGGCGTCAAGGCCTTAAAGGCCTTTCTCTTAGGAATCATAACATTTTAGACCAAATTCAATGCTGCAAACTGGGGATGCATCAATACTGCTAATTGAAAGTCTGATCAGAAGGAACTTGGAAGGTAAAATGAAGGCTGCCAGTTAAATGACTGCCCAGACTGTCCACTGTAAACATCCATTACAGTTTGCAAACCACCTTCATGATTCAACTTTGACCTGAGGTACTTGCCACAGTTCAGTTCATGTGGAATTATTACATGTAGAACATGAGCAGAGATGGTATGTGGTCTCTGTGACTCCCCACAAGGAAGCACTGAGTTCTGCACAGCAGGGAGTGTGGAATGATGATGGTTCCTGTCCCTCTACAGGAATGATGATGGAGAGTTTGTCTACACCGAGATATTGTTCAACGTTTGATCCCTCTGTCCACACCAAGCCAATGTCTTTCTCACCCAGAATCAGAGCTTTTACAAAACCGTATCAAGTTTAGAAGAACAGTCCACAGAGAGAGTAAATCTTTATTACCTTCATTAAAAATACTTCAACATTACAGTATTGTTGACTGCGGATTAAGATCACGTAAGGAAAAGTTTGCTGTTACCTTAATGCCAACGGCATTTCTGCTGCAGCAGAGTCGTGAATGAAAACACCGTGTAGACCTGTATGAATATGACTGGATGCTTCTAGCCATGCTGCAGTGAAGGAGCCATTCCAGTACAGTGGTAGATAGAACAGCTGATCCCAATAATACTATACAAGAACAATTTCAGGGCTCTGCCTGAAGTAACACTTCAAGTAAAACTATTAGTACACTTCTTTTAAACTAAAACATGTTGAGTTTACTTTATATGTACTTATCTGAAATATACTCAAAAAATTATGCTTTAGTATACTGTACGTGGTTTATACTGAAAAGTACACAGAAAAGTATACTTTGCTTATACTACTTTCTTTTCTTTTCATTGAGATTTTTTCAAGAAAAGTATCTCTTGCCTTTTGCAGAAAGTTTCTCATATACTTTGCTTGTAGTTGTGTGTGACTCTTTAGGGTAACCTATTAAATACTTTTTTCTTACCTACAAGTCTGATCTGATCATCAGTTCACATCTGTGAATGTGGCAAAAAAAAAAGAGAAAACAATCTCACAATGCTGCAAATAAAAGAAGCAAGGATTAAAATACAAACTGAATTAATGAGAGGGTGAGGAGCAGGTGGAGGCATGAGGAGGTGAGGGGAATAAGGTGAATGAAACATGAGAAGATGGAAGGAGCTGATTGGCTGGGGAGAACACCGGGAACGGGGCAGGGCTAACGAGGGTGATGCAGGGCAGGTGTGGAGGGAAACGCAGGCTGGGGAGGAGCACAGGAGGAAAACAGTGCAATCAGCCAGCAAAAAACTCAGGGAGCAAGAACCCCAGCCATCAAAGCCATGCAGTGCTTCCTTCCTCCTTTCTAAATGAATGCTTAGTTTTGTTTTGTTTGTATGCACGGCCTTACGGACCATGCTCTGTCGAAATTCCCTGACATCAACATGTAAGATGTGAGATGCATCATAAGAAAAAATACAACAACAAAAGCTGAGCTGAGCAAGCAGACATATGAATATAATGTTTGTTTCCATTTAGTTTAAAAGAACATTAATCTGAGTTTTCATCACTATGTTCTTATGTTAATACAATATTACTTTGAAAATTTTGATTTATAAAATAAATACATACTCTTAATCCTGAGTATCTCTTGGTATGGTGTATGAACTTGAAGTATATTTCTTTTTTGTAAGGGATACTTGGGGTACATACTGATTTGGCCAAAATGTATTATGTGCCATACAGCAGGCAAACAGATGCAAAAACTACAGTATGCAGAAATAACTGGCTGTCGTATTGATTCAGCAAAAATCTCTAGTATGCATCAGACAAGTCTATCTTGCCTGCACTGCAAAAAATCCAACTTGTATTTTTTGGTCTAAAACAGTGGTTTAAATTGGTTAAACTTAGAAATATAATTTATTGACATTTGAGGCAATAATATCAGTGCAAACTCTTAATTCTTTGTTGTGAAATGCGGGAAAGCCAACTTTCCGAGTTGGCACCCTCGAAGTCTCACTCTCATTGTGGCTGTGCTGCCTCAAGCTGGAGTCCACCCAGGTAAGCACCCTTTAATTAAATTAAGTTAAAATGATACGGCAATTTTATTCTGAGTTGTGTTGTGCCGTGTTGTACATTGTTTGATGAAGAAGGCGACCAACACATTTTCAGCGTTTAAACACAAACATTTTTTCAGTTATTAGCAAAAGCTGATGTTAGCGGCTAACTGATGCTAGCAGCGCTGCATCAGTTAGCCGCTAACTTGTCTGGGCATATTCTGACTGGTTGGTATTGTCTCAATTCATGTTCAATATGTTACAGCCAGTAGCCATAAGGGTATCAATGCCAATTCAAAAATGTGGTCGCAACATTAGCTGACATTTCACAGCGGTGTTACGAACACTCGTACCAACTTAGCACATGGTTCTGGTGAGGACCGCAGCGCAGGTGAGCAGCAGGGTGGTTTGACAGTAGGGAAAGAGCGAGCGGAGCAGGAGTGGAACCGGACATGGAGCCGGCCACAGGCTGCTGTGCATTTAGTTTGCTGTCTGCCTCTCTACTCAGTTCTCTTAACCATCTGCTGGTCTCAGTTAATGGCTGTGTGTTGAGACAGGCAGTGGAGGAATTCGGATAACCAGTGCGTGTGTATGTGAAAGCGATAGTTATTTTAGCTTGTCCTTCGTATTTTAGCCGGTCGCTACCGGAGGTTTATTAAAAAAAAGTGTTGGGTTACAGTCCCGCAGTGTGTGCATGTGTGAAGTAGGCTACAATTATTTTAGCGTGTCCTCCGTATCTTAACTGGTCGCTAACGGAGGTTAATACATAAAAAGGTGGGTTACAGTCCCACAGTTCACCCCTTCATTTATATAAACCTCAACAGCAAAGCTCTCTGTCCTCAGACTGTCCTGACCTGTTCCTGAACATCACACAGAGACAACATGGAGCTACTTGTGTGACTGATTATTGACTTTTATGAATGTTTACATCAGGCTGGCTTCAACAAATCACTTTACTGTATGCAACTGTGATTTAAGTATTAGAATAATAAGATAATCATAATAGTGTAGTGGCAAGAAAGACTGATTCACCTGTATGTATCAAATATTGTGTTGGTTATAATATACCAATATGTTACTGATTTATTTGACTGCCATGTTTTATACTGACAGCTGACTTTCTTAACCTAGACCTTTTCTGTGTGTGTTTCTGTTTTGTCCTTGTTTCTTGTGAGACAGGCTGGATTATTGCTGCTGGTTAAAGTCTCCCCAAGAATGTCACGTAAATTGGCACTTCCTGAAGTACCTGAATCAGTTGAACAGTTGCAAAACATTCTTCAGGAAAATCTTCAACTTCAAGGCAGCTTCACACTACAATATGAGGACCCCGACTTCAACAATGCTCTGTAATTTGATTGGCATTCATGAGTTGCCACCTGAGCGTGCTATCTTGCACATTCTTTGGGATGAGTCTGCACTTGTTCCGCAAGAGTCAGACTCTGTTGATTCAGTGTCTTTCCTGGACACAGCCAGTTTATCCAGCAGAGAGTCACTCCAGAGTCCCTCAGCTTTTATCAAGAACAATCTGCGTGTCAAGTGTCTTAAAGTGGCCTTCACCTTTTCCCATCCCATCCTTCTCCTACGATGTGGAGTTGAAGTTGCGCAAAGGCAATGAGGCATATGAACAGACCAAGAAAGGTATCAGCCTAACAAGAGACATGAAGATAGAGATTTTGGACAAGATTGCTCAGGCAGTTTCTGATGTGAAAGCATATCCTGATCAAGACCAGATGAGTCAGTTGCTTCTCCCCTCTATTGAGCCCCCAGTTCTGTTGGACTCCTGCGACGTTGCTGACAGTGTCAGTGGTGCACCATCACCTCGAGCTGGGGCCAGTACATGCAGCCAGGCATGTGTGGAGGACAGGGACTCAGACTCCCCACAGCCTGGCACCAGCACACAGGCAGATGATGGGCCTTCCACCTCAGGCAGGCCCCCATCCAAGAGGCCCCGCACATGGAGGGGTGCTGTGATGGCGTTCCTCACAGTGGAGGCGGAGAGGGAGCAGGCCCGTTTTCTGGAACGTAGTGCAGATACAAAGTACTTCCTTGAGTTATTTAGAGAATTAGTCAGACAGTAAGTCCAATTTGTGCAGTCATAAGTTTAGTTAGTTTAGTATCATATCATTTTTGTTTCCAATGAATAAACACTTTCAGTTGTGGCATCTAAGTCCTGACTCCGTGTTATTGTACCTCTGTGTCACAAACCGTGATAACACCTGGAATTATATGTATGCTTCATGTGATCTTGGCCAGTGAACACCTCTACTGTACCGTTCTATGCATGTAGTTGATACAATATGCGACATACTCTCATGGTTGACGGTGAGACCCTTCAAGGTAAGGTATCCCTAGGACAGCTGTCATCTATGACTGCATGCAGGTGCTGAATATGTACTGCAGCAAACTGGGACCGTCATCCAGCATGTGTACACCCTGTGCTACAATGTCAATGTCCACTAGGTATATGATGGTGAGTCTCACTGTCACTCTGCAAGTGGTGTGTGAAACCTGGACAATGATGCACATGACATTCTGCCTGTTGTATGTTGTTGGCCAATACGTACAGCTGATGCTATTACACACCTGTATGTCAAGTACCTGAATGTGCATACACATGTATTAATACAGAATACCGGCCACAGAGGCAGGTGTTGTATAGTACATACACAGGTAACAATATTTCCTCACCTGTGTGCCCTTCTACATGTAATAATATGCACATACCAGTATGGCTGTATAAAGGACATGTACAGGCGGACATGCAGTGGCAAGATATTGAGGCAACTGAAAGCAGCCACATGCATTACAAACATAACTAGACAATTCCGGTGCTGCCGAACCTTTGACAGTGGCATGAGGGGGCTGCTGGTGTTATCTATACCACTGTTTCTCAAGCCTGGTCCTGGAGTACCACGGCCCTGCATGTTTTAGATGTATCCCTGCTCCAGCACACCTGATTCAAATGAATGGCTCGTTATCAGGCCTCAGCAGAGCCCAGTAACGAGCTGAGCATTTGAATCTTACATGGAGCAGCAGAGCAGGGCAGCTGGTGCAAGATCCCTCTGTATTTAAATTTGGTGGGGCTAACCCTTTAAAATTGAACTTTGACAAGAGAAGAAAGGTTTGTCTACAAAATGATCCAAAATTATGTGTCTCCTATTCACTGTTTGGATTTTACGGGAATTTTAGAAAAAAATTTCAGGCGATTTCTCACTGGCTCTTTCACTCTAACTGATGAGGTCATCCACTCTAGGGGGAGAAATTCTGAGCATTTTTTGAGAAACTTTATGGTCTTCAGATGGTCATAGCTCAAAAACCGTAAGAGATATCAAAAAAATGTTCATTTTCGACCCGACAAAATATCTACGTTTTAAAGTTTTATTGAAGTCTCTAGGAGAAAGTATGGCAAAGCAGCGGACAATTGAAAAAGGCTGAAATTTGAGAAAATTTCCCATTCATATCTTATGGGAAATTCTTTGCAGTTTTTTGCGAATAACTTTTCGAATTATTGACGAAAGAGCTATAAAAGACATAGCAGACCATTCCCGATCGAGCCACACGTTTTGATATATAGTTTGCGAGGGTTTTCTCAAAGCTGCAGGACTAGTTACGCGCCAAAATTCTGGCGGAAGATAAAAAAAGGGAAGAAAAAACGCGCGGGATAACAATAGTGGCTCTTGCGTTGCCTCGTGCCACTAAATATCCCTCTGGGTAATGTGCAAATGAACTACAGTGGCATCACTCAAACATTTAGAAAACGCAGGACCTCATACACACAAGGCTGGTAACATGAGGTAGACACATTGTTAACAATCCACGTGGTGACACATGGCATATCACACACAGTGGCGTCCCAGGCCTGCATATCCCCATGGCCTATAGATAATCATGGTCCTGCAATGCTACAGGCTGCACACGTGGAGCAGAGAAAAGCCCCGCCAGTTGGTCACGCTGGCCATGTCCGCTTGCCGCCCCCCTCACTGGTCGCGGTGGAACCACACCAATGTCCCTGTCGTCCTCAGTTGGCTCCAGGATGTCCCCCGCTGTGAGGCAGATATTGTGGAGCACTGCAGAGGCGGTGATGACTGAGGGGACAAAGGTGTGGTCGATCTCCAGAGCCCTGAAGAACAGCGATCTCCAACGTTCCTTTAACATGCCAAAGGCCCGCTCTATCATGGAACGGGCCTTCGCATGATGGTGGTTGAAGCGGCTCTGCACCCTCCCTTGCAGTCGTTCCCTGTATGGGGTGATGATGGCCACAGGACGATCGATGCAGGGGTAGCCACCATCACCCACAATGAAGTACCCTGCAGTGAGAGAGGAACAACTTTGCAACATGTACTGTTGATGATGACTGTTTGTGTTAGGTGGTTACTTATGTCTTACCTGCGGGTGGATACAGAGCCTCGCTGTAGATCCTGCTGTTCTTCAGGACTCTGGTGTCATGGACGGAGCCAGGATACCCCACAAAGGTGTTGATGAAGAGGCCCTTCCCATCACATACAGCCTGCAACTGTATGGATGGGAAGAGCTTCCTCTTGAGGTAATCCTGGCCACAGGGTCCTGGGGGTGTACATGGCGGCCATCGATGGCACCCACACACCTGGAGAACACTGGTTTGTTGGCCAACTGTGCAAATGCGTGGCCAACTGCATTCAGTGCTCCAGGGGTGGGCAGTCTGATGACCTCCTGATGTAGGGCTGCAATATTCTCCACTCCAGTGTGCACCATTCTGCAGACTGTTGACTTGGGGACATAGAAGGCCTGGGACACCACACTGTATGACAGGCCATGCGTCAGCCAGTAGATGGTATACAATATGTGTACCTCATGTGGCCAGCCCTGTGTGTGCCTTGATGGCAGGATCCTCATCAATGCCTGTATTGACTGGCGCCTCAGCCTGTAGTCTGCCATGAGGTCCTCCTGACCATCATAATATATGGCCAAAAGTGGCCCATCAGGGTTGAGGCGAGCATATACTGGCTCCCGGTCACACTACACAGGAAAAGGACACTGTGTTACTTTCCACACATCTTATCTTTATGGATTAACACATGTCTGAACTACCAGGACCATATATAATGTTTGGGGCTGTGAATCTCTTCATCTTCATCTACCTGGCTGACAAATCCACCTTTTGTGTCCAGGCTGGTGTATGCATGCACAATTGTCACATTGCATTGGATGCTTACTGTATGTATATATTACTTATACTGTGTTTATTCACGCCTGGTTGCATGTTCGCATTGTTCTCATTTGCACCATTCATTACTGTTTGCGCACCCCCTTGTGTGTTCTCACGCGCCTCTGCTACAGTCAATGTTTCCACTGTGTGATCAATACAGTCTTATCTACTGTATTTAGGCAATATGCCATGGTGTGTGATGGAACAGCCTACAGCTACCAATGTGTTTGCTGTATTTGCTCTGTTTTTGTGATATTTGCCAATAGTAGGCACAGGATTGCACGCTGCCTCAGTCGCGCCCTCCTGTGTCTTGCTTCCTCCTCCTCATTCTCCAGCATGTGCCAGATTGCCAGTACGCATGCCGTTCGCTGTCGTCGGCGTCGGTCCATTGTCTGGCTTGTTCTCCACATGTGGTCTGGTTTAGTTTCACACTTATATAGACCTGGTACCCGACAATCGTCATTAACTAATTGAGTTGACTGGCCACAGCTGGCACAGGTATTTGGATTCATTTAAAATGCTGACTTGCTGCATGACGGTAATTACACTGCATGACACAGCTCCTCACAGTGGCTGAACACTGTCCATTGCTACCAATGGTCGGTGACAAGTGACACCATGTCAATATACTTATGAGCTCTGCATCCCCGGTGGGAGGGACTAAGACGCAAGGAAAAGATGCAAGTGAGGGAAACGAGGATGCAATTTTGAGAAATGGGATGTGCCCATTGATGACTCACTGGAGGATGAAAGACTGGCTCTGGTTGAGGAGCTCAAGAAGAAGAATAAGAATGATGCACTCATCAGGCTAAAGATGGAGCTGACTTTCTCCTTGAGGTGCAAGGAGATCGTGGAGCTGCAGCCTATGGTGTCAGAGGTTCTGGACCGGTGGCCTGCTCTGTTTTTTGAGGCAATGCATTAACATGAAGATGGTGTTGCAATTGTATTGAGAATTTAAATTTCCTTTTCACGCTTTTCAACAGATAATGGAAGAGTTTTATCGCATCACAAACAAGAACCTAATTGACAACTTCAGAGCAGCCCTTCATCAGTACACTTGGAAGCTCCTGAGACTCTATCGAGGAGGACAGCTTTTTCATCTGAGATGGATCAGATCCTTAACAGCCTGGATCAAGAGGTGAATTTAAGATGTAATAATTTAATAGCTCTGAACATTATGGATATGCCTTTTCTATGAAGCTGCTGTAGTCATTTTGATTGCAGTTGTTACAATGTTAAGTGATCCCTCAAAATAAATGCATGGGTATCTAAGGGACTGACACAACAGCACAGATAAGCAAGCCAATTCAGAGAGTGGTTGATCAAATACATACAACAAAAAAAGATACAGTGGTTCTTGTTAAACAAAGGGTATCTTAATCTTTTAAAAAATATCTTACTCAGCAGGGATCCTTTTCATAATGTTGCCAGACACTGATGGTATAAGCCTGTCAGTGACACAAACTTACCCTTCAAAAGGAGTAAACCTTTGACGAGCAACCACCAGGAATTTTCTGCGTATGGAAGAGGGTGTCTTCAATAGTTGTACTGTCCTGGCTATGACTTGATGTACCCTAATTGCGGTCAGTTGATGTGTGTATGGGGGTTGAATTTTTATTTGTGGGGTATGGGATGGAAATAGTCAATGTCAAACCCATAATTAACTCTAAAAAATATGTTCATTCAATAATTTGGAATCATTTTTGTGTAATTATTCTGATTCACAGGATTTTAATGACAAATGTCCTGCACTTCATGTGTTGGTCTTTTCCTGTCTGTCAACATTAGGACACTGACCCAGAAGTGGAGCAGACGAAGGGCCTCATTGTCTGTATCCTCACTGTGTTGGAGGAAGATGACAGCGCACTCCTCAAAATGTTGTGAGTGTTGCTGTTGTTGTAGAAGAAGAGATTTTCCTTCAAGATCTCCATGACCTGCCAACTGCTTTGGACTGATCTATGCTTTAAACCTTAGGTACCCAAAAGATCTCAGGTAGACATTTGGAACTGTTCAGAAGGTTTTCATGGAGCTCAGTGCAGACCTCTCTGCAAGGGTCAGATCCCTCAAAAACAAACTCCTTAAGTGAATCCACAAGTTAACTGATGATGTCAGATCTGGGGAACACCATGTTAATTTATTCTTGTTCACCCTCAACTCTGATGTACCTCGAGCTCCCACTCGCTTACATTAGTTTTGCACTTTATTGAGTTTTCCTTAAACATATTACACGTTAAGATTCAGTGTTTGTAAATTGTCACATACTTTTGAGCAGTGTTACAAAAAAGAATTTGCTGATTATTCTGGGACTGGAAGTTCTGGTGTTCAGTAACCTTCAACAGATTTGAGATTCATAGCTGCGTATCATACTGGTTCTGTATGGTCTTATATACATGACTCACTTTTACAAGTATGCAATGCAGCGCAAGTTGACACAGTTGTACAGTTTTAATAAAACAAATGTTTTGAATGTACATGTTGCATCTGTATTTATATATTTGATTAGAAGTTATTGGTTCTAACTTAAGTTATAAAGATGAGTTACATTATAAAGTATTGCAGTGTGCAATTTTAAAGTCTTCTTAAACTATTCTGCTATACTAACTTAACCAAATTTAAGTGGATTATGTGTAAGAGTTATTACAATATAAAATAAGTTAGTACAAATTATGGGACAGTTAGCAGAATTAAGGATTAAAAGTTTTTACAATGTAAATTTACAAGTACAACTTACAGTTGAGTTGACAAAAATCAGAATTCAGAGTTGAGCAAACTCAAAAGCAAAACTTAAAATATTTAATTTAATTGCCTCACTTAAAATTTTAGTTTGTTGCCTTGAAATTTTGAGTTCACCCAACTTTTCTTTTTTTGCAGTGTACTGTGTCCCACAATGCAAAGCGCTGGAGTGGTCAAGGCAACCAGCCGAGCCAATGACTATATTATATTTTGAAGTGAGAAATCATAAATCATAAAAAAAATTATGACAAATCTGAAAAGGGCTCTGTTTTTTTCAGAGGTCAGAAGCTCCATCAATAAATGAGTGGGGGTCGCTGGCCAGCCAGTCAGTCGCCCTCACAGACTCATCTGACCCGACAGTCTCATCTGACAGACCACTGCAGCCAACACAGCGGACTGCAGCAGCACTGGCAGAGGAAAGCCAGCCCTCAGCTGGCTCTTACTAGCATGAGAGGATGCTGCACAGCAGTGGTGGTTTGCTGTTGGCTGTGGAATATTTTTCAGACTTCATGCTACTGTGAAAAACAATATGTACTATATCTGAAACAGCCTGTGCTTCATTTAAAGTAAAACTAAAATAAACTCCAGGAACTGGAGGTAGCGAACAGCAGCAAGTGACAGCATGGCTTCCAGGTGAGCTGCAGCTGTGAGCAGAGCACAGATAGCCTAAATATACTGCCATAACGCAAAGGGTTTGTCGGATGCATTTTCGAAGAGAGCCTGCTCTCATATGACATTCATGTGTGTGAGCACAGAATACAAGATTTTTAACAACATTTTGGGTGAGCTAACTTTCAGGTTTAAATAGTCAGACTCAGCTGTTTGTTTCTTGCCAGGTGCAGAGGTTGTTGTGGCGAAGTCACCATGATCCCAGATCGTGGACATTACTTTCATAAGTCCAGTGTTGCCAGATTTGATAGAATTGATGGCCGACAAAGTAAAACCCGAGGTACAATAACCCAGAATTATCCGTTAATGTCAGTTGCGTGCATTTATCCCCTGAAATCAGTCCTGCTAACATTTCTGAAGTGTCAGTTCATCAGCCGAGTGTGTCTGCAGCAGGCGGCAGTCCATTACAGCCCAGAGTGTCCAGGGACAGAGGACGCCATTTTTACTGTTTCCTGTCAAAGTAGCTGAATGATCTGAACTTTATTCTTCAGCCTTTAAATTCTGAATGTAAAAACATTCAGTAAGTAATAAATTCAGTCCTGGGTGATCTTTTTTTCAGTAACAGTGCTTATTAATAATGTTTAAGGCATTTGTCTGAGTTTTGTTCTGAAATGTTTAATTAATGAACATCATAGGTATACAGTCGCTCTCTCCCTCACTGATCTTTTCGCCTCAGTGACCACTCGCTCCTATTTACCTTCATAAATGATTAATGATTGTCCATAAAAAGCCCCTGAAAGGATCGGCTAATACTTCTCCTGTTTGACTCGTAAGCCTATCATTTAACCGGCATGAATGATTCATCAATGGAACGGTAAATGCTTGTCGGGGTGTGTGAACGGAAAAGTGATCTTCAGTCTGTTAACTGACTAAATTATGGGTTAGAGGGTAGATTTTATGTGCTGTATGTAATATTTGTTTGCGTTGAATGAATGAATGAGTGAATGTGAATGCCTCTGAGTAGATTCCTGACCTGGTGGCCATGAGCGCAGCATCCCTGCAGCATCCTCGGGGCTAGAATCCTTTGTCACATGAAATATGCCTGAGTTTAAGTTTGTTTTTGTTTCTCTTTTCAACCAGACTTTAAATGCAGCAGGTGTCAAAATGTCAGTATTTATGAGACGTCTGGTGGGCGAGTGTTTGGGATATATGCCATGTGGCGCCCCAGTTCTACTTTAGATGGAGATCTTTGTTGCATGTCATCCCCTTCACTCCCCCTGCACTTCCTGTTTCCACGTCTTTATGTGAGAGATCCCTCTATCAAACTGGCAGGGCTGGCACTGACGTGAATAGTTAATAACATAACCAGGATCCATGCAAAGTCACCATATCCAAATGCACACTGTCAGTTACAGATTGTGGCAACAAAAAAAAGTAGCGAAAACTTTAAATTGAAAAGAGAGAAATTAGTGTTTCATTATAAAATTAGTCTGTGCTCATCAATGCATAGCTCAGTAGTTTCCCCTCCTCTTTCTGATTGATGGTCCTGACACACACATCAATCATTTATGTGCTAGTTCTTACTTCAAGTTATACGGATGAGAGCTGCGAGTTGAGTTTCTGCAGTTCTGCACATCAGATCCCTCATGCACTATGCTGCCTAATTATTATAGCTTTGGCTGGAAAGCCGAAGAGATAACAATCAGGCAGCATAGTCACATTCAGGACTGATGCTGGTTCTGATGTAGCTGCTCAGGAATGTGCTCAGATCAAAACCAGGAGCAGTGATGTCTGTTCCAAACAGACAGAACATCATCATGGGGCATGTTTTCAGTGTTTGACACATACAGATGTGCTGATTCATTACTTAAAACGTCACATTAAATGCCCCGGTTCCATTAAAAAACAAGCATTTGCTGTGATCTCAAATACTTGAGAATTGGATTAGCCTACAAAAGACCTGATATTTGGCTTGGACTCTGTCCACAAGGATTAAAAGCAGCTCAGTCCCATGGCTGCAGTATAGAGAGTGTGGAGGTTACAGGACTGCCTGTTGCTGTGAGTACTAACAACAAGCAGCAAACCCTAACGTGGGACAGACACTGAGTGTGCAGGAGCTCGACTTCATGCTAGCACGGGTACGTGTAGAGGGAATCAGTTGAGGGGCTTCCAGCTAATGGACACCAGTTAGCATAGCTTGTCCTCCCACAAAACAGCTAAACATCACTTCCCTTTACAATGATTACAACAGAGCACCATATCTCCTCACAGCACCAGCTCTGACATCAGTCAGATGCTGTCATGGGAAATGGCCATCCAGATACAGAGTTTATATGCCTGTTCTACAAATGGCCAAAGCTGCTTTAACTTTTTCTTTAAACCCGACGAATATGTACAATAGCTGCATTATAATTTCAGTTCAACTTTAAAACTTTATGCTGCTTCGATGCGTCCGTTTCTGCTGCTCATTTAAGAATTAATCCATCATTTCAGTTTGGTGTTGCATATTTTACAGTTCAATGAAATTTTAAATATTTTCACAGCTCATTGAGTTCTGTATGAGTTTAAAAGAAAATGAAGAATCAGTGTTCATCTCATTGTCTCGACTCTCTCCTACCAGCTTCTTAATCACAACTCCTAATCACCTGATAATGTGAAATTAATGGACCTTGGCAAACTGCGTGTGTGTGTGCATTTGTGTCTGTGTCTGTTGATGTGTTGTGTTTCATCTAATCACTCTTACATTGCAATATTGAGCGTCGTAAAGCAGCAGCGCTGCTCTGTAATGTGTGTGTATGCATGGATGCACCTATATGTGTGAGTGTAAATACAGTAATTTCCTGGATCCATGTCAGGAGGTTAATGATGCGTGCAGCCATTAATCAAAGGTACAATGAGGTGCTGTTGCAACAAGACTTGACAGTTTTGCATTACACGTGTGTCCTGTATGTGTACTTTGTGACTTCAGGGCATGCTTTGCAGTCACAGTAGTGTCGTGCAGCGTGACAGCAGGTGTCAGGTCAAGTCACTCAGCGTCATCTGATGCATATACATATTCTTATACATATTTCAGTAAACATATCTTTGTGTGGTAAAAGAAGAAAAAAAGAGTGGCCATGCAGCAGACGTAGCTCATTGAGAACTGGAGGGTGACTTGTTCAAGTCCAACACAGACCAGTCAGTACAGAGTGGTGGCTGGACAGGTGCCGGTTCAGCTCCCAGGCAGCGCTGAGGTGCCCTTGAGCAAGCCATTGGACGCCTAACTGTTTGGGGCGCCTGACTTTTGGGCAGCCCCATCACTCACACAGAGGCATTAACCCTGGCGACCTCCCACTGCCCAGCCACCTGCCCTCTGGACCCTGCCCCTTCTCTTCTTCAGTCTAGCGCTTTTGACCTCCTTCCTTTCCTCACCCGCCTCATTGGTCACATGTCTGTGAAGCTTCTCATCCATCCAGGTCAGAATCGTGACTGTTTGCTGTTCTGGCTCCACAGCGAGGGAACAGGGTCATTGGCTTCAGGAGAGCAGAAAGCCTGCACACCTTCTCCTGCACACTTTCTATCTCTGGCTGTCTCTAAAGGTACAATTTGAAGCTGTTCAGCATATTTGATGACACTGATGTACTTGCATGATTCCTGCAATCTTTGTGTTGTATTCACATGGTTGAATTATTATTGTAGGTTGCTTTGGATAATGCCATCAGCTAGATAAATGTAATGTCAAGAAATCATTGACTTTTAAGACAAGAAGTAAAATAAAATAAAGAATAATACTATCCTGTCACTGCACCAAGTGTTGGTTGGGTTGGATGTTTTGTACCATTAGCATATATAGCTTGTTTGGTTATTCTCAAATGGAAGCAGGAAAGGGAACGGCCATTTGTTGACAGGATTGATGTCAGTGGTCCAAATGCAGTGAGTATCACTGCTGCTGAATTTCGAACTGCTTCAGGGGTAGAATACTTGTGGCTATTTGCATCCCCACTACTGAAGACAACAAATAACACAAGCCAAAGCCAAGCCTAAATGAGAGCCATTATCATTAAAAATGAATCATAATTTCCTCTCCATGTTTCGCGCTCGGCCACACATTCTGTGATGTTTGGCAGCCATTTGTCGGCAGGAGGGACTGTTGATGAACCTGCAGTTCTGTAGAAGACACTGTTTTCTTTTTCCTTTTCTCTTCAGGGGAGACAAATGCATGTCTGACTCAGTTCTACTGTTGCTTAATCTCATGATTTCCACTCCTACAATTAGCCATAAATGAATTCCTCTAGCACCAACAGGGGGTTGGTTGTTTTAGCGTCGTCCAGTTTATGTGAAAAATGTATGCATCATCGCTTTTTTGGACACAGTCTCTAAATCCAGTTCTGTGTAACGGAAAATAAGGACGAATAAATGTTTGATTATGTGGCTCTGGGTAAAGTGAATAATGGAAAACAAAAGTTAGTTTTATATGTAAAACTCACATTTATAACCATATAAATGTACACAACAATGTCACATTGTATGAAACTGGTGCACAATGAAATCCAAAGCATGGAACTGTTAATGTGCTGTGTGTGTCCTGTGAAGGCTCTCTGCGCGAGATTAACACAAAAACACCATTTTAAAAAGCTATTTTGAAATATATCAGGTCTCAGGACCCTTGATAAATGAAAGCAGATGATTTTTTTTAAAGCATCATTTTCCTGCTTGCTCACGTTTGTCAAATTATTTGGTGATCAAAATTTTCACCTCGCATTTCACATCCTGCCGTCGGCAAATGAGCTGCGCGGCACTGAGCTAATTTTCAGCGACAGTCCTCCTTGGCTTCAGCCACGATCATTTGCCATCATTATCACTGGCTTTGTGAATGTGCTGCCCGTTAATATCCAGGACGGCTTGCAGACCAGGCGTTTGCTGTAGCACAGGAAGTAGGGGATGCACAAACCACTCGGACGAGTGTCTGTCGGTGGGTTCAGGCACATATGGCTCATTATTAATGCATGTATGTGTTTCCATGGAAAAAGGCCAGCGCTCATACATAGAATGTACTTCAATGCCCGTGTAATGTGTGACCATTTGAATGTTCATCTTTTATTGTGCTTAAGAATGTGTGTGACGTGTGTGTACGTCTGTATGTGTGTGACTCTGGCTGTTCTGTTCATCTAGATTGGATCATTTGATGTGTGAGTTGTGAATGAATCCACTGTAATCAACACAACAGGGGTGGGAAAATAAAATCGCCAACTGCATACATACTCTGTAGAGATAAGAAGTTTGGAGTGGAACTTGAGCACATGGAACATTTCACATAAGTGTACGTATGCAATAGCCTTTCTATCACACAGGCTGCACGCTCGTGTAGATTTCCCTGCAGGTCAGTGTGCGAGTTCATTTGTGTATGCGAGTGTGTCAGTCCGTCAGTGTGACTGCCAACAGTTGTGCTGCTGATGAGGGCTTTCTATACAAGCAGGCTGAATAATTCCTACTTAGCTGGCTACATGCTGCGCCCACCGGGTCGTGAAAGTCACTTTGTGTCGCAGTAATTGGCAGGGTGATCCGCCGCATGATGATTAGGGAGCTCGCCGTTGCTAAAGACGTCTGTGTATCCAGGAGAAATCACAAAGGCGGCGGTGGAGAAAGAAGTCCACCAGTTGAATACATATTGTTACAGAACACAATGTCATACAGTCTAGGTACATTCATCCACCATCGGTACATTTATATCCAAAAATATACAGTACATTAGCACGGCAGTAAATCACTTTGCTCATTTTCCATGAAGTAGCTTGTGAGCCTGAGCAGCGTGTTCCTGACAGTCATGGAAATGGTGAGAGTTTGCTCTTTTTTTTCCTGTGGATAAGATGAATGCTGAAAAACACTCAACAACAAGTTTGACTGCACAAACTTCAGTAATTAACTGGTCTCTGAACTGTTCATCAGTGGGAGCTCTGATGCTAACACAAGTGTAATATTAAAAAAAAGTGAATGGTCAGTACAGAGAGCTGGCATCAGGCAAAACTCTTCAGATGTGTTCAAAGTGTCAAAAATGTCACACAAAATTACCAAAATAAGTTATGAAATAGTGATTAAAACAAATGTATTTTGTATGTTTTGTCTAAAAACTCTTCATAAGGTGAAACACACACACACACACAAATTACTGTTTCAGTGGGAACTGCAAGACCAATCCACAACCTGGTGATTATTAAACTTTCTGAAGTAGTGTACTGTACGGAGATCACAAACACAACAGAGAGGAACACACACACACACACACAGCTGCTGTGAACACACAAAGATGAAGATGACTGGGACAGTTTCTCTCTTGCCAGGATCAAGTGAAATAAAGCAGAGGAACATCTAAAATGTTTTTAGGAGCCACTTCAGGACAAAATGGTTTATGAAAAAGTAGCATCCAGTTCAGGTGTGCCACACCTTTACTGAATCACATGCACTGTTTAAAGAATGTGCAGAATTTAAACAGTGAGGAGTCTCATGGCTGAGTTACATACATGTTAAATAAAACAGTTTATTAGGAAGTGCATAAAACATTTCCCTTAACTCCCTACACAATGGAGCAAGCTGGTGTAGAAAGTTGTGATGCACTCAAATTGAGTGCAGTGATGCACTGAAATTGAAAATTTCAGTGCATCACTTAAGTGTTTTGTCTTACAAAGCTCCCTGTACTGCCCTGACCGTTATATTACCTCCATTCAGGAGACATTTGTATTCACATTTAGGAATCTCAGATATGAAGCAGGGGATCAAATCATGGCAGCGTCCACTCTGTCTGTGGTCTAACACTGTTGATGACTGGTGAGAGAAACTCGATATAAAGCTTCAAATGTTTTTGGACAAGCACTTGCAATGACTGTTAAAGATAGAAGGAATGACTTAGCAAAATATTTGTGTTCATATAATCATTTCCTTATGGTTAAATGATATTGGGATTATTTTTTTTGATGTACTTTTAATTAATGTTGATGTGGATATGCTAAGACAAATGTTGAACTGTTTATCTGCTTCTACACAAAAAGACAATTTCACTGTAACACCAAATAATGAAAAAGGCCTAGGGTGACACCATTTGAAGATAAATGAGGCCATTTTTTTAACGTCTTAGTCAAAGACCTGTATTTGGAGTGTGTCAGTGCAGGGGCTTATATCAGTGTCTCCCCATGCTTATTAAACACCGACTGAAGGTCTTTCGTCTGGGTAATGCTACAGCAGACATTTCCATGGTGCATTTTGTCATTCTCTCTGCTGCTCTCTGCCACGGTTTATGTTTGGACAGGTTAATTGGTCGAGATTGATTTTTCACCCTCTAGGGTATCCACGCACACACACACGCACACGCACACGCACACACACACACACACACACACAACCACATTTCCATCACCTCAGAGGACATTACATTGACTTCTATATATTTTCTGGAAACTTATCCTAACCCAAAACATAACCCTAAACCTTACCCTAACTTTAGCCTAAACCAAACCTCAAACTATAGACCAGGGCTTCTCAAACCTGTCACTCAAGGTCCACATCTGATTTTATTTCAAGGTCAGAGGTCCGAAACAATTGATGGTAACAAAATAGTATTTAATCAGTTAATTAATGTCACATCTCCCTTGTGATTGGGCAGCATGACACCGACAAGGCTCAGACACTTTGTCCATACTTATTTCTGACTCATATTCTTACAGCTACACTTACACGAGTTGTAGAAACTGTGTTCTAGGGAAAATGAGACGGCTGAGACAGAATTCGCTGATAGCAAATTCTCTGGTGTAATGCAAATGTGTCAACTCAGCAGCAACAGCAGTTAACGTCGCCATGACGACCATGTCAACCATAGGGCAATAGGCCACATTAAAACCACATTCATCTGGGAACAGGATCTCTGTGAATGATCTGCAGCTACACTGTGTATTCAGCATCATCAACAACTGACTGATTTGTTCTGTTTTGTGTTTGCAACACCTTCTCACCTCCAGTACCAGTACACAAACTAACATCAACATAGTATTATACTATATTATGGGCTAGCAAACCTGGTACTGTTATATTACCTTGTAATTGATGGTTTTTGCCACTCAATGACGCTTTTATTTTGCACTTGCATATATTTAATACAAGTTTATTTCCCCCACTACAACCTTCCTGGTGGCTCTTATAAATCTCACCTGTGCTCTGTTTACGCCTGGTCTTCAGTGAAGATTTTCCTCCATAAACCCCCACGATGGCATATTCAGACGGGATAGAGACACACCATGCAAACGCTTGCACAAAAAGCAAATTTAACCGGCTATGTCTGCTTGACACATCTGTGCCTGAAAAACTGTGTTTACAATAAGGATGAAGTCCCTCACTCACTGTGTGTCTGCATCCAAAAGGGCCCCCATCCCAAATTCTAGCACTGTGTTCAAAATCAATCCCTTGTCTTTCTTCTTCCATAATAATTCTGTGTTGAGTGGTAAATGATCGTTATTGTGATGTCAAATCAGACAGGTGGGACATTGATTGATGTGACAATTACAGTTGTGCAAAGAAATAAAATCTTACCCGTTCTGTTTTCAGTGAAAGTACTATTAGGTGTTTTTTTTTTTTTTTTTTTTTTTTATCTTTCTCCAGCTGTCCATTGACTCCTGCTCAGTGACATTGACCACGTTTACAGCCACACTAATATTCCACTCCTTCTCTGAATATGACAATATTACTCGCTGTGTTCGTTAATCTGAGAATGTGTGGCTGCATGTAATCAGGAATATTAGTGGAACATTAATTTTCATCAGCCCTGTAAACAGCTTCGTAGGAATATTGTCTTTTTCATAACAAGGGCAAACATTTGAATATTTTGTGCGTGTAAACACAGTCAATGACCTTTTGCCTGTCATCCCTGTGGAATCACTTTAACCCTTCCGCCATCTTTGAACAGTGACACCACCTGTTTACCATCTGAACAGTGATCCTTATATGGGTCACATAATGCTAGCAAGCTTAGCATGTTCTTTTATGGCCTGAAATCTACCAGAGACATCCCATATGAACATTACTAATGTATTTTAAAGCAGCGGTGTATATCTGCAAACTGACGCTGATCAGTTTTTGAAAACAGTGTAAAAGTTCAGGGATGTTAAAGCCACAAGATGGAAAGCCGATTTGAAATGAAGGAAATGTTGTTTGCAGCAGAATGTAATTTCTTGGAAACAGCCTAGCAAAGCAGAGCCAAATAAATATGCCTCTTTTTAACAGCATAATAAGACAGTGGAGCGGTCAGCCATTTGATCTTTCGGTTCAGTAGCTGAGTAGGATTTGAAGTTGCCGCTGGAGGTTTGGCTACTTTAAAGTGGAGCTGTGTACCCATGCTTGTAATTTAGTTTGGGTCTGGGAATACTGTTGGGGAATGAAGAAAGTGAAAATATTATCTAGTTTGTTTGTTTTTTTGTTTTTTCCCATCTCCCTCTGTGTATGTTTATTCATGTTTTCTCTGTGTCCTCTATCTGTCACCCCTGGATCTCTGAACTTTCTCTGGCTTCCCTGTTTTCTTCTCTCTCCATCTGTCAGTCTCTATCCATCTCGCTCTATTTTTCTCTCTCTTCTTCTCATTGCCTAACTCTTGATCTCGCTCCATTTTTCTGCATCCATCTGTCTCTTCTTCCTGTATATTTCCACTTATCAGCCTCACATTCTCTAATGTTCTCTTTCTCTGTCTCCTTTCTTGCTCTATCCATATATTGTCTTCCCTCATTCATTTCGCCTCTGAAATCCAAATCTTCTTTACTTATATGGGGGACTTGCAAAGCAATATAATGTGATAGCTGTGGTGATCAAACATAATCAGATTTCATTGCCAACAGTACACAATGCCATTAAAAGCTACAGAGAATTTGAAGAAATCTCTCTACGCGAGAGACAAGACTGAAAACCAGTGTTGTCTGGCCGTGATCTTCAGGCCTGAGACGACTCTGCAGTGATAACAGACAGGACTCTGGAGTGGACGTCACTGCAGGGACCCAGCACTGAACAACACTTCCAGAAACCGTCACCTGCGACACAGTTCATTGCTGCAGACACAAATGCTAAAGTGCTGAACATGACCCTGTGCCAACTTTTTTTGAAACATGCTGCAGGCATCAAATTCTAAAGGAGGATATCATTTTCAAAAACGATAAAGATGTTTATCAACTTTATTGGAAACAGGGTTGTATTGAAATTACTGTTACAGTGTTTATTTGTATGTATTAAATGTCCTGTGTAGGGATCAGATAATGTAGATACAAAGAATGAAAACAGTGGGAGATTTAGCATATATATTCATATATATGTGCTACTAAAAATGTAATTATGTACTGTGTAGCTCTACCTAGTATTTTATGGGGCTCGGTGGTTAGCAGCGTCGCCTCACAGCTAGAAGATCCCCAGTTCGATCCCGCCTGGGATCTTTTTGTGTTCTCCCTGTGCAGCGTGGGTTTTCACCGGGTTCTCCGGCTTCCTCCCACAGTCCAAAAACAATCTGAGGTTAATTGATAATTTTAAATTGTCCGTAGTGTGATTGAGTGGTGTGCATGGTTGTCTGTCTATATGTGTAGCCCTGTGGTAGGCTGGCACCTGCCCAGGGTGTCCCCTGCCTTCGCCCGAGAGTTGGCTGGGATAGGCTCCAGCCCCCCCGTGACCCTGCAAAGGATTCAGCGGTGTATAGATAATGGATGGATGGATAGTATTTTATGTAAAGTCCTGTTCGTTTTTGCCGATTTGTTTTCCAAATGTCAGCCCATTTTCCTTGCTCCCTCTCCGTTTTTCTTCCACAAAGCAATGCAACTTAAACAAAAGCAATGCTTACGTTCAGTCTTTCTCACAGAAAGACATCGAACATGTTGAACACATTTTCTTCCACATGAAACACCTGCAAAGCCAGTTTTTTAGTTTCCAATTGTGCGTCCATATTTGAAAGCTGGCAGTCTTCTCCTTTACCACGTTCGTTGGCACGTTGCTGTGTTTCTCTGCACATTACTGTCACCAACTGCCAGCCAGCAGAATAGAAACCAGCAGCAGGACAGCGACCCGCTTAATTAAAATGTTGATCCGTAGTGCTGCTTGGAGCCAAAAAGTCCACTACCTTGAAGAAAGCAGTGTCGCTATTGATTAGCATCTGAATGACACAAGTAGAATGTCAAAACTTAGCTATTTTGACAAACATGGCTGACATGAAGTCACTGTATTTGTATTTATGACGATGTCCCCCCAAAACTCCTGTTGTGTTATGTTGAAGTGTTTTTGTACAACTCTGTTCCCCAAAAAGTTTAGTTGCCGTGTAAGACATAAATAAAATGGACATATTCAATGTTTGACCTCATCAGCCTCATAGATTTTTGTTAATATCTGTTTATTTCGAATTTTATGCAGCAACACGTTTCAAACTAGTTTGGACAGGAGCAACAGAAGACTGGGAAAGATGTGGAACGCTCCAAAAACACCTGTTTGGATCATTCCACAGGTAAACAGGTTGATTGGTAACAGGTGATAGTATCATGATTGGGTATGAAAGGAGCATCCTGGAAAGACTTAGTCATGCAACCAAGGATGGAGCGAGGTTCACCACTTTGTTGTTTTTTTTATGGGGTTTATGATCACTCACACCACTGTGAAGGAGCGTTTTACAATATAATCATGCATGAGTATAAGGATGCGCATGCACATCCATTAAGACACACAATACGCGTTCCTGCCAATAGTTTCACACTTTTCCACTGATCTACAGGTCGGATCCACTGATCGACGGATCTACAACAAACCCATGCAGAGGAAAACAAGACTGTTAGCCATAATGAGCGTTCCAGCAGGCAACTTTCTGAGTCAGACTCAGAGATGAGCCTTTGAAATGATTTATGTAACAACTGTTTTTCTCAGGAAAGCTGCAGGAGGCTCGGGCAGCTTTCCCCAGTACATGCTGTTTTACCTGATGCCTTGTTTTCCTGAATCTCTACAACAGAGGTGGTGAGTGCAGTGTTAGCATGAACAGTACAGTCACATTGCCACATCTATGGGAAACATCCCAGGTTGAAATAGAGCTAAAGTTTCCAATCCATTTTCCATTGGCCACCACATATCTGTCCTTACCTGTCCACTAGGTGTCCTCAGTGTGTCTCCCTGCCCCCTGTCTTGTACACCTGTGGCTCATTAGCTTGGCAGCCCTGGCTTGCTGCTGTCTGTCCCACCAGCTGCCCCTCATTAATAATTGCCTTCTTTGTGTCGGCGTCATTGTTTTACCTGTATCAGTTTCACGTGGTGTAAGCAGCCTTTGTGCTGTTGCTATTCTTGTTCTTGCCTACAGTATATCCTACTGACCTGTTGTCCACGTGTTATTTGCAGACTGGTGAAGCAACCTGAAACTGAATAATTCATGTGAGACTGCTATTGCAGGGAAGTGTCATTTTCACCTCTTTAAAGACTACGTTTCAAACAAATCTTTACTGAACTAATAACAGCCTGTCTTTTGCATGCTCGCTTCCTCTAATGACTCATTATGTTTTCTTCCTAAAACTGAAGAGCTGACACCAGATGAGCTGACAAACTGATCACAAATCACAGCGAGACAGTATGAAAGAACACTTGAGTATCACAACAATAAGCAGACAGACTTTTTTGTCACAGTCAGGCCCAATCCCAATTGTTTAATAAACTGAGTGACTTAAGTAGGGGATGCAGTTCTAGGAGAAAATGTGACATCTCAGTGATTTCCAAAATGTCTGTTTGGGAATGAAAAACTTTACATATAGAATAATGACATTAATCAGATGTTAAAGAGTGCTGTCATCCGGATCCTAATAGTAACAAATAATGTCATTTTTTAATGTTTCCCACCTCTGGGCTTCCACCGGTTACCCTGTGTTTAACGTTTAACGCTGTGAACTGTGGGTAATTCGCTCAGGCAAATGCTGCAGAAATGCGGGCTCCCAGAAAGTGTTCGTAAAGGGCTCAACATGTCTGCAAGTAAACCCTAGTGGTCCTCACAGACTTGGGACACAGCTCAACAACTGTGGATCCATGAGGACACTGTGACTGGACCTATTATGGACTTTATTAGACAGGAAATGAAAAGAAACAGAAATCTGAAGGAGGGGCTTTCCATATGTAAAAACCTACAAAGTCACTAACTTTATAGGGTTGGTGCAACTGGATCGGTTTGTTCAGCAGAACCACATACCCTTTCAGTATCTGGGTTGTGTGCATTTATGTGTGTTGGAAACTATGTCCAACTATGTGCCGTGGAGAACCAGAAGTCTGCCGTTCCTGCTTTTGTAGCCTGTGATGGTCTGGGTCGCCTGCCACATATCTTTTGTTGGTATTGAGGTCTCTCTCCAGTCTCTCCAGATGCCTCTGTTTTGCCTCCATGTTACCAGCTTTCAGTCTCGCTCTGATGGTGCTGTCGGCTTCCTCGTCACCTGACTGAAAGACAGCTGTTTTGGCTCTGGATAGGGCCCTCACCTCTCCATTCATCCAGCCTTTCTGGCTGAGGAATGACTGTATTCCACATTTTGCTGTTGTATGATGCATATTCCTCAGGACTGATGTGGTTCTCCTGGGTGGCGGCATTTCTGAACACGTGCCAGTCCGTCTGCTCGACACAGTCCTGTAGAGCTGCTGTAGCTCACACACCCTCTCCTTTATTTTTCTGTCGTTTTCTCCAGCTGTGCCTCTCCACTCCCATCTTCCTGCCTGTTGTTTCTTGAAATTACCCCACTCTGCATCCCATTCTTTCTTCCTCCTGCCATCTAATCCCATTCCCCCAACCTCTCCTACACATGCTTGTACACTTGGACCTCTGCCGTCTCACAATGTAGTCTGTTTTACTCCAGGGCTGGAAGAAGTGAGCAGGTTGTTTTTGCTTTTCTTTTTGTTTTTTACTGACACAGTTTCTGCATTGTCAACTGAATGAAACCATGTGTTTGCAGGCAGCAGACACAAAATGGTCACTATGAAACGGCAGCAGGCGGGGGCAGTGGCATGCTGATTTAAAGTACAGAGTTGTGCAACTATTATGGGGGTTTTCAATGCAGTACACATGTTGGATTTCAGCATTTCAGCATGAGTTGGACTGGCCTTTGAAAAGTAAAAGAATTGTGTATCCTAGCTTGTAATTCAGTATAACAAGATGTTGAAAAAAGTTGGAGAGATGTTTCTTTTGAATGCCACTTCAGCCAGCATCCTTCACCAGGAAAAAGGTATTTCTGTAAAGGTTAGAACAGGAAGGAACATCTTCCAAGGCGTGAGACAAGGCTGTGGAAAAGTTTTAGAAAAGTGTATTATTCTGTTCCAAAAAGTGCCAGAAACACAGGATGCACAGGGCGGTGTTGCCGTATCTGAAGCCGCTGGTTACATGACTTCGAAAAGAGCAGGTACACCAACAAGTGTGAGACTGAGGCAGGAAAGAGACGTAAGGTGACAGAAAGGATGAGCTGCAGGGAGGAAGACTGAAGGACAAGAATTAGAGGTGAGAAAGAGACAGAAACTGTTGCTTTGGGGAAGGAGCAAAACATATTATTTTCCAGAGAGACACGGGTACATTGCTAAGACAATACACTTTAGTCACCCACAATGAAATTTCCAATTATATTTGAAATTTGAAAAAAGGTGCAGGAAATGTAATGACTTCTGTCTTCCACCTGAGAATGTGATGCAGAACAGGAACTATGTTTCCTCTGTTGTCTGGAATTGACTAAAAAAGGAGTTTTATTAGCTGTGTCCAAGGTAAAGAATGAGGTCTGAGAGGGGCAGCAGTCTAATGATGAGGACCATGTGATGTGGTCGAAAGCTCCAGAACAAGCAAGGCATGGTCACATGAGAAAGTGCTCCTGTGAAATAAATTAATGTAGTTATGCAGGAGTATGATATTCCCATTCTTAATCCCACCTACAAGCTCTCATTGGGCAACTGTCTCTCCAACCAGGTGATCCAGGTGTGTGTGCACAGCACCACACAGCAGAGATTTCTGGGAACAGCTATTACAGTGTTGCTTCCGTGTAGAAATTGACTCCAGCAAAGGTAAGGCGCTTTATGAATGACTGAAAATCACTTTAGAGTTATGAGGTAACCAGCGTACAATTTCTGTTCTGTTCAGCCACATTAACTTCTCTCATTTTGGGTCGGCATCACTGATCAGAAATGACAACATTTACAATGCTTTAAGATTTCAACTGCCATCTGCGCCCCCTAAATACTCCAGAATATATGCAGCCAGGATAATAAACCGTATGGCCCAAAATATAAATCACAGCTCTGGAAGTGATCATTCTCATTCTCAGGCACTTAGACATGTTGTGCACTGATCTGGAAATCGTTTTAGTCATCCACCTGAGCAGGCTAGCAACACCCCGCACGAGTCATTTTTGGCCCCCAGTGCATTTGTGTTGCCACACCAAGACACCAAATGTGCCCTCAGTACACTCCAGAAAACATAAAGATGATCCATCCATAACAATATCTTCACCACTACATAGTTTCCATGGTCAGATATAGAAACAGAAATAAATGAAAATATTGGTAATGAATGCTCAAAGATTTTTTATTGGTCACTGACTGTCTGATATCTGTTGTTCTGCCTCATGATATGTCTCACATATGTCTTGGATGTAGTTCCCATCAGTTAAAGCATCTCCACCGGTGATGTCAGTGCATTTACTGCATTTGCAACAGTAGAAATACATCTTCAGTCAGATGCAGCTACTGTGGAGATGGAGGGAAGTCTTCATGCACAAATCTATCCAAGAACCACAACAGACTGCTGACAGCTTGGATCACAACATACCTGTCAGATCAACAGCGGAGCACTTGGTAATGGGGAACGAGCCATTAAGGTATTACAAGCATGTCAATATTAAAAGAAAATGAGTGCTGCAGTTTGGCCTGATGCTTTCACACATCTTACAGCTGACACCAGCTGGTGTCAAAGGGATTCGTAACATTACCATGAGGACAGTCTAATGCTTTTTTTTCTTTTTATCTTCATGAATTTGTGGCTGGATGCCTGAAGCAACATCATAACAACCAAAACAACGAGAAAGGGAGGCAGAGACAGAAACAGAACTCTCAGCCAGGAAAAAAAAAAGCACGCGAGACGCACAGGAGGGTTTTATGGACACAGAGACACATTGGACAGCCCCCTCCACTCGCACCGACAGGCAGCCGGCAGCTCCAGCACCTTAACTTCCAGCTGACGAATTGCCTCTTTCTCCAGTCACGCGGTCGTCACTCTGCAAAAGCCCGTAAGGTCCTGAATCAGGGAGGGCGAAGAGAGAAGAGGACGCAAATGAGACGGAATAAAGCAAAGGAAGCAGGAGCTTTCCGTTTTGTGCAATTTCAGCACCACAGTTTTCACCTGACAAACAGCCTGATGTTTTTCCACTTCGACTCATACTTCCCGTCTGTATTCTGTGCTCTGACTATTATTTAATCTCTTTTTTTCATTAACTCTGTCAGGTCTGTGTGCGAAGGTCTTTCAAGTGGGAACGACAATAACGACAACTACATGTCTTGTGAAAAAAGAGACAGCAGCCAAAGGGTTGGGAACAAAGGCAGGTGGTTTGACGAGGACAGTTTCTCACAAGCGCCGTTTCAACACTAAGTCGCTTCTATTCACGAAATATAACTCGTACTGGTTCCATCATTACAGTCCTGTGTCGGCGTCTTTCTTTCTCCCTGGATGGTGGTAAACTCGTGCATTGAGGAGTCAGACAGATGAAGGGAATGAAAGTCTGGTCAGAGCTTCCATGGAAAGCAGAAATGCAGAGAATGAGGTGAAGGTTTTGAAAGGCAGGACAGAGACACATGGGCCAGTCTGGTCCCAGCTCAGCCTTCATGGTTCTCCGTGTTCCTCCCTCCCTCTGACTTCAGCGCTGCTTGTTCCTCCTGATGAATGGCTTCTGTCCTGCCTCACTGGCTGAAGCTGCGGGGCTGTGTGTCTGACTGTGCATATTTGTGCAATTGTGTGCAGAAATATGCATTTACACACAAACCATGGTGTATTTGAGTATGTCTAGACTATGTCAGCCTGTATCTGATGTATAATTCTGTGTGTGTGTGTGTGTGTGTGTTTGTGAGACTGTCTGCAGACAGACTGATACACATGCTTTACCTATCTGTACTTCGTCTTGCAGATGACAGTGAACAGCAGGTGTTGTGTTCCGCTGCAGATGGGGGAGTGGGACGTGAAGGCTGACTGAGGTCTGAAATACATTTTGTGTGGCTCAGTCACTTGAAGTCACTCAAAATCATTTCCACATGCTGCTGTTTTTTTATTTCCTTAATAAGCATGGGAAAAAATTAACAGAATCATAATAAAATAAAGTTCAATTTCACATTTGTTACAAATATCTAGTGTGTGCAATTTAAAGGTGCATTCTTTTATTGATGTATGTTTTATGAGGGCAGTGCATCAAGCTTAGCTATTTGCACATCCATCACCCACCAGGTACATTTGCATTACTTTTGGAGCCATGTTTCTGACGACTATACTAATATTCAGTCTCTGTCTCCACTAACTCTGCACAGAAATACAGTATTTTACCTTTTCTCTGCTAAATGCTCTCACTAGCCCACCAACTAACCGCTCACTGTGTCGGCTGTTTGGTGCTAAACAACTACTCTACAGTGGTTTTATCAGAACCGTTTCTCTCAAACCAGCCTGCTACATGGACTGCTGGCTGGACAACCAAAACAAAAAGGTAAGAGTAGCTGAAAGGCTTCATGGAGCTACGTAGAGCCGAGGACATGGGTGATGGTGATGATGTACTCTGTGGGCTTGTCAGAAGGAGTAAAAATACTATAGAATAAATTAAATACAGAATAAAAAAAAGCTTCTAAAAAGTCTCACTGCCCTCAAACTGGGAGTCTTTTCATAAAATGTACTGGTTGATACCATTTCTGTTCTCGTTAATGCACATGCTGGTATAGTCATATTGTGAAAGAAAATAAAAAAAACATAGTTAAAATTAGTTAAAATTTTAATGTAATGGCAGAATCAATGCACCAAAATCACAAACATTTTTCATTTTAGGGCCCGGCGTTCCTCTGTCACTGTTGCTGCAGTTTGCTGTGTTGGCTGCAGGGGTCTGTGTGACTCTGGGATTAGAGGGGTCTGTGGGGGCGACTGGCCAGCTGGCTCTGTAGCTACCCCTGCAGGCACTTCTCAACTCCAAAAACATTGGAGCACTTTTCTGATTTGTCATCAATTTTCGGAAAATATTCAAAATCTACCCAAATTATTCCTCACCTCAGATTTTCTCTGAAGGGAATTTAGTGATGAAAGAGCATACAGGGCTTCCTGTTGTTGGACCGGCTGGTGGTCGTGATCGCTCCAGCATTGTGGGACATCACTAGGCGAGACAGACTGGTCTGATGCAAACTGGAAATTTTTGTCCTACTCAGGACAACATCCGGGTATTTTTGGCATACTACTGTTTTGTTTTTGTTCCTGCATACTACATGCTACCTTTTGGCCACATCTCCTGCCGTAGTCGGCAGTTTCAAATACTTCCTCTGTCTTGGCCGCCACAGTGACTGGTTGACTCTAACCCTTGGTGACCATCATGAATCCCTTCTATTATCTCTGTTCTCATAGAGGTGGGAATCACACTGTTGGTAACCCTGATCATTGATCAGTCTACCTCTATCAGCTTTCCCCTCACCTTAAAAAAGTCTCTGACATATTTTCCTTTCATAGGTTTTTTCAAGCTGGCTGGATGAACTGCCTCATTACCTGTGACTGTGTGGTCTCGGATCTCTTGCATCCTCTGTGGTGCAGCTGGGGCGTAGCTCGGGACTGAGTCTATATGCACAGTGTAGCGTACACAGCTGAGCATTGCTGGCATGCCATTGAAGAGGTAATGGTGGGTGCATTTAGTTTGTTTATGAACCCAACAATCTCCTTTTAACCCGCTCACAACAACACTTTCCCAGGAGGAATCATCCACTCCCAGGAAAGACCAGCTGTTAGCACAACAGACAGATTTACAACAAATGTCCAGTGGAATATACTGGACTCAAACTGAAACAAGGCAAATGGTCATCAAAATCTCCAAAGAATGAAAATGAGTTTCATTCTTCAGTGGAAGAGCAATAAGACCTCACCTCTGATTGACTGCTTGCTTCTTCTCTTCAAAAAGAACTGGAAGCATCACCGAGGTGTGAACTGTTTATCTCTCTACAGACTCATCACATACTCACATACACATTTTGAACCCTGCCCACCCCTCTTTTTCTCTGGTCGCAGCTCAATGTTGTCAAAACCATCTTCCCTCATGACTGGGTTGATGCCAAACAACAATAGTTTTAACCCTCAAATTTCACATATCCTAGTATTACACCTATAGGTAATCATATCCTCTCTTTCTCCGTTGCCCAGTTCATTCCATAGTTTACTTTATCACCCATTAATTATTGATTGTCTGTTCAAACTTTGACTATTACAGCAGATCAGTCATTGCATTTATCCTGCGTTAGTAGATGCTAGGTTAAGAAATTCTCATTCAGACCAAGTTGTTATCCTGTGTGTTCCTTTGAAATTGAGACAGGGATCATTTAATCTAGAAGTCATGACTTGATATCAGACTGATAGGTCTGAATTTATTTGGTTATTAATGTTCTTCTTCAATGAGTGGTGACCCAAATGATTGTAAAGTAAATAATGATTATTTCCCCACAGCAGCTGTGTCATTGTTGGACATCTCATCGCCGAAACTTTGCACTGGACTCCTGGAGAAAGCACTGGTTTAACAGTCTGATAACCTCATTAACTGCTATTGTTTAACCACGTGGAGATTCTGTCAGGCGAGCAGCGGCGTTTAAAGCAGCTGACGAGGTATTTTTTTTGTCATTTAAAGAGACACGGTCACATGTCACAGCTCAATTTATCTCATAATATTACAGAACTGGAATTAAAGTGTTTACATACCTGGGCATGTTTTCTTTGGTTGGACTGCGTAGTTTCGTAGGCAGTGATGAAGTTTGTGTGCGGTAAACAGAAACATTCATGTGTTTATATACATTTTAGTATATTTCACTGGTATATTTTATTGTCTATTGTTTATTGTTTAGTATATTTTATTGCCTTAGTATATTTTCATTTCTGGTATATTTTTAATTGCATTTACAAATATTTTTATTGCATGTTTTATTCTAGTATCTTAGTTTTATTTTAGAATCTTATCTTTCTTATAATCTTGTTTCTAACATGGGGGTTGCAATGCAAATTTCATTGACATGCTCAATGACAATGAAGAATCTTGAATCTTGAATCTTGTAACACGATGTGAATCTTTCTTTATGTCAAAAAACTCAAACACGGACTTTGGTTATGGCCATGGGTGTTCTGCTCTGTTGTAACCATCATTGAGTTCAAACTGAAGTGTTGAAATATTTGCCTTTCAGATGTAGTTGAGTAAAAGTCATTCGTTTCCAAAAAATACACATAAGCACTCAAGTATATTTTTGTAGCATCTGCACTTCACTTAAGTACAGTACTCAAGTAAATCTACTTCATTACTGACCACCCTAATCGTCTTACTTTGTTCCAATGATTGTTTGCTGCTGAAGTAGCAAACAGTGTCACCACCTGGCCTATATGATGGAATCTAGCATTATTTTGCTGGATATCATGGTTCTCAGTAAATATTTAGTCATTTAATCAACTTTGTTTCCAGCAGTCAGTGCTCATAGACATGCTGACATATATGCACATGTAATTACAGCAGAACAAGATTTTGTTGGTGGTTTTCCTGGTTCTGACCTCATCGGTCCTGGCTGCATGCACTTGCACAGAGAGAGAGGGATGAGAGGGGAAGATATCTGCTATCACTGCTCCCACAAGTCAGAAGATGTTGGCGGATGCTGGCCTGGGCTGAATTAACCAAAGCACAGATACTTGTAGAGCAATGTTGTGCATTGGAAAATCAGAGCGGGAGCTTAAAAGAGTGCTGCATCAGTTCAGCATTACATCCCTAAAACATTGCTGGACTCACAATGGACTGTTGGAGAAAAGAAAAATCAATGCAGCACAACCAGAGATGTTGTCTTTTGTACTCCATGCATTCTGCAGCAGTTAACATCGACAGCTGACATTTTTCACCATGACAGTTGTCAGGTATTTCTGTAAGCTTGACTGGACGGTTGTGTCATCTTCTTCTACAGTTGCCATCGTTTTATTTTTCACGAAGGAGTTAGGCATCTGACTAGCATTTAGGTTGTTAATGTCCCCGTTCTGCAACCTGCCTACAAAGCTCTGATTGGTCGACCGTTTCTTCAACTGACTGTCACGAACAATTCAACATATTTTTGGTGTGGGCAACACATTTTTTGGAGTGTATTGTATAGCTGTCCCATTACACTTTAAACTTTTTATATTTATTTTCCTCTCTGTCTGTATCAGATCTTTTGCCTTTTGTTAGGAGTGACAATCCCTGCTTTATAAACCGCATTTGTCTCATTGCATACATAATTCTTCACAGCCAGTATGGGCTCGTAGGTCCTCACATAAACGTACAGCCGGTCCAGCTGACAATCCATAACACCTCTTTGAAAAATATAACCAAAAAATGGGCCGAACTGCTTAAAGTGTGGCAAAGGATGCCAATAAATCTGCAGCACAGAATGTGTGAAGCTGTTTTCTAGCAGAAGAGGCAGAAATTGATTACTTTTCCAAAGCAGAGAGTAGATAACTTTTCAGCTGGCAACCTCACTGACAAACCTGCAGAGCTCTTTCTCTTCCCTTCTCTCCATTTCTCTCCCCAGAATCCAATAATTCATTGACAGAGTACTTTACCTTGATGCCTTCTGGTGAGAGCACTGGAATAAATAGAAAGCAAAACACAACAACCAAAAAAAGTAGAGTGAAGGAATGATCCAATATTCAGGAGATTTGACGGCTCAGTGCTCAGCTGTACATACATCTCTCATTTCTGACTCTAATGCCAACATCTCATCAAAAACTAAGTTCCAACTATGACCATCAAAACAAAAGTGTTGACAATAATCATCTATCCATAAGAGTAACCAATACCTCTTTATTGCATTTGACCCAGCCCAATGAAACACACTGAGGCAGATCAGTGGGAAATACAAGGAAAACACTGTTTATCTGTTGTTTCATGGCCCATATGAGGCCGTTATCCAAACAGAGAGGCAGCAGCAGTCTTACAGTTACTAAAGGCAGCTTGTGAACAGAGGATTTTAGTTTCTTGAACAGGGAAAAAGTGTGTAGCATGTTCATGCACGCCCAACTGCCTTAATCAGCCATCGAGTCATGTATTAAAAAATGCACATAACTTTGTTAGTCAGTTACTCGGTTGAGTACTAGAAGATGGTGTTTAGTACTGACCCCACACAGAACGGTAAAATCTTGTTCACTGTCCTCTGCTTCAGCTTCCTGCACGGTATGTGCTGAAGATGCACCTCCCAGTCTGTGGCTGGGCGTCAGATCATCAGCGTCAGGGCTGAGAGACGAGTATGTGACAGACAAGATCGTTTTTTATGTCGAAGTGAAAATCTCCTGTACTGCTCAGAGGCAGCAGGACAGACAACTGAACCATCTTGTTGATGTCGGTGTAACAATCTGGATTGCTCGTTGGACCAAATCATACACAGAGGACGCTACCAAGCGCTTTCCTGTTTGCCTTTATCACATCCATTCTCACACAGTCAAGTTGTGAGGTGGTTTTTGTGATGTCCACTGATCCATCAGAGAGAAACCCCTAAAACTTAGCTGATTGCAGCTTTGCTCTACTCCCCACTGAAAGTTTGTCCTTTCCCCTTAATATCAACATGCACCTCTGACATTCGCTCCTAGCTTCAATGAAACAGTATCCTCAGTATAGGAGGACAAAGGATGTGCATGTTGGGCCATTTGAAATGTTTGGAGAAAAACACAACACAGAGCTCGCTGTTTTTCTTCATTCAGCTTGTTTAGCAAGGGGGCGGCTGGACTTTTCAGCTTGACTAGCTCATTTGTTAGCAATAGCTTGCGCCACATTTGTGCGCTTACTCTTTTGCCATTGATCAAATAATGGACGATAGTTCCAGTTTGTATAAAAGGCTCTGACAATTGCTGCCATCTTCTTCTGTTGATTTTCATGTCAGTTGGCAAGCGTTGCATTGTGCCCCTGGATTAACTGTTGTAGCTAACCTTGTAAGGATCTACGAATGATGCGGCTGGCCAGCTAATCAAACCAACTGCCGATTCATCCTGCGAGCGCAGGAAGTTGCAGGTGTCACAGTGGAGCCATTCGTCAGCTACATAATTTGCTGAGCCAGGTGGGACCCCCTTCTGGTGACTACTTCCTTCATTATGCAGCCGTGGAAGAAACATAAAAAGTGACAGCAGAGATGTGACATTTTGGAAATGTCATTAAATTAAAAGCCCTGCTTGTCAAGGTTTTGGAGAACAATCTCACATATGTTGTTGTTGAAACCTTCCATATGATGCTTTATAACATCGTCAAAAAATTTATCAAATTTGAATCAAATAACAAACTTCCTGTGGATGCAGCTAAGAACATATTTATGCATGCTATGCCAGTCCTTAAACCACTATAATCTTTAAACAAACCTTAAAAATTTTAGATGAAAAGTCAGTTCAGTATCATCACTGTAGGAAACTGGAGAACCGCTAGCTTCTCATCTTTGAGAATTTTGGATTATTTTCTAATTTGTGTCTTGTGTATAAAAGGTTAATTGGCTCAGCACCTCCTCCATTATGTGACTTTGCCAACTTTTGTTTGGAGAACTCTCTTATGTAAGAGATCGTGCGGCACGCTTTCACTGTTCCAGTGGGCAGTCGGCTTCCTCTGTGAAGGCCACAACTCAGTGGAACACCCAGCAAGACGACATAGTGTTCAGTTCCATGGTCACTTACAAATAAGACAAGACAAATCTCATAATGCACCACATATTTACTTTTAACACAGTTAAACTGCATTAAAAAAAAAAAAAAGCAAAACAAGAATGGTACATTTGCAGATATCAAAAGATCAACTATGTAGGCACATGTTATCAGACATGATGTGATCCATCATCTCATCTACAAGGTACATATCATACAGCAGAGAATTTAAATGCCTTTTAAAAGCATGAGCCAAGTAGATTGAAGCTAAAGCTAAAGGACAGTGAAACCAGTATAACAGTAGTAGATTGACAGTATGTTTCATAGACTACATGTGTGGAAGCACACGTGAGCACCAAATTTAGAAAGATCTTTTTAAAGATTAAAAAAGAAAAGAGAGATTTAATAAGTGTTCTGTTGTGCACAGTTGCCACAACTAAAGCTTTCATCACAGGAGGAGCACAGAGTGTTTGGACTGGAGGAATGTTACGCTTGTTTTCTTCATTTTTGTTCATGCTTGTTATTAGTCAGGATCGTTTCTTTTTCCTTGCCTTCAAGAAATCTTTTCTGGGTTCATTTCAAGTCACACTGAAAGCATCACGAATAAAGGTGAAGGGACGGCCGTGTTGAGAATTTCTAAACATGGTTTGATTTGTTTTTGTTCTGAGTATTTTTTGCATGACAAAAATGTATGTATGTATGCGTGAAGAACTTCATGTTTTAGGTATATGAATGTCTTTTAAATTGTGTTTTATGGCACAGTTGCGACTAGAGAGAGGTGGAGAGATGCTTGCATGGATCCTTTTATCAGACAGGACAATCTCTTACATTTCCCTTGATAAATGCAGCTATCATTATATGAGACTATGGCAACATTATTCAATTGGGAATTCTCTCTTTTCATGGATCTTATCAGTGCCGTTTCTCCACATCACTGGTAACATAGCACATATCCTATATTGATAAAGCAGCAGGACAACAAAGGCAGTATACTGTACATGAATGTGCAACAGCTAATGTCAGCTGACACATTGAGAAAAATTTGACCAATGGTTACTTAAATAAATTGTGGCAACAAAGTGACACACAATATAATTGAATAGATTTTAAGTTCTACAATTTTGATTGGAAAGTATTGAATTCATTAACTTAACTTAACAAAAAAAAAATTAAGCACATGTTAATAAAAGCAAAAGTTGAAATGTGTTGGATTTAGTAATAGCACGCCAAATGATGAGTTATATCGCCATAAAATATTCAGCAAATCCTGGTCAATTTCACAAGAAAAGCTCATTTATATTTACTAAATATCTGAGCAAAAATTATTTCGATTTACTAAATATCTGGGGGAAACTGATTAATATTTAGTGATAATCTAGGCAAAATTGACTTATATTTATTAATTATTTGGGTGAAATTGATTTACATTTACTAATTATCTGCATAAAAAATGACTTGGATTAATAAAATAAAATAAACTACATCAACTCATATTCTAGCACACTGTTGCTTAATTCAACACATTTACACTGTTGTTCTTATTTGTCTGTACCTCAAATAATTGTTTAACTTTAAGTTTTAATTTGTACCACAGGACTTTCAATCTATTCAATATTATTGAATGTCACTTTGTCGCCATAATTTTTCTGTGTCTAATTTACTCAATATCCTGACCAAACTTAAGTAAACTGTGGCATCAAGAAACTCCACAGATTACAATGCATCAAACGCAGCAGATAAACATCTTTTTAAAACATGTTTATTTAGCACTCAAGTGCAAAATGCCAAACAGAGATCAAAATATGGTTAATATGATTTTTTAGAACCATTACATGAACAACAATTAACTGAACAGCCTGAGCAGATGCAAAGCCATGTAACAGGCCACATTACCACATATGACAACAATGGGTCTGTCCTTAGAAAGGGTGGTTCTTGAATGTGTGGTGCCATCCACCGGCATGGAAGCATTTAACAACATTGTAGTGTAATAACATAGAAAAATTCAACTACATTGGACTTGTAATGTACTGCAAGAAAAAATGCACACACAGAAATCCAAGTCTCGTGTGTCAGTTTAAACAGTGACTTGTCAATTCCCCTTTTGATTAGCAAGGGTCCCCTTTCTTAAGCCAGTATCTTATTCCTGAGGCTGTTCACTTTTGGGGAGAGCTTTGAACTATCCAGCTCAAGGAGAAGTTTCTGAAACACTTCAAACGTGTACCTGAGCTTCTTTGGATAGGCAAGATTCACAGCATACGTCAACCCAACGAGCAGGCAGCAGGCCCTTGGAAAGTTACCCAGAGCAGTTAGAACTTTCACGCCCTCCACCACAATGCCGATGTTGTCTGGATCCTCTGACGCGTTCGCTTTGATGTTGTAGATCTTCAGACTTTGAACAGCAAGGTCCTGCGACACACTGTCTTCATCAGTATCCTGTAATAGCAAGAACAATGTGCATATCAGACAATACAGCCAAAAGAGAAGGTCCTATTTCCCAAATTGCTCTCAACTGTTTGGACAAGAAAAATCTGGAGTTTGTCATAGCCGTTGCTTGTAATGCACTCTATTTATGTCAGTATTAAGACAAATCTGAGATAACACTTAAAAAACGTACATAGAGCACATTTTCACACCAGGTAAATTGAAAATGATCCAATCAGTTCACCAACAAGTCAAAACAATTCAATCACACGATGATGGGCTGAACAGAGTTACAGTTGTAAATATTAGTAAATGAAATTTCTGAAATTAAATCAATCCATTACTTCGTCATTTCTTCCTGGCACTGTTTTGATGAATAGCTATCTTATTCTACGTTTGACACAGGCTGGCCACCTGTCAACCAATCTTCTGTTTGTATTTTCTCAAGAGGAAAATGTTGAAACCTGCTAAGAATGGAGGGTGGACTGTAAGGGTCCCCTATACAGTGTAACTGCAAAGCTATCTTTTACCGATCCAAACTATTACCATACCGATCCGTACTGTACTGTACCGTACTGACAGTGGAAACAAGGCTTATGTGGCACTGTAAGTCTCTCTGTAAAAATGTCTTTGTATTCACAAAGCAGCACTTTGGCCACCATTTCTTAGCTAGCTTTTAGGGACAAATTATGAAGACTTTTAAAAAAATAAGACTTATTTTTTTTAAGGGGGGGGGGGGGGGGGGGGCTACTGGGAGAAATATAGTTGTGACTTTTTTGTGATGTGACTTTCCCAAGACATAACATGTACTTCAACTTACATCGTACTCTAGTAAGAGTTGATCTGTAGATTCCCCAAGGTACATCATCAAACATCGAATGACAACATCTCTGGTCATGTTGATGTTGGGATTGCTTGGAGTCTGAAATGAAAGAAATAAACACCAGGTGGTTTATATTACTGTTAATAAGCCCCTATCACGGATCCTTCCTGTGCCGTCTCAGAGACCAGCATAATGAAACACTAATGAAACAAATTCTCGTGCAATTATTTCATACTCCATTTATAAAGAGAATCACAGGCTAACAATACCTCCTGTAAATTTAAGAAATGATATTCCAGCAGTTTGATCACAAAATTCCTAGAGTAAAATATTAGCAAGCATAATGCTCAATGAAGGATACCTTGAGTAGGACAGCCTGCAACCTCAACCCCATGCTTCCGCCCTTGGAGTGGAAGAGGTTCAGAAGCCGAGGAGTGTATTCATCCAGCTTGAACATGAACTTCGATTCAAGATGCACCATTGTGATCCTGTGAAACTCATCCTCGATCTGAAAGACAAATCATGAAACCAGTTTTAAAGCATGCCTGTGAATATTCTCATTCATCCAGGTCATTGTAAGCTTTAGGGCATTCAATCGTTCGCAACTGGACCTCGTCAGTTTGTCTTAGAAGACGTTTCGCCTCTCATCCGAGCAGGCTTCATCAGTTCGTACGCAACCAGACTAGATAGGACAGCTCTAGTCCAATGCAATGATGTTAGGTTCAAGTATTTATCCCCTGAGTGAGACCAACCCACAAAAACAAGAACGGTATCACTCTATTGTGAGGCAAACGATCCCCCCATTAAGGCGGGGTGGGGTGCAACCCTTTGGTGTCAACGACAGTCGTTAGCCTCGTTAGTGTCCCATAGTGTCCCATTTGTTTTCAGAGGCTAAATATTTAGCCTCTGAAAACAAACAACAAAGCCATTCACACATGGCTCAAGGAGCCTCCCAATGACAACAATTCTCTAAGAACCTGGCCAATCACAGCAGAGTGGGCTTTTCGGAAGGGTAGGGCTTCATGCCCAGTGAGACAGAGGGCCTGTATCCATGGCTTGTTCAGCTGTAACTAGGACCTTTTTGATCATAAAATCATGCTGTTGTAAATGCATCACAGATATGACAATATCAAACTGGGAAAGGGATATAATATGATCCATTTAATAAAATATATGGTTTAGAATACTAACCACGATAGGTAGTTCCTCTATTATTTAAAATGATTCCTATTAGAAACTGTATAACCATGTAATGCAACAAAAACTATATCATTCTGAAACTTGATCTAGAAAATAGATGACAGTAACGTAACACACATTTTGTATCTACGAGCTAAATGCAGAAACACAACTGCAATCCTTCACAATGGACTAGGGATATTTCTAATTAGCATGCACTTGTAACTCACGTGAGATGTCTCAAATAGAGCGGGCCATCTGGCTTTGATGTCCTCTATGCTGGGTTCTTGGTTGATGATTTCGTTTCTTCTGTGTGCAAATGTTTTGGCCATTTTTTCTTTTATCAGTGCGTTGTTGTCCTTTTTCTTTACTTCAGTAAGCAACTGAATCCTCTCTTGTTCTTGGAAGTTTACCTCTGCCTTTCGAGGTTTTTTTACATTCTTTGCAGACTTCTGGGCCGCTGGGGTCTTGCGTTTCAGTGCATTGCATAACACCTCAGGAACACCGTAGCCTTGGAGTTTGGTGCGATAATTTGACATCTTGTATTTGAGGCTTTGTTGCCAGCCATAGTAACCTGCAAAGGAGCCGGGTTCCTTGAGACAAGGATACTTATTGACAAGTGCCTCAGCAACAGCACTTATCTGTGAACCTGATGGATAAGCTGTATATAAATATACAGATTCAGCCAGCTTCTCAAGTATGTCTGCCTTAATCTTAGAGGTAGTCAGAAGTGTTCCATTCTTCTTGTAGTCCTCATTGGCTCTTTCAAGGTACATCTCAGTTTCAAATGCAAACTGTGGAATGGGGAACTGCTTTGGCCATGGCTGACAACGTTCTGTGCTACTTCGCCTAGGCAGGAAAATGGTGTCCTGTGAAGATGACGTTCCAGCAGATGACTCTGCATTTGACTCTGCACGTGATGCAGTTGACTCTGTATGTGATGCAGTTGAGTCTGTATGTGATGCAGTTGACTCTGCAAATGATGCAGAGTCACAGTCAGCTGACTGTTGAACAAAGGAACTGCCCAAATCACATGGATACAAGTCCAGAAAAATTGGAGCAGTGTGAACAACCTTTATGGTGTCTTTGTGTTTGATAATGTCACAGTTGTGAAGAGTGAAGTATTTTTCAAATTCCAAGTCCAAATACTGAAGACTGAACTCAGTAGAAATCCCAAAGGTCTCCTTCACAATAGTTTGCAGCTCCTCCACAGTGGGTGGGATTCCTGATGGAAGGACTAACTTCTCAATTCGGTCATCAATTATTACTCTGAGCTTTGCCTCCATCTCTGCCACCCTGACAAGAATAAACAAAAGTTCAATGGCAACACAAGCAGAACCTTAAACAGTACATGAAAAAATGTATTTAAAAAAACTGTACTTATTCAAGTGGAGCAGTACACAGGTTTATAATCATAACATTAAATGTTTATGCCATAATTATGATTGTTATTAAATATGCTAAAATGTCAACAAAAAAGACACTGTATTGTTATATTTTCAGAACAATGGGTTAAAATACAGTTATTATGATATGTAAAGGGTAACATCATTTATCAAAATTACCTAAAATGAACAACAGATGTGTTGTTTGTATGTGACCAAGCGTTTTCCTCCCACACTGTATGCAGCCAAGGGGCACACATCACCAAGTTTCTGCTGCTCGACAAGAGCCATTTTACCAGTGTTCTCTAGTTGAAAAGATCTTAGATGCTCTACATACCAGGCATCAAGTAACTTTACAATAAAATGTGCACAGTTGTTCAAAATGGCTATCTGAATAATCTCAGCAAAGTCAGGAAGTCCCCCAGTAGAGCCATAAGACAAGATCATCCCAACAGTGTACCTTGTTCCATAGCAAGTGACAGTGTTAGCTAACTGCACAGAAGACAGAAGCGGTGATTTTTCTCTTAAAGCTTCCTGTATGTCTGAATGCAGCACATCTAAAGGCACTACAGATATTTTTGTGACACACAATGGCTGTTTTCCAACATCTGTATGCAAATGGAATGCCATCATCATCTGATGTCTTGTAGAAAGGGTCACCAACACATTTGTAAAGTTCTTTGTGTGCCTCACAACTTGCTTGAAAAAGCTGTGTTTCGCTTCAAAGCGCATTAAAAGTGTAAAATAACTTTTACATGCAGTAATTGATAAATTAATTATATTATCTATCACTATTTAATATTTATTTCATTTAATATTTAATATAATATAGTTTAATAATTATTAACTTTTACTTTACGTTAAATATTTGCTTTAATTAATCATTCATGTGCACTATACAGCTATGTTGTTGTTGCATATCTACATTTTCTTTTTCTTGAAATTGCATTTGAACACACCATGACAACTTTTTTTGTTTACCATCGCCTAATTGGCATTTTTCTGAGCCGACCATGAACACATCATCATGTAATCTTATGGCACCTCGTTTAGTTCGCTAAATAGCTTTTATTCAGCAGATTTCAACTGGCATTTCAACACTGGATTACTCTTTTTAACTAACAGGACTTTCTACAATGTTTGTGGGTCTTAAGGACGCTGCTTTAAGCAGACAAATCTTACTATTATTATTATGGTGGAAAAATTTAAATCTTACCTGGACACAGCAATGCTATTCAAGCAATGCGACTGGCTATTCAGTAGCTAGCTAGGTGTGGCGTGTGAGCGTGAGAACGGGATGAAATGCGTGTGTCTCGCTCTGAATGTGTGAGACTGAGAGCCCTGAGTTACTGACCTCAACCCAGCATTCACAAACGGAGCTTGGTGTAACTGTTTATCTGTCAGTGTGAGCTTCAACCACAGTTTGACAGCATAACGTTACTCCAAGAAAACTGAGGAAAAAACCGAGGAAGGCCGTTCATGCCATCTGAATGTTACTAACGTAATGTTGATGGAGAGCCTCAGTGAGACGTTCGATGAAAATAACGCCAAATTAAAATAAGAAAGACGAAACAGTGCACTTTGTTTTAAAATGTAATGACACAAAAACGACTGATTTTTCTTCCGAAACGACTGATTTTTCTTCCGAAATGTGTAACGTTACAAAAGCTGATAAGTATTCTGGTTTTAATATGCTACTTTAATAAAAATGTTACTCGAGTACAATTTAATTGTGAAACTAAATCCAGTAACTTTAAATAAAACTCCTAAGTTGATACTCACCACTGAGAGAAAGGTTTGTCCCTCCATCACAGTGTCGGCGCATGTTAGCTAGCTTGTTATGGTGGGGGAGGGGGAACTTGGGCTGAGGCCAGGAAACTAAGTTAAATAAAATACTAGCTTGTATTTTACGGCCATTAAGTAACGGTATTACATTATACTTAGGAAAGTCACATTAAATTGTGACATTGAGACTACCATTCAATCTTTGCAATGCTTTTAGTCGAATCAAAGGCAACGCAGACTGACTTTGAATCACTAACACTATAACTTCATTTTGCCTTATAATGCAGTAAAGTTGGCATGTGTGTTAATTTGCAGTAACGCAAAACAATGTTTAACTGATACAGATATACAGAATTGTTTGTCAACTAAGAACAATTAAACAGGTCTTACCTGCAAATGGTAGTCCGAGAGACGTGTGGGAGGCTTGATGTCCATGTGATGAAAAATGCCTTGGGCAGGAGGTGGTTAAAATTAGGACCTCCCAATGAGTAAAATTTATCAATTTTCTACACTTTTTGACTTTCCTGATAAACATAATCAAATTCTACTCAGTTTTTATCAGCTGATTTTATTTAGTAAAATGCAATGAATAAATTATTCAAATTTGGTGAATTCAGCTCAGTGTGATTTGAAACTGCACACAGTCTTTTTTATTATGTATAGTTTACTCTTATTTATTTAGCAAATATTAATTAATCCTGATCACAGTTTTTACAGTGCAGGACTGATCATATGCAGGACAACGGAGAAGCACCACAACAATGGCAACAACCAAAAACAATCAATTTGTGGAACACGGCCACCAATTGAATGTTGAAAACGGCAGTGCTGTAAAAGTCGGGTGGAAAACATTAATAACAAAATGTATGAATGCACACATACAGACATCCACCCAAGGACCTCGCTGCACAGCAGCAGATGAGATAACACTGAGTCAAAGAGACGGCTTCTTCTTTCTATAAGTCAAAATAAACGTACTAATATCTGCACTCATTCTAGCTGTCTCTTTCATTGACCTCGCCTCCTCTTTCTCTGCCTCGATCCGTTTTTGAGAGAAAACTGACTCATATTTACTCCTCTCATTCTGCCTGTTCCTCAGTCTGTCCTCCCTGCTCTCTGTCGTCTTCAGTCCCTCACGTTATTTCTGTTATCTGTGATCACAGAAAACCAAAAATCAAAATTACTGAATAACATGAAAAGCAGTTCTGAAAAGGTATTAGAGTATACACATATATGTTATATGCTGTATGATATTCTAATAAAAAAATCATGTTACTGTATTATACATGGTATCATATGACTTTGCTTGAGATGGTACTTTACAGTTTGCTTCAGTGCAACACTAGTCATGAGTGATGATTTTTCTATTTATCTGTAAAATTTTTTGTCATTGTGCTTCAGCAACACCTGAATTTCCCCTGTGGGGATCAACAAAGGTTTATCTTATGGGCAGCTCAGAGGTCAACAAACAATATCGGATTGTTTTCCATGAAATTGTGCACGAATGTTCATTGTTCTCCACTGATGAATCATGTTTATGATTTTTACTGGAATATTGTATTTGCTATTGCATGGATTGCCATGAAACTTGGTTCAGACATCCATGTCTCCCTCATGGTAATGACTTTGGCAATCCTCAGACTGTCCATCAAGAGCCATCATCTGGTCAAAATTATAATTTATCCAATGCCATCCCCATCAGCCTCAGCTACATTTTGTTATTAGGAATAACTACACAATGCTAGCATGCTAACATGCTAAAATAGGATGGTGAATGTTCAGATTCTATGAGTACTGGCGCAGTCATGGAGGTTTCCTCCCCATCTCTATGCACTGTACAGCTGCTTCTCTCAGGACCTCATGTAAAGTATATAACATGGTCAAGACCAGAGCTCTGCTCCTAAAAGCCAGTATTTTTTTACGGCTAATGCTGGTGGAGCAGGAGGCTTAAGTCTAAGAGAGCTACACCTACACTCATAGAATCTGGAGTTACAAACTAACTGCAGCTTCAAGCCATGCAGCTAATGTTCTATTTCTCATAGGCTTCACCCTCGAAGAGAGTCGCTGCTGGGTGAAGGGAAAAGCTTAAGCAATTGATGACCGCTTTGACACCACCGTAACTGCCTGTTTGATGTGGCTGTTAAGTCCCCTCCGGTTCAGCAGGTGGCAGTATGTACAACATTAGCTGTAACATCTAGTGAAAAGAAGATGGGTGGACATGAGAGGGATAAAGGTGAAAACAGGCACGTCCAAACTATTCCATAAAGGGCCGTGTGGCTGCATGTTTTCGTTCCAGTGTGGTCAGTTTTAACTCTGTCCTAGAACCATAAAGAAATGCTCAAAGCTGTAATTAAAATATTTGAATAATGCATACATGGTTGAAGTTAGCAATCGAAAGCATTCTTTTTATGTGATGTAAACATGTCATCAAGACAGACATTGTAAATTTTAGCCTGGGCAATGGAAACACACATATATTTGCATGTGTATACAAATGATGTCTCATGATGGTTGCGGATTTATCAATCGATTGGTGCTGCTGCTACATAGAAACAGCACACAATCCAGCCTGTATGTGCCTACAAGGCAGTCCACAGGCATTTCTCTCCCTCACATACATATTCACATACATTCAGTGTGCTGATATTGAATTTTACTGACTGAAATCTGCAACGCATATTTTCTGCCTGCATTTCACAGAGAAAAAGAGAGAGATGAAGACTGCTCGATTAGTATTCAAATGCTAATATCACTCACATTCACATTTAGTATTCAAAAGCTCATTTTTAGCCATGCATAATCCTCTATCTGTGGTAGCATTTACAGAATCATTTCAGCTGTGCGTGATTGTTTACAGCTGGAACGGGATGAGAAGACCTTCGGGGTCCTGCAGAAACAAACAGGTTCATGTAAACGTAACATGCTTTATTTTACTGAATGATGTTCTGTTATTGACGATGTGAAACATGTTTTTAACAGCAGAAATTCCCAGGATTACCACACTGTTTGAGGCCGTCAATATCAGGAAAACAAAAGTCACAATTACAGATTCCTGTTGCATGTCGGACACTAATGATGCTGAGTCTGAACGGTTGAGCTTGCCCCTGAATTTCTTACACAGTGAGTAGATGTCATGACATCTCAGCTGAGACCTTCAGTGTATGTGAACATGATTGTAGCTTTAGACTCACTTGTGCTGCAGATGGTTACCAAGCTACAGTCTACTCCATGTAGGGGAGTAACTAGTTACATGTAATGCCGTTATGTAATTAAATTAAACACAGTTACTGAGAAAACATAATGTAATTAAATTACAATTACTAATCAAAATGTTGGTGGTTACAAAGAGGGTTGCATCGGTACATATTCAGATTTGTGTGTGTGTGTGAAAAGCTTAAAGTATAACATACATGATGTTGCTTTGCATCTTTTGAGAAGATGAGAGAGAAGGCAGAGATGCCTTCTGTTGGCACATGTCTTGACAATGTGGGTCAGCAAAACCACTGGGACAAATTAGGTTGGCTCTCAAGGCTCCACAATTCAAATCAATGTGCATTGCTCCAGGTATCTGGAGTCCAGATGTCTGCGACCACCCGGCCACATCAAGGCGGGGGGCCACGTCGTTGGACAGAACACCTTTTAGTGCTGAACATTCAACAATGTTTTGCATGCGACACCAGAAAAGGGCTCTAACATTAGTGAAAATGCTGTCAACATGGAAATGTTCAATGTCAAACCTGTGTAAACATCTATAGGTAATGAGATTGTTCAAATAGGTATATTACTTACTACATTTTTACTACATTTAAGGTAGCTGGTAACTGTAACCTATTACATTTCAAAAGTAACCCCCCAATACTGAGTACTGGGCTTCTCAAAGTCCAGGCCGAATGGTAAGTCAATCTGGACCCAGCTCATATCATCACCTGGTGGCCTGTGGGTCACATCCAGCCCACAGAAATGTTAATGAGTTCAGACAATGTGTGGATCTGACGCTGCTCACCAGAGGACAAGAGGTCCAGTCTGTCCTGAGAGTGGTCATCTTTTAGCTTGCCAACCCCTGGCACAGGCCCAAAAGTTTGCAACTGCTGTTGTATTTGAGCCTGTAACTGAGTATTTGTGTTTGCTTCTGGAGATCCTGAATAGGAGTTTTTGTTGGGATCAGGACTCATTCATCGGTAGTTGAACTGGGGGGGTTTGTATCGAGCACTGACTACCTCCTTGGTGGAGGCCTGAGAGCATTTTCTAGTTCAGTATCTAGTTATCATTATGGATTTTCAGTGTTTGTCTGTTCACACTGATCCCACCTTATAAAAAAACATTAATTGTGCAAGACTAAAATTATGATACAATGATGCAAATAAAAATAAATGCATTTATTTCGGCCTTGCGTAGGTCCGGCCCCCACACTGTCTGCTTATAAAAATCCTGGCCCTTGGTCAAATGCGGCTGAGTGGCCCTGCCACAGTGTCATGAATAGGCTACGATACAGTTTCTATTTTGAAATCAGTTGTCTAGTGATCAATAAATGGTCAGTGACATTGAATACTCAGTGTCCCTGTACCCAGATGAATGTGGCTTATTCCCCTATAGTTGACACGGTTGTCATGGTGACTTTAACTGCTGGAGAGAATGTTGTGTGTTGTTGCTGTTGAGTTCACACATTAACGTTACACCAGAGATATTTGCTCCTAAATCACAGATGCATGTCTCCTTTTCTCCACTGCAGAGTTTCTACAACTAGTATAAATGTAGCTGTAAGAATCTGAGTCAGAAATAAATCTGTCTGACTGTCTGAGCCTCGTCTGCGCCAGTTTCATGCTGCCCAATCACAAGAGATGTGACATTAATTCACTGATGAAATATCGTTATCTTATCACCAATCATTACAGACCTCTGACCTCAGATAATAATCAGATGCGAGTCCTTCAGTAATAACTGAGAATCCCTGGTGTACATAGTGCATGTGTGTCTTTTTGTTTGACTGTCATAACCCATTGTAACACAGCGCGTGTTTGCTGTCACAATAAAAAAATAAACCCATATTTTTCTGTCACCCTGTGAAAATGAGAGCATTGTATCAAAACATAAACAGAGCTTGTGGGTGGATGTCAGTGCTTCAGCAGCACAAAGCATGCTGCAATTCAGATGGCTTATTTTCAGAGTCTTGACTCTGATACAAACATGGCTTATTTCGTTGTGTCTGTCTGACCCTCACAAAACCAGATGTAACTGACCAACAGTCCTGGCCAGTTACATTTGGTATGTTTATTCCGTTCAAACCTCGAAGCCCGGATCTGAGAAACCTGAGGACAGTTTGACGTTTGTTGTTACTTGAATGATGATCGCTCCAGGACCAGATGATGAACCATTTTCATGAATCACATTTTTGGATGTTGCAGAGCCGCAACTATCATTTTTAAAATCTGTGATAATGTGTCATTGCATTTATCATCACAACATTCACAGCGCTCCATCATAACGACTTGTTTGCTTTGTTTTGTATGTCACATTGAGGGACTACAGCTTGCATTTATACAACCCTGTCTTGTAGATTGATGAGTTAATGAACCTTGAACTACCACTTGGCCAATTATTCTAACCATTTCATTACATCTGAGCAGCGGGGGCAGTGTGGATGCTTGTTCCCTACCCCTGAGCTTTGAGTAGAAAAACCCAGAACTTATATTTTTTCTGAGTTGCTTTGACTAAATTCTTGAACGACAGTTGAAGTCATCAGAAAGTATGATGTCATCACATGCAGAATAGTCCACCTATTGTCAAAATGCAGAGGCCACTAATTCATTCAGTGGAGTGACCATGAAGTCTGCTAAAATGATGAATCTGTTGTCAGGTGAAACTCAAACATGACTAACGAATGGAGAGTTCTCACATCTTAGATCAACGAGTGACACTTTATTATTAATTTATCATTTTGCTGTGGCCCGTGCAACCTAAAAAATAAAGAAAACAGCACTTGTGGATAAAACTTCTGAAAGTGATAGCATTATTGTCACGCCCTCCACCTCTGCCCTCTCCTCATTTCCCTCACACTCCTCCCTCAGGTGGGTGTGTACAGACAGGTGCAGACAATCCGCTGATGATCAACTCAACTCACCTGCATGTGGGCGTGGTCTACCCCAGCTCCACTGTTCTCCCTCTGCCATAAATACCGGCGTCAGTCCACAGCTCGATGCCGGACTGTAAACTACCCTCAGTTAGTTTATGTCCAGCTGCTTGAAATCTTTAAGTCTGCTCTTTGTCTTTTTGGTGCTTGAAACAAATTGTGTTTTGCTCCACCTCAGTTTGGACCACCCCGCTACCTTCTGCCTGGTTCGCCTCTGGTTTCTGATGATTCTGCTTCCCAAATCCCCTGCTCCTTCTCCAGTCGATCCACATCTTCTGCCTCACTGTCCCAGCCTTTCCCCTCAGTCTCCGTCAGTAACCCTTCGCTCTAGTTGTTCCTGTAGTGTTAGTTTTGTTTGTAGCTTTAGTTTGTGCCTGTCACAACTTGATACTGAGTTCTGCTCCTGTAGTAATCTGTCTAGTCTGCAATTAGTTCCCCGAACCCTTTGTGTCCTAGTCAGCATTTAGTGCTCATTTGTCTTATTCCCTGCTTTTGTTCCTGCCCAGTAACGTTGCTATTGAGCCTAGACTTTGGATTTTGTGTAAATATTTGCCCAGAGTATTTGGTTAATTGGTTGCACTTCACTGTATATACTATAGCACTCGTGGGTTTTTGTACATACACTTTATTGTAAAATAATTCTGGTGTGAACTTGAGTTGTGTACTGTGACCTTCATCTGCACTTGGGCCTCTGCCCTCTGAATCATGACAATTATATCCGGCTCCATTTTAGCTTATACTATGGTTTGTAATAGTAACGCTATAGTAAGGCATAAGCTGGTCTCTGTGACACTGTTTGCTTACCTTGTGATTGGTTTTGACAGCATTTTTATCACATGCAGGTTTCCTTCTTACAGATATACGGTCATTTTAACCTATGCAGCTGTCTGCACCGGCCCTGTGCAGGCTCATGTTTCTGTAGTGTCTCATGGGCGAAAACGCGACCTCGAGTGTTTATTTACGCTTCAGGTCTATTTTTAAGTGCAATGCAAGGTCTGCGCCCAATAAGAAGGCACTGAATAAATATATTTATCTACATTTTGCAACCTAGGTGGAGCAGAGTGTTCTGGTCTCGGGACAGAGCCATTCACACACACACACACACACACACAAACATGTTAAATTTGCATTTGCAACATTAGTGTTTGTACAATATTTCTTTGCGCTGCAGCACAATTTGCCTTTGCTCTCATTCCAGTTTTCTTCTGCACATTGATGCTTTCTGACGCCTTACGGTTTTCATCTTTATTCATTGTATTTCCTCTATCACTGAAAGTCTAATCTCAAAGCGAGCTCATCCGTCAGAGCGCAAACCACAACACAACTGTTATGTCCGTATTAAAAGATCACATTCATGTGATGGTTCCTAACTTTTTGTTTACCCACTCCAGTTATATTCAGTCCAGCTGAGGCACGGATAGAGGACTGCCTTTCCACACATGTGAGGTGAGGGTTGTGAAAATGATGCTGCAGCTCAGCATCAGGAACATGTCCTTACTGTTCTGTTCCTTCCATAAATTGGGCCTTTCACAAAGCGGCCACCGACAGGTCATTTGGCAGAGAAAATAGACTGGTGGTTGTCCAAGCATGGCTGCGCACACACTGGTCACATTATGGAACTGTGTCCTTTTTGTTTAGGTTTCTCAGCTGTCTGTTCTGTAGCATAATGGCAGAGCGGAGAGTCTATTTCCTGTGCAAGAGAATGCAGTTTAAAAATTCCCACAAAACACACCTTCAGCTGCTTGAAAAGATGTGGGAGCAGAGCATCCTTGCCACACTTCTTATTTTCTCCTCCTCTTATTACCTTTTCTCTTCCCTATCATTCACATCTCTTCTCCATTCCCTCGCTCCCTTCCCCTCTCGCCTTCTTATCTCTCATGCTCTCTCTTATTTTTCATCATTGCTCCCGCTCTCTCTTTCTTTACTTCTCTCTCTAAGGAACCAGATGTGTTCCTTGTATGATTTATTCAGATGCAGAGATTGGGGCTGAGAGAGTGTGCTGCAGGCAGAATGCACTCTGCCTGAGTTCAAACGGTTGAGTATACTTCCTACCCTCATTCCTGATGCAAATGAGTTTTCCTCATTTATGTGAGTCATGCTGTTTACTTTTTTTTTTTTTTGGCTGAAGAAATTGCATCATCAGTGTGGATATGACATAATTTTCCTGCATTTGCTGGCTTATGCCGAAAAAAGGCAAACAATGCAGTAACCAAGGTGATGGTGAAATTGAGAAAACTGACTTTTACACATGGAGATGTGAATATATTGTTTTTGACATAACAGTGTGCAGTGATTTTTAGGCTCACAGTATCACAGTCAGACCACAGCCACTATCTTTATGCATTTCTATAGTGAAATCATGCTGCTGCTCTTAATGGCCCCTTGCATTAAATATTTTACAAGTAATGGCAAGTCTGCAGTCATTTGAACTCTCAAAGATGTCTCAAAATATAACTAATGTGCTTTAAGAGCCCCAAATGAATAAGCTTGTAATGCACAAATTCTACAAGTGCTTTAGGTTAGCTTATAATTGCACAGTTTAGGTACTCTTTGAGAGCTAGAATGGGACATGGAATGGAAAAGGAAAGATGAACATAAATATAATGTCTTGGCTTAAAAAAAAACATGTAGCTTTTAAGGTTAAAGGGACTTTGAATTCCAACCAACATTAGACATGTGTCCCTGATTTGTAGATTGCATTTAGATTGAAAATGTTTCTGTAGTGCACTGTTCTACTGTGAACTGTCACCTGCCCAAATATGACCTTCATGAAAGAGTCATGAGGAGAAAACCTTTCCTGTGTCACGCAGCATCAGAAGTTTGCAGAGGAACATCTAAACAAGCCTGATGCGTTTTGGAAACAAGTCATGTGGGCTAAAGTTAAAACAGTACTTTCTGACTGCAATGAGAAAAGGTATGTTTGGAAAGAACACCTCTCCCCAACTGTCAAGCACGGGGGTGAATCGATCGTGCTTTGGGCTTCTGTTGCAGCCAGTGGTACGAACATTTGACTTGTGGAGGGAAGAGTGGATTCAAGTACATACCAGCAAATTCTGTAATCAAGCACCACACCGTCTGTTGATGGCTTCGACAACAGGATAATGATCCCAAACACACCTCAAAATCCACAATGGACTACCTCAGGAGCCACAGTCCCCCAACAGGAAAATCATGGAACACCTGTGGATAGACCTCAACAGAGCATCACCTGCAAGAGGGCCCAAGAATCTCACAGAACTGGAAACCTTTTAAAAGGAAAAATGAGCAAAAAATCCTCCAAACAGGAACTGAAAGACTCTCAGCTGGCTAAAAAAAAAAAAGGTTTACAAGCTGTGGTAGTTGCCAAAGGGGGTGTACTACGTACTAACCATGCAGGGTGCCCAAACTATTGCTTCAGGCCCTTTTCCTTTGTTTTGTTTTAATTTTTTAAACTTAAAAAGATAGAAATAAACAAGTAATCTTGTTTAAAACATTAACCATGGCTCATCTGTAATGTAGTGACTTTACTTGTAGTCACTGAGGTGGCAGTTAGGTTGACTTGAATCTGATGCGGTCCACTCCCTATGGAGGACAACCCACACAGTCATACCGACTCTCACAATAATCAAAACAAAGAAATCATATTTTGGCTCCAACATGTAACTTAATCGGAAATTATTTTACTTGCTTAATTATTCACAGAAAGAGACATTTTCTCCAGGAGTACCTTAACATTTGCATTTGTATGAATGTTGACACCTCATGCAGGTGCACAGGGTTCCCTTCAGACCCCCCGAGCAGCTGCTCCTGTCATCTCACACGCTCTCATCGCTTTCTTGCCAGAAAGCCTTTCTCTTTCTGACCCCTGGTTAATGTTGTGAAACAGTCACAGTTTGCTTAGGTTTTGGCACCAAAAGTACTCTCAGATTGCTGACCGACACTGCAGTAAAGGAGTAAAAAGAGTGTGGAGACCTCTGATTCTTGTTTTTTCATTCTTAATTTGTAGCCTATTATTATTATCAACTGGGCTATACTCTCCATTTTTTTAATATTCCATTAATTAATTCATAAATTAATTCAATCCTTGTTATTATGTCCATGCTGTCTTTTTTTTTTTTATCTGGTGCATGTGGTTTCTTTGTTGTCAAACACATTGAGCTGCATTTCTTGGAAATAAGGTGCTATACAAAAAAAATGTATTATTATTATCTTCATTTTTACTTTTGGTTTCTCACAGGACACAAACCCCCAGTTTGAAAGCTGTGTGTTTGTTTGACTCATCCATCTACCCCACCTTCCTCCATGTGTGGACTTTCTTGCTATTTATACTGTGTCACCTTGCTCTGAGTGTATCATATTGCTGCGGGGTCAGGTGAAAGCCTGGTGTGTCTCATACAGACCTTAAAGGATACCTTGTGTGTCTGTATGACACGCTGAGGGGCGTAACAAAGTGATGTGTTTGACGCTCTGGGAATGAGAACTGGCTAATGTGTACGAGTCGTCGATGCCACAAGTAGGATTTTTAGAGGGTGATGAAGATGAGATTTTACAGGCTGTAAAGAAACACATTAGTGAGCCTCACAGCGACTCTGTTTGATATGTTGCTTCATTCCCCCCCCAAAAAAAACACACACTGTAGTTTATTTTGACTCATTCTCACACACTGTCCTACTGCCCCAAATACTCACTAGAACACTGAATTTGTATCTGTGGCTAAAAATAGTCTCTTACACAAGCTGGGAATAAAACTAGCCTTAAAAAAAATGATGGTATATATTTATGACATTTGCAGCAGCATCAATAGACTCTGTTTGACTTACGATGGACAGTATTTAGCAGAGATGTCATCTAGTCTTATTCCATCCACTCTTCTTCCTTCTGCCTTCATTACCCACAATGCAACTTCTGGTCTGGTCATTTCTTTCAAACCAACTGATTTTTTCTGACTTCACTCAGCCCCCATCTGGACCCATGAAAGGTTTGATACATCTATCCACACTTCTCATATGCAGCAGGACTCCCTGACACTGAAACCAGACCTGGATGTGTCGAACAGAGTTCCCCTTTAGCATCATCTGATACTGATCAGCCAATATCCCCGATTTTAGTTCTCTTACTGAAATAAAATGATGCTCCATTTCTTTCATTTAATCCATTGAATGAATTAGACGGATAAAACTTACAGCCTGACGTCTCTTATCAGTCTAGTTGTGTTGTCGGATGTCACCGGTGCACCTGAAGGTACCACGCACCGATGGCAATCATTTGAGAAAGATTTGAAGCATTTTGACTTCTTCTGTCGCCATTCCCCCTCCTGTGCTCAGAAAGATAGTTTGACATTTGGGTTTATTCACAAAATTCTTACTTTTCACACAAGCTTGATAAAGAAATCTGGGAATTTTCAAAATGCTAATTGTTCATTACTATAGAATCTCAACAGTTTTTAGTGTTTAAAGCTTCTGCAGCATGTTGCACTGGACCCAGACTTTGTTGCTTCTTGATTATTAATAAGGATAGCTGTGAAACAATTAGTGTAATTCAGTAAATACAACAGTGGATTTAAAATTGTGGCAGTTTTCAGAGCTATTCATATTTTCCGTTTGTATTTTGTTTTGTTGTGTTTGGGTTGACATTGAACCCGTCTCAGGGTGTGCTCTTCAGCTCGCCTTGTGTGAAAGGAGGCACAGAAGCACCGTCAAGAATAATTGCCCCTTTTCAGGATGAGTTCCCCAATCTAAGAATGTGTGTTCAGGTCCTCTACATGTCCTCCAGCTCAATGTAAACAGCGCAGCAGTCCTTGGTTATGTGCTAATGTGGTGACATCTGCTGAACCCCACGGAGACAAACGGATATCCAGACTCTCAATAAACTGTCACCTTGATCAGTGACAAAATAAAGATGTGAACAGAATAGCAAGAGCACAAGCCCGAAATGAAAATGACCATGACTCCCTCTGTAATGAGAGGAGTTTCTCCTTGTGCGACTGTGACACTGCAACAATTATGTAGAGCCAATATCAATTTCTACAAGCCAGTTTGGAGGAGTGATGTCAGACCCTTTGCTATGTGAACAGGCTCAGCTTTTGAATTTTTGAAAAGCAGAAGAGGAAAGTGCTGAATGCAGGGATAACAATCACTGTGCCAGATGTTTTAGAGAGCGTTGTTTATTGAGCAGCTTTATTTCTGTACAGTACAAACACTTTTGAACGTCAAACAAAGTGGCTACATCTGTCCCTGTTGCCTCTCCTGACACTCTGTCTACATCCCAGTCTTTGAATTCTGGGTTGATGATTTAGAAAGTCTTTGAACTGCAAGTTGTAATTCCAACAACGCACATTTTACAGTGCTATTAAAACACATGTTTAAGATGAATAAACAATTTGAAATTTGGTCTCTTTTATCCTCTCTATCGACCGTATAAGCACATACTTAAAATTATTACAATTTTCTCTGAAATGTTTAACAGAAGTTGATATGATCATGCAGAAACCTCTGTAATTGGGAAGTCACAAGCTAAGGTTTTATCCAATCCGAATGAAATGTCCGAGCAAGCGTTCTGGATCACATGCAGAGAGATACACTGTTCAAAGCTTGCCTCTGAAGAGGCACAAAGGAACAGCACACTGATGATGTCAGAGGGCTGTGATTGGCGGATTGCAGAGCTGATCCAGGAACATGTCCTACTTGGCAAAATCATGTTCACCCAAAGCAAGCCCAATAACATAATGCTCAACAATCACATTTTGGTGGCTTATATATAGTATCGCAGTATTACAAACATTTTTTTTTTTTTTTTTACTGTTTATTGAATAATGCCTCTGCAGTCCACTCAGGGGTTAAACTCTGCTCTGTCAGCCCACAGTAGTGCTACGCATATGTGTTTGGTTTGGTTTTTATCTTCTTTACTGAGCAAACTAGCCTATTTTCTGCTTGCTCCCAACACATCACTATCAAATATTATAGCTCCGTCAGTCTACGGACTCGCCAAGGCATTAATGAAGCTATGAGTTGACCTGGCATTAAAATATACTGACTCCTTGTTCACAGGATGGTGAGAGAAGATCGGGAAGCTGGACAGCTGGAGCAGCTTTTTCACAGGGCAGGCCTTCTGGTTATCATTTCCTTCCAAAAATCAGCTTTTAGATGTTTTCCTGAAGCTGTTAAGATTTGTTTGTCAGCTGAAACCAGACAAGTTGCATGACAGCAGACAGGTGATGTCAGGATGGTGTGGACTAAGGGAGGACTATGGGGAGAACCCAGATGCAGACACACAAGGGGGCGCTTGACCCAAATTAATAAATTTATTAAACACAACGAAAAAACCACAACTAAGGAAACTATGATTAAACACAGACACACTAGGGGCAAGGGCTATGCATACAACGACGCAACACAGGGAAACAATGAATAAACACAGAGCAGGGGAAAGACTAAGACAACACAAGAAACTCACTTACATAAACAGTGGCAGGACTATAGACAAAGACAAGACTAACTAGAACAAATTATCAATGACTAAAATAAGGAATAGAAAATGCTCCGGTAGGAGGAAGAAACTATGAAAGTTGGATGAACTTGGACTTAACAAAACAACAGAAGCAAAATTCACTTCTGGAAACTAGGAGGAAAATAACACTACTATTAAATAAAACAAAACCAAAGAGCAATCTAACAAAGAACTGAAAATTGGCAATAACTAGCGAAAACAAAACAAGGCTTGACTATACAAATTATATGAAAGGAAAACCGAGGGACAACTCAGACCTGAACAGAAACACAGACATGAACAAAGACAAAGTAACAAAAAACACTCACTGAGGGACTATGGTAATGGCTATGGCAAGGGAATGCAGACAGCAATGAATCACAGACACGGACATGAACAAAGGTAACGCAACAAGAAACACTTACATGAAACACGACAAACACTCACTATGGCTAGCACTATGGCTGTGGCTGTGGCTGTGGCTAACGGCAAGGAAACAAGACAACGAGATAGCGCAGACAACAACCTGACCAAGACAGTGGAGACGACACGGACTTGAATACACAAGGAGGAAACACTAATGACACACAGGTGGAAACAATCAGACAATCACAAGGAAGGGAAAACACAGGAAGTAAAGTAAACCAAAACACATAAGATCAACCTTCAAAATAAAACAGGATGTGAGAAAACCCTTACAAAGACAACACACAATGGGATACTTAACAAAAACCGGCATGCAGAGCACGGGTCATGACAGGTGACATATTAATACAACACTGATTAAATGTTGTTATTTCAGTGTTTAACACATCTCGATTCAGTGATATTTTTTTCTACAGTTAAACTGTGACTGCTGCTGAAAATGTTGATTTAAAGATTTTTCAACTATACATCATATAGCAACCTTTCTGACCATGACTTAATGTTAAAACAACTACATTTGATATCAGATGTCCCCTTTGCACAGCACTGAATATTCTCTATAGCTATATTGTGTTCAGGCTTGGTGGTGGCACAGCCATGGGTAGCTTAGCTAAAGCTAAATTTACTTCCTTTTTCTTTTTGAATAATATCAATTTAACTGATCCAACAAATGGATAATTGAGAAATCAGGTCAAACCATTAGTGAATCTTTGAAGTGGAACTGCTCATTACACTTTGACTCCAGTGGATTTCATGCAGTTTGTTGTGGTTCTCATATTTAAATCTATTAAATTGTTGATCCATTATTTATTCCCATTTCAGTATGAATATTAATGATGGTTGGCGGACAAACAAACACAAAAAACACTGATTGATTAAATGTGATTATTTATTAGATTACAGATGTTTTTATTGAACGTATAGGTGTCTCTGAGCTTCTTGGCTTCTCAGAAACTGAAAACAGGTTTCCAAAGCAGAAAAAATTCTCTTCAGTTGCAGAAGCTGTACAATCATGCGATGTTGTATTGAGGCAAGGATCTTAGGCTGCGTTATCAGAAAGACACAGCAGTTCCTCTCTGCGATGGAGCAACAGGGCGAGGGCAGCAAAGCGTAGCGTGTAAACAGTGGAACTTGTGCGATGACATTAAGTTAAAAAGAAATCTGATTTGGCCTGCTGGTGTAAATCTGAGCACGGCTCCTATTTTTCTGTTATCTGACTGCAGTTTCTGGCTTTTGTTATCAGACGAGACCTACCCTATTTTAGGCTTCAGAGCCCCCGTGTCGTTTCCCACAGGCTGTTAGAGCACATATGGCACTACAGAAACACTGCTGAGGGCGAGATTATCAATTCATTGCTTTGTTGCTAAGGCTTCCCTTTGGGACACATGGCTTCCTCCCTCCTCTGCACAGGTATGTGTTTAAAAGAGGAACGCAGTCATGGAATACATGGCTGGTTTGGGGTTAATAATTCACCGCGTTGTTAAACTGTCTCCTTCAACGTTGCACAGCCGCCATGGAGCCTGGAATCAGGCCAGTCAGATGCAGTCGGTTAATGGATGACTGTCAAACACTCAACAGGGCGCCCGTGGAGTCCCCTTGGCAATCAGCTGAGCCAGTGAGTGACACACAGACATAATTGTTACACAGTTAACAGCAGGTGTGCCGGTGGGTTTATCAACTCTGTGCTTTCCATTATGAAGGAAACACGAGAGAGGCTCAATTATAAAATCATTGAACCTCTGGGAAGATTCTCACAACGTGACTCATCCTCTGTGCTCAGAGGAGCTGGCTGAGAAACATCACTGGAGGGAAGAGCTGATAGTCGGGGGCTAAGATTGTTAAAGCCGCATTAGGTACAGTAAATTGCACACTGGCGGCTGCAAAATGGCAGAACGACAACTATTTCCCCCCATGTTAGCCAAAATGTTACATCCTGCTATTGATTAGAGCCAAAACGAGTGAATCAGTTTGGCTTATTTATAGCATCTGCAGGATGAAGAGGGTCCAATTATGTATTGGAGGGGTGATCTGGGGGATCTGAAGAGGTCTGGTCTGGCTCTCATATTTCAGACTGAAGGCTGAGCACCTCAAACACACAGTAATCCTGTTACAGTCCATACCATGTTTGAGCAGGGAAATCAATCAATTCTCAAATATTATTGTTCATTCCTGTCACTTACTTACCTTTGCATACTTGTTATGAATGATCATAAAATATTTCATATCATACTTGTCATGAATATTATATCTCCCATTTTTCTATTCTTTATTAGTCTCCCCTTCACTCACTCAACATTTTTTATTTATTTCATTGTTTCATAGTTGTTCTATGTATTTTTCTTTCTCTCCCTCTCTGACACTCGTCCACACCATAATATTGTTAAGTTACATAAGAGCTGACGGGCCATGCTCCGTCCTGTGCCTGGCAGCTGGAGCTCCACCCGTGGAGCTGATGGCTCTCTTTGGAGCTGGCAGACTAGGTCAACTTTTTCCTCACTTCATCCAATTCCTCATGCAAATAAATTGACTGTCAGTCCTTAATAAGCTGGCACCTTCTTTAGAGTCTTGGGTTAGTTTGTTTTAAGGGATTCTCGCGAGATATAGTCATGACTAATAGGTATTTGGGTGTGTTTTGTGAAAGTTATTTATCGTAATTGCTGAATATACGGATCATGTACAAGTTGAAGAAGAATCATAATGTTTCAGTCATGAGTTTTTGCTTTTTGTTGTTGTTGTTTTATTTTTTTTTTCTCGATAAAACTGTAATAGTACTTTAGGAGTAGGGTTTAATAAGTTTACACTTCTTCCTACTCCCTTTCGCTCATGTAATCTGAGATCAGCATGCACTGAAGAAGGTGATTATTATTTTTTTTGTTTAATTAATTAATTAGTTAATTATTTTTTTCTCTTTCTTTTCTTCTTTATTCACTTTTGTCTGTTTGCTCTGTCTTTCTTTGTTTTTTTACATGTTCGAAATAAAGGAATCAATCAATCAATCAATCAAGGGATCAAGCCCACAGTGGGCCAACCCTGTTCTGTTAGTCCCTGATGACATTTTGTGAACTGGCCTGTATTCACTGTTCATGTCTTCCTCCTGTTGTTTGTCAGTGTTTGGTCTTTTGTCTTGCAATGAAACATAAAAAGAGTCCCATGTCATAGTCCTGTTGACAGCTACTGCCCACACTAGCACTTGAATAAATGTACTTAGTGAACTGAGTTTTTGTCCACTGGAATATAACTGATTTCAGGCTTTTTTTTTCTTTTCTTTTTTTTATGACGGTGTTTTCCTTAACCTCCCTTCAGCCTCCAAGATCAGTCATGGCTGTTGATGATCAAGTAGAGGTCAAACTCCCAAATGATGAGGTTGCTCCTGCTGGTAGGCCCTGCGCTGCACCAATATGTCATAAAAGCAAATTCAAAAATCAGCCCAAAATCTTGTGTGAGAACGGTATCAAAGCTGTTGTGTAGGAAAGCCTTGAGATGGTTGATAGAACTTTTATGTATGACACCGAAAGTCGATAAAGAAATGTTCCCAGTTTGGACCTCTAGCAGTTGGACAGCAAAATGCTTCCCACACAGCACAGGATGCTAGCTAATATGAACAGAATGACAGTCCCAACTTAACAGCCTTGTTTAATGCTTCTGCTTCTGTGGCGGATCTCAGAACAGAGGCAGCAGAGTTTGCTCTCTAACTGAATGATGGCGTTGATGTAAATGGATCAGGATTCACTGTGAGGAGTGGGGGCGAGCGTCACTCGGGCTCACAATGGTCATTATTTCAGGCTTCAACGGCAAAATTAGTTCATCAGTGACGCGGCCTGTGAGAAATCAGAAAGCAGCCTCCCTACTTCCTGCCATAACATTTGGAGCTCACTGCTGTTCTCTCTCTCCACCTATCGTACAAACATGGGGCTCTTCCTGATGGTGTGCGGTCGTGTCTAAATAAAGCTGAAAACAGCATTAACCAGAAAAGACAGTTATTATGTCTGAATGAGAAAAAGCCATCCAGAAATATACATCTGTTCATCTTATAGCAGTGATGCTGCTGAGATGTTTGGTACTGATGTATGTCATTGCTCTGGTGAGTTTAAAAAAGGCTTAAAAACAGTGGATCGAACAAAGAACTGAAGGAAGGTAGAGGATGAATAAAGGAAGGTTACCCTGACATGTCTGTGTTCATCTTAGCCTTTGGTGTCACCTTTAGACTGTCACCCTGTCCATAGGTGGCTTATTTCAGGTCTACAGCGAATAATTAGTCCTTTATCCACTTAAAGGTAGCACACTTTTATTCATTCATTGAAATATATAATATTATATTGTTTTAGTATGTCTATTTGTATATATATATATATATATATCATATTTGCACACAGAAAAAGGAGCGTTTATTTTTACTTGGTTGAAACTCACTTTTTTTTCCGACAGATTATTCAAATTACAATTGAGAGCAAAAACGTGTGAGTAAGTCCATTTAAAAGGTATCTGGCAATGAAACCCAGATGAACAGACAAATGATTGCACCTTCCAAAGCTTTCTTTACATCAGGCAGTTTTAGATCTCTTTTAATATTATCCTACAAGACAGATGCCAGTTTAGCCTTGTTGCTTCATGTACCTCGATCAAAGGTTCAATCTGATTATGGAGATATGGGTCAGATAAGTTTCAGGTTGTGAGGGTAATTATAGATAGTTATACAACAGGCTAGTTAATGCAGCTCAATTGCCAAATGCATAATACACGACCTCTTAAACCAGCTTGGGTTTATTTATTTTTTATTATGTATTTTTTTAGTTTTTTCTAACTTGTACGGCAATCTGTCAAATCAAAGTGGTCACATGACTGAATAAACCACTCAAGGAGAGTTTGCTGCAAATGTCATGTCAAGTGTTTCAGTTAAGATAACTGCAAGATTGACACATGCATAGGAGCTTCTGTGTCAGACATGACATAAGTAATGTAAAGCACTGCAGGATAAGATGTAAAAGACTAAAACTGTCCCTATGAGGCGCCTGGACTTTGACATGAAAGGAAGAGGCGGTTGACAGCAGGTATTCCCGTGTTCATACAAGAAAACTCCATCTAGAACAATGTTCACTGGGGCTGAGACACCCCCTCAGACTTGTTTGGGTTATCAGGAGAGCCACTGTTATCGCAGAGGCAGCACCAAGGTTTGCTCTCCTCTCACAGCCTTCCTCAGGAATTCATAACTGGTTTCAAAAGCCTGGACACGGTCACAGTATCCATGAACCGTGCCTTTTATCTGCAGCGGGACTGCGCTGCCAGGTGTAAAGGGGGCCATAATCACACATGATTGTGTCGTTAACTTAAAACCCTCAGACAGATGTTAAAGGAAATGAGGTTAAGAGCAGGTGCGTCTCTGGCATAATCGAGTAGGCAGCTTCCCACAAACGCAGCACCAGAGGCAAGATTATAAAATCCTCCCATCCGCGCTCCTCTGGGGCACTTTCCGCTCTTTCAGAACCGTGGATTGGGCACCGAGAAACAGAAAAAAAAAAGCAGCGAGCTGAGGGATGGATAGATGGTACGCAGGGTGAGGTTATTAATTCAGAGCTTTGTTGAAGCCGGCTCCCTCAGGACCACCTGGCTTCTTTTCAAAATGCCACAACCGAGGTACAGTCAAATATATTAAGTTGTTGAAGGACTAATGCAAAACAGCTCCGAGGATAGGCCCTCAGAAGTGGGCTAACTCACAAACCTGTTCAGGATGAAAGGGTCAAGTGCATGCTGTTCAGGGTTGTCGAATGGGCAACCTCCATTACACAGATAGCATCGGGGGCCCGATCATCAATTTATCACAGTGTTGAAAAAAGTTTCCCATGGGCGTACATGTTTTCCCTTCACAAGATAACTATTCAGCTGCAGTGGGGAAACGCAGTGACACAGAGAGCTGAATCCCCCTCAGGAATTATTGGTTGCATTTCAAAACCCTCGAGCCAGGTAAACACATCCAGCACGATCCTGCTGCCGAACCTCAGGTGTGCACTAACATACGAATAGGAATCAGAGATAATGCATTTACACGTATCTGGAAGGACACATTTGTATTGCGTTGCACACACCCCCGGAGAAGTTCAGGGGCCCTGGAAATCTGCCGTCTCCACTGGGATGCTGGTTTGTCTATGTACAGAGTCCTACAGCTTTACTGTAAATACACACATAAACCATATGGGAACAAAGTATGATTTTATGAATTCATCTGTTTATCCCTGCCTATAAAAATAAGTGGTGTCATGTTTAAGTGATCACAAGCTTGCCCTTTGGGATTCTGAGGATGACTGATGTAAAAATGTTCATTAGCTGTACTGAGTTTACTGAATAAAAGCTTTTTAAGAAATCTCTTGTATGGTTTTGCAGCAGAAACTGTGCAGCCGTGAACACAACACTGACCTCACCTCTAAAGCTGATGTGGCCAACTTTTCGACATGCAGTTGCTTATTTACACATCCAGCAGCTACATGCAACAAAATCAATCCTTTGGAGTTGTGTTGGTGTGCAGAATGTGTTGCCGAGCAGGTGTGGTATACAGTGGACTTTAAGAGCTTTTTCTCTGAAAACAGCTGCCCAGTGTGGCTGAAAATGACACTGTGAGAGCAGTGAGAGCGAACCAAAACAATAAAGTTGCAGCTCAACAGAGCTGAAACTCACTATAAAGCTCCATAAAGCAGAGGGGAGCTGCTGATTCAGGCGATAATTCTCTGCAGGTTCATCACTGTGTTTGACCCCTTTCACACTGTCACACTGTTCATTTGATTGATTGTCATTTGATGCATTAGAACGTGTCTGATGATCTACTGGTTAAGAGGCATGTAATATATGGCATTATATATATTCCATATCACACCATCCCCTCAACATCTCTCCTACATATATAACTGAAAACAAACAAACATCACTGCTAACATTTTGGTGGTGCTCGTTCAGTACACCACTATAAACTAGCATCAACATTTATTTTACTACAGAATTGCTACTTCCCAAAAAGGGATTAGTCCTGCTTTCAGCAAATAAATACACAATTTCCACTTTTATTCTTTAGCATTACATGAAAATATACAGCCCTGTCTGCAAGCATTTATGCTGATGTACGTGCCACTGAGATGCAGGGGTTAATGCATTATGGAGGGAAATACTGTGCGATTACATATGCAGTCATTGTTAGGAGTAGTGTGATGTGCTAATACTGTAGTTTCAATATTACATAAGGCTACAGTCTTTCCCTTATCTGAAATGCATTTAAGTGCAAAAAAATAAGAATAAAAGTGCTTTAACTGCCAGGAGGGGATAATGGAGGATCTCAGATGAAATAATTGACGCTTCACATTTAGCTGAATCAGCATGTATTCCACTTGAATAGTCTGTCCAGGCAGAAACTTTGTGTTTTTTATAAACATTTCGTTGTTGCTGTATTATGCTGTGAAAACACGTGCAGATGAAAAGAAAGGTCGGAAAGGTTTGAAAAATATGACACTAATGGTACTGCTGCCACAACATTAATGCATTTACCTTTTCATGAAACCACTCTGGAATAATCTGTTCAATCCAAAACGATAGATTAAGTGTGACCGGGCTGTCGCATGCGCATTCACCTACAACGTACAAGACACAGGGAACAGATGGCAGTTTACATATTTTCAGTTTAACAGGGACTCTAAGAAGACAGATCATCAGGCAGTGCACAAAACATCTTCTAGAAACTGTCCCCCCTTGTCGCGGGCATAAAAGAACTGTTTGTAGGTGTACCGTTGGGGCGCATCATGAATAAACATCAGAACCGATGAAATGACACAGATTTCAGTGTCTGATAAACAGGATCTCATATGAAAGATCTCATAATCCTAAGTGACTACTTGTGTTTTTCCTTTGTTACCGTTTTCCTGCCTGTCTGGCACATTGAAGACACTGCGCCCCAGCTGCTGCTGGGTATTTTGCTCAAAGACATCTGAGTGGAGACCTGGAACCGTGCGAGAGCAAAGATGAAACCCCCATCCTTTGGTTGAGACCGACGGAGGAGTTGGTGTGAGTGTTTTCGTTTGAACTGTAGCATTAAATGTCAAATGTTTGATGTTAGAAGGGCACACTCGGAAAGAAAGGCCTTCCTCAGTCTCTTCTTTTCTGTACTTGTGTTCTCGTGGGCCTCTGAATTAAATCAGCAGTTTTGCCTTGACTGGTGAAGTTTCAAAGTCCTCATTTAGCCAAATTCTTGAAATGTTCCTCCCATTTTATTGAGGATGCTTTGAAGACTGGTGTTGACTTGGATTAGTCAGATATCCCAGAATGAGTTTTGCACCAAGCTGAGGTGCTGGAGGGGATATGAGCGTGACGAAGCTGGAGCAACATTTGAGCTCTAAGATTTCAAATATGCAGCTGATTAATCAAAAAATAATTCCTACCTGAAAATGTGTATTGTAGTTTGCACAGGTGTGAGGAGCCACCAGCCAGGTAAATCTTTATTGATTGTTCATTTGGTCTGTTGTCACAGGTAAAATGATTTGTCTTTGGGTTTATGGGATTTAATTGCCGCAAAGCACTGTGACTGTACCAGCTACTGACAGACCACAATATACCCATGATGCCATGGCTACCAACAAACGAAAGCATGCAGGCATTACCTGAAACCCAGGTGACCTCGGCTGTCTTTCTGCCGTTGCACCAGCATGGTGGGGCCGCCCTGTTCACTGGTCACCATGAGAAGAGTCCCACTCCGGGGATGAGGGTTTTCATTCATTGTCCATCATGCTGCACACAAAAAGCAGCACGCCACACTCTTCTTCTGTCACTCTTGTCTTGACACGCCCTCATGAGATTGACATCCCATCTCACCATGGTTACTCACATGTTAATGACAGCCTGGAGCTCCTCCAAATGAATGAATGCCTCTTTTGCTTCTCACCATTGCCAACAGTTCTCAGACTAAATTGATTAGTCAATCTAGTTTTCATGTGCTGTTTTAAATGTGTGGTTTTTGCCTCAGGGTTTGGCCTCGTGCTCACAGGAAGCGATGTATCTAACGATTATTATGGGTGTCTTTGAAATATGGAGAATGATAATATCTCCATGAACAGTTTACATTAAAAACAAAAATAAATCAATCAAATTGATAGTTCAATAGACGAGTTTGAAGAACTGGAGAAAAACACAATATCTGGGTGTGGTTGACTTTTTTTTTGTTTTATTTTATTTTATGTTTTATTTTAACAAAAGAATTAAGCACCTCTTATTGAACAGACACACACGCACACACACATTCCTCCATGAGCAAAAGTATAACTTATTTGAAAAGGTTTAAAGTGAACAAGCACGGTTGGCCCTGATTAAAAATTTAAACTTTCTTACTACTTGTGAAATTATGCTTTATCTTCATGGTATTTCAATGTGGATATAAATAAAGCATTTTTTCCATTCTCCAGCAAGGAAGGCCTCCATTTCCTCCTGTTATATAAGAGAGGGTGCTGGGTCCGTCTGCTTGACCATGAATGGGCCTTTGTGCTCACCAGCCAGTCTGTGGCATTGATTTAACACATGCCTGCGGCTGGAATAGTGACTAAAAACGAATCAATTATATTTTCTTAAATGGGATTTAATGAATGGATTAGCTGACAGCCATAACATATGCCAATGTTGAAATCACAATTTCCCTTTAAGGTTATTTCTTCTTGCGACAAAAGGCTTTCTTTGTCTCGCTGCCAAGCCAAGGGCACTCAGTTTTCATTTAGCATATTTATTTTGTGCAACACAGTGGGATGAGGGGGAAGAAAAAAGTGCTTGTTTTTGTCTTCCTACAGAAAGTCCCAAACCGCTTCCCATCTGGCTTTCGCAGTAATTGAAGCATTTTCTGTTTGACCCCAAGCTTGTTAGGCACTCATCTGATAACCTTCAGGAAGAGGCCCAGTATGAGCCTCATGCTATGAGGGCTTTTTTTTTTTTTTGAATTGCTGATGTATTCTTTCACTAAAGCTTCTGATATTTTCGGTTGATAATCTTTCAAACTAAACACGTTTATGCTGAAAAATAGAATAATTAAGTCTTTTTCCTGTATATGTTCTTGTCCTCTTGAGTGGAAAAGCATTTAAGCCATCACAGGACATTGTCATGCAACTCGAATGCAAGTCTGTAGTGTACACAGCTCTTTAACCACCAGCATTTCCACCAGTGCTCTGAAATAATTCAGTCCATTCAAAGCACCACTTTCTAAAGCACATGTTGCAACAATAAATGCAGAAATAATGTGGTCAGAAAAGCTCATTGTATATAAGAGATCGTGGCAAGAGATGAATATGGGGTGCTTTACACTCATTGAATTTTAGGATTTAATACGATGCATATCATGATTTGTATCAGTAAGATGAATTCATTTGTAAAGATAGTTCGAATTCAAAATCCTTTGTGTTGTGGAACAACACAAATTGCTATAAAGGAAGCAGCCGCACTTGTTTCCCGCTCTACTGTGAGAAAGGTGCTGCGCTGCCGTGGCTGCAATGCATCTGTGCTGCAGATGTAACAGTACAACATAACTGTGCTCGGCAGTGTTGCTGTTGTGCAGTCCTCTCAATGCAGAATGTTTATATTCTAATATATCTAACATTTATATTGCTGCCTAGCTATCATCTAAATTTACTGAACAGCAGGGATTAAAGATAAAAATGTAACAACTGCAAATGGCATCAGATGAGGTTGATGGTGATTATAATGGAGAAAACAGCAGCGGAGTACGCTGTGGATCCGGGCGTGTCATGCTAGGAGAAGCGAATGTCTCGTGGCTGCAGCCTGCACACAGATGACGAGTGGGCTGCAGAGGTCTCGTAAGCTCACTTTCACTTTCAAACTTGTAGTCTTCAGCCACAACCGGCCACCGCCTCAACTGACATCACTTGAGGACATTAATCAGACCTCTGGAGACAGTAAAGGCTTTACACAACCTTTTACACATAGGTGCAGTAGCACTCCCCATCACCTGGAAACAGACTGTGATGCATAAGATCTCAACTCATGCAACTCATGCATGATCATGAAGTAAGACGTGCTTTGATTGGTCGGGATTGGCTCTTGCCAGTCACCAGAGTTTCTGGCCCTGTGATCGTCAGATCTGACCTGGTGACCATCATCGAAGACAAAAAAATTGTGTAGTCTGCTCCCGGCAATACATTGAATGATTTAAAATTGCTAGCTGGCTTGTTAGTTTGTTTGCCAGTAACCTTGTTTGCTAATAGTAGTATTTTGTATCAAGTATTTATCTTTGGACAAGTACAGTTTTAGTAATGATCGTCCTGACATTTTGAAAACACAGCCACCTGTTCTGACCGGTCTGTACCTAGTACAGAACTGATAAGACCTGGTGATGACATGTCCATGCACTGTACTGTGGGATGGCTCTGACGTTTCTGAGCAAACCTATAGGACACTGTTTCTCAAGCCTGGTCCTGGAGTACCACTGCCCTTTTAGATGTATCCCTGCTCCAGCACACCTGATTCAAATGAATGGCTCGTTATCAGGCCTCAGCAGAGCCCAGTAACGAGCTGAGCATTTGAATCAGGTGTGTTGGAACACGGAAACATCTAAAACATGCAGGGCAGTGGTGCTCCAGGACCAGGCTTGACAAACACTGCTATAGGACATCAAGCTGTATGTAGGAATCTCTTCTGTTATACTCCAGACTGGACCATCTGAAGGCACGGTGCAGCAACAGTTGTCTTCCTGCCTATGTGGACATCCAAACATAAAATAGGTCCTCAGTGTTTAATTTACATGAGGTAAAAATTAGAAATAGGCAACAATATATTTTCCCACTGGAAATTAAGACTGATCTGGACGCACTAACAAGGACGCACTGTACAGCATGCTACGCTACATACTGCAGAAATCAATGTATGCTAATACCCATTGTAAACTACATCATTCCAATGTGCGCGCCCCCCACCCCACTTATCCATGTGTGTGGGCACCCACACGCCCGCGCTCGCCATGCCTTGTTAGCCAATCTCATAAAGGCTGTCTTGGGACATTGGCGCTGGGTGTCACAGCTTCACACCTCAGAGGAGCACTAATGATTCCGCTGATTCAATTTAACGGCCCTCCTCAGCCACAGTGCATGATCAGTGACAATATGTAAGAGTGGAGCGGCAGAGGACTTTCATTCAACGGAGGGCAAAGGGACGGGGAGAAGAAGAGGAGGCTGATGGAGAAAGAGGAGAGAGAAAGGAAGATGGAGGCACTGAGGAAGCAGAGCATGAGGAGGAAAGTGGAATTCTGAACAGGGTGGAGGGGACGGATGTGTAGACAGCAAAGGACTTCTATTCATTAGAGGGCATGGCAAGTCAGAGAAAGAGCAGGAAGGGAAGATAAAATGTGTGGAGGTGTGGGACGACACTTACAAACTCATGAATACAGGACAGAAAAGGTCGATTCAAGGAGGCACAAGACCAATGAAATAAAAGTGATGGATTTTAAATGAATTGAATGTGTAGTCAGAAAAAAAAATATGTAGAGGTTGTTTGTGTTATGTTAAAGGTTAAACCATGTTAAAGGAATAGTTTGATCATTCAGAAATGCAATGGACATGACTCTTGTGTCTGTAGGATAAAAGTAAAGCTATTTTAGGAAGCCTGTTAGCTTAGCTTAGCATAAAGGCCGACACATATCACCCTTTGAAATCAAGAGTCAGTTCAGAGGTGCCGTAGGTGGATCTGTCACCTGACCGTGATGTGCTGAGTGCTGCAGCAAATTCACTGAGACTTGCAGCTCACATTTGCACCGTGCCACTTCCTCAGTATGTCAGAAACTCTGTCCACTGACTCTCTTTTTTTTTTTTTTTGTGCACAAGTGTTTTTGACAGACTTCATGAGTGCTGATAGGTGCAACACCAGCTGCTCTCCAGTCTCCAGCTCACAGCTGCAATACGCCCTCCTGCTGGTGCATGCGACTGAACCACAAAGCCACCGTGTTACGCATCACAGTCACATGTTGTCATCAGTGGCAGAAAAAAAATTGCTTTTCCACCCTGTGCTTTTACAGCACATGCAAATGTTTGATTTGAAAAGCTGAAATAATGACTCGTTCTCTTTCAAGGTTGAGTGAAACGTGTGGACAAATGCAGACCCCCAGAACGGTGACCTCGACTCTGCAAAGGCTCAGTAAAACCAGACATGACCTGCCACACGGCTCACGGCTTCAAGGTAAACACACCAGCTCCGGTTGTGCCCTGTTGTTTCATTCATCTACAGCGTGTCACGTTACATGTAAGCTGAGAAATGAATCTCCATCTCCACCCTTTTTTTTTTTTTTCTGTCTCCCCTTTGAGTAATGGATTGTGCGGAGGAAGACAGTGGGCGTCATACTGAGTGCAGGCTGTGCCCTTTGACTTCATTCATCCACACTTCCATGTGAGCTGAGCATTAGATCTGCACTGTTGCCGAAAGCCAACCTGGTGATGTGTTTTCTCCTTTCATTTAGTAGATGAGGCAGCAGGCCCGGAGCCAGGGTGAAGTGACTGAGAAGGCTTTTTAAAACTGTGAGGGGGCAATGTTTTTTTTTCTGAAAATAAAATTCATTCATTTAACCATGCAGTAGTCTCAGAAAGGCTAAATAACCACCACCACCAACACAACAACAACAACATAAGGGTACTTTCTCAAAATCCTTACACAAAACAAACAGTGCTGTCCGTGGTTCTGAAACGACAACTAGGCAATAGTCACATGTATCTCTGGCCAATAATTTGGTGGGTTTTTTTGCCATTTTTTCTTATAGTTACATAAACTATCTCACCTGTCTGACCCCCCTTCAGCCCCCTCGTGGTGCCGGGCCTGTGATGCAGGCAGATTCAGCAGCAGAGCGAGAGCAAAGGCAGCTAGCTTGCTTGCACTGCATTAAACCTTGGTAGAGCTCTTGTACTCCATTCAACAACACATGCTGCATGCACTCACAGGAGCGAAGAAAAAGCCTGCTGAGCCATGCCCCCAGGATACTGACAGGATGTTTATATACTTTTTTTTCCCCCCTTTACAACACTGAATGGAAAAGCCTACTGTACTCGCTGTACATGCTGCACAGAACTTACTATCACTACCATCATTTTAATGAGTGTAAAAGCAGTCTCCCTGCCCCAACTCACTCCTTTCTCCATCATTCATTATTCACTGTCCTTGCACATGGGCTACTGAATAAAACAGTCATCTGGAGGTAAAGGTGCTTATCATTGTTGTAGTTGGTAGTTTTTTTGTGTGTGTGTGTTGTTTTTTTGCATTCACACAGTCGATGTTTGGTACTATGAAGCATTTCGCCTTGAACTTGTGTTTATAAATTCTGATTTTATGTAGAGTAACTGACACAATTTGTCTGTTCTGCCATGCTGACGGCCCATTGACATGTTCAGGGAACACAGTACAATGCTATAAGATACTGTCAGAAGCTGTTATAAGAAAGAGATCCAAGGTCTAAAGAAAAAACAAATGTTTTGTGTACCTTTTTATATTGTGTGTTGTTTATCTGCAATATGGATTTCCTATACTGTTGATGTTATATGTAGTTTTTCTGTCTATTAATGAGTAGTGAATGCAGTGAATGCTTTGTAGCCTCAGTGGGAAGCACATTGTAATATAATAAAACAACATATTGTTGACAATAATGTCATTAAACTCAATAAAAATGTAGAAAAAGATACATTATAGATTTAAAATACATCATCAAAGTATCCTCTAAAATCTACTGGGTTCACAGATCAGTTTCAGAGTCATGGATGGTTCCATAGAAAAGCTCAGGGAGGCAGCTGTTGCTGCTCTTTAACAGAGGTGGGGAAGTTAACCAGAAGTACATTTGCCAATGCAGCCAGTTAGTCTTCATCCTTGAACTCTTTTCCTCTTGTAAAACCTGACCTTTTCTCTGGGAATCATCCAGGACTGTGTCCCATGCAGTGTCCGAAGTGGGACAACAGCATGTGACACGTGCCCCATTCTGAGTCACTATGCATTTTCCTTTTATTTTCAGCAACACACACCGATATCTGGCAGAAGCTGGGTGAGTGTACCTGTGGAAGCCCAGCATTCATATTATCATCAGGCCCTGAGTACCAGGATGTGCCATCATTAATGTAGTGAGGCCTCTGAGAGGACGCCATTCTCTACCCTGACCTGACCAGTCTTTAAGCTGCCTTTGAATCCCACTCTTATCCAAACAAGAAGCAGATACTTTACCCAGTCGTATATCTGCTTATCTGCTTAGGCCATATGCTTTAATATGGTGGAATATATATAGTCCTGGCTTTAGGCATTGTTGCCATATTTTGCTTATTATAAGAGCATATGAAAGTTCCTTATGAGAACAGCCCTTCTTGTTATGACAGGAGAGGTTTCTTGTTTATGGGCTGATTTGTTGTTATGAATAGAAAAGTTGCAACAGCATGTCTGTGTCTTGTAATGATAATTCTCGTGTTTGCAGCAACACATTTCCTGAAGTGCAAACAGCGCGTACAGTGCATGCTCTATGACTCACATGGTGACATTCTTAGCACACAGGTTCAAATGTAGTTCAAGTCAGCCTTTTGGGCGTGTGACACGTGTCACTCCCTCTGCTTTTGCTGCTGTCACTTCGCTCATTATGCGAGGGGCAAAAACAAGCGCCTCTGTAACAAACATAATTCTTGCATATGAGGAGGTAATGAAAGCGAATGCATGCTTTTGCCCAAGGAGTTTTAGGTGCAGGAACGCTGCACATCTACCTCTAATCACCAAACTGGCGGAATGATTGGAGTAGCAGTGCAATCATGAATAAAATATATTCATTCAGCAAAGGTCGGCCATCTTCCAGTAATTTTCTAGCAAGGTTCCTGGAGAGAACTGTGTAATTTGGTACTAATTACGGTAAAAATAGACTGAGGCAGTGTTAAGATGGTACACTGCAAATTGACTAATTCTAATTAGTGTATCCTAACGAGGCTTTTAGTCAGTGCAGAGCAGGTCAGGAGGACATGCAAAAATATAAAATTAGTCTACAGGCAAGCATACCATTCAATGTATATGAAGAAATTCCTATTTTCCTTGTCATTGGTATAAAAATGACAGAAAATAACAGGAGTGTGCAACAGTCAGATGTACTGGGCTGATATTGACCCTTCATTCAAATCACCAATCACTGAATCTCACATGAAGTGTAGTTATTTTTTTTACCTGGCCTTTTCTCATGTCTGACCTGTATTTGTTTGTGCTGACCATGCCTCCTGCTATTTTTATCATATTATAGTAATTTAGCTGTGAATTCTAGCTGTTTTAATTTACTGCCAATACATACTCAACACTTGTCTGTTGTCTTTGTAAATTTAGTACGATGCCTATTCCACAGGGAAATGCCTGCAGGAGTTTCAATACGCATAAAACAAACCCCAGAAAGACACTGGACTAAACTAGTGAATGTAAAGAGTACTTCTGTTGTAAAGAGAACTTAAGTGAATGACCGCAATCTGTTGTGCTAATAAAATAAATGGTATATTGAAGATAGACCACACACACACACACACACACACACTAACTCTGTGGGAGAAGCAGCCGAACACCCCCTGCTTCACCACTGTGGCCTCTATTCTCTTGGCTATTGAGGTGAGCGCGACGCAGCGATGGAGCGACGCTCCCTCGGCCTCTCTTCCTCTCCATCTCCAGCTCTGTGACTAAACAGGCCATGAGAACAGGAGCAGAGGGAGCACAAAGTCCCTTAAGCACTGCGTGGAATCAGGTACCGGGAAAATACAGGGACAGGACTGTATGCTTTGAAGGGAAACATCAAGTCATTTAAAATATAGATGCATGGTTGTCAGTTTAGCTGCCCATTAAATAAATCTGACGATGAAGAGTGAGAGTGAGATGATATCACTCTTAAATCTGTGCATTAAACCTGAAGCAACTGCAGAAATTGACACATCATCACCTTTTAAGTCAATATGACAAACTTAAGCCATTGGTTATTTAAACATGCAGCAGACACAAAGCAACATAATCCTAAACATGATAGGAAGGATAAGCACGACCTGACGTCAGCCCTGCAGCTAGTGCACAAACATGAGATTGATTGATCAGTTTCTCTTTTACATATGAAAAAAAAGACATGTCCTAAAAAGCTGTGTTTTGTGTTCTCCCCCTCTTCTTTACAGAGCATTAAGGACGTCAGCCAAGACCTGCCCTTGATTCAACAGCTCATAGCATTCAGACCAGGTCGGCCTAAAGCTAGCATCCTGTCTTCCATCTGATGTGACCGTCCAGTCATTCAAAATGAAGTCAACCCAATATAAACATGATCAGGCTTCAATTAAGCCAAGAGTGAAGCAGATACAGTTTTACAGTGTGGGGAAGCTTTAGCTTTCTCGGAAGATCTAAAGTCTACAGACGTCGGCGTGAAAAGAGCTGAGAAACAAAAACAACAACAGACCTTGTGATCTCCTCTCAAGGCAACTTACCGCACTATCCGAGGGATGGAGCACCCAAATCTCCGAATATCGAAAAACTCAGCCTCTGGCCGACACTTGAGGGGAGTAAAGCCCCCGGCTTTACAGCGGGGATCCGGCAGATTGTGAAATCTCGGTTTTAACTTGTGGCTGGACAGTTGTACGGATGGAGCAAACAATGTTTACACAAGCTGAGTGCAGCCGGATGCTTTTACATCGCAATCCAAAGGTGCATCCTGTGGTCAGGGAGTTTAGACGGCACACAGATCAGCGCTCAGCTTCAGAATACATAAGCAGTGCTTTTGACTCATACATATACGCTAAGCCGCAGACTTAGAGTGCGTCACCAGAGCCTGCATCCAGAATTCCCCTCTGCGTTTGCAGCCACACTGTTCTGAAGGGGAACACCAGATTAAAGTGAGGAAGGCTATTTGTTTAAAGATGGGTGTGATACTACTCTCTAATCTCTTTTTTCTGTTACTGTGTCGTGTGGACTAATTACTAAGTTGTGCTCATTAGTAAGCACACCATGCGTGCACTGTGTCTATGCATCAACCTAATTAATCTGACATTTGGTCTACTTTTACCCAGACTTTGTCAGATGCTGCCAAATGCTCTATCTGCAAACAGCAGATCCACTCCAAGCGGAGACACTTGCAGTCCACCCAGCTGTTCAGTTGCATCTGTAAAAAAAAAAAAAAAAAAAATCACCACAAGCAACTTCCTCAGGAGATCAGGCTCAGACGAGCTCGACAGGTGCTGACAGCAGACGGGGCACTGCTAAAACAAAATCCAGCACTGCTACAGCTAATCCTTCAACATCAGCTGCTCCTGCTGTGAGATCAAGATGTTACAGCCAGAAGCCTGTATCCAGATTCACAGGCCGAGAGGTCAGACGGAAGAAAGTGGGTGAGGACTCAGCAAAGATGAAATTTACAGCTTTTTTTTTGTTGTTGTTGTTGTTGCTGAAGATGAAAGATGACCTGGACCCATTGTATGTTCCTCCCACAGAAGGAGCTCTTCTTCACAGACTGATACCTCAGGTAATGTCGATGAAGAGGTTATTAAAAAGGTCAAGGATGCTACAGCGCTTCAAATAATAACTGACTCTTGGACCTCCACTGGCGCAACCACATCTACGACCATTAGCAGCCCTTTTCTCCCCACTGACCTCTTATGTGCTGGGTTATTTTGACTTTGACTTCACAAGGCACACTGCTGAGACCTGAAAGATGACCCGCTCAGGATGAGACCGGCGTGGGATACAACCAAAAGCACGGCTGCAATCAGTGACAATAGCAGTTATGTCACAGCTGCGGTGACACAGATTGGACAGAGTCCATGTTCTCGCTTTGCAGATACAATCAGCCTCGTGGTTAGGGCGAGCCTGAAATTCATCAGTCCCACGAGGACAGAGCAAAAGCAGTGGTAGAGTTTGTAAACAGAAGCACATGATTTATGCATCTGATAGATCAAGAGCAGCTTCTAAAAAAATGGGCATACCAGCCAGAGCTTTAGTAAACACTAATGTGACTACAGCACAACAACCTCAGCTCACACTTCCCATGAAATCTTCATACATGTGTGATTATGTCTCCCTCATGGATCAAAGGACACGCTACATGCTACAGGGGAGGGAGGTATATTAAAACTTTTGGCTTTGAGAACTGCTTTGCAATATAAACAAATATTTGATAGAGGTTATATAGTTCAAGAGTTTTCTCAGTAAACAGAGGTTGGAACCTTTAGATGTATTGACCTTGCAAGTTTTTCATGGTCAGCGTTAGTAACTTTGAGACCAGCAGCATCCGAGGCCAGTCAGGTCATGTCCACCCGCCAACGAGGGGGAGAAGCTAATGATTGCAATCTGCAGCTTAAATGAATTTTCTTTTGCATTTTAAGATCACATTTTGGGTCAGTTTTGGATGAATTCAGTGACTGCGAAACTGTGATTTGTTAAGAGATAAGTGGCAACTAGCCTTTGCATGGACTGATTTTAACTGTTACCACTGAAGCACCAGGGGGTTTGCAAAGTCACAGATATTCTGGTGGCCTTCATTTAAAGATTCCCTCCTGACATGGTTTAAGATGTATAAAGCACTCTAATAATGTGTTTCTGACATGTTTTTTCCACAAAAAAACATTCAGTTATCTTGCTAAGATTCTTAAATTGATTAAATCTACTCCTTCTCCCTCATTTAAATTCCAACAATCTATGAATACATAATTATTTTTCATTTCCAAAGTTTAACGGTTGGACACAAGGTGTCTCCTGCCTCACTGAAAAGTCGCGTTCAAGTGTTTGTGCACTAGAGGCCTTCAGTGTCCACATCACATCACAGTTGAATGTTGGGCCAGAATTGGCTTCCAGACTAGCTGTGATGTCACAAACCCTGCTCATAGGCTTTTAAAACTGGCTTTTCAATGAGAACAGACAAACCATTTTCAGCAGGTGAAAGTGGAAACAGCCTCCTGGTGTCAAACTCTGCACATACATCAATCCTGCATAGTGAAGCTCAATGGCTCAACTCTGGGAACTAGAAGAAAAATACATTTTTGAGTGGAGGGGGGCTTTCAAATATATCCCCAATAAGCCTTTTTCACAAAAGAGCACCACTGCTTGTTTCATCGTTCTGTTACAGTGACAGCATCTTCTCATCCAGACACAGGTGACATGAAGAAAGACGAGTGTATTGGATCCATCACTCAATGAGGGATGAAGTGTTTACCCTATAACATACATTTGGGTCTAATTCCCTCATTTTATTCAGCTTAAACAACATAAAACCATGTTTTTTCACAGTTTTACACATACAAGATGTGCATTGAATGTGTCTCTCTGTGTATTTAATTGTGTGCTGCTGTGGCCTTTACATTAATCTGCCAGCGTTCAGTTCAGATTACTTCGGCAGCGATGGATTGAAATGTTTCAGAGCAGGTGAGATTGTCGTTGTGACCTTTGCTTTAAGGTATCTTCGGTGGTTACTCAGATAAGAGACCAACATGTAAAACTGCCAACAGATTTATGTGAGCAGGATAATGGCTGAAAGGGGCTGCAGACAAAAACTGATTAACAAAATTCCTTTTGCCGGTTTTATCATTTGAAGTGCAGTTTAATAGATATTTAAATCTTTTAAGTATTACATATTTATACATTCATGCATTTTTGTACTTTGGAAGACTTAATCCTCTTTCCCTCATACTCGACGTCCTTGAGATGATTCACTTTTACTTTCCCTGCTTCCTGCCAAATCCCAAACAGGTGTCGGCAGAGTAATAGAGGACAACTGGATGGACAAAAGCAGAAAAAACAATCAAAGAGGTCACTCTCCGGTTATCCTCATAGGTTATTCTCCTGCTTCTGTTGGGCCATGAAGGCACTCTGCTAACCCTTTACGCAAACCCAGTGGTGCCTTTTCCATTCCAACATTCGTGGATTAGCCTGAAGTGTCCCCGTCTCTGTTTCTGCAGTTTTTCAAGCTCAGCACAAAAAAAGTAAAGCATTGCAGCTTTCCTATTTCATTCATGGGCGAGCTGACAAAGCATTATAAGTTAAAGTAGCCCTGAGCTGATCGTAACAAACATGCCTATACATGGAAACTAAAAATCATCAGTGGGTCTGTGGGACTGTTTTCAGTTTTAACATTTCCTAGATACAGTCAGTTTTATATAAGTAACCAAAGTTGAAAAAGAGTTTAAATTAAAAAATGGTAAGTGTGCTCTGGATCAATGCATTTCCTTGAATAAAACCTTTAGAATTAGTAAAGATAAAGTAACAGCAAATGTAGACCCAGTCATTCAGAGTGTAAGGCTGCCTTTGAGATTGGTCTGCACACTCATTTTACAGCCTGCAAGTGAGACTTTCATTCCCTGATATAAATAATTTATTTGCCACTGTAATTACTTTCCTGTTTATTGAGTTTATCCAATTGTATACAAATGAGAAAATGACTTAAACGTTGTTTTATCTCAACATGAAACTGTATTTTTGTCTGACAGAGGTGAGCTTGTTATGGCTCGTTATCAATAAAATGCTTTTAGAGATCAGAAGGATGCAAGTTTATTTATTCACACCTTACTTTGCTTTTCACACTTCAGTCAGACAGTTATCAAGCTCTTACAAAAAGGCCGTGTGATGGATTTATATCACAGCTGTGATAGCGTGGGAGATGGAGAGCACTGCAAGCAAACATTAGAGAGATGGATGGAAAAAGAGGGGTGAATTCATTTATGGTGACTTTTAATAACTTTGGCGACCCCTTAACTTTTTATCTTGCGGCTTTCAATTTGTCCATTTCTTTGGTTTATAACCTGCAAAATTGATGACCGTCCCATTAGCCCCAGCTATGCTTTGGGTTTGGAGCAAATGTTATCATGTTAACACACTTAACTAAGATGGTGACAAAGGTAAAAATGGTACCTGTTAACAATCCTTACAGAGCTGCTAATACAGCTATTAGTCTTCTTTATTGTCTACAGATGATTCATTTTTTTCTTCCAGACATCAGCAGAAAGGTTCATAATATCACTTCGATTCAGTTTGAATTCACTGCATGATGTTCAGCACTGTTCACTTATCTATGGTTTACTCACAGTCTGTGACCAACATCGAGAAGCTGAGTTAAATCCATGATTGCCAAAATCTGCTCACAGCACGGCCTCTCATTGGCACACCTTTATTTAAATCCTCTGCAACAGCCATGGAGGAGGACGCCCCATTCCAAATCAAATTCCTGTAAGTCCCTCGGGTCCAAACTGCCCCGCTGCTACAGCTGCTTCTCCACCTAGAATAAGACATGGAGGTATTGTTTGAGGCTGCCCACTCCTGTGCCATTTGCTTTCAAAATGGCACACAAAGTACCAAATTGTGGAGGTATAAAGGCACAGAGCTGCCTTTCAGGCAGGGAGTTCCTGGAGAGTGTTGTAGGATTCCAGCTAATATGCAACAGCAGAACTTGTCCCCAGCTGTACTGCTTTTGTTACTGTACACTGGAGAAGCCTGAGGTGGATAAGAAAGAAGGTTTATGATATTCAGGATGATTTAAAAATGAAGTAGCACATGTCAGCAATAGAGCAGGTTGCCTTTGAACTGAGTGGTCCCCATTTCTGATTTCGCAGGTGGGCAGAATGGTTGCATTGTGAATGTTGCTAATTCTTAGTTGCTAATAGTGAATGTGAGAAATTCTTTGGTTGTAAGTCAGTGGCTCTAGATCAAAATTGTAACTGTGGCAGAAATTTAGAAACAAATTGTCACTCTTTCAAAGTGACAGCTTTTATAAGCTATGTCTTCAAACGCACCACCTGGGAAAAATACTGCTCCCACCTGAGCTGCTGCGACCCTGAAAGCACCATTCCTGAATGAAGTTCAAATCAAACAACAACCCCTTAAAACCAAAATGAAAGCAAAGTGGAAAATACATCAGTGGGACTTTGTGGAGTATATAAGTACTATTGTTACGGCACTTAAACTGACACACATTGCCATTGTGGCATGGTATAGCAGTAAAAGTTCAGGTGTAATTGATAACATTCAAAATGATTGTATTCCACTTAGGTGAGCTCGTTCCAGGTTTCTGGTTTTGAGCATCCTGGCTCACTGTCATGGCTGACTGGGCCACTTGATGGAACTGAGCTATCGTTAACTAAATTTGATTCCTCCTATGACACGTCAGACTGACTGAAGTCACGCAGTGTGAAACAGACTGTGATGTTGTGAAGCTGTGGCTCAAATCACACCACACACTAATTCTATGCAGTATATTCAGTCGTAATAAAAATCCCTCTTATATTCTTCAAATACTTTATTTTACACAAAAGGAAATGATGCAACATGTTTGACATCAGACGTTTTTCAAAATGTGACTGTCCACAATTGATTGTAATAGTTTCCAGCTGTGAGCAGCTCGTCCATTTCCCGTCTGCAAGGCATTGTGGGAGAATGGTGACCAGCACACTGAAAAGCCGCCTCTATTAAACATGTATGCTGTCCACCTCGATTATTGTAGCCTTGGCTAAAGAGTCATTTAGACATTAAAATATAAATCATTTGCATACCATGTTCATTATATGGTTAACAATATACATGGTTAAAAAAAGTTCGTATTAAAACGTTAGAGTTCATGTGGCATAGTTTGTTTCTCATGTATTTGAGCCAGCACGTGAAATCAGAAAAAAAATCTAACTTGGGTAGCAGCCTTATGTGTCAATCATGCTTTTCTTTATTGTGATTGAATGTCATGAGGCTAATCAGCCAACCCAATTTCATTCTCGGGTAGAGGGGTGGGGCTTAGCGGTAAGATGCTGGTACATGTGCAACTGTCGCCGCTGAGTGAATATCTGTGCAAGAACAAAAATGTTCTTCTATCAGGTTTTGGACTGTTGTGACCTGCAAGGAGGTAAATAAGAATGTGTGTGTTGTTTTGATGAACTGTGACTAATTGTTGTAGTGAAAAACGATACCTGTTGCTAATTGTGAGTAGCCTTTAGCATACTGGTCATTAGCTGGTCATTATAGGCCTCCACGCTCTCAAGCTTCGTCTCAGGCCTCATCTGCAGACTGTGTGAGTGTGTGTGTGAGTCGTTTTTTTAATTATAAAATAAAGATCAATCCAGACTCATTTTCCTTTTGCATCAATTTACCAGTGACCTTAAGAAATACTGTTATATTTGAAGAAAATATGAACTAAACTTGTTCATATTGCATTTAAATTACTCTTGTTGTGTTGTTTTTCATTATAGGTCATTCATATTATATTCAAAATTGACTTAAAAGAGTGAAAGTTAAAAACAGATACACGTTTAAAAAGGAAGGTATAAAAACATTTGCTCTTGCATACTTAATTTTATTGGAGGCACCGCTAGTTCATTCTTTTATTTAAAAAACAAGGGAGTAATAGATCATTATATGAAAACTGTACCCAGCCCCCGCCCATAGTATAACTACACATATCAGAGTCACATAATTTCATACCAATACATGGGATGGGTGTTACATTATATATTATTTTGTCACTTCCTCAATGTACATAGTAAAAAACCTGCTTAGAATCAGTATTTAGTAAGGAAAGGACACAGTGTAAGATGTTCGTATCTCCATCATGCACAGTACCAGGCAGTGAACCTGCAACAGCACAACACGTCCCTGTGCACAGATACACCAGCGTTTTCACTCTGGCTGATTAGACTTTTAGTCACATAGAAACAGGGAGCTGGAATTACACGTGGTCGCCAAACATAATAGACCAATAAGAGTGATAAAGGTGTAGCCTCTCCATCCAAACCAGCCAGCTAACAGGAGGGTCGGGGACATGAACATCAGGGCTTGAGTGAAATGAGCTGTGTGGGTGTGGAGGGCTTTTAATACTCAAACACAGAGACAGAACAACGGTTACAATCATCAAGATAATAAAGAAACAAAGAAGAAGTGAAACATTTCTCTGTCCTTTCATTATTCAAAGGTGCTGAGAAGTCTTATGCAATAATAACACTTTTTTTGTGAGTAATGAACTTTTAAATGTGCTTTTTAAAGTACATGTCAGCACCAGTCGCTTCGGTGACGACTTCGGTAAAATGTCAAAAGCATTAGATTGAAATTGATTCGTGCATTTTGGAACCCTTCTGTGTTTGCACATACTGTTTAAGAAAACAGGCTGGGATGAAAATCACCAGGGTGTAAGAGCCTGACCTAATGTTCCCTTAGCTCGGCTTGTTTTTAACACAACGAGTCAAAGCAGGCGTGCTTTGGTCCTCAGAGGAAGCCTCGTCCTCCACCAGCACAAACATCTCCATTGTTTATGTTGCTTAGCTCACAGATTAGACGTCCGTGTTCAGACGATTGTTAGCCACCAGTATATCCTCTTCAATTTATTTTGGATATTGAATAACTGCTGATCTTTGCGGTTGGTGTTGTTTCTGCTTTCACTGAGTGGTTATCTGATTCCTCCTCTCCTTATCTCCTGCCATCTTCTTGTTTTCCTCTCTTTTTGTCCAATTTCTGCCTCTATGCCTGACTCCCCCCACATTACTGTATCTAATAAAAATCACGAAGACCAGTGAGAGCTGGCCAGTGGGCAACACGTCTCGGTTCAATCTTTTTCTTCCACCTTATAAGGCCCACAGTGGTCGAAGCTGATCATCCTGAGCTATCTACGAGACAGCAGTGCAGAATGTGTCCATAATCTCACTGTCTGTTGTGTATTTCTGAAAAATATACATATCACTGAATGGCATGGATTAGAATTATGGGATGCACTCCTGGACTCAAAAAAAAAAAAAAAAAACTTACAGTAACCTCACGAGAGAGAGGCTGTATTCAGGCACAGCCATGCGCTAAGCTAAATGCTAACATGCTCATGAGGATAAAGGGAACATGCTGATGTTTAGCAGGTAGAATATTTACCATGTTTATCATCATAGATTTAGCATGGTAATGTTAGCTAATTAGCACCTAACACAGTGTACAGCTGAGGCTGATGGGAGTTAGTGTTAATTTTGTCACCTATTAGTCTTAGTCCTGGTTTACTTTTTATCATATTTAATCAACCTCATTGTGTTTTCCTTTTTTCTTTTATTCATTCAAGGTCTAGTTGACTGGAGGTCTGGATATTTTAGTCTCAGTCAAAGAAAACCTCAACCATAACCTTGTATTTTGTATTGTATTTTTGCCACTTACTTGAAAGTCGTTCTTTACTTGAAAGTAGTTCTTGTTCTTATTTTGCATACCCTTGTGTTCCACCCTTTAAGCTGCTGGAACTGCAAATTTCTCTTTGGAGATGAATAATACCCGTCCATAATGCCAGGTCTGTCACAAACTACATGTCCCAGTATGCATTGCTGATACGGCTCTGCTTGGTGAACAGACTGTGGATTATCCATGCTTACCTGACTGTGAAGACCCTGGTGGCTCTCAGCTGCTCAGTCTTCACTGCCATCATCCCTGTCGCTGATTCCCTCAGCAGTGGAGTCTAACAGTGTCGACACTTGAATGTTTGAGTATGACAACATGTTAGAAAATGGGAAGTTATTCACAATTTCCTCTGTGCAGATATTCTGAGACGTCATTTTGGCTGACTGAAATGCTGCTCAGCTACAATAGCTGACTGAGGTCTTGTGCACAACATCCCCGGCTCCCTGGAGGCCGACAGATGCCAACAAGTAGTTGTCATTGTAGTCTCAACGAGGCTGCCACAGGTGGCTCTAAACGTAAAGAAACCCTGGCAAGCGTTGTGGAGAAAATGTTGTAAACAGCAAAACGCCAAGCTCTGTATCACTCTGCAAACCTAAACTTTAAATGTGTTGTAACCTGTGAGAGAATTGAGGATGAACTGAATTTAAGACTCAGTCAACACTACCTCTGGCTGTAAGTGTTCAGCATTTTGAGTCTAAGACATTGCAGACATGAGCTACCCTGACTGAAACAAATGTCGGTAAAAACATGACCGAGTCATTCCAAAGCAGCTCGCTGCATCAAAAATCCATCGCTGGCTCATGATTTTTTGCTCTTTTTTAAACAGCAGACATGCCTCCTAGCAGCATTTCCACTCACTTAAAATAAGAATTCTAACTCTCATCATATAATTAAGGACAAATGATTAAACAACTTTGAGAAATAAGCACAAATGAAAAACAACCTGGGTATACTAGAAGTGATTTACAGTCTCCTTCCTAATTAATGATTTATTGCTGTAGAGACAAAATAAACATTAAAAAAAAAAGCTTGTTTCTCAATACTAAGAAAAGGCTGACAAGCATGGACCATTATTCACTTCTAATTAGTTCAGTTCTCCCACACAGCTGGTCTGACATGTGACTGCTGTGAATATTTATAACAATATGATCATAACGGAAGTTGTCTGAGTGCAACCTGAATATTCAGAATCAGACCATTAATAAAATTAATTAAACAACAAACAAAGAAACAAAGCAACAATCAGCTGATTTAGTCACAGTGGAAATAACTTATTAATAAATATGAATAAATTAATAATCGGTATCATTGCACTGATAAGTAGGCAGCAGTTACAGCAATACAAATACACAAGAGTGCATAGAAAAAGAGGCCGATGCCATCTTCATCCTAAGCACTGCGATGTGCCCCCCTTATTGATGACACTAATATTAGACCTCATTTCTTCTTTTGTGTTTTTAAGTTTAGTTTAGTTTCTGCATTTTGAGAACCACTTAACGGGGAATCATGTATCCCTTAAATTGTACTTAATTTGTGCATTAAGGGCTTGTTTAAAAGTGTTTGTGTTTGTCCTTTCAAATGGAAAAAATAAGGGATCTCTGGCTACTGTTAACACCTTGATCCAATATTAAGGGGTCTGGTGTGCTTTCAGGGTAAAGTAAGGAGGAATTCAAGGTCTCCCTCTATGACATTAATTTTAATTTTTATTATTATTATTATGTATGTATTTATTTATTTGTTTTGGAATCCCGAATACAATATTCCTAATAAAATTTGACTTCCCCAAAACCAGAGGTTGGTTGCCTCAGGTTAACAATGTATGACATCAGTGAATGTGTCATATACTCTTATTCATCCACTGACAGGCATGCAAACTAACACACACACACACACACGCACACGCACACACACACACACACACACACACACACACACACACACACACACACACACACACACACACACACACACCAACCAGCAAGTCAAAAGGAAGATCAGTTTATTTGAACAGTACACTATTTGATACAGTGTAGATTTAAATAAAACATCAGTCCTGGCCCCTGACCCAGCCCGAGCTCTCTAAGAAGACGAGGAAAAACTCCCCAAAGTCTTGAGTCTGTGAGGAAATCTGTAACTCAACCTGAGTTCCCCTCTACATGGACGGCTGAGGGATCAGCAGGATCAAAGGAGGGGAAAGCTCAAGTGTTAATGCAGAACATCATAACTCCAATTGACTACCTTCATTTTATTAGTGTTTGTTTTTTGTCCAGGTTCCTTGCAGTGATTTCTGTGATGGAGGGGATCCTGCAGGGCACCCAGCAGACAGAAGTCAGGAGAGCTCTGCAGTATCTCAGCAGCATGATATACAGAGTTAACAGGATCCAGAGCAAACAATGGACACTACAGACAAAATAGGCATGCTAACAGACACATTACAGATGCTGTTTCATTTTTCCCCAACAGCCCTCGTTCCACTGTTCCGACCGAGTGTCTTGCTTATGGAGGTGACCTCAGGTAGGTGGAGGGCTGAGTTTGAGCTGTAGCTGCTCCAGAGTGGCTCGCCCCATAGGGTTCCTGGCCAGACACATACAGCAAAGTCTTGACCTCTGAAAAGCCGGAGAGAAATCAGGAGATCAAAGGTGGAAGTGGGCAGCTGCAGTGATCCGACAGAAAAAATCTGAACAATAGAATTTCTTTACTGCATGTGTGTGTGCGTGGGTATCGTACCTGTAGACGGTGCACCGCTGACTTCAGTTTCCCCTTGGATGAAGTTCATGGTGGTAAAGGGCTTATGTCCCTGCAGCAATGAGAAGGAGAGTGCGTCCAGCTGCCAAGCAGTGGTGGGATGGGCACAGTATGCCCGATGATCAAACCACTCTGGAGGAAGAATTCAGGCGTAGACTATGACATGCTGCTGATGTGGACTACACAGCAAGCTGTCTTCCTGATCTTTGAGAGAACAGAGAGCTGGAGAGTCTAAGTGGGAGGACGCCATCGTAGCTTGTTAGCTGTTTTGCACCACTTTTATTTCACTGTAATAAAGGGTGTACACAAACATGCACACACACACACACACATTACTCTGCTGACTGACCCCTGACCTCCTCGCTGTCTCTCAAACCTGATTCTCCTCAAGCTCACTGTCCTCACTGTCAGAGTGACTGACCCTGACTGCTCAGTCATGGTCCCTCCACCCATAAAATGGCCTTGTGTCCATTTCCTGTAACTATCAGTAGATTGTAAAACAATTTATTTCATCAAAAAGGCTTCTTCGTCTTTAAATACTTGTGCATAAGCACATATTTTTCATATAAAGTTATTTAAACATGTTAAAAATAGATTTTTAGTTTAGGATTTTATGCAGCTTTGCTTTCTTAAAGGACTGCTCCACTCCCACACAAAGAAAAAATGTCATTTTTTTTTTTCTTGTTGGTGTGGGAAAAGCAGGCAGCGGTATTGTAGTGGAGCGTGCAGCATGTTAGGGATGTGACAATAGGAGATGTTTTCAGTTTCACACCTGCACACCAGCAGAACAGGTGCTGACATGCCGCCTTACTGCCAAACACGACCTGCTGCCTGCAGGTGATGGGACAGTGTGACATGTGCCCATTTCTGTGACTGTGTCTGCATATATGAATTAACAACACCTTGAAAAGCAGTATCAGCAATTTTGTTCAGAGGTGTATTAAATGCCCAGAATGTATGCTCTCATGAGCAAAAAGTCCAAAGAGTTGGTAGTTTTTGGTTTGTTTTTCTTTTTACTTTCCAATATGTTCCTTGAGCTGTGTCAACACGGCCTGCTTTTTTGTTCCCTCCATCAGCTCTGCTTCCACCTCTTGTACCGAGCTAGCCTACAGACGTCATGCATTTACTCCAGTATTGAACTGAGGTGCAAACTTGAAATTAATATTGACCCTTTTCTGAGTAAAAAGAGGGGAAAAGTAGGGGAGAAGAGGTGAGGGGATGAGAGAGGTCACATTATGGTGAGAGAGAAAAATGAAAAAAAAGAAGAAAAGGAGACAGAGATGTGGATAGATTAATAGGTTTAGAGACAGAAAAAAAGAGAGAAAGAGGATTGTCGGTAATGGAAGAGGGTGATACCAGCAGAGAAGGTGTCTGTACTCTCCGCCTGAGAGAGTAATCGATTTCAGGCTCCCAGGCTCTTTTGTTGCCCCTCAGACTGGATGACTGGCACTGAAATAACTCCATAGTGCAGAGAGAAACGGATAAGAGAGGCAAAGAAAGAGAGAGGAGCGAAGATACTGTATATAATACAAGGAGGGGAAAAAAAGATGGGCCCAAAGAAAGGTGTGAGGACAAAAAAATAGACCCAGTAAAGGAGAGATTTGGTGCAGGGAGACGTCTTATTTCTAAGGTTATGGGGCAAGAGAGGAAGAGCGGTAGAGCAAAAACCTGAGACGGGCTAAATATGACAGGCAGGAAAAGTGTTTCCACACAGACTAATTGTTCCTGAAAGTTGCCTCTTGTAGCATTTGAAAATCAATTAATCACCACTCTCATTAGCGCACCGACATATTTACTCTGCACTAATGCCTGCCAAGGAGTCGACTTTGGCAGGAAGTCTGCCTTTCTTTATGATACAAAAACAGATTGTTTCATAGCTCAAATCAGAAAGGTTCCTTCTGTGCACATAATTTAACCTTTATTCCACTGCAGGGTTTCAAAGAAACTGACTTGAATGCGTGCCGGCTGTTTTCAAGAGCACTTATTACGTCTTAGGTTGATGCCAAGGAAAGGGAGGACATCAGAAAGATCTTCTTTGTGACAGGAAACTGGGCTGTATGGGATATGTGGTATCATATTATACACCTGTGTATCCTGTCAGGTGTTGCTGTTAGTTTGAGTGTATCCCAGCTGAGGTTGGGTCAGAGGCGGGGACATCCCGGACAGGAAACGAGCTTCTCCAGGCTTCACATAGGGGAATGTGCACAGGGTTGTTCAAGGGGCTTTTTCTTTCAGGTTTCTTTCGAACCTGCTCTCAGTCATCTTGCTTGATTCACAGGTCCATACTACACGTTGGCTCCTTTGTAAGCCTCTGTGAGTTACCCAGAACACCCTTCTCTGCGTAGTTTTGCGGTAATGGTTAGGTGTATCTTGGGAGAAGCATAGGCAGCCTTTCAGGCTAAAAGCCGTCGTGCAAAGCAACAAAGCAACAGATCCAAAAGTTTGAAGGCTTATCAGGGACCAAAACACTGCACACCACTTTGTGATAGTCTGAAATAGGATTTCACAACTCTGGAAATAAAAAAAAAAAAAGCACAGTAACAGCCAACCTGCACCAAGCATTGTGCCACTTCTATATATGGGCTAATTCTAACCAAGTGCAAAAGAGCACAATTCGGAGCTGAGGGAACTACTGACCAAGGCCGACTGTGCAGGATGCAGCATGCAAGTAACGGCGGAGACAGGTGCCAGGCATGCAGAGGGAAAGGAACAGAGAATTACATGCACATGTAAGACACACTGTTCCCATGGACGAACCTGTATCGGCCCATTCAAGCCCATTCACCTGCTAATCCGAACCCTCCAGTGACATTCAGGTAGCCAAGTACTAGATAATCATGCTGTCAGTCAGCACTGTGTTAGGATGCTCACTGTTATTCAGGGTGGCAAATTACAGCTCTTGAATAAAAAAAAAAAACACATTTCTCCAAGTTGGCCTGTTCAAAAAGGAGAAAGGTCTCAGTTATTTTGTGGTGGTTTGTTTGTGGGTGGGACTTCATTCTGTTTGGCAGGCTAGATTACACTTTTTGTTCCAAGTGTGCACTTTTTATCAGTGTGCTCGCAGTCAACTTAAATAAACCTGATGATTCATCTGTATCTTGAAGACCAGTCGACTCTGCTGGAGCCATTTTCAGTAATTATAATAGTTACGCAAAAGTTTTAAATGACTTTTTCATTATTCAAATCATTACTTTCGTGAAGTAACTGCTGCTCAGACACGAATATGCTCCTAATTGTGAGGATTCTGTGACGGCGGGTGCAGAGAGAGACCCAGGAGCGGAAACGGAGAAGGTTAACAAAAGTTTATTTTGCAACAACAGGCAATAACTGAAACAATCGCTGGCAGCGTGAGGTCCAAACAAAACACGAACTCAGAGAGGTCCCGAGAGTGCTGGGCTGTGTGGGCAAGGGAGGCACTGGAACAAAAAGAGAAGAGACAAACAATAAATCAAAAAGGTTCAGCAAGCTATCAAAACGTACTATACCACAGGAGACTGAGACCAACTGATACCACGGTACGTGGAAGTATACTCTGGCGTCGAGGAGCGTCTCCGCAGAGGTTAAATAGGCGTCCTAATTTCAGGAAGTGAACTCAGGTGTGCCCAATCACTCCTCGACGCATCGGGGGGAAGGGAGCCTCAGGAAAACAAAACGTAAAGTTACAGCCCACAAAACAGAACACAGGAAATGGACCTTCAAAATAACAGCACAGACAATACCAACCGCCACAGTACCCCCCCCTCAACGAACGCCTCCAGGCGTTCTACCCGGCTTGTCCGGGTGAGCGGCATAAAAGTCCCGAAGGAGAGAGTCATCCAGAATGAGTCCCCTGGAGACCCAGGAACGCTCCTCTGGACCGTAACCCTCCCAATCCACCAAGAACTGGAAACCACGGCCGCGTGGACGGACATCCAAGATCCGTGACACCGTGTAGGCGGGATGACCATCAATGAGGCGGGGGGGAGGTGGGGCGGCGGCCGGCGGGCTGAGCTCGCTGGAATGCACCGGCTTCAACAGGGAAACATGGAAGGTGGGGTGGACCTTCATAGAGTCTGGTAGCTTGAGCCTGACGGCAGACGGATTAATGATCTTCAACACCTCGAAAGGACCGACAAAACGGGGAGAGAGCTTACGTGACTCGACATCCAACGGAAGATCCCGTGACGACAACCACACCTGCTGACCCGGTCGGTACTCGGGGGCGGAGACGCGGCGAGCGTCGGCCAGCCGTCGGTTCCTCTCCGTGGAGCGGGTGAGAGCAGCTCTGGCAGACTGCCATACCTCCTTAATCCTCCGGAGGTGCTCCTTCACAGAAGGGACGGATACCGCAGTCTCCTGCTCGGGAAACAAGGGAGGTTGATAACCCAAACAGCACTGAAACGGTGACATACCTGTGGCCGAACAGGAGAGGGAGTTGTGGGCATATTCTATCCAAGGCAGGTGTGTACTCCAAGAGACGGGATGATGAGCAGCCACGCAGCGAAGAGCGGACTCCAGATGTTGATTAGCTCGCTCTGTCTGGCCGTTACTCTGGGGATGGTAACCAGAGGACAGACTTGCCGTGGCCCCCACCGCCTTACAGAACTCCTGCCACACCTGGGAAGCGAACTGTGGACCCCGGTCCGAGACCACGTCGAGGGGAATTCCGTGAAGCTTGAACACATGAGTCACGAGTAGACTAGCAGTCTCGAGGGCAGAAGGCAGTTTAGGCAGGGGAACATAATGCACAGACTTGGAAAAGCGATCAATAATAGTTAAGATGACAGTGTTACCTTCAGATGGAGGAAGACCAGTAACAAAGTCCACGGCGATGTGAGACCATGGGCGGCTTGGGACGGGCAAGGGGTGCAGTAACCCCGCAGGGGGATGATGAGAAGCTTTTCCCCTGGCACAGACAGAGCAAGCGGCAATAAATGCACGGGTGTCGCGGTACATCCTCGGCCACCAGAAGCTCTGACGGAGGAACTGGAGTGTGCGGTGGAAACCAGGGTGACAGGTAAGTCTAGAGGAGTGAGCCCACTGGAGAACTTGCGACCGGACCGAATCCGGGACAAACTTGCGATCGGGGGGACCGGAACCAGGGTCCGGTTGTTGCTTCTGCGCCTGGAGCACGAGGGATTCGATCTCCCATGTAGCCATGCCCACGATGCAAGCCGGCGGGAGGATGACATCCTGATGTTCCGAGTCCAGGGGAGGGGCATAGAGACGGGACAGGGCGTCGGGCTTAGTGTTACGGAAGCCGGGGCGATAGGAGAGGGTGAAATTGAACCGGCTCAAAAACAAAGCCCATCTGGCTTGGCGGGGATTAAGCCTCTTCGCGGTGCGTAAGTAGGCGAGGTTTTTATGATCAGTCCAGATCAAAAAGGGAACCGTAGCGCCCTCCAGCCAGTGCCTCCATTCTTGAAGCGCCCAAACCACAGCCAGCAACTCTCTATTCCCGACGTCGTAATTCCGCTCGGCCTGGGATAAGCGGCGGGAAAAGAAAGCACAGGGATGCAGTTTATGAGTCTGAGGGTCTCTCTGGGAGAGGATGGCACCAGCACCGGAGTCGGAAGCGTCCACCTCGACCACGAACTGACGAGTGGGATCGGGGTGTTTGAGCACCGGGGCAGAGGTAAACAGTGCTTTCAGCTGGGCGAAAGCCTGTTGGGAATCGGGAGACCACTGGAAGGGGATTTTCACAGAAGTAAGTCTAGTGAGGGGAAGAGCTACCTTACTGTAGTCACGGATAAATCTGCGGTAGAAGTTAGCGAAGCCGAGAAACCTCTGCAACTCCTTCCGGGTGGTGGGAACGGGCCAATCCGTGACAGCTTGGATCTTGGCAGGATCGGGTCTTAGCTGACCCTTGGCGATGATATAGCCGAGGAAACCCACTGAGTCAGAGTGAAACTCGCACTTCTCCGCTTTAACAAACAATTTATTCTCAAGAAGTCTCTGAAGCACTAGTCTTACATGCTGTCTATGTTCCTCTAGATCTCGAGAGAAAATCAATATGTCATCTAAATAAACGAAAACAAACCGGTTTAACATGTCTCTGAGGACATCGTTAATGAGAGCCTGGAAGACAGCGGGGGCGTTGGTGAGACCAAAAGGCATGACTAAATATTCGAAATGACCTAACGGTGTGTTGAAAGCTGTCTTCCACTCATCACCCTCCTTTATCCGGACGAGGTGATAAGCGTTACGCAGATCAAGCTTGGAGAAGATGGTGGCGGAGCAGAGTGGTTCGAAGGAGGGGTCGATGAGAGGGAGAGCGTACCTGTTCTTAACGGTGATGTCGTTAAGTCCACGGAAGTCGATGCAGGGGCGAAGGGAGGCGTCCTTCTTCTTAACAAAAAAGAAGCCAGCCCCTAACGGAGAGGATGAGGGGCGGATGAGTCCAGAGGCTAGAGAATCCTGGATGTATGTCTCCATGGCTTCCCTCTCGGGGCGTGACAGGTTATACAGCCGACTAGAAGGGAGAGGAGCACCAGGGAGGAGGTCTATGGAGCAATCGTAGGGGCGATGAGGAGGCAGGGACAGGGCTAACTCTTTACTGAACACAGGGGCTAGGTCATGGTACTCGGGAGGAACGGAGGTAAGGACAGGGGGCGTGGGAGGTGGTGGAGAAACACGGGAAGAAAAGGGGTTGGCCGAACGAAGACAGTGGGCATGACAGAATGGGCTCCAGGTGGAGATACTAGCTGTAGTCCAGTCTATCTGGGGGTTATGTTTTAGCAACCAGGGGAGGCCCAACACCAGGGGAATCTGAGGGGAAGGAATGACGAAGAATTGGATGTCTTCTCTATGATTCCCAGAGATTATGAGCGTGACCGGGACCGTACGTTGAGTGACCTGAGCTATACGTCGGCCGTCTAAGGCGGTTACATTTCTGGGCACCGGGAGGGATTCAAGGGGGAGCTTAAGCTGGGTGGCTAGTTCGGTGTGGATGAAGCTCTCGTCTGCCCCTGAGTCAATCAGAACCCTCATGGGAAGCGACTCACGACCCCAAAGCAGACAGGAGGGCACGGTAATACGGGAGGGAGAGCTGGGATTAGGGGATGTCTGACTCACCAGTGCGCTCTCCGTCACGGGTGAGCCTGCCCTTTTGGCGTCTGCGGGCAGTTAGCGAGAAAATGACCTCCCTGGCCACAGTAGATACAGAGCCGCTGGCTGAAACGTCGCTGCCGCTCGCTGGGGTGGAGACGGGTCCGACCCAACTGCATGGGCTCCGAAGGGTGAGAGGAGGACGTGGAGGGAGCAGCGGAGTGGCCGGAGGATCCGCCACTGGCTGAAGGGGGAGCGAGGGAAGCTGGCTCGTGAACATGAGAGAGGCGAGTCTGGGCTTTCTCTCTCTGTCTTTCTCTCAAGCGGTTATCTATGCGTATGGCGAGGGAGATTAATGACTCTAAGGAATCGGGTTCATCTCTGGAAGCTAATTCGTCCTTTAACTCACTAGAAAGACTCCGTAAGAAAACACCTCGTAGCTCTAACTCCCCCCACCCGCTCTCTGAAGCTGCGATACGGAAGTCAATAGAGTAATCTGCCACTGATCTCGCTCCCTGCGCCAAGGAGAATAGGCGTTTAGCAGTTTCCTGCCCCTGTCGTGAATTATCAAAAATACGACTAAGTTCCCTCGAGAAACTGTCGAAAGACGAGAGAATGGGGGAGTGCTGTTCCCATAACGCTGTAGCCCACTGCGCTGCCCTGCCCCGTAACAAATTAACTGTATAAGCTATCTTAGCTCTATCAGAAGGATAACTAAGGGGTTGTTGATCAAATACTAGTGAACAGCGCAAGATAAACCCCCCAGCATTACCAACTTCACCTGAAAAGGGTTCGGGGGCCGGCACATACGGCTCACGCTGAGAGACAGACAGAGAGGTAGATTGGGCTGCAGCGGTTGCCGGTGGGGGTGGCGCTGGTGTGGGACTTGGGGAGGAAGGAGAGCCACGGGTGTCCGTGCGGCTGAGGTAAGCGGTGAGGTCACGGACTTGGACGCTGAGACCTTGTACTGCCTCCATTACTCCCCGCAGCATGTCCTCGTGCTGGCCGAGACGTAGTCCTTGATGGGCGAGCGCCGCTCGAAAGGGGTCCGAATCCGCTGGGTCCATGTTTGGCCAGAGTATTCTGTGACGGCGGGTGCAGAGAGAGACCCAGGAGCGGAAACGGAGAAGGTTAACAAAAGTTTATTTTGCAACAACAGGCAATAACTGAAACAATCGCTGGCAGCGTGAGGTCCAAACAAAACACGAACTCAGAGAGGTCCCGAGAGTGCTGGGCTGTGTGGGCAAGGGAGGCACTGGAACAAAAAGAGAAGAGACAAACAATAAATCAAAAAGGTTCAGCAAGCTATCAAAACGTACTATACCACAGGAGACTGAGACCAACTGATACCACGGTACGTGGAAGTATACTCTGGCGTCGAGGAGCGTCTCCGCAGAGGTTAAATAGGCGTCCTAATTTCAGGAAGTGAACTCAGGTGTGCCCAATCACTCCTCGACGCATCGGGGGGAAGGGAGCCTCAGGAAAACAAAACGTAAAGTTACAGCCCACAAAACAGAACACAGGAAATGGACCTTCAAAATAACAGCACAGACAATACCAACCGCCACAGATTCAAATATTTATGTGATGTGCTGAAAATATAATTGAGAAATTCCGAATATTGTTTTCTATTCGTTAGAGCTAAATGTCAGCCAGTGCTCAACTGCTATTTAGCTGCAATGTCCGGCACTGGAAAATGATGTTCAGAGTAAGCTAACACTAGATAATCCATTTACTGATTCAAAAGATGAATCACTCTGTTGCTTTTTCTGAACAGCAGAAATATGCAATCCTCAGCAACTTTTTAAACATCAGACTGGAGTCTCTCTCCACCAAACCATCTTTGACTGATTGCACAACCATCACTTTGCAATGCAGTTTCAGCAGCTAAAACCAAACTGTTTGATTTTGTAGTACTCATGAAATAAATGTTGATAGAGCATAAACCCTAAAAATGGGTCATCTGCTAACAGCATTGATCCTGCCCTTGACTTTATGGCCAGTGAAATTGTATGGACAGTTTATGTTTTAAGGCGCTGTCGTTAAGCCCCACTTTGGCTAAAACTCAGCATAATGTCCTGTGCTGCTTTGCGGTCCAGTTTCCCCTAAGTATCCCCTAAAATCGGTGATAGGTTATTTTATTCATGCTGTAAAGGTTTAACTTACATTTTCAGACAAATGACTGTAAGCCTTTTTAAGATAAATCAACAGAGAAGATTTTCAAATCATGAATACCTGCAGCAAGTTGGCAGTGAAGGCTTGAAGTCTGCCTTTGCGTGACAGACATGGACGTGGTTATGATAGCCTTCTCACTCCTCCACACGCGATCACATCTCTTATATTGCCTCCTGTCATGCCTGTCTTTCTGCACTTTAAGTCAGTGGTTACTGAAGAGGGCAGGACCCCTGTGGAAATTCAAGGTGCGGGCACATGGGAAGGGAAACAGATTAATACAACCTGGTCAAAAGCCAACTTAACAAGGCTGTCAGGGTGAAGTGCCAGTTTGCCAACAATGACTCAGGATCAGCATGGTTGGCTGGCAGCCAACACAATCACAGGGAAAGAAACTTCCTAGAAAACCCCTCCTTCCTTTAGTCATGTCAACAACCACAAAGCCCTTTGACTGCCAGTTTGGACTGCGGACTCACCACACATCTTAAAGACGCTAAGTGCAATATTTAAGCATTGATAATTCTTTGCCACTGTGAGATATGTATTCATTTTTGAGACACTATAATCACAGCAAAACACCACTGGAAGTCGAAACATTCAATTTCTCATTATGTGTCGGGATAATTGGTAGGGAAAACTGCTGCATTGTTCAAAGATAGATGGGGTATGTGGCACAAAACAGAGGAAAAGTGGTATACCTCCAGTTAAAGACATTTCAGACTTTTTTTGCAATGACAATGACACATGTTAGATGGAAGAAGTAAAAAAAATAAAATAAAAAAAATAACTGCAAACTCACGAGTTGAGGAAAAACAAACAGAAATCGAGTGGGCAAACAGGCAAAGGAAAAGAGGTCACTCAAAAAACAAGCAGGCGCAAATGGACACAGACTGAGACACACAGCTGAGTTGGAAATGCTTCGATTTGAAGTAAACTTTTGCACAAATCTGAGGACTGTATGACTCCGGCTCATGGACACAGACCAGAGGCTGGTGGTACAGGACAGAAAGAGCTGCTGGTCAGCTGGAGCCTGAGCCGACACATTAGCACTGAAAATATCTGACCTCAGCAGCAGCTCTGAAGGGTTAACTTAACGTTCGGAGTGTTACGTGGCCAGGGAACACTGTTCACCTGAAGTTCAACCCCTTTAATGATAAGGAATTTATGCCCATCCAGAAGTGCACTGTATATACATGCACATAGGGAGCTAACTACTAACAAACTAAATGTATTTTTCTTTATTTTAATGAGGGAAACATGAATTAGGCTGTTATACAGACACTTAGAAGTTCAGTCTGATTTATGGCTGTGCATGTCAGGAAGGGGGGACTTAAGGGGATCTATGAGGGGAACTATGGGTAGAACCCAGGTGCAGACACTACAGGGAACATAGACTAACACGCAATACAATGAAGCTAGAGACAAGACTCTGGACAATACAATAAAAGGAAAACTCAATCAGGACATGAACACAGACAAACCAAGGGATAAGCTAGATTCAAATTAATAAATTTGAGACACAACGAAAATCCACAACTAAGGAAACTATAATTAACACACTGGCATGGATGAAACAGGGACAGCACAAGAACTAACTTAGAACAAGACAACTTAAGACAGAGACTGGCAAATGGAGTTAACAGAACATGGCACGACTAAGACAAGGCAAGAAACACACATACATGAAACATGGCAAAACTAAAACACTACGGCTACAAAACTAGAAAACCAAAAACGCTCCCGAAGGAGGAAAACACAAAGGGCTATGAAACGGAACTGACCAACTGAAAGAACTAGATATGAAAATATGAAAAACAACTCAAAATACACTCCTAGCAAACGGAGGAATAGGAATCTTAATAATGAAAGAAAACAGAAAATCGCTCAAACGAGGAGAATAAATCGGCTAAGCTATGACTATGACAAGAAAACAGAAACCAAATTATAACGTTGCAAACAAATAACACTATGGAAGAAACGGCATGGAGCATAAACTAATTAGAACTGTGGACAATAAAAGACAAAGACGAAACAAGGAACAACTCAGACCTGAACAGAAACACGGACATGAACAAAGGAAACGCAACAAGAAACACTTACACAAAACATGACAAACACTTACTAAGGGACTATGGCTTGAACTATGACTGTGGTGGAGAACGTAGACAGCAAGGTTACACAGACAACACTAAAGAAACACGCATACTTAGACTATTAGAACGACAAGAGACAATGACAAAACTAGAACCAAACTTACATGGAACACGACGCGGACATGACAAAGAAATCACACGACAAACACTTACAATGGACACTAAGGCTAGGACAAGGACAAGGACAAGGACTGTGGCTGTGGCTGACGGCAAGGGGACAAGACAAGGTAATGCAGACGACGACCCGACAAGGACAAAGGGGAAGACACGGACTTAAATACACAAAGGGGGAACACTAATGACACACAGGTGGAAACGATCAGACAATCACACAGGAGGGAAAACACAGGAAGTAAAGCAATACAAAGACAGATAGCATGAACCTTCAAAATAAAACCGGAAGTAACCAAAACCAGGCAAAGACAAGACACAATGGGGAACTTAACCAATATACAAAAAAGACAGGGCAAGGGTAGAGACTAAGACAATACAAAAACTCTCTTACATAAAACGTGGCATGACTTAGAAGACATTAGGAAAACACAGACTTGAACAGAGAAACGAACATGAACTAAGAAAACAATACAATGAACACTTACAAACTGAATAAGGCAAAAGATCAAGAGGAAAACTAAACAAAACCGGCGTGCATGGCACGGGTCATGACAGTGCATCCTTTTTTGCTTTCATATACTGCATCAAAATGAGAATTGTTATTATTATTATTTTAACATGGTTAAATAAAATTATTTAAATTGTTGATATAGGTATGTAATACCTTCAAAGAATAAAGAAATAATTTATTGAAAGTGTATTTTTTCCACCATACTTTAGGAATAATGCAATTCAGTAGAGAAAAGGGTTCAAACCTGCAACACTTCCAATGTCCAGGTCTTAAAAACTTGCTGCTGTAAATTTGTCCAAAATATTCTGGAATGATATAAAATGGTCAACTAATACTCATTACTTATGTATAAGCACCAATACATACACCGTTGTAGAGCAGATAATGGAGATGTTAGCAACAGATAGATAATTCAACAAAAGGAAGGAGGAGATTATAGCTGTAGAAACAGAACAGGGAAGATAAAAGAGCAGGGTTAAAGCAGAGGAGAAGACAGGAGAGGAGAATATATGAACAGGGACAAACGAAACTAGTCAAGAAGATAAAGCTTCAGATGGAAAAAAAGAAAAGAAATTAGACACGTAAAAGAAAAAGAAATCTGTAGCATCAATCTTTTTCGAGCTGTAATTCAGAGTTCTGGAGAGTTGGTCTCAGAGGGAGCAAACAAAGATGAAGAAACTCATCTCAGACGTGCACTGTTTCATTGAACACTCACCACTGAATGCTAATGGCTGTAAATATTAATGTGCAGTGATAATGCAATTTTCTCCCAATTATTACACTTGTAATATATTTTAATCAATGTAGAAATGTTTTTAGTGTATTTGTTTATATGATATTGTGCACACAGACCACATGGCTGTCTTCTGATTCTCATTTCATTAAGTGAAAATCAATCATGGACATGATCCACTTCTAAATGCAATCAAAGACACAATAATTAAATGTAAGTTTCATATAACTGAGCCGTACTCAACTCTGGAAAACTTGGTGGCCTGTTTGCAGATGAGGAATGTGTGTTTTTCCACCTGGATGTATGAAGCTCAGCTCTTTTGCACCATTTAATTCCCACTTAGCTGAAATGAAAATCCATTTTAAGTGTGAAAGAAAAAACAACGGTATAGCTACAATTATAGCTATAGTTACAACAGTCCATATTAATCACTTGTATGAAACAGGACGCAAACATTGGATGATAATGCTCATGCACCTGTTTACCACTGCAAACTCCACATCTTTAATTTTAACTGCAAGATATTTGTGCATTGGCACTGACTGATTTTTAGGAAGTTGAGGTGCAAGTCACCATTAAATTACCTTTTTACTTCCTTATTATGATCAAATTCCTCTGGAAATATGGTGTTGTGTGGGACCACTTCAAAGGATGGAGGATCACTAAAGGAAAGAAGGACCGTCTGATTTGATAGACCTTAAAAGATTCAGAGTTTTTGTATTTTTTATAGAGCTGCTAGCATGGCTGTAGACCAGAGGTGGGGATCCTGGGGTCAGATGGTAGTGATGATGATGATGATGATGTTACTCGCAGGTGGTTTTCCAGGTTTGGGTCAGTCAGTCTTGAGCAGAACAGTCTTTGCAAGAGTCAGTTTTGAGCTGCTCACAGTAGCAGGTTGCTGCTTTGCAGCTAAATGATTTCATGTCATAGGTCATCAGACAAATCAGCTGGTTCCACATTAACCAGCGTAGCAAATATGTTTTCCACACTCAGCAGAATATTCATATTCACCACTTTCAGCAGCTTTAATTTCACTTCAAATGATTTCACATTTGAAAGCAGAGAGCTGAGAAGCTGCTGGGGCTCGAGGTTCAGCTCTGAGAGGTTTTGGTAATGTCCACCATGAAGGAGTTCTTCGAGACAAACAGACACTTTGGAACAATTTTACTTTGCCCAGTGCTATCAGCTCCTCCCAATTCTCCCTCTGAATGAGGTTTCAGCTTCTTAGTTGTTTGCTCATCCCCCACCAAACACCATCCAACTTTAACCAAGCACATTTGTCCTTGCAGCTCATTCAGTTTAGCAGGTTTTAATCTGCAACGATGCTCAAGATTGGCACACAAACTCCGGCACACTGGCTGTTTACTTCAACAACAACAACAGCAACAGAAACATCAAAAAGTTTGTCCGTTTCTCATGGAAAGTGAAAAATTCTGCACCTACCTTTTTTTTCCTTGACCATTGCCATAATGCATGTGATGGGTGTTACAATCATGGACCACCCAGGGAGAAATTTTTATTTATTTATTTATTTTTTTTAATGTTGTTATTTTCTTTATTATTGAACAAAGTATAATAAAAGTAATTACTGCAGTTGTAATTCTGAGTTGCCTTTTCTTGTATTTATGTATTTATGAATCGCCTCATGGACGGGATCAAACAGTCTTGCAGGCTGCAAACGTAGCGATTTAATTAAAGTAAATAGCACATGTAACTCAAACATCTAGTTTCGCAAGGTGTGTATTTAGTTTCCATCTACAGGACTGTACTTTTCTATGACCTACAATTGTCAATAATTTTGCAGATATGTTATATTATGAGCCATAAAAACTTGCTTTTGCCTTTAAGTTGCCAATGGTGTGTTCCTCCTCTCTTTGTCTCTTTATTTTGAGAAAACTCTGTGAAAAACAATTCATAACTTCACAGGAATGATCTCTCCCCTCTCTGTCTCTGGAATAATAAATGCTTAACTTGATGCTAATTCTTTAACCCCCACTATCTCCTCCTGCCTCACTCTTTTCCCTCATTCTAAGTCATCATTCACTCTTCCTGTCTCAGTGATATATGTCCCTTCCTCCCCCTCTAAATATCCACTCTTATATTCAGCTGCTGTATACAGTAACCTTTTACATTCAGCTCTTGTATTGCGGCTTTGTAATCTCTGTTGGTATTCAATGCTTGTCTCCGTAGTCTGTCTCTCTGAAGCTTAAGTTCCTCTTTCTACTCTATTGCCCAGTCTATTTACAAAGGGGAGGCGTAGCATATGTTTTCATCTAGAGGCAGGACAAATTAAGTCCTATCTGGCCCAGCCACGCTTGCAGGGAACTGAGGAGAAAGGTGGGAGTGTGTGTGCACTCCAGTGTGTGTGTGGAAAAAAAATCACATGGAAAAAGCTAAAGCAGGAGAGAGGTGTGTGTGACTGCAAGGGGAAGAGTGTGTGTGTGTGCAAGGAAGCATTTGCGAGTGTGTGTGTTTGTGTGTGTGTGTGTGTGTGTGTGTGTGTGTGTATGCACTTGTGCAGCTATCTTTGTGAGAACCAATTTGAGTTTTACACCTTAGGAGTGAAGACATTGTTTGAAAGAGGATATTTTGGCCACTCCCCACTTTCAGACAGACCTTCAAAGGGCTGCTCGAGGTTTCAGATTTGGTTTTAAATGCTAGGATTAGATTTTGTTGAGGGGTTAGAGTTAGGCATTTAGAAGTAATGGTTATGTTTAGGGTAGGTGCAAGGGAACGCATTACGTCAATGAGGGTCCTCACAACCATAGAAGTACAAGGTCTTGTGTGTGTGTGTGTGTGTGAGAGAGAGAGAGAGAGAGAAAGACGTGTCATGAAAGAAAGAGACATTAAGGTGTTTGTGTGTGTGTGTGTTGCACAGCAGGGTTCATTGCTTTAATAGACCCTGGTAGTGAATTAAACAGTTGGAAGCTTTGTGTTGTTTATGCATGCAGGCTGAAATGCTGTGGATCAGCAACCTGGGATGAAGAAGTTTTTTTCCCCCTCCTGCTAAGATGAACAAAGTTTGTACTTGGGGCTGTAAGACGAGAATCGAACAAAACGATTAAAGGTCTTGCGTTTGGCTCAGATAGGTGCAAGAAATGGACACAGTGGCACTGTGTGAAATAAAACGTCTGCTTCTTATGTATTCTGTTGGAGTGCACACACAATAAGAACCACTGCAGGGAGGTGATGGGGCTTTGGTTTTAAATTAAAAAAGTAATTGTAAGAGAGCTTGCAACGCGGTTTTCTGCTTTGAATTAAAATGTAAAATACAGTATGTATGAAGCTGGGCTTCTTGAATTAAGGGTGTAATTATGTTATGCAAAGTGCCATAAAAGTGGGCCACAAAGCTACAAGTTTGAATTAATAAGTAGAGCACTTCAGAGTTGCTATAGCAAACATGGTGTTATACCTTCATGATTACATTTTGTTTTTCCAGCTTTTATACAAAACAAAAAGGGAAGGGGGAAAAAGATGCATACAGTGAAACAAAAGACAAATATAACGCTTTACACACAGTGAGCCCTACAGGAAGTGAGAAATGAACTGTGGTTCCCACAAAACAGAAAACATCAGCAGGGGTTAAAAGCACAGAAAGGTCATTTTAAAAAGAAATCATTTAGGTTTTCATACATGTTAGCGTGTATGAAAATCCTGCTGTTTCCTCAAAATATACCATGCAGACACTTAATGCATTACTGATGGGTTACATTAGTGCAAAAACTAATATAGATAGATAATAAAGGACTAACAGCTACACTCTGAGCTGACCAGAAGGTTTCCTTTTTCATATAATGAAAATGTTCCACCCATTACTACAGTCATTCCTGGTGATGCCGTTTGTTGCTAACTGTCCAGCTCTTCTCAGTTAAACACACTGTTGCAGCAGTAGGGGGGGGGACACGTTCAGCAGCAGACATTTGCATATTCGATTAGGTTATCCCAGCTGAAGGTGTGTTCAGACGCTACAGTGATGATCAAGCAGTCACTGCCGGGAGTAAAATGTAAATGGCACGCATATTTGTGTAAGTCACTGCATGGGTTCAAGATAAATAATCACATACTGCAGATCCAACAGCAACCATTATTTGTAATGAGAGGTCTCATAAATCAGAGAAGTCAGATTTAGCTATCTCTGAGTCATCATGTACTCTGAGTAACAAGATTAGGTTCAGCTCCAAGCTCATCGAGACAGCAACAAATATCCACTATGAAAGACTTATAATGTGGTACAAGCAGAGATAATACCAATTTGAGTTTCCAAATCAACTAACGTAGGAAACCCGTATTACAGAACCTCTGTTCCATCACTGTCACTGTTAGGGCCTGGTGAAGAAAGTATTTCCTTTCATAACAGCAAAAACAAAGGTGTTAGTAGTAGCATTAAAGATGGCTCTCTTCAATTTAAGTGTCCAAGTAAACTGTGACAGTGATCCATGATGCACAACACCAAGACTCTGAAACTGAAGCAGCTAAATGGAATTCAGCCATCTTTTATTTTCCTAACCAGAAGTCTCACCATGCCACCTGGCTTTTAACCTAAGCCTAACCAAGGATCTTCCCACTGTGACATGTCAAAATGTCTTCTGTTAGAAAAGGCCTATTAAGGCAACGGGCAGGAAAATGCAAAGAAGGCTGGAAGATTATGGCTAATGTGGCACGATCGAGCAGAATGCCAGTGGCAGTGGACAGATATATTTACTGAGAATGACATGCTGAGTAGAAAAAGATATCAGGAGTCTAAACAGGATGAATTGTATGTGGCAGCACGGACAAGGGGCAGAAAAATAAGAGTTTATGAAGACTGCAGCCGTACCATCTCAGACAATGAGAATAGGTGCAAACGTCATTACAAACCATGTAAAATGTACAAGAAATGTAAATGCAGCGCTGCAGTCTGCTTTGGATTCACCTAAGATTAACCACACAAAATGCAAAACTGAAGGCTTTGTTCTCCTGGATGTCTGCTTCGGACTGAATCTGAACTCTGACACACCAGAACAGGTATCAGTTATGAGAAGAATTGGCACACGCCAAGGATGCTGAGACGTGATGACGAAAAAGCATGGATTGAGCCAAGTCCACCGTTGCACTGTTTGCAATCATGACATGCCTTCTTTGTTTCCTGTTCAAGCATTCCCACTCTCTCTAAGGATGTGCCTGACTGTGGAGATGAAGTTTAGTATAGCCTTTCAATAATATTGGATTTTCTGAAAAAAACTGACCCACTTCAGTAGGTTCGAGAGTCCAGAAGAGACTGCACACAGCACATACTGTGGATTTTTTATGCCTGCAGAGACATTCACTGACTCAGAGTCTGCTCAAACAAACTATATGATGCCAATTCATTGCTCGTTCTAAATATGTATGTGGCAGAAGGTGAGGCCCAATCAGCAGTCCCCAATCTTTGCATAATTCTAAAGCTCAGCTGAAGCTTATGAGGTTTCAGCAGTCCGGGTCAGTGGTATCTGCTCCAGTTACTCTGGTTATCGTCTTAAATTCCATCTTTGTGGTGACATGAACAGTGTTTCTTTGCTGAGCCACAGTGGAGAGGATATACCCTGTTAGTTACATGTGTTTTTGCCAGGACCAAACTTGACTGTCAGGCAGTAGACACTCACTTGTTTTGGCCCACTCAGACCGATTTGCATTTTGTCGCTCATTTCTTACTCTTTTACAATGTACATCAGTACTCACAAACAAATAAATAAATAAAAAGTAAGAGTAAATCACAGTGTATGCAGATAACTAATGAGATAACATGACTTGACGGACAATTTTTTCAGGAAGGATGCATGACTGAAAATAAGTCGCCATCATCATGTAAGTAATCACGTTTCTAATCTAATTAATCCATTTCACAACCCATCTGTTGTGCTGTCTGCAGTTGAAAATAACATAATATATAATAATAACATCTTTTCTTCATTCTCATCGTGTGTGGCAAGCCACCGTGTGTGTTGTAGCTATAAGCTAGCTGTTAATATTGTAAGCACAATGCGCTGTGTTTGGACAGTAGTAAGGGCGGTGGAAAACTAGGTATAAACAAATAGGTATAAACAAATTACATAGAATGCATAAAAAAAAGTGAAATACTACATTTTAGAGGAAGTACAGCAGTGCAGCAGTGCATCAGCGCGAGGCAATGCACACAAGTTTCAGATCTGCATCAGGAAGCAACAGCTGGTTAGTTGAAGGCTGAAGTTAAGAGGTAAGTTTTCATCTTTCTTTTGAAAATATTCAGCGAGCTGCCTCCCTGACATCCATAGATAGTTTGTTCCAGAGCTTTGGGCCGTAATGAACGAGGACTGCATCCACAATTTTCTTTTGACTGCTGCTGGAAACCTCCAGTAGACCAGCAGCAGATGATGATAGGACAGCATTAAATTGAGTTAAGGTAGGCAGAAATTGGCCCAAAACAGCGACTGCAGAAAGTCGTTAAGGTCATCTTGAAAAATGAGAACCTTTGATTTATCTGCATTGATTTCAATCGTTGTCATGAGACTTAAAGGTAACATTTGGCTTGATTAAGATGTGACATGTTTTGTCTTTTGAAATTCCCTTTCAGTCTGTTCAGTTTAGTTGAAAAGACTTGCAACAAAGTTGTAAGATTTATAGTCAATGGTTGGTGGAATTACTAACAACAATGTTTTTATTCTGTTTTGGAAAAAAAAAAGACACTTCAGTAACTTCAGGGTAAAAAATGAGATAAATCAAACCTCCCATCCGTTCTGTCTCTCTGTGATTCCCTGTCTATGTCGTACAGCCAAACAAATGTGGTCTTTATCTCTCTCCCTCTCTCCCCTTCTCTCTTACTGGCAAGGCTATTAATTTTAATATGATTGGAAATTTCCCCTGAAAAACTCCAGGGACTCTTGCAGCCAGACCAGGCTGTGAACAAGAGATGAAACTTCAACTAGTTTCAACACTCCAGGCACTTGAACATCAACAGTGCTGTCATCGCTCATAATGCCCGATATATCCAACTACACAGCCGTCCCATCTCTCTCAAAATCAGGATCAAAAGCAATCAAGTCGCCCTCCCTCCCACCCCTCACCAAACCCTCCCTTCTTAAATTGTATTTCAAGTGAGTTAAATTACTGTCAAAATAAGTGGGGAGAGCTGATGAAATGTTAGGTAAGACCTGGCAGGAAATTCAAGAGACATGATTATTTTCAACCTCGCCAGACACTTTGAAAGGCCTCCAAATGAGAAACATCACAGTGCTTTCACTAATTTCAATGCAAAATAAGCAGCGCTTCTGACACTTGAAAAGCCACAAATAGATAGAGCTATCCGGCTTTCTGCAATCTGACAGTTACTGACACAGCCATATACTATATTCACCTCTTTGCTAACAAACTGCGCAGCGCCAGTTTATGAATATCAGCAAAAAAATGCTCATTTGATATAAAGACAGGTTTGTTAAGTGGCTCCAGCCCCTCTTTTACTCCTCATGGTTGCTTCCATTGTCTTTTGTGTACGGAACCTTTACATGCTTCTATTTGCGCTCAGTAAATTTTCACGACTCTTGAATGTGCAGCCAAGCTGGCAATTCAAGCAGTTATTGATTAAAAATGATAAAGTACCTCTCATGAAAGCAGATGCAGTTTATTTATGGCTGCATGTAGCCTCAGCTGGACGGTGTACAGTAGTGTTTAGCTCAGCTGTCATGCTATGATACAATGGAATGCTACACTTCGCTCTCTGATTCAGCGTTTTTCATGCAGTGCTTCTGCAGATGCGTTCATACATGAATCCTTCAATTGTTTATAGCTTTTCCTAATAAAATAGGGATTGCTACACTGCAAGAAAATCTACGAATCTTGCAATATTATTGAAAAATTAAAACCAGTAACAAGTGATAGATGAGTCTTCTGTATCAAATGTTGTTGTAAATGTAAGAAAAGTGGAATGTCTCACTCAACTGAATGACGTTTCCACTTACTCATCCTGAAATCCTCATACTGTTTGTTGCAATTTCATTCCCAGAAATAATATACAGATATTCAAGAAATTTTAGCCATGCTAGTTGCTTGGCTGCAGGTATGGCAATGTCTGCTGGATGATAGGTCCATCATTTTGGTCATTTGGACATTCATGGTGCCCTGAGTTGAAGGTTTAACCATGCTAACCATGGATGCACAATTAAATGCGAGCTGTAGTTCTTTTATGCTGGACATTCAGTTTTTTGGTGGATGAGTTGAGGACTCACAGCGTGAGGAAAGAAGACGGAAGATGGAAGCTGACCCCTCTGGAGGAGGAGAGAGACAAGCTCATCTTTGGGAAAAGGGATCCAGATGGCAGAGAAGAGTCAGACAGTGTGGCTGCATCCATCTTGAGCTCTCCTCCCGCTTCTACCATGTCTCTGAAGGAAGACCTAACGTCTGATTACGAGGATGGAGCTCCATATATGTGGTTTTCCCCGTCCCCACTGTGACTATAAGCTCCCCCAAAGCAGCACTCTTCTACCTGTGCTTCTCCTGCCAAGGAGAACAATACCTGTATAATCGGCTACCATTCAGCTATTCTCTGGCTCAGCACACTTTCCCAAAGTGTATGGAAACAGCGTTGGAGCCAGTAAGCAGGCAAGGAACCAGGGTTTGTTCTACTAAGATGACTGAATCCTTGTGGCCCCCTCCCAGGAGAGAGCTGCACTCTACACAGTGGAATTTGTACAGCATCTGCAAACACCGGGTTTCACCATAAACTGACATAGAGCTCTCTGCTTCCCACCTGGGTGTGGAACTGCACCCCGTCGCCATGAGAGCAAAGCTGTTCCCAGCCAGGCTGGAGGAACTAAAGTCTCTGCTGTCACACATCGCACCCAACAGAGTGGTGCTGGTATGATGTCAGCAAGCCATGTGATTGTGCCCTTAGGGCTCCTACAAATAAGGGAAATCCAGAGGTGGTTTGGCTGTCTGCACCTCCACCCACGTCAGCACCGGAGGATGCTGACCATTCCTCTCACACTGCAGTCAGACCTGACATATTGGAAAACTCTGTTTCTGCCGATGGGAGACTGTGTTGAATGCTGAGCTGAAATCAATTAATTCTCCAAAGTCTGTGAAGACTGAGTGTAGGGCAGTTGAATTGGCATCCTCTGTTGATGTGTTGGTTCTGAATGCAAACTAGTGAGGGTCCAGAATGGCTGGGATGTTGTCTTTGATATGCTGGAGAACCAGTTTGTCAAAGCATTTCATCAGACTTGGGGTGAGTGCCACAGGGCGGGAGTCGTCTAGACCAGATGATGTAGACTTTTTATGAACAGGGATGAAGCAGGTGAGAGCGCTCTCCTGTGGTTGTGATAAGTTACTGATGTCAGTCATGACACTGACTAGCTGGTTGTATACAGACAGGGATATCATCAGGGCAGGCAGCTTTACTCACGTTCACTCTCACCACTGTTTTTCTTACATGCACTGCGGACACTGGCAGTGGCAGGAATCGACTTGACAGCACTCCTGCCTTCGTATCCAGTGAGGGCCTGGATGCCACATATCTGCTGCTGTTGCTGTAGTTTCATCTGTCCAGAGAAAAATGTGGTCTGATTGAACAAATGGGGATAGGGAAGGGCTTTATAGCTGCCAGGAATGTGCAAACACACAAACACTGGTGAACTATCAGGGCAGATAATGTGGCCGACATCTTAAAAAAAAAGGAAAACTGACATCTGGGAAATATTGTGTATGCAGGGGACATGGTCCACCCATCAAGTGCCATAGGTTAATCCAGGGTGTTATGACGTCTGATTCCCTATTGCTGAGTTAGCCCGGGTCTTAATTCATCCATTTTATTTTCCTGCAACCTGACATTAACCAGGAGTAGGACGGGTTGTAGAGTAGCCTTAGGTCCAAGCTCAGTTAGCTAAGCTCCTACCCCGGCTCACTTCCCCCTCTTCCTGGTGTAGTCTCACCACTTGCAAAGTCATTCGGTCTGATTGACCTGGCTGGGTGGTTGGAAGATGTGGACAGTGATCGTCTCAAGGTCGGCTGCTGAACCCTAACCCTTCTGTCATAGGCAATACTTATAGGCCTGCAATGGGTTGAGATCTGGTGACTGCAAACGCCCCAGCATATGATTTGCATCATTTTCACACTCATCAAACCATTCAGTGACCCCATCGTCATCATGGAAGAGACCACTCTCATCGGCATAGAAATGTTTTATCAAAGGATAAAGGTTGATTTGCAGTCGCCCTTCCCTCTAAGAGGACACATGGACACAAACCATACCAGCACAATGCCCCCCCGCCCCACAGTATAAGGGTCACTGAATCTCCTCGCTGTCAAGCACTCAGGCCCGTACCATTCAGGGAACTCCACACATGCATTCGCCCACTTGTGGAGAATCTCATGAAGAATGACTCATATGACCACATCACTTTTTTCTACATCAGTAGATGAGTGCCTGTGGGTTGTGCTCAGCTGAACTCTCAAATGTACTTTCATCTTTGTAATGAGGGGTTTATGCACTGCAACCCTACCATAATATCCCTCTCCATGTAAATGTCAATGGCCTTGCCGGCACAATCTCATCACATCCTGCATCAACATTCACCCGAGGAACTCTTCCTCAGCTCCTATGTTTTTCCTTACATATTTCACTGATGTAAATAATGACCGTCATCAAATGTATGCTGTTGACCCCAATTTCCAACCCTATTTAAGGATGCCATTACCATAGATCTAAATGCAGATGTCACTTTAGTCACCTGCCATCAGTGCCCCAACAATAAACCCTCTTCCAAAGTCACTTAGATCATTTCCTCTTGCCATTTTGATACAAAATCAGAATCAACTGGGCCTGCTGAACATTTTTATGCATGCCACAGAGCATGACTGGATGTTAATTGGTTAATTTTACCATGCAGTGCACCTGTGCGGAAGCATCTGCATTCGTTATGTTTCTGCACTCCTTTATTCAGGTTTTCCTTTACTTTGGCTCCTGCCTGCTGTATGTATCCCATAGATGCAGATGTATTGCTCTATATTTTATATTTGCCATTCTTTATGGAAGAAAAAACATTCTCATGAAGAAAAGAAAATCAACTAACTTAATTTACGCTATGCCTCTTTTATAAACTGTATATCTAAAACATAAACCTATAGAAAACTCCTTGAAGCTTTTTTATTTTTTATCAGCAGGTGTGAAATCCAGTAAATCCAAGAAGTTCACTCTTCAGTCAACCCTGCCTCCACATCGAGAGGAATATTTGATGACTCTGCCAAACCCCAGATTATGTTCAACCACGACATTTTTAAACATTCAAAATCGAAATTATTCAAGTGATTTATTTCCACAATGTTTGTTCAAGTAGCTACTGTTTGGTTTAAGGTGCAGATAAGGTTAAGGAACTAAAACTCCTTGGTTACAGTAATGTTAAAGCTCATGCTTATGGTAATTTGTTTGTGTGACGCAGGACCTTGTGTAGCTGTTTCTGTGCAAAAGAACAGATGGAATCTCACCACAGTGTTGCTGTCAGTGTACTTTCATTTTAGTTTCCAGAGGTCCGTTTCACAAAGCAGGTTTACTGAAAACTCCGAGTATGTTAACCCTGAAATGAGGGAAACTCTGAGTTTTCCGTTTCACATAGGAAGGTAAGTCAAACCAGAGAAAGAGGGGTAACTCAAGCCTGTTTCACAGACAGAGGTAAGTTAAACTCCGAGTCAGTTACCGCAGTAACTGACTCTATGAACCTAACCTGGTCGGGACCAGGTTTTACTCAAGGAACCTCGAGTTTCTGTGTCTCCGCCCTCTTTCAACCGCACACCGCATTCATTTCCTCATTCATTCATTCAGTCGGCAGACGAGTTTTGGCATAGTTCTGCCGTCTGTTATTTTAAAAAAATCATTAAAAATATCAGTCAGTGAGAAGTCCATTAGGCACAGTAGGTGGTGACTTTTTTCGTTAACATGGCATGTTAACGTCTTTTGATCATGATCCCGTGGATGAAGGTGCAGCGATACTGCGCAGAGAATGAAATATTCGTCGGGAGATAGTTATCAGACCACGATGTTCTTGCTTTTCCAGACAGTTATTGATTATCGGCCACCACCCATTCTTCGTGAATCTGCCTTCTTTCTGTTGGCTGAGTAAAAGTCTGTGTTAGTTTAAATATAGGCTTAATTATTTAACATAACATGATATAGATGAGAACACTTTTTTCATTTTTAAATTTTATTTCATTCGTTAACAAAAAACAAAACATTATATGAACACAATATAACCAATTTTACAATGAAAGGGAGCCACTTAATATTTACTTTACAATGTAAAACATGATCAAAATGAGGTAGCTACCTCCATGAGATCATGCAGAGGTCGTACCTGTTTGAACCATGTTTTTATATTTGAATTTAAGCTGCTGCCAAGTGCGCTTCTCCCCCGCGGGATTGCACCTAAATGAAATAAATTAATAGGCAACCATTCAAGCAGTTTTGCCCTGTAATATTATTGTGATTTCAAAGGACTACATTTATACTCACGCATTGACCCGAGCAGCAAGGTTCTCCCACGCCGTCTCCCTCTCCTTCGCAGCTGCAGCGGTGTTGGACTTCCGTCTAAAAACGTGTTCATATTCGCTGTATGAGCGCATTAAAATGTCTAATTTCCAGTGGCGTGAAGTACGCAGCCTTCCGCTTCCCCGTTGCCATGGTGAATCCTTAAATCGGGGTTCCATTGATGCTGTCTTTTTAAAGTTGCGGTGCACGCGCTTAACTCGAGGTGAACCTACTCTGAGTTAATCAAACTAACTCAAATCTGCTGTTGTGGAATCGTAAACTCAGAGTTTCCTATCTCAGAGTAGATCAACTCAGAGTTCAGGGTTACACTCAGAGTTTGTTGAACCTGCTTTGTGAAACGGACCCCTGGACCTGTGTTCAAAGAAGTGAGGATGTTGAGCTGGTTCTTCAATAGCGAACCACGTAGCAACATATCAGCAAAACTTCAATTGTTGCAGGGTGGTATTTACACTGAAAGGATGCAGTGTGGGGGTTTTAAGGCACGCCGTGTGTGACTTTGCATCCCTCTGTGTGTGTGGGAGAGTGTGTGTGTGTAGCTAAGGATGAGGCATAAAAAGACTGGAGTGAGTTGTAGGCCACCTGGGAAGGCAATCCACAGGAGACATCACACACACAAATCCGTGTGCGCGCGCACACACACACACACACAGACAAACAGAGATACAGCATTGTACTTTCCAGGTGGTCATAGAATTAAAACTCAGCAGTTACTTTGTCACACACATGCACAAACACACACACACACATAGATAGACACACACTGTTATCCTTGTGAGGACACTCATTGACATAGTGTATTCAATCGACTCTAACCCTACCTTAACCCTGGCCTAAACCTAATCCTAACATAACCCTTGAAACCAAATCTTAACCCTCAAACAGCCCTTTGAAGGTCTGTCCAAGATGTCATCACTTTCCAAAAATGTCACTCATTCACTTCCAAGGTCTAAAACTTCGATTGGTTCTTGTAAAGATGGCTGTACAGGTCTCCCAGACACACATACACGCTCACAACAGAAACAAGGATACCGTGTCAACTATACAAAACGTGAACACTTTGTTTTTTTTGTTTTTTTTGTTTGTTTTTTTTCAGTGTTGTTATTGGGAAAGTTGGGATTTTGTCTGAAAATATCAACATCCATCCAGTGACCAGCCACGGGCTGAGGTCAAAGTGTAATCTATTGACTGAGACAGGGGGTATATATCATATTTGGGACTGATATTGGCTCAAAAGTGGGCTGTCGTGCGTGGCTCTCTCACCACCACGGCAGATAATACTGTAAATTGAGTGTTTGCTGACACCATTCATTTCTGAACTGCTGAGCCAACTGTTTCATCCAGTCAGGTCAGACGTCTCATCGGCACATTGTTGCATATTGTATAGGAGTCTTTGAATATTCTCGACAATAGCTCCTATCGCGATCCAAAGGCTCAGTGTGTGAATGAAATGTACCACGCCACGCCGTGACATCAATCTATGAAGATGAGATACAACGTGCTGTGATTTACCAGCAGGTTGCATACTACAGCTTTGCCTCTCGAGCCACCATTTTGTTTGTGTGCTGCTGCAACATAAATCCTCTCCAGCGAAAGCTGCGGTGTTGACAGTCTGAGATGGAGGGCAGTCTCTGTGACACTGGGGATACGTGATATTCTCAGTATAAACCATATCAAGCAGTTGTGGACCTGAGTGAATTACTGAATGTGAGAAGAGGACCTGGAGCAGCAGAGCTAGCTGCTGTCGGTCTGTTTGCTAAACAGCCTAATTTCCATCGAGTTTGGAAAAGACTTGCAGCTATTAAAACTGTGTCATGAGTAAATGGAGAATTTGTAACCAGACTTTGAGTTACCTAAAGAGAACATTAATGATCTTCTTGTAGCTGGTCTCAACAATCAATGTAAACCTTCTATCTGTAGTTAGCTAGATATTTATCTGTAGTTTCTATAGTCCTTACTTTCGCTTTTTTTTTTTTTTTTTTTTACCTTTACTTCTTTCGACTCCCTTATCAAAGACACCTCAAGCTAGCTCATGCACACACACACCTACACACCTACACACACAGGGACATTTCCAATTTCACATTAATTACACATCAGCTCCCTTAGCTGAGCCTCAGGTGCTCAACATGTGGTCGATGTGCGTTCTTGTGTGTGTGTGTGTGTACTGTGTGCGTTCGTAACGTCAGTAGTAAAACTGAACCCCGACCCAATTAAAGGCTGCTGCATCAGCAGCAGCAGCAGAGCTCCCAGGCCTGTTGAGCAGTGCGCTGCACAGCCATGGGTTCCACCCCTCCTCCATTTCTGCAAGGCGTCAACTGTGCTGACATATTTTTCTCTGTCGAATGAAGGCATAAAGCACACGAGAGCATTGAAATATCACAATTTGAGTGCACAAATGAACGCCTTATTAGAATTGATGTGTCGTAAATTGATGCATTAAAAATGTGTTAAGCACATCAAGCTGCTTAATTAGAAAAGCTTTGAGTACACTGGGGGGAAAACACAACCCTGTCATGAAACTAAAGACCAAATTGCTTGTCACACTTTTTGCAATTTCACTTCTGGTATACATTAAAGCTGCAAAGGTACTGACCAATGAAATTTCATTATATAGACATATGTTTCTGTGGTTCCTATACAGATGAAAATAGACTGGCCCTTGACTTCCTACATATATCTTAGGAAAGTAATCAAAACCTCGGCTTGAGTTTTTCTGGTCAGATTAGAGATATTTTTGGGTCTGGAACTATAAGGAGATCATTATTCAAAACCTAGATTTACTGAGTTTTACTCTTACTCTTACTCTTACTACTTCCTGAGAAATCAGGGACTTATTGATGGAAAATAACAGTTCTCAGTTTCTGAAAGTTCAAACCTTGGATTTCACTCCGGAGTCATGTGATGACATAAGTCTAAGTCTATTTCTAGTGACACCCACACCTCTTCTCCATTCCAGGAATCACAGATATGTCACATAGATGAAAGCAGACAATTCACAGAACCAGATACCGTAGAAGGATCTAGTCTGCAGAGCAATCCGATTTATTCATTCATTAGGCGTAAGGTAAGCGTGTAGGCTTGCAGACACAGAGGGATCACTGTACAGCAGCCAGTCTTATTTAATTATACAAGTGAGAGAGCAGAGATCCGTTTCCAGACTCTGAGGTATGTGGTATTATCTGTCTCCTCTGCCACAGAATCAATCCTTTCACTGTGAGCTTCCAACATGAGGTCTGTGAGCTGGCCCTGGAGTCAGGAACACGTGCTGGTTAATCCAAAGCCAAATGTTCCCTGAATGTGTTTGGCCAGTTTACTTGGAAATATCTCCATACAGAGGCTGGGAGTCATTCGCTGGCTCGTGCTGGTTTGATAGTCAACCCTGGGGAAAATAAACAAGCTGGCAAACTGCATTCCAAACGTTTTATTTCCCAGCCGACTTTACACCACGGATTCTCCAAACTCTTCCTTGTACCACCACTGTAGAAAATGGGTAGAAATGGAACCAACTGCTTGGTATTAGTGCTTGTGATCTGCAACTCAATGGACCAGACCACAAACCCCACAATTAACAGCTTAACTCTCTACCTCATCAGTTACTCTAAAAGTGGTCATCTGCTGTGGTCCAATGGTTGAAGTTCACTGGAAAGTAGCGGTTTCAACAAAACATGTGAGGAGACGCTGACATTTGTAAAGTGGTCTACATGGAACTGAAGGTTTTTCTGAACATCTCCTCATGTTTGACATTGAAAGGGTTTGATGTAGACCTGCTTTTCTGGTTCTTCGTGAAGAGCCCTTATGGTGTGGGAATAGTCTAATAGCATCTAGCTCTTTTGAAGCATACACAGCCCTTTAGGGTGCCTCGAAAAGACACTTGAGACGTAAATCAGAATTTTCCTAACAAATGAACGCACATATTTTTTTGCAATAGAAACGGACACTAAACAATAAGTTTCAATCAAGCAGAAACTCAAATGTAAAAACATTTAAAGATTTAAAGACTCACAATGGCAACAAACGAAATGCAACAAGTTACAGAGAAATTCAACAAAGATCACCTTTTGGAGGGTGAAAACTGCATGCAGAGCTTTGGTTTCTAAGGTCACATCAGAGTGATATTTGACCTAATTTAAGTAAACTACAGTGCATCCCATGTTACTCTCTCACACACTCAACAAAGAAATTATAAACACTAGGAAGCCAAAGTGAGGAACCCAGATGTGGCTCAACAAAATGCCTTGATTCTTTAGTTATATAAACAAAAGGATACCAATCTGCAATCAATCTTGATTGCTTGTTTTCTCATTTTTGATGTGCGAGTCTTAGTGTTTCGCCTTATAAAACTGAACTGGATTTGTTTTTTTTCTCTAACCCTGACTCGCTGGCCTTGCATTTCAGTTAGAAATGGGACTCCTGCTCCTCCACAATCACCGGCATCATCATCAGTCTGACAGCGGGCCTCTGGAGATCGAGTCACATGCTGATTCCTCCTTCTGCCAAATTCCACTCAGCTTATTGGCTGTAGACAGCTGGTTTTCTCATATGGGACTAATGTTCACAGGGTTATGTGATTTGAAATAATTACAGAGACTATCTGTGAATTTAACTTCATTTATAAAAGCGAGGATTTCGTCACACCATTCAGACATAGGGGAGCAAAGCAGCATGCTGATGTGTTCTTGGCTATTTTGATGCATAAGTTCATCTATGGATTTTTTTCTGAAATTTCTTCTGACTTTGCTGACTTGAAAGGTGACAGATCTTGCAATTGCATACCCATTGGCGAGTTTTACATCCATTAAACCTTGTGAATTGTCTTTCAGGCGATGCATAAAGTTAATAATGCATGTAGAAATAGTAAAGACTGACAGTTGGTAAAATTCCTCTTCACATTGGTGGACCACTAAGAACAATAATGGTAGATTGTTGATTTGTGTGCCCTCAAACATTTGATCATTTCAAAGAAATGGGCTCATTAGACCTAAATTGGATGTGATAGTCTCATATTGCGAAGTGAAGCTAAATGAGGTCTCATAATGGGTACCCAGGGACTGTTGCACATGGAGCTTTGTCCAGTGCCAAGTTTTTTGAAGCTGCATCTTTGCAGAGAAGCCATTTGGTCACTATATTCATCAAGAGTCTCCAGAGGTAGGTGGCTTCTAACTCCCACTGAGCAGCATCTCCACAAACACGTCACAGCGCCAAAAGATCATATGTCAGTCAAATAATGTAGCTACTGAAATGCCTTCCTCCATGGGTTGTGTGTAGCTTAAAAACCAACATTTCCACTTGTTCCACTTCTGATTTTACATTTTAGAAAGCAGTGTGAGGAGCAGAGCAACCATATATTTCAGTTTAGATCAATGTCCTTGCACCACTTTTTTTTTTTAGTTTTTAATGAAAATATGCACTTTTCAGAGGGGAGACAAGCAGAAGTGTGGAAGGAAGGAAGCAGCTGACAGTAATGCTATCCAGAGTTGAGCCATGATGCGCTTCCTTGGGATGAATAAATACACTCCAAAGTCATGTCTCTTAAAGCAAAGATGTGAAATAGTTTAGCCGTGGAACCAGCTTGTCCAGCCACCAGAGGAAAGGCTGACCAAGAAGATCTTTCCTGGGATACAGCCCACAGCTACCCTTCAAGAGAGGTCTCTGAATTATTTTCTCCTTCTCACTTACAGTTTCTTGTCAGGTACAATTTGCAGTGTAATATAAATATAGTGAAAGAAAAAACATGCACAAACACACACATGAAAAACTGGCTTAAGTGCTCATTCTGTTTATTACCTGCACTCCTTATCTTAATCACATTATTGAACATCACGGCCAAATGGCTACATATTGCAGCTCTGTCGCACATCTTGTTTAAGATGCAGCTAAACAACATTGAAGCATCATCAACTATCCAGTGTTGCTTACCTTAAAATATGACTTACTTGTTTGTGCAACAGTATGAACAGAAACCAGTGCCAGACTCTCAATTGCTGCCTTCTAGCCATTAACTTGGTCATAATTCTAAAAGCCAGCTTTAGATTTCCACTGAGAGGAACGAGGTGTGATGATGAAGCAAGCTACGCAGAGGCATTAACCTCCTGTTTTTGTATTGAAATGCTTGGTTGTGGTGATATAGAGCCCTTGACACACATACAGGCACACACACACACACACACACCTCCACAGACAGAGGATGCAGTTGTCACCTGCATTCTGTCAGGGAGTTGGCAGATAAAGAGCGTATCACTGTTTTGTTGTCACTGAATGAAATGAAATATGACTTTTATCAGCCTATTTAACCGCTGTATAAATATGCTGTCCAACGTCCAGAAGTTTCTCTTCTCCTACCCCAACAAAGAGAGGCACTTCATACCTGAGACAAACCTTTAGACTTAATAAAATACCCAAGAGAGAAGCATGATTCACTCAGTGCACAGTGAAGATGACAAACACAGATAGAAATGAGTAATTTTCTTGCTTTTTCAGATGTGGTGAAAACACAAAGGACAATGTTGGAAAGGGACTTTTAGTTCCCGACTTAGTTTCAGTCCCTTACATATTCTGATCAAAAAAGGGACTCAGCCATATATTCTTATTGAGAAAGGAGATGGAGAGGATCAATAGCATATACTTGAAGGAGCGTGGAGAGCAGGAAACATGTATTTGACCAGGTGACACATTCATTAGTGGGTTCAGTCACTCAATTTATTGCTTCTGTTGACCCTCCAAAGTGTTGACCCCTGCAGAGTCAGTATAAAGGGCCAAGCAGATCCAGTATGCAGGTCCTTTATGTATCGCCTTATGTGAATTTCATCTACGTATTTCAGGTCTTAAATGACACTAGCACAGAATCAGCCATAATTAGAAAAAATACCATAACACACTTACATGGTGATACCAGAACCCTGCTGCAGACAGCAAACAGTTTGAGGAACAGCAGGGAGTTGAGTGCTTAATTGATTGCAATGAATGAATTAGACAGGGTGTTAAAACAGTCCTGAAGGTTTGCCTTATAGGGTTAAAAGAGAAAGCCATCTGAAACGGTTAATTGGAAAGCTGTGTGCTCCTGAGTGAGCTTCCTTTTCCTCCACTCATTCTGTTCCCAGCAGGTGATCTGCATGAATTTAACGATGCTGGGTAGGAATAATGGTTTCTGCTCACACTTCCCCACTGAAACTCATGGTTAGCGATTGGAATGTCTCGAAAACCTTGTTTTCTAGGCAGAGGCTCAGTTAGTTAAATAGATTACAGCCGTACAAACAACACAGCGTACTAAGAAAAGAGACTCCATCCGTTTTCGTCTTTCCCTCAAATCACCCCCTACCTGCTCCACCAGGATTCTCCTGGAGATCTCCTCCCGAGTCTGCGAGAAAGTGGTGGAGTAAGACGTCTATCCTCTTTGCTCTGCTCAGCTTGTTGCCGTTTAAACATCTATGGTTGTTGTAGTTTCTCGCCGATGTGACGACTCCAACAGGGAAGGAGAAAGGATTTGACAAACTGATTTGGAGGATGGAGACAGATGTGAGGGGAACCTGCTGAAGCTGGTTTATTCCATCAGCGCCCATGGCATCATGCAACCGAGACACCCACCGTCACAATAACGGTGGTACCTGCCTCAAAATACACGTCTGCTGGAAGACAAGATTGTGTTCTGCGAGCTTTATTGCCCACTTCTGAAGCTCATTTTGAGTTATTCTCATAGAATGTGCTGGGGTTGTGATAACCATTGAAGCTATTTGCTGTTACCGTAATTTGAAAGAGGAAATCAAACTGAAGTTGAGAGCAAGCGATAGGAAACACAAGTAGCCATTCAGCTCTTTTAATGGGAAGTTGGACTTCACATGCAAGTGCCATGAGCGAAAAGTACATTTATCATGTACGGAGGAAAGCGTTCATTGTTGAGTGATTGTGCTGCATTTGATTTGCATCCTGTGATAAATTTGTACTTCCTGCCAATTGCAACAAGTAGCGCACCCTTTATTTATCTAGGTGAACCTAAGCTTGTAGAGGTCGTTGACACTGTGCATGAGTTTGCATCCCGTCCAGCAGTTAATGTTGAGTGTTTTTCTTGTCTAAGGCCTTAAACCATAACTAAACTTCACACGTTTTAGCCTCTTTAAGATCATTGCCTCGCTTGTCCAGCTAGCTCTGCTCTTATTAAACCCATTCCGCTATACCTGTGTGCCCGTGTAAATAGAGTCAGAACTTCTGTTTCCTAGAGCGACTTTATAAATCTAGCAAGTCATGACATTTCCCAATTCCACACTCATTTTATTTGCTTGCAATGGAAAGAATAAATTCAGCTTCTCAAAGCAATGGAGAAGACGTGAAGATATGAGGGCAAATGAAAGTCACATGGCAGAGTGTCACACCCATGTAATAAGATAATCAGACCCCCCCCCCCCTCAATGGGACCATGAGTGTTAAAGTAGCGAGGGGTTTGCTTTGCGAGGAGGACGGCTCAGTCTCCAGAGAGCTCCCTATATAGCAGCACATGAGGATGAGTCAGATTTCCTCCAGTCTCTGCTTAGTACGAAAATTAATGGCTTATTTGTGGAGAAACATGATCTTCAGCTGAGAGTGGGAAAGTGTATAATGGAGATGTCCTCGACAACTAGATAATTAAAGTGGTACTAGGACCGAGATGTGGATCTGCAGGAACAAACAAGGTCTGATTTATTCTAATGTTTCCACTTCAGATACACTCCGGGGAAATTGTAATACTTAGCTTTGGCGTGGAATCAGAGAATCTGATTTCTTGGTTCCTCAGCTTATCTCATTACTAATTATCGTTAACTGCTGCCACTGCCTCCTACTGAGTACAGAACAGTCCCTTAGAGAGGAAGTGTTGCGATTCCTCATGTGTCCCACTGAGAAGTTATACGGTTATCACTGACGGAAACACATAGTCACTGTTACTCCTGTGCATTCTGAGAGTGACACGTGATGGCGTCCCAGAAATTAGCCTTAAATTAAACAATAATTAACTCAAAGTAATTCAAATTTCCTATCAGCATGACAGAGGCATGTATTTGTAATTTATCTTTCACTGGCTATTGATTGTAGCATAATTTCCACAGCATTTGATGAATAACTGACACATTTTTAATGAGTCACATGCTGATTTCTAATTAAGTGGAAAGTAGGTTAGAATAATCATGCAAACATGCAACACAGAGAAATAACCTAGAATTTGGCTGCTTTCCAATGACGGACAGGATGGCTGTTACTTGTGTGGTTTCCAGGAGATCCTGTATGCATTAATTACATGTGCATGCATAGAGAGAAACTGCTGATGTATGGGCTGAAAACACTGTCAGGTATTGGGTTGATGTTGAGTAATTAATAAACCACATGGTAACGTGAATTACCCGAGGTTTGTGTCAGTATTAGCACCTGTTTAGGGAAATTTTTATTGCTTTTTTATTTGCTCAAGAATTTCCTGTGAACTATACTGGCAGCATAAAAAATATAAAAAATCAAGACTTGTCTGAATCAGATTTGTCATCAGCGAAAAACATGTCAATCATCAAGAACAAGGGTGGCAGCAGCTAGTTATTGTTACCATATTTACATTTTTGTCATCTTCAGCTTCACCACATGGTTGACATATGCCTGCATTAAATTTGCATTATGCTGAGTTTGTAGAAATCAGTAGTGGAAGAACAGGAGGACTGCTGCAACATGGTCAAACCAACAGACCCTTGCTTGCAAGCTTGAGATGTATTTGAGGAGTGAAATGCACGTTCATGAATATAGCTTGTTTTAATGACTTTGGAACATCATGACTTTATGTTGCTGACTAGCATTAGCCAGCTCATTTTGCCTGTTTGTGAGTTTGAAGAAGACTATGTTTCTCTCTATTGGAAGGAGTGTTCATGATGTCATGGGTCTTTTGTGACTCTGCGCCTCAACCTAAGTGACCTTTTTGATCAAACTTAAAATTGGATCGGCTACGTTTCTCCTCTGTGAACCCTCTCGATTTGCCGTCATTCAGTAAGTTACAACAGCAAAACAAAAGGACGAGCATTACACAGCTCACATTATGGATTCCAAAATATTACTTTGTGAGCTTAATGTGTGATTTTAACTTTAGAAGGGAGCTGTGTTTGTTCTGCATAATAAATGTGAATAAACTTTGGAGAATAATCCTCAGTTAATGCAGATCAATATAGATCATGTGAGATGATTGAATTCTAAAAACTAAACAAATTAAGATCTTTATCAAACAAAGTAAGTCAAATCTCATGAGGAAATTGGATGCAGTAAATATTGTTAATGACTGCAAATGAGACAATATGTTTTTTTTTTTTTTTTTGTTAATTTCTTACTGTGTTTGTCCAAAACACAAAAAACTGAAGCTGAAGCTTTTAACAGCTTGTGGATGGACTTGTTTTTAAAAATCAGGATGATCATGAGCCTTTGATTGAAGAAGAGTCCTGTTTTACCTTTGAGCTCAGTTGAAGATGTACAGGACTGGGGTGCACAACAGGTTGTACCAACTTAACCAATTCTCCTGACTCTCAGTCCTCAGTGCACACCTGATCTTAAAATTAAGAAGTTTTCAAATACTACTAATTTCCTAAAAAGTTTCCAACTGTGTAAACTTAATAAGCTTAAGAGGAGGAGAGGGTAGACCTGCTGATATGAATTAAGAGGAAAAAGGCTCATTAGGGAAAGGTTGTTAGCACCACCTTGCTATCCTAGACTTCATGAAGACATCCTGCCCTGCTGGTACGTGGTTCTTTGCCTGTGCCATTTCTTTCTAGTACAGTCTTGAACACTTCTGTCTTACCTGGGGTCTGTGTTTTAAGAGGCCTGCATTGATTGAGAGATATGCTGGAGCTATGCAGGGTGGTCACCACCTACCTCCAGGGCAAGATAATACAAGCTGTCGTCCCTTCATGCTGCACACAAAACAAATAAAGAAAAACTGGTCAGGCTTGTACTGGGGACATTAACTTTACCAATGGAGGGGTAAGATGGTTAAAATCCAATCACGCTCAAATCAAAAATCTAAATATTTTGTTTAAATATGTTTTTGATTCAACTGAGGACTTAACATTTCATGTGGAAGGAGGACAGCATTTAACTGAATCACCACATCACATGAATGGAAGTCCTTTATCCTGCACAGAATGATTTCCAAAACCAATCATTTTCAAAACCCCAACGGTGCTTAACAGGAGACTGAAAGCACCCTCTTGTGAATCAGGTGGCCCTCTGAAACTATGAATAACAACACTGCTCCTGTTGTTCAGCCTACACCAGAGAAATGTGATTCTGCCAATGCAGCACATGAAATACACAGGAGCAGGAAGTCATTAGGCAGCTGAACGGGGTCCAAGTTGAGAAGTCAGAGGTCAGAAGGCAATAACTCACCTCTTTGTTTGGAATAATAAAGACATGAATGTCCTGTGCTGACTGGTCAATATCTGAGGAGCCAACCAGACAGGGCTTCATAAACTGCTGCTTTGTGTACCAGGACAGAGCAGGGAGAGTCCTGAGTGAGCGCCTTTTATCTTAAGATGACCTGTAAAAGAATAGTTCCCATGCTTTCTGTTGTCCACAGTGTGGCTAATGACATCTAAAGGAGGGCAAAGAGCATTGCTTTGAAACCCTCACACTTGTGTTAGTGTTGAGAAGTGCTCAAAAACACGTACCCATGTTTATTTAAAGCAGGGAAATCACAGTGGAGCATCCTACTGCACATATTATTTGACTGACTTACTGTGCTGAGACCTACCCACAAAGTGACATCATAGATGGAGGAAAAAAAGGGCTGAAAATGGGGGGAGGTAGAGACTAACTAGATGGACTGATGTACATACACAACACACTAAATGCACTGATCACAGTTCTAAAGAGAATCAAGACAATGCAGTCTAAATTTAAACTGCATTTGCACAGCGAGCGCAACAGCGTTTGGAGAAAAACTCACATTAGTGTCTTCTTTTGTCCTGCACCTTAGCTTGCTGCCTGAACAACCAAGCATCTACCTGAGTCGCGCACCGCTAATGGCAGTTTGCCAATGAACTTGTCAGCTGTAGCACATTAAAGAGCTTAAGAACATGCAAGCGCCATTTTTCTGAGTTTAGATGCTGGTGTTGTCCCTACTCAATAATGCTGCTAACCAAATGCCTGGAAGCTCTCCAGTCCAACTTTCTTTACTTTGTCAATTAAACACACACCGACAACTCCCCTGAGAGGCTCAGAGGAGCAATCTTTGTATTTCTTCCTCTTAATAAAGCTACTAATACTATTACAATGACTATTTGCAGCAAATCCACATTTCCCCGAGACACATTAACTGCTCGAAGTGATGCTAATAGCATTTTCTGTAGGACTTAATTGGCCAAAGTAGATCTGAGCACACGCAAACGTAGCGAGGTTGCTAGCTGTCAGACTTTTGGCGTGAGGCAGCAGCTTTCAGGCTCTGTCTGATGCTCTCACGCCACCCAAACAAATGTTGCAACAAATAAGATGAAGCACAGAAGCTCCCCTGTATGAAAAATACAGCTGTGTAGGTCTTGTCAGTACTTCCCGTGAGTTTATTGAATAGCTGTAGCCATCACCAGCAGGATCAATACGTGCGTCTCCAAAGTGAGAGAAGCGCCGTGTGCATTTTTATGCACGTGGCACAGCATCTTTCACTTTATTAATTATTTAATCCACCGCCACAGCAGCAGGATCAGATAGGATCTATTGGTGATTGATGGTCTGGGTTTTTCAGAGATTTATTGGTGTATGTTTACTGTAAGTTTACACAGTGAAACTATTCAGATTAAAGCAGCCGTGCTGGTAACGAATCCTGACTCTATCCAGTCTGTCAGGGCATCCTTCACGTCCAAATTCAGTTTCCTCCAGAGACATGTGTTTATTTTTCAATCAGCGAATGAGCTTCGAGCCAGACATTTCACTGAGGCGGCGGAGCTCACCTGAGAGACTGCAGCTCACCTGTTTGCGAGCTGTTTGTGGTCAGACTGCTGCTGATTGGATTTTAAATGATTCCTGACATCCAGAAACAAACTTATTCATTGGAAAAGCTGTGGCTAATTTACTTAATGTATAATATCCATTATAATGATGTTATAGTGGCCCATACAACAATAACTCTGAAGAAAGGGAGGGATGTTAGTTCATTAAATATTAATCCCACACATTGAAGTCAACGATGATAAATGAATGAGTGAATCATTTTGGATCTTATAAAGGGACGTGTGTCCTGATTCACTTTTTTGGGGACATTTTAGCTCAACTTTACAGTAATAAAGTTGTTTGATAAATTACATGTCTGAGAAATGGTCACTAACTAGCCAATAGCTGATGTCTGAAATGTAAATATATCAGCTGACTGATGTTATTCATTGTTGTTATTCATGTTATTCCAGCAGTTTTTAGTTCAGCAATGTCTGAGAAGCTTAAACTACAGAGTGAAGTTTTTGCAAACCATCGTTCATTCAGTGAAGCTCAGATGCTACTACTGCGGGTTGCCAGATTATAAGGTCAGGTATCCCCCAGAACTCGCCCTTTCATTAATATAGCCAACTTTTTGCAGATCAATGACAAGAGTGCTTGAGATCTGTGGAAATCTACTGATAGGGACGATTCAGCAGCACCTTGACATTGGTGAGGACATGTCAAATCTACACCTATGATGCTGGCATTAGGAAGTACTGGAGGCCCTGAATGCTGCCTTCATGCACAGTATTAGTGTACAGATTCTCAGCGTCAAACATGACAAGCTATATCATATACTGATAAAATGATTTCATAGAAATAAGGACAAATACAGGGGGGGGGGGCGGGCAGAGAGATCAAAGAGCAGACACTGGGTTTCAAAAAGAAAAAAAGAAAAGAGCTGGAAACCGACCAGTGGCTCTACTAAAATCAACCTGACTGAACAGTATTTCCAAGGTGGGAAAATGATTACAGTGTTTTCCCATTTAAACAGGAATTTCATTATCAAGGTTCCCTACAGTATATTAAAGCTTTGTGGCCAATAGTCACCTGGCTTCAGAGCCCTTCATGGAGAAACCCTGCTTCCATTCTCTCTGCCAGGAGAAAAAAATGTAATCCCCATAGCTCAAAGCAGCAGCAGTTAAAATCGAAACACAAGCGAGGTAATCCTGGTTTTGACCCTCTCCAAGTCGGCGGCACTAATGTATTTCTGTCTGAGGTGATTGAATAGGGGGTCCCCGTTGATATGGCGAGCCTTTCCCTTCTCAGCTCACCAGTGAGCGCGGATGCTGAGCTGTTTCGTAATGTCAAAATGCACAATTAAAAAAGAAGAGAGGAAAGGCGCCGTAAGGGCCCTGACACTGTACTCCTGTTGTGCTGCAGTGTGAAAATGGCAAACAATTAAGCTGCTACTGCCTTGGTCCCTGAAAGTCAATCCATTCACTGATAAATGCCCCGAAAGAAAGTGTCTTAGCACGTTCCTGTAAATTATGTTTACGGAACTCATTATTCCAACAGTATAGCGGCCCTCGCTCGCTCACACATTCTCACATGCCAAGCAATCCTCAAGAGAGCGCCACGTGCATTTTTATCATCAATCTTGGTCCATTATTGTGTTTTATGGCAAGCAGATTGCTGGTTGTAATGTGTTCCTCCTTAATGTGCAATTGAATTCTGGAAGAGTCCACCTGGGTATTGTATGTTATCAATATGGCTCATTTCCTCAGCCCTCCAATTGGTTGGAGCCACGTTGAAGGAAATCCTCAGGGGCTTGCGGTGCTTGAATGTCCCAGGTAACGACCACTTCATGTACCCGGCTGAGCACAGTCATAAAGCCGCAGCCTCAGAGCGTGACGGCACAATTGCTGTCAAGCGATGCAAAGATTTATGTTAAATTATGGCGTGTGCAGATGGTGAGAATGTAGAGGAGTTAAGACTGAAGCATTTAAATCTAAAAATACCAAGTCCATTTTCAACTCATTCATAGTGCCGTACGAGGTATTTAATTTAACTTTTATAAATTATATGCTGAAAATTTTCTCATGGGCACAAATGCCTCTCATGAGTGGTCCAGGCCACAAGGGTCAGATCCAAATTATCTGCTTCGCTCCATCAAGAGGGAAGAGCTTTTGTTAGATGAAAAAACATCGCACCACTGCTTTGGTTTAGTGAGATGTTTTTTGTCAGCTTCAAGGCTGTTTTTATTTTTTTGTACAACTTTTACAGCAGTTATAGTGAAAGTAGTAGAACAACACCGGGCAACCCAGCCCTGCTGTACAAACTGACAGTAAATTCCATTGTATTGTCCATTTATAGACAGATTTTATGAATGTGTGGCCCTCCTCTGTATACCCTCACTACAATTAACCACAAAAGAGGACAAAACTCAATTAAACAAACAATTAAACACAAATGACCAACAATAATTATAAAGAGTTATGGACACTGTGGCAAGTGTAACAAACAATATCAGGCCACCGAAATGAAATGACGGACACTTTAACAGCAGAATAAAACATCACCAACACAGACCACACAGAGATGGATCAACAATATAAACTCCACTGCTGCTGCAGCCACAAACACTCATATTAAAAGAAAGAGAGCTGCACAGACTTTACACACCGTCCAGCACGCACACACAACGCCACGTTGCCAGGCAACACAGTGGATGTACTCACCTGTCTGAACATCAGTCTCTGAGCCTTGTGCACCGCAAAGTTGTCAACAATCTGCTTGACCACTCTCAGTTCGTTTTATAACCAGTTCTCTCAGCATGTCTGTCCCATTATAACCAGTCCTCTCAGCCTGTCTGTCCCACTATAACCAGTCCTCTCAGCATGTCTGTCCCACTATAACCAGTCCTCTCAGCATCTCAGTCCCACTATAACCAGTCCTCTTTGTCTCTCTGTCCCACTATAACCAGTCCTCTCAGCATGTCTGTCCCACTATAACCAGTCCCCTCACCTTCTTTGTCCCACTATAACCAGTCCTCTCAGCATCTCAGTCCCACTATAACCAGTCCTCTTTGTCTCTCTGTCCCACTATAACCAGTCCTCTCAGCATGTCTGTCCCACTATAACCAGTCCCCTCACCTTCTTTGTCCCACTATAACCAGTCCTCTCAGCCTGTCTGTCCCACTATAACCAGTCCTCTCAGCCTGTCTGTCCCACTATAACCAGTCCCCTCACCTTTTCTGTCCCACTATAACCAGTCCTCTTGGTCTCTCTGTCCCACTATAACCAGTCCTCTCGGTCTCTCTATCCCACTATAACCAGTCCCCTCACCTTTTCTGTCCCACTATAACCAGTCCTCTCAGCATGTCTGTCCCACTATAACCAGTCCCCTCACCTTCTTTGTCCCACTATAACCAGTCCTCTCAGCCTGTCTGTCCCACTATAACCAGTCCTCTCAGCCTGTCTGTCCCACTATAACCAGTCCTCTTGGTCTCTCTGTCCCACTATAACCAGTCCTCTCGGTCTCTCTATCCCACTATAACCAGTCCCCTCACCTTTTCTGTCCCACTATAACCAGTCCTCTCAGCATGTCTGTCCCACTATAACCAGTCCCCTCACCTTCTTTGTCCCACTATAACCAGTCCTCTCAGCCTGTCTGTCCCACTATAACCAGTCCTCTCAGCCTGTCTGTCCCACTATAACCAGTCCCCTCACCTTTTCTGTCCCACTATAACCAGTCCTCTTGGTCTCTCTGTCCCACTATAACCAGTCCTCTCGGTCTCTCTATCCCACTATAACCAGTCCCCTCACCTTTTCTGTCCCACTATAACCAGTCCTCTCGGTCTCTCTGTCCCACTATAACCAGTCCTCTCTGTCCCACTATAACCAGTCCTCTCTGTCCCACTAAAACCAGTCCCCTCACCTTTTCTGCCCCACTATAACCAGTCCCCTCACCTTTTCTGTCCCACTATAACCAGTCCTCTCGGTCTCTCTGTCCCACTATAACCAGTCCTCTCAGCATGTCTGTCCCACTATAACCAGTCCTCTCAGCATCTCAGTCCCACTATAACCAGTCCTCTTTGTCTCTCTGTCCCACTATAACCAGTCCTCTCAGCATGTCTGTCCCACTATAACCAGTCCCCTCACCTTCTTTGTCCCACTATAACCAGTCCTCTCAGCATGTCTGTCCCATTATAACCAGTCCTCTCAGCCTGTCTGTCCCATTATAACCAGTCCTCTCAGCATGTCTGTCCCACTATAGCCAGTCCTCTCAGCATCTCAGTCCCACTATAACCAGTCCTCTTTGTCTCTCTGTCCCACTATAACCAGTCCTCTTTGTCTCTCTGTCCCACTATAACCAGTCCTCTCAGCATGTCTGTCCCACTATAACCAGTCCCCTCACCTTCTTTGTCCCACTATAACCAGTCCTCTCAGCCTGTCTGTCCCACTATAACCAGTCCTCTCAGCCTGTCTGTCCCACTATAACCAGTCCCCTCACCTTTTCTGTCCCACTATAACCAGTCCTCTTGGTCTCTCTGTCCCACTATAACCAGTCCTCTCGGTCTCTCTATCCCACTATAACCAGTCCCCTCACCTTTTCTGTCCCACTATAACCAGTCCTCTCGGTCTCTCTGTCCCACTATAACCAGTCCTCTCGGTCTCTCTGTCCCACTATAACCAGTCCTCTCTGTCCCACTATAACCAGTCCTCTCTGTCCCACTAAAACCAGTCCCCTCACCTTTTCTGTCCCACTATAACCAGTCCCCTCACCTTTTCTGTCCCACTATAACCAGTCCTCTCGGTCTCTCTGTCCCACTATAACCAGTCCTCTCTGTCCCACTGGGCTCCTCAGAGTTTTCAAACATTTGGAGCTGAAAGTGGATCTGCAGTAGCAGCTGTGACAGAAATTGCCAGAAACAGCAGAAAGCACTGTAACAAACACTGAAGTCACCACTGGAGGGTCAGATCACTGACTGTGAGAGCCAGACCCAGCATGCACCTGTTGGTCACACAACATATTGGGTGTGTGTGATTTGGGTCACTGGTCGAGTGGTGCATGGAATCAGTGATGACTCAACAACTGATGGACATGTCAATCATAGAGCTGCCTTTTCTCCTCAAATGATAATGAGCAACTTAGGGTAGAATAAATATCTGTCTATCTCCTCTGCATTACTTTCCTAAATAACATATTCAGATTCAGCTGCATCCCTAGTGGGAATACTTTCATCAGCTTTTCCATGATCTTCAATATAAACTCAAATGAGTGATGATGATGTAAACAAATCATTGAGGTTGAGGTGCAAAGTGTTTTACAGATAATTTAGCCTCTATCTGAGAGGGGTAAACAGCCAGAGTACTTTAATTTTCTCGTGCATGTTTACCATCAAACTGGAGAATTAAGTTTGTGAACTTAATTTGGGAATTGGGGCACATTGTAGTAGCCACACATGCATGCTGATAGAGAACATGACCAACTACGAGCTGGGGGTGTTTAGCGGGGGAATGCTGTTATGACAGGGTCGGATCTTACATTGTGGAGTATTGTGTTGTGCTGACAGAAATCACAACCTACATGTAGATGCACAATATTCTTGGTGTTTCCTTTAAATTCCCTCCCTTGGCTTCCAGTAAAGTTCAGAATTGATTGCGGGGACATCTCCTGGTTTACAAAGCTCTCAGCGGTCTGCCACCTCAATATATTTCTGACATTCTTGTCAGTTATGAGCCAGTCAGGCTACTCAGGTGGTCTGGTACTGGCCTTTCAAAAATACCAAGGGTCAACTCTAAAGCTGATAAAGCAGCTGTTTGCTTGGAAGGTCGCGTGTGTTTAAGCAGTCGGCCGGATGATCTGATATGTGCCCCTCTGTCCTCTTTAAAAAGCAAACCTCAAGCCATCGTATTCGGCACAGCGCATGTCCAGCCGGTGCACTTTGAGCATTCTGGGTTTAAGCCCATAAGAAACACAGAGAGGAAGTACTTCATGTTCTGTACAACATGCACAGCGTAAACTTCATCTTTTCTGTTCAGGCTTGCTCCCTGACTTGGCCCATCTGGAAACTGCAACTAACACACACATTTGTGGAATCCACTTGTGATTGTCAAGCATCTTTGTTTTGCATCTCTTGGTATTTTTGTTGCTTTATAGTCGTCTGATTGACTTTCCAATAAGAAATGTTACCAACTTCTGCAGAAACTGCAGAAAGCACCACACTGAAGGAAGTTTAGGTCATGAGTTTGCTTACTACCAACACTGAATTGAACCTTTTTCATTATTGTCATTGATGGTGTATGTTGTGGTAAAATGTTACATTGAAAGCATATTTAGACAGAAATCTGTAAATAACCTACAACCATTGGAACAATCAGGACGCTATACCAGCACAGATTTCTTTTTATACTTGCTTGAAACATTATGAATATACACATTGACAGGGAAGTGGCTTTTTTTCCATCACCCTGGGTCACCAGTGGAATCCGGTAGGAGTTATGAATCCAAACTGATTGTAGCTGCAGACTGCAAAGGAGCACAGCCACTGTCCTGGCCTACAGGGGTGAGCTCTGTCATGCCCGAAACATCCGTTTTCAGTGACGCTGTCATTCAGTGTCGACCGGATTGACTTTATGTGGTTGATATACATATTGCGTGTTGATGTGATGTCGGGTCCTGCCGGCATGCCACGATGGGCAGCTTCCTGTTGATGCTGGGAGCATGAAAGAACACGTAGCGCTGCCCTGCAGGGCCCCGCTGTGTGCAGCTTGTGTTGTATTCTTCTATTTTTGTCTCCTCATTGCTTTTGTACATGTATGTATGTTCTTTAAATGTATGAAATGATGTGTTCCTTGCTTGTGCCTGGACACACAGAACTGCTCGGGCATCATCAGAGCCATTCAAAACTGAGTTTTCGTGTATGTGTGTGTTTCTGTATGACATTAATCTGTACAGGAGCTGTTATTTCCTCCTGGTTGAGTTATGACAATGTTAAGGACAAGGACTGACGTGAGCAAGGGCGAGAAACATCGTAAGTTTGTTCCAAAGTAGCTGCACACACACACACACACACACACACACACACACACATACACACAGAGAGTTGCCTCCTTGCATCACAGTAACTGTGAGTCACAGAAGAGAGGCAGGCAGAACTGTCTTTATACAAGCTGCTTAGGAAAAAATATCCAACTGTGAGTGTGTGTAGATGCATGTGCATGGCTGTGTGTATGTTAGTGGGCGAGAGAGGTTGCTTTTTTGCAGTATGATGAGGCAAGAGAGAAATGTGTGAATGTGTAAAGCCAATATGAATGTGCTCGCCCGCCTGCACTCTCCGTACGCGTATGAAGACGTCAAGGAGAAAAGAAAATCACTTCCCCAGAGCTCATTACTCAGGATTAGAAACCGGCGAAACCTACGAAAACCTATATTCAAGACTCCTTCAACACATTGTTCTGAATTTAGAACAAACTCCAAATGCCTCCAACGTGCCATTCTTCCTTATATGTTGCTCTCAGCAATCCAGTCTCTCATGTTGTGTTTCGGCAGCTGCTGCTTCTCCTGCACTGGCTGTGACCTTGAGGTAATCAGGCCTGTTTCATGCTGTAAACAATGGAAATGGAGAGATTTAACAGCAAAGAAAACCTGTTAGGAGCAGATGGAGAGAAACTCTGACAACAGTGTCTTAATCTTGGTTAATCGGTTGGTGTCATCTTATAATCTTTCACTGCCTTTGAAAGGAGGATGCAACGTGGCGTTCCCATGAGGTAGTCATAGTAGTTTTCATTGAATACTGCACACATTTACATAAAGACAGGATGATAAAAGGATTTCACACTTCAGAAGACTTCTGACAACAATGGAGCACGCATCAGTTGTCTTTTTACTTCCAAAGTGTTCGACAGCTTTGAGACTGACAGTCCGATGTAGCTGTTTTCCTTCTATTTAATTAGACCACATTTACTCCTTAGCAGAACTGCACAGAGCATTTTTTTTTTTGTAAAATTGCTTTAATTGGATGAGTCTACTTCTCTTTTTCTTTTTTCTTTTTTTTACAGTGCAGGACACTAACAAACTCAGTCAGTGGGCTACCTGTCATCCTTCTAAATTTCACGTGTGTGGTGGCAGTTATGTTTTGTGTGTGTGTGTGTGTGTGTGTGTCTTTCACATATTAAAGGAGGAGTTCAACATTTTGGTAAATAAACTTGTTCACCTTCTCGCTGAGAGTTAGATCACAGGATCAAAACCCCTTCTGAAGACACTACAGCCAGGAGGTGGCTAGTTTATCTTAGCATAACGACTGGAAGCAGGGGGAAACGGCTGGTCTTGTCAAATTTATACTTTTGCTTTTGTACATGTTACACAAACAAAATTTAATGTGTGTGTGTGTGTGTGTGTGTGCGTGTGTGTGTGTGTGTGTGGCAAAGCACTGCAAAGGAAAAAACATAAAAAAATGTCATAACTGACATACTGATGCTTTATGTTCAGATTACCTCCAGGAAATGTAATTATGCATGTAATAAAGTGGAATACTTAAATCTAATTACTTTTTTAAGTAAACAGTGACTACAGTAATTCAGGTGAAAATCACATTATAAACATGTCATTACAGTATTTTCTATGATAGTGCTGTGAGACTGCTCCAACATCTGTGTTGTCCTTGTTGGATATAAATAGCAATCCATCAAACAATATCTGTTGTTATCTGATTATTGTGTTTCTCTAACTGCAGCACATTACTCTCTGTAATTCTATATAATTATTGTGCCTATAGACTCTGTCACTGCAGACCTCCCTCTGGTATTATTACTCTGTTAATGTTCAGTGCTTCAAGGGAAAAGAAGTGAGTCAGCTCTGACACGGGCTTCAAGAACACATCTAACCCAGAATGCTTTGTGATTGCGGATGATGTTCTGTGTAGGTTTGGTGAAGAGCAAAATGCATGTTTAAACAAACCCTCTGCTCTTCCTCTTGCTCTGTTAACTGTCACTCGGGCGTTCAGGGGATGTGAGGAAGTGAAGACGAGTTAACCCGTTCGCTCTGCAGTCAGGAGGCCAGGGCTCAGCTGCAGCGGTGGAGAGGTCTTCTTCCACTCCAGCATTTATTAGTATTATTTCATAAAATCTTGTTGTCCCTGTACTTTGAAAAATTGAGCAAGCCTTTAGAAAGCGTTGATTCAGACTAATCCAGACCAATTTGTTCTGTTGAAGTGCGTTCTGTCTGTCTGCATGTCACATGGACGGTTAGACAGACACACTTCCTTCAGATAAGGTGTGAGAAAGACAGGTTGAAACAGAGAGAGGGGAAGCTGATCTGATCCCTGAAAGAGTGGTTTTATCAGAGAGCTTGCTCTTTTCTACCTGGGAAAAACATGAGAGCTGGATATATTAACTCCCTCCATCTCTTCTCACTAAACTACGATGTGAGGTAGCAGAAAGACGGGCCAGGACAACAGACATGGTCAGATCAAACTGGGGGCATAAGGACAGGGTTAGCAGGAGTGCACTTGAGTCAAGCTGCTTTTAAAGGCATTGAGTTAAAATGGACCACAAGCAGGAAAACACATATCTCCTGGCATTTACTTATTTTACTTTTGTCATACCAACACTGAAATCGACTAACAGTGTAGTAAAAAAGAGTCAGACTGACTTAGTAATGTCAGTGACACAGCGTTTAGCTCTTAGATAACATGAGTCAACTCCACGCCAGACCTGTAGCAACAAAACCTTTGAGCGTACTGAGTCGAGCAAAGGTTTGTTTTCTGCAGATGAATTCAGGAAAAGTTAGTTATATATATAAGTTACATAGTTTAAGTGAAACTGCTTTTGTTTTTATGGTTTGGTTTCGCAAATTCAAGACTTTAATTGCCTCTATTCATTGATTTTTTTTCCAGTTTAACAAACTGTAAAAAAAACACTGACATATCACCTTAAAATGTTGTTATGGTAACAGCTTAGCAAGCAATTTTCTGTTACATCTAGCAGACATGGAGCAAAATTAGCATTCATTTGGAGTCAGGCTTCTGGGCAACTGGTATGTCAATCCATTCACTCTCTTATAGCTGTTTTGGGCTCCAATAACTCTGCTAAATGCTCCACTATGTTCACCAGCTAGTTGCTTATTTAGTTTGTTTGAAGGAGAGCGGTTAGCCTGAACCGAAACAGCAAAGTAGCCGAAAAGCACCAAAGAGCTGTGCAGAGCTGAGAGGAACTTCAGAGTTGGGTGACAATTCTCTGTTGATCTCTGTTGATCACCATGAGCGACACGTTCATTGATTTTGATATCACAAAATATTGGTTAGTGCAGCTCAGAGATTTTGGAGAACAACACTGAAATGGACGAAAGCAGCAAACATATTGCTTCCTCAACTTGAAACCAAATTACAAAAGCTGGACAAGAGGAACAAATACAACCAACGTTGCCTTCGTTGTTTCAGAAACAAATAAATCTACACTGATAAAGGCAGAAGTGTGTTCTTCCCTCTCTGCTGGGTTTGATATAAAACACTGGCCAGAGAGAAATCAGGATCAGGAGAGAGGAGCTGGAGAAAAAAGAAGAGTTATGGACACAGAGATTGATTAAAGTAACCTGACGTGTCAGTATTATCAGAGGAGAGAGGCCTCGCATGCTGATCCTATTACACTATTTGAACTGTGGTCAGATTTAACAGACACTCGTAGCCTCAGCCTGCTCTCCAGGATTCAAAGTAGAGAATCGTTTGCCAGTAATATTTTCCACATAGTTTCAGCAAAAATCCAGACATACTGACTATAGAGATCATCCATCCATTCCAATGCTTAATTGTTTTTCACTTTGACACGTATATGCTCACAAGCCTGATTGCAAAGAAATCAAGACGCTGCTATAATCCTTTTTGACATGTACTCAATTGAAAACAGCACAAAGAGAATATGTTTAATTTTCCCTCAGCTTCATTCATTTTTGTTAATACATGACAGTTTGTCTGCAAATGATTGCATTCTGCTTTTATTCCTGTTCTGCACAGCGTGCCATCTCTTTTGGATTCGGGGTTGGACGTTTTCACCTCAGAGGCTCAGCTGCAAACATGATAAAAGCACTAAATATGTCAAACACTGATATGTGTCATATGCTAATTACTGAGTTCAGTTCAGCTGGATAATGACAGCCTTCCTCTGTCATACAGACCACACATTGCTCTGATGGTGTGTGTACAGTGGAGGTGATGATGCGTCTTGCTTATCTGAATGAGTTGTTGCTTCGGGCTAACGGATTTTTTTTTTTCTCTTTGCAAAAATATATTTCTAGAAAGCAACGTGGAATCTGGCAGCAGATGAAACACTGATTGCCTCTGGGGAATAAAGAGAAATGAAATAAAGAAAGAAAGTGGGGCAAGGGATTGGAAAAGAAAACATTGCATTAATCAGCTGGCAGTGGTTTTGGACCAGCACGCTATGGACCGCAATGGAACTTTGAATTAGTTGTGGAAGTCAGCTCGTTCCAGCTGCCCTACTTTTCACAGCAAACACAAAACCTGTGCAAGCTGCTCCCCACACCCAGCGCACACACCACAACCTGACCCGTCATAATAAGCTGCCAACTGGGTGTTTCCTTTCATTTTCTCTGCAAACACATTTGACTCAAAAATGATTCGATTGACACTTTATGAAGAGGTGAAACTGCATGGGTGACAGCATGGTTTTTCAGGCCAGTTAACATCCTGAATGACACGCTGTAGATGCCTTAAATCTCACACTATAAAACACAACTGACATAACATGAATTACTCTGAAGTGTTGAGGATTGAAATCTGTTTTTTTTCCTCCGGGAAATCAAACTAAAGGGTGAAATAATTGCACTCACTTCTAAAGCAATTCAACTTTGAGAGATACAGTTTTTACGCCTCCATTTCACCTTGTTTCAGTATACTGACAGATGAAAAACATGACTGATGTGAGCTAAATCGCTCTGAGAACTCATTGAATTCAATATTTTTTTTTAACTAAGCTAAGTGTGGATGCTGTTGTTGCATGTTTGCATGTGGGTTTTATAATCAACCTCATGGTTTGACCTTCCACAGCAGCTGATTCCTCTCCTGTAAATCATTTTATATACGCATTTATGAATGCATGGTATGTATTTTGGAAGCCATTGATTTCCACTCATTTCTCACTGAAATGAAAATCTATTAGCAAACTCTTAATTCACTTCAGATGTGTAATACATCCCAGTGAACATGAAGCCTGCATTCCTATTTGTCAGAATTACACTGTAATGACGTAATGTAGTGTAGTGATAATGTAAGTTTGACATTAAATAGAGAAATAAATAACGGCAATTGTATTTTCAAACTGTGGTGGATCACAGGCAAGACTCAACAGTCTGCTAATTGATTGATTGATTGGTTTTATGGAAATTAGTGTAACCCAAATATGTATAGGCTAAGCCAAAGTAAATTGGCTAAAACATGCAAAAGCTTTTGATGCACATATTAAAATTATTATTATCACAATAATCTCAAGAATCTGACTACTTGAGTATTCTGTACTTTGTTATACTAACGTGTATTTGGTCAAGCAAAACTGTACAACAGTTTCCATCAACGGATGGGAAGGGTATCTAAGACCTAATGAAACAGACTGTAGTGCAATCAAGGCCCATAATCTGAACATGGCGAACATGGAGAATCCTCGCCATTAAACATTCAACGCTGTCAGCATCTTCACTGCTGACCTGGAGTCTGCGATGTTTTCCAGCTCCAGGACCTACTGGAGTGCTTCAAAGGTATACTTGAGTTCAGGAGGGCAGTTCAACATGGCAGTCCCAGTGTGTGCTGGTTTATTCTCTAACATCTTTGATAACACGTATTCCCACTGTGGTTCCTCAGTGGATCTCTGGACGACAGCTTCATGATCTGCCACCTGTAGAATGCACATTCACAAACTCAAACACATTAATTAATTAATTAATTAATATTATTAAAAATGGCTGCATTTAACAATGGCGTCAGATATAGTCAGGAATGAGCTAAATGAGGAGACAGGGTCTGAAGGGAGCCACTTTAAAACCAAAATGACACACAACATGAAACACACTCACATGCCATCAGCAGGCTGAAGGGTTGTTTGGTGTGTGGAATCGTTCATTCTGTCCAAACTGGCTGCGAAGTGAACATTTAATAACACGACTACGCTGTGAGCCGTGCAAGACGGCTCCATCTGCTGATAATATATTCATCTTATCCAAGCCTCTTATCCTGATTGCACCACAGTGTTCCAGGATCGGGCTGTTGCCACACCCACATGCAGGGGTCATCAAAGACCTGACGCAGGTCTCCGAGTCGTGGATCCACCTGACCTACATGTTCTTGCGCTATGATGAAGTGATTATCAAGTGCTAAAATTATACCTGCTATTGAAGTAATATTCTAGAGTGACATCATTTTACACATTTCAACCGACATAGCATCATGTTTTAAAGAAATGAAGGAATCTTTATTCAAGGTAGGCTACTTTTTATTAAGGTCTGAGGTTAGATTGGAAACTTAACCAGTGTGTTCCTGTAAGATGAGCGACCTCCCAGTTTCTGCCTCTGCAGTTGTGTCCATCTAGAATTTCTTCACAACGTGCAAAATTTCCTTGCAGGCTTTAAATAATCTCAATTCAGAACTTCTGTTCATTAAAATTGACAGCTAACACTTAAACATAAGGTAAATACACACACTGTTGTACAGCTGTCATGACAGTAGGCCACATGATTTAAGTTGCATCACCTCACCTGCTTTTTCCCTCATTTATCATTCTACAGTATTCAACTTACACTGTCATGTATCATTCAGTGAGTGCAGAGGAAGAACGGTTAGGTCTCCATCTTGTTCCATTACAGCATTAAGTGCTGAAGCATTGATGAGACACTGTGTGTGTGTGTGTGTGTGTAAGCTTCTGCACTCTCATGTTCTTGTACAGCATTTGAACCCGGTTTCCCGTGCATGTGTGTGTTTGTGTGTGTGCAAGCGTGCGTGTGCATTTCTTAATGAGTGTGTATTAAATGGTTAATGAAGGATTCGTGGTTCCAGATGGGAAGACACAGTTTGACTTCCTGATTCATGACTTGTCACATCCACTTTACCTTTCTCCACCTCTCAGTGGAAGCGGAGCTCAAGCATCGCTAGTGCACTGTGGAAAGCGACGATCAGGCTTAGACGCTTTGAAGACTTCTTGCATTTTAATGGGGTTTTGTCTGCAATTTATAAGGTATATGTTGTTTTTTCTTCATTTCTTAATGCCAACATTTAGGCCATTTTACCTTGAATTATTTCTATATACTTCAGTGTGCGTTGAATAATGCATATCAAATTTCAACTAAGGACAATATAAGCCCAAATATTAATGTTAATTAATATATTTATAGTATATGAACGTGTGTTCGTGTGATGTTTAAATAAGATCTACCTCTGAATATCTTATCCGCTGAAGCAAAAATGCATGTTTGTTCAAGGTAATCATGCACATAGCATGTGATGCTAATGAGATCAGATCTGCCTGCTAACCTTTGGAGGTGGTCAGATATCAGCAGTGGTCAGCCAAGTGTAAATGCAATCTGTACAGTCTGCGCAGATGGAGAGGAAAAGCTGCCATCCAATCAGCTCCATGATCTGCTGCCACTAGTCAGTGCACCACCGTTTACAGCAAATAAAGCTGCAGGCTTAAAGCCACTATGTATAGAAATTAGTTTTTATACCTATACCATCTTTCAAATGATTCCGAATGCTTTACTAGTCTTTGTGAATTGTTTTGTAAAGCTGCCTCTGGTAGGCCCCCACAGTCTGAAACTTTCCATTCAACCAATCTGAGCACACATTTTAACTACTACAATGTGACACTACCACAGATGACACGGGGGAACAGCCTTGGTGTGTTCCAGTGTGATTTTTTACATGCCAGTCCGTCATGACCTCATAAGAATATTTTCTTGACAAAATAATCTTAAATCAAAGTCTGTTCACAAGCTTTTCTTCCTCTGTGAACCGAACTCGGCTCAGTTTTTATGGCGTCGGCTTAGTTGCCAACACGTGATCCAAGCCGTTTCATAACAAGTGGTCATACACGGTGGGGGGGGGGGTGAAATCCGACTTGACAGTGGAAGATATGGTTTTCATATGTGCTTGAAAGCTGCATAAAAAGCTTGTGCCCTGAGTCAAGATTATTTTGTCAAAACCAATATAAATATTTGTCTATCCCAAAATGTTATTATCCACCATTAGCAAAACACGGAATGGAGAGAGAATTCTGAATGGCTTTCAGATCCCAGCGGCGGACAGGAGTGCTAGATCATGCTAGGGGTTGTAGATCTTTACTGTTTCACAGCCCAAATATGGCTGCAGGAGACAATTGACAGGGCGTGACAAAGTATGGCTTTAGAGAGGAAGAGAGCTTGAAAGCTGGAAGAGATTTGATCACCCTAGGAACCCAGGACCCGTGAGCCAATGAGAACATGCATTGGCTCACGGGTGCGTTATGGCTATTTCAGCTTATGATTCTGCTACAGCGCCACCTGTTGGCCAAATTTGCATTCATTATAGAAGCTGACATTTTCTGGGAATGTGGGTCATGGGGTTCCTGTGGGATTTCTGCAGGATTGGAGTCAGTTTCCCTATTTTATCACGTGACTTTGATGGGACAGGAAGAAAAGTCAACAGGACTGGGCGAGACAGGGATGGAAATAACAACAGGCTAAATGAGTTTTTATCTATAAATACGCAGCTCTAATTAAAAAGGTGCTATTTTGTACATAATGCTAATTGTTCTGTGAGCTTTCTTGCACCTTGGCACAGTTAAAAAAGGTTGCAACTACCTTAATCAATCACTGAGTTAATAAACCACCCGACAAGCATGCCAAGTGACCCAAATCAAACACACCCAACATGTCGTGCATGCTGGCTTTGGTTAAATGCTAAATTGCTCGTGGTGGATCCTCCAGTTGGGACACCTGCATTTGAATTCCTTCCCTCAGTTATGTCTGTGAGGCCTTTTTGCTGTTTCTGTCAATTTCTGTCGTGAGTGCACGCCGAGCCTCATTTAGGCCAAAATGTTTGAAAACCCCAGCCCACCTCTCACCTGTGGGACAGGAAGGGGGATTGGTCATCTTGGGAGAGGCTGAGAGGAACAGTTATAGTATTTACTGAGAATGGTCAAGTAAAAAGGTTGAACCAAGAGCTCTTCATGGTGCACAAGGCTCCCAGAAAGACCTCCAGACAAGCAAATACCCCACAACAACTACAGCGACATCAACAAACACTGCGTTGCCTAGCAATGTAGCATTGTGCGTGCCTTCTGCAAAAAAAGTGCAGCTCTATTGCTTTAATATGTGTGTTTGTCCATACATCTCTGTCTTGTCTGCTTCTGCATCACCGAATCACTGTGATGTTTTACCCTGCTGTTAAAGTGGCAGCTATTCCATGTCTGTAGCCTAATATTGTTTGTTGCACCCGCAGATTATTCTTTGTTGGTCATTTGGGTTTAATTGTCTTTTTAATTGTGGTGAGGGTATACAGAGGAGGACCATTGTATATTCATGAATGATGATCAGTGGGATATACAGGCTGCAGCATCTGTCTATACAAATGGATTCTGTTGTTTGTTTGGCCACCAGAGCTTGGTGGCCTGATGTTGCTGGATTGACATTTAATGCATTTGTAGCCTAAAGGTGTTCTTAAATTGGCAGCCCTGAGGAATGGTGAAGCTTCAGGCAACAAGAAAACATCTGCACCAGCATGATTAGGACGGCTAAATCAAATTAGTTTTGATCAAGTTAATATATATTTTTTTACATGTCTTCAGAGCTCATCGCTGTCGCATTTCCCACCTCAGATCTAACAAGTGTGGCTAAACATACTTAAGCCACAGCAGTTTGGTTTTTCGTTGGGTCACAGCATCATAACATCTGCAGTTTCAGTTGTCTATAATATCGTCTCCTCCCTGGATAAAAAACATTTTTGTCCTGTTCTCTTAATTGACCTCTCAAAAGCATTTGATATCATCAATCATAAATTTTTACTCCATCTGTAAAGATGAAGCCACGCTTCAATGGTTCCACTGTTCCCTAACAGAGAGAAGTTAAGCTGTGGCCGCTGATGGTACTCAGTCAAGCCCTACCATCATCAGAAATCATTAGGTTGTCTCAGGGATCGATCCTTGGTCATTGAACATTTTACAAAAGTCACATAATTCCTCCTAATCAGTACTTTAATGTCCTTTTTTTTTTTTTTTTTTTTTTGCTGATGATACGTATGTGCCCCAGCCTCCTGCCCAGCCCAGGCCCTGACTCGCCTTCAGTCTGTCTTTGATGCTTGCTAATTATCACTCCTAAATCAAACACTGGTTTTATATGCAGAAGAGACCAAGGACATGGTATTCTCCACCTCCACCAGTGACTCTAACTATCCTCCCATTAAAACTTCAAATGGCACTCAGATCACTCCTGTTGAGTTGACAGCAGACCCTCTTTCAAGACTGATATTCATTGATATTCATGAATCACACATTTAAAATCAAGCGAGGCTTCTTGTGTAGGATTAAATTATCTTCTCCCAACCACAAAACTATTGTGCAGTCAACTTTCATGTCTGTCTTTGAATACAGAGATCTCCTTTGTTGTCATGCTGCCCCATCAACCCTCTGTATGGAGCGTTACACAGATTATCTATACAGCTATGCTGCTGACCTTCCAGGCTACCTCACATCTCCTCTCTCACTTAAGTCCAGTAGCTACAGTACAAGATCCAGCAACTACTTAACCTTAGATATCCCTTATGTGTGCACTAATAAACCACAATGCATCTTTATTGTTTAAAGTCCCAGGATGAGGCATCCATGGATAGAATTAAGAATTTCTAAAACTTTGAGTGCTCCTTTAAGATCAGCTTTGGCTTTATTTCCTACAGTGGTGCCACAGTAATAAACCCTGCTCTAGTGCACACTGCTAAGGAGCTGATGGGGTGATAGTGCACTATTAAACATTCCACTCACACTTAAGATCAATTGTTTCTATCAGATTAATGCAGACAAACTCACACAGACAATGCAGATTTCACAAAATATTACCATGCATGATTTGTTTTGCTGCTTGTTACAGAGCGCATCACTGACATCTAGAATATAAAGCACATTTCTTTATTTAGGACTCGTCCCCTAATGCCCTCACTACTAGCTAATAAAGCAGAAATACCCAGCATGTAAAATGTCAAATAGAATTACTTACACTGATTTAATAGCTGCTCTTTTAGTTGATTAAACACACTGTTATTTTTTAGACACATAATTTCTCCCAGTGTGCATCTGCACTCAACAAACCCCTCTGCAGTTTTCATCACTTCAGACCTTAATATGTACTAATTAACAAAGTTACAGAAAACAATGTCTCTCCTCAGTTAACTTATCCAACTTCTACAGCGACTGTTGTAATCATAGAGAGTTGTTGTTTCTATGGGAGAGTTTATGCTGCAGTGAGTCACAGAATGCTGTCAGCCCTTTGAACATAATTAAATCATACCTCAGGTTTGTATTATTTAGGTTTCAAATTAGGAACATGTGCACAACACAGTCTCGTCTGACAACTGATGGACCTATAATCACACATGGAGATGATCACTGTTGGTGGAACAAAGTGACTTGGAAGTATTTATCTGGTGAACTTCCCTCTGCATCTTCACTCGTGTGTTCAGTATTCTGTGTGATGCGGTGCTGTGGTACAATGGTTCATTCCAGTGCTTATTTTTCAGAACTTCAGCATATTCTTGCTGTTTTTTTCCTCCTGGCAAAGATTTTGTCATTAAATAAATATAGATACAGCAACATGTTGCCTAAGTATTGGACGATTTAATACAATCCAATAATAAAACACAACAATATTTCCTTTAGTTTTCCACAATCTTCAAGGGGACAAAAAAAATGTAAAGACAGATTGGCTTTGGTGCCACACTGCTAATGATGCATTAAGATGACTGTGAACAAACTTTAAAGAAAATGATAAGCAGACAGAAGAAATTTGACAGCCCACAATTCTGAGGAGGAGTGCACAGGGGTGGAAAACCACCTCACAGCATGGATCATGGACTAGCTCACAAACCGACCACAGTGTGTGAGGACACAGGACTGTGACTCGGACATGGTTGTCTACAGCACGGTGGTCCTGCAGGGAACTGGACTTCCTTCCTCTTCATCCTCTAAACTGCAGACTTTATGCTCAGATCAGATAACTGCCACCTGCAAAAGCTTTCTTTTCAATCTCAGGCTGGGCCTGAGCACCTCTCTCTGTAACTGGTCGCTGGACTTTCTCACAGAGAAATCACACATGCGGTTCTGGTCGGCAACAACACACTGAGCACCATCACACTCAGGGTGTATGCTCAGCCCCCTGCTCTTCACCAGGCTGACCCATGACTGTGCACAACCCACAGCACCAATTGGCCATGTGGTGCAGAAATAACAGTCTCTCAGAGGAGATTGTTCTTGACTTCTGAAGAACCCACACCCAAAACCTCCCACTGACCTGAAATGGTCCTGCTGTGGAGAGGGTGAGCAGCACCAAATTTCTGGGTGTGCGCATCACAGAGGACCTCTCCTGGACAAACAACACGCAAATTAAAGACAGCAAAAGCCCCAGTATTGTATCCCTCTATATTTCCTGTACATGTGGTGTAATCGACAATAAAGTTGACTTTGATTGGCCTCATCACAGACGGGGATGATAGAGAGAACAGAGAACTGACCCAGGGACCTCCAGATCAGTGCAGGGAAAACCAAAGACCTGGCGGTGGACTTCTGCAGGTGCAAACACTCTCATCTTTTCTTACACCACAATTTTTTTATTTTTTATTTTTGCATTTTCATGAAGACAACATGATGCAATGAATCCTCTCGGTCTGCAGTTCAGCTGCACTGTAAACCAAGATATGTTCACTGCCCCCAGTGGTCAATACATGTGCAATTTCGAACTGAGCGCCGGGAAATGAATTAATTCACACTTGCAGTTATCACCTCCACAGGTGTTACAAAATCACAAAGACTCAAGGGTTACAGCTTTGTACCATTTTGTACCATTTTGTCAAATCTGTGCAAGCCCTACCTGTGTGCTCTGCTTTATAGTTCAGTGCTTCCACTTCCTACTTTCATATATGATGGCAGTCGGGCTGACCTTTGTGCAGACAAACAAACTACAAATCCATGTGAATTGACCATAATTTATCTCTCTGAAGGCATCCTCTTACTTTCATTGATATCCTGATATCATATCACGTTATACGATCTTCCTGAAATGACTCCGGTGGAATCAATACAACCCAATATAGCTCCACTTCACCTCATACGATTCCGACATGAAAATGAGTTTGATGGCCCTCTAAAGCGCTCGATGTGAGCCAAATGAATTATAGAAGGGACCTGAATGAACTCAGCATGACTCCGACAGCAACTAGATAACTTTATATGTCTCCAGATGACTTCAGTGGCCTGAAGGTGAGCCGAGAAGACGGGTTGACTTGATACATATGTTAGCTAACCCTATAGAGCCCATAAGGACCCACAGGACTGCGTCAGCTAGTGGTGGATTCAAATGACTCCAAAGGACTATTTGTGTAAATGAATGTGTGTGTGTGTGTGTGTGTGTGTGTGTGTGTGTGTGTGTGTCAGAGAGAGAGAGAAAAAAAGCCTTGGTGTGCTTCTAGTTGTGCACTTAAAGAGGGCAAAAAAAAAAAAGCATCAATGCTTAAACTACACATTGATTAAATTGTACTATAAATAGTTGCTTCAGATATGTAAATGTGTGTACAGACTTGGGAAGTGGGAAATGTTTACTCTTTCTCTCTATATCACTGCCTTTCAACCTTCACACACACACACACACACACACACGCACGCACACACTTCCTGTGAACTTGAACCTTGCTGTGCGTGACTCCAGTGAGGCCAAAGTGTGTATCTGTGTGTATGTGAGAAGTGGAAAATCAACATGGCCAGTCTGTATCGCATGCCCAGGGGAACTGGCCAATCAATAATGCAGTGAACTGCAATACAGCCCCTCTGTTTCTCTCTCTCTCTCTCACACACACACACACACATAAACACTGCCGTCCCGAGGGGGCTGTTTGAATGTGCTTGTGCCCATGTGTGTAACGGAAGGAAGAAAGAAAAATGTGTGTGAGATGGAATGGGGCATGTGTGTGTATGTGTAAAGTGTGAAAGCACACTGAAACACACTCACTAAGCTGCAGGGAGCGACGGTGCTTCCTGCAGGTGTTGTTGATATTATGAATATAAATCCATAAGGCTTCCTGAGCCTCACAACTGATGCTGCAGCGTCTCACTATGACTCACACTTTATAGATATGTCTTTCACGGTTTTCGTGTGCTATTGTCGTCTTATCTGTATCAGTAGTCTTTTAAAAACACATCACATCGTTCAACAATGTGTCTCTGAAGTAAGGGGTATACATGATTCTCATACCTGAAGCTGTGAAAAGAAAAAAAAATGGACCTGTAAGCAAATGGAGCCATGTCTGAACGAACCTGTAGTCAGAAGTGTTCACAAAGGCTAATGGCTGGAAGCAAAACATCCACGTTGTGGTTGTATGATATCACCTTAACCATATTTCCACCAGGACACCATGTATCCAGCTATATTGATGCCTTTATGTGAAAATCTCAATAGCCATTTTGGGAAAATGGCTGCATTCTTAAAGTAGCATGCATAACCAGTAACATGAAAGTCCTTTCAAGTTGGCAATTTGGATCATTTTAATTAGCTGACTGCCACAACACAGATAAAATTGCTGTTTTTGTCATGTCCTGTCATGTCTGTTCACAGCGTCATGGCTTGTTATGCACTTCCTGTTTTATTGTGAAACCCTAACTCTCCTCTCGTTTCAGACCCTTCACTTCCTGGTGTCCCCTGCCTGATTGATTGTCTGCCCTGCCCTGGTTGTCTCCACCTGTTCATTGTTGCCTCCTGTATACATAGTCTGAGTCTCCCTCTGTCCTGTGCCAGGTCGTCTTGTACATCGCATGTCTCTTGTGATCTGTGTCTCGTGTCTTTACCCTGCCTGACTATCCAGAGTCTACTTCTATTATTGTTTGCCTTTTGTTGTCCTCAGCGCCTTTTGTTAATTACCTTTTTGCCCAGGTGCCTTTTGTTTGCTTGTTTTGTGGAGAAAGACCCTTTGTTCAAGTCTGTGTGTCCTGCATTTGAGTCCTGAGCCCTCGAGCCCTACGGGCTTCTCAGTTTTTGCGTCTGCACTAGGGGGATTTAGTTACCACTAACATACCACTGCCACCTCTACTAACAGCCTATACATAAGCTAAGTGTCTTGATTGCCACGCTACAACAAAATGATTCAGGTCTTACCTGATCCCCAGTTCCACTAACTTGACCTCATGGCTGAGCCTGCCTGCTGCAGACCAGTTCCTGTGTTGGAAGAGTCCTGCACCAAACTAAATGTTGGCTTTAGTTCATTTGGGTTAACAACTGGGTGCAGACAGAAACTAAACCAAATTACTTCAGGGTGATTCATCCTTCATCACAGACTCAATAACAAGAGTTGTGGTCTTCACAGCATGTCACTCTTCCCTCTTGTTCCTCTAATCTTGCATCTCTGGTGTCTGCCCTCCAGCAGGGTCACACACAACACATGAACATGATACTGATGAAAGATTTGCAGAGTTGCTCATCATCAGATGTCCTGTTGGTACCAATCAAAATGTTGCACACAAGGTATTTGTTTGCCACAGATATGGCAGCATACTTGTTTTCATGAAGAGACATATAATCTCTATAATCATTAGAGCTAATAATGACATTCTTCAGAGCGTAGATAGGAGCGCTGTCCCAAGTCAGGGGTTTGCACAACAAGTAGATAATTCAAAATAGGTCATAACAAGGCCTGTCCCATTCCAAAGGCTTTTCCCAATGCAACCAAGAAGTCGAGTGTCCTTGCACTTTACTGCTTTTTGCACTTCTGGTTAGAGGCTAAACTGCATTTTGTGCACAACAAGTGCAGAGAAAACATTTCAGCGTCACATTAAACACTGAAGATGACAAAATTAGTAGCATCTCATGAACATTCTGCCTTTTCAGACCAGAGACAGACTTCAATAACCAGGTCCATGCTCATTCTGTCTCCCTCCCTCCCTCTGCTGATTCCCCTCTATCTCTCATGATGAATGAGGGGATCGGCTGTAAATCTGGGCTGGTTGGACACACAAGTGCGTGCATAGACAAACACACACACACACACACATAGAGGTGGAGAATCTGGCCTGGTTGGTTCTTTTATAAACGAGCTCTGCTGTGCTGGGAGGGCTGCATTGATGACGCTGCAGAACCAGGACGCCGTGGAACACACACACATGCACTCACACACACAAACACACTTACAATGAAGGAATGAACACGCTCAGTCTCATACATGAGCATGGGCTCAAATGTTCTGGAAGTTCAATAAAATTCTATTCATTAAAATGGTGTTTGTTGAATCTCATTATATGAGACCAAAGTTATAAAACACTGTAGTTTTTCTTTGAACTTGCAAACACAATGCTCAAGTTTAAATTATAGTTTCCAATGTACACACAAATTCAAAGCCTGGCTCAATCCAAAGAATATTTCAATAAATTAAATAAATAACCCTACCCCGTCTACTCGAGTGATGGATGAATGAATGCATATATGCTATGCACGACTGACACAAAAACACATCTGCTCTCTTTTTCTCTATCACACATACACTAACAATGTCTCTAATACTTCCAACAGTTTGGCTTTTCATCAGTAAGCAGTGACCCGCTGTTAAGTTTTCTGAGTAAAACTTCAAGTAAGTGCTGATGTGGCACTTCCTTTCTCATCCCAACTTATCTTCTGTTGATTAAAGTGAATATTTAAAGCACAATACATTGTTAGCCTACTCTGTGTTCAATCCATCTGTTCAGAGCTGAAACTGAAGGGAAGAAAATCTATATCAAATGGTTGCATCATCATAAAACCAATTATATCTGTTTCTCAGTTTCTCACCTAATCCCTTGTGCATTAAAAGAACCAAATTGTGTGCAGGTCACCCACGTTTTGGCAGTGCTCAGAGCCCAACACATAATCAGTGTTGTTACATCCATTAAGCAGAAGAAAGTAGATCTGAACACACTCCAGATGTATTTACATGTATATAGCGTGAGTAAGCCATGAGTTAAACCCTGCTCCTGCCCCTGACCTTCAATTAGGGGAATTGTGAGTAATTTGCAATCAATAAAATCACAACCATCGGAGCTGGCATTGGCTGGAAAAACTGCCCACGACCCCTGCTTTCACCCCTGTGAAAGGCAGCCATGAGTAAAGCATCTCAACCAAAGAACTTTGTCAGATTGTTTCCCAGAGCTGACCATCGTCCTGTTATCATGACCCAGGTTCGTCTCCACTCTCCAGTACTTTCAATAATATCTCAAACTCTGTTCTGAAAATGATGAACACATCCCTTGAAAATAGAGTTAAATAGAGGGAAAATTGCAGTTTGTGCGAGATTGACCTCATCTTGACTGTAGAATGCTAAGCAGTTAGTGGCCCATATCAAACCTTCAGTTCTTCATCATGATACTTAAAAAAGTTGTTTTCCTCCTGATAAACAACTTTCTGAATGAAAACAATATTCTAGAGAAATTTCAGCCAGGTTTCAGAGCTAATCATAGCACAGAGATAGTTTGTGCTGATGCAAATAAGGATTTTTTTTTCCTTCTAGTTCTCTCTGATTTGAGTGCAGCATTTGACACAGCTGAGCATGAAATTTTCTTAAACAGCCCAGAGAACTGGCTTGAACACACGTTACAGGAAGTTCTAGGTGATATCATCAGCAAATGTTAGCTTCCACAGCTACAGTGATGATACACAACTGTACATATCTGTTGAGCCAAGTGATGAAGATGCCTTAAGCTCCCTCACTGGCTGTCTGTCAACAATAATTCCATGTATGGATAATCTTAATCTTCTTAATTTAAATGAACATAGGGTAGAAATCCTGTGAGTTGGCTCCAAATCATAAAGGGATGAACTTTGCGATCTGCCTCCATGGATCAAACCACAGGTGGCCATTTGGTGAGGATGAGCTGTCTTATTCACTCTCTCAGCTCTGTTTTTGGTTTCTACCAGCTCCAGAGGGGCGTATCCGGCTGTTTAGCCTCTAAATCAGGGGTGGAAGTTTTCTGACTGCGGGCCAAAAACATAAGGAGTCATGTGCCAAACAACAGTGAATGTGTTTTCAACCAGTTACACTGCAAGAAAAACAATGTTTCTAGACTAGAAACCCACAGACCCACGTTTCATAGAAAATTCCTAACTATGCAACAGTTTCATTTCTATATTTATCTCTTATCATTATTAGCTTCTGCTCTTAGATTTTGCTAATTTAAGTTAATTCACAGTGCAAGGCCTAAGTGCCCACTTAAAATAGTATGAGATGGAAAATTAACATTTCATCCCGGCAGATTCCTTGCAATTAAACAAATGCACAAACTTAATTTCCTGCCTCACTCGCTCTCTTCCGTCTTTTCAGCTCCGCCATGTTTAACTAAATCAACTGAGTTAATGTTTTCGACTGACAGTCATTATAGGTCAAGTTGTTCAACGTGACAGCAGCATCGAGTGTTAAAACTAGGATGTGCAACGTACATACAGCACAGTGGAAATATGCTCAAGCCATATTCGAGTTCATTTCTAAAAATCCACATTGGACCATTAAAAAAGTGGGCCACAGTTGTAAGGTAATAATGTCCAGCTAAGGTTCCCATTATAGGGAAAATATTTTTTATCTTTATAACACATATGAAGCCTGTAAACTCTTCTTGTAGAGTGTTTTCAACCACATGACCTAGAGCCATCTACTGTTCATGTATAGTTAGACCTCTGCGATACCAGCGTATGTTTAGTGATTAGTCACACTGGTATTCTCCCGTTATCAAGAAAACAATTGCATAATCTCATTCAGTAGTCATGCTAGGAAACATTTATTCCCGTTTCATTACGATGCTCAAAGTAGACAAAACCATTTTACTCCCCATCCTCAAAAGTCACCATAGATATCCAAGTATTAGTTATTAGGACCCCCATGGGTAATCAAATTCACCATTGCCCAATTAGATGGTAGGTTGATAAATTCTCATTCAGACCAAGCTGTGTACCTGTGTATTCCTTTGAAGTAAAGATGGAAATCCATTTAATCAAGAAGTCATGACTCTTGATATCATGCTGATTAAGTGCATTCACTGTATTCATTTGGTTATTAATTGGGGTGGTGATCCAAACACGTGTCAAACGAATTAAAACTTCCTGTGGGTATTTGTCTAAGGAAAACCTGTGGTTGGTTGAACTGCTGCCAATGATGTTGAATGTGATTCCAGTGTGATTTTTTGTATGTCTCAGGTTTAGTGAATATATGGATCACACAAAGCCACAAAGATTGAGTTGTCAGGTTTCTATTTAAATGAACACTTGTGGGAGATTTTGGAGGGGCATGGCAGACAGATAGATTTACTGACAGCTAATTTTCAAAGTTCCATCCCTCCATCGTTCCATCTTTTTTACATGTCAGTATAAAATTGTAATTCTGAAATCAATGAGGGCACTCTTATGCTTGCAAATTCTACAAGTCTTCATATAAACCACGACGTGGAGAACTTGGTTAATACAGCTTTCACACTCAAATATGGTCTCTGTCCCTTTCTGTCCTACACATTCAGGATATTTGACTTACTATCAGTATGGTCAACTCAAAGTGCTCATGTCTTGGGGGGGTTATGAATGGCTAGAAATAACATAATTCACAGTCACACACACACACATGCACAAACACACAGTCCCAGTTGCTGAGACACATTCCAGCTCCCCTCTGAACACTCTGCTGAGGTTCAGGATATTGACCTTGTCATCAGAATGCAGTGACCCTCGAGCAACAAATAATGAATGGCTTGACATCAAAAAGTGCTGAGATAATGCAAGCTGACAGCTCGGGTAGGCACACATTTGCTGCCCAAGCAGGCTAGTCTCACTCAAATTTTGTTTATATACGAGTTGCACCTTGTTGAGTTGTAGCACGTCAAGACATTCTTGCAAGTCGTATTGATCCGTCACCAAGCAGCGCATCAAAAACCTGCATCAGATCAAATTCATTTAATGACAGGAGCTTTTTCTTGTAGAAAAACAAGACAGGACCTGGTGATGCAGTCTATATGTTGCTTTTAGCCCATTGATTTCACATATTCATGGTCCCTGCAAGTTAAACCCTCCACTGACTTTACTCTTGGCGCCACCATGAGGTTGACATTTAGTTTTGTGTTAAATGTCTGTTCAAAGGACTGCCATTTTAGTTGGTATAAACATTCACGGTCCTCCAACGGTAAGTGCTGATTTTGTTAAGTCCTTGACCATTCATCTAGTAGTTTTTACAAGCAGGTAAAAAAGTTTTTAATTATCCAATAAAATATCTCAAGATGTGCTTGATGGATTGGTGCAGACTTTGGAGCAGACAGTCATGTTACATCCAGAATGAACTGCAATAACTTGGTGACATTTTATGAGCAAATACCTTCAAAACTAATGACATTCCCATTGACCTGACCTGTAGTTTGTGTATAGCATTTATACTTGTAGCTGTCAATAGTTTGTCTTGCACTGTTGTTGTCAAATGCATCAGTATGTACTGTTACCCGCTGTGTGCTGTCCTTGTGTCTTTGCTCAAGGTAAACTGCGATACATTGAGGGTAAAGACGGGGATTGACCAGCCTTTAAGAAGAAGTGAAACCAAGTAGCGCTAAAGCAGGTCTGCACTGGGCCATAATAGCAAAGAGAGAGCTGAGTCACAAAGCCCAACTCTCAATTCAATCATCAATCTTCATTCCAATCCTCACCTGTAGTCTGGAGCTCCGGCTGTTGACCAGATGAATGGGATTGTAGATGCATGCTGTAGAAATAAGCTTTCTCCACAGGGCCTCACCTGTGCAAATTGAGTAAAGGCAATTCAAGAGTTTCGTGCACCTGGTAGAATGGATTCTACTACCTATAGAGTGAAATAATGCCCCTTGTTTCCAGCAGTTGCACTCGCTCAAAGACTTCTCAGGGCTGTCATGACCCGTGCTATGCACGCCGGTTTTGTTTAGTTTTCCTTGTTTGATCCTCATCATTGCCTTATTTAGTTAGTGTTGTCTCAGTCTTGCCATGTTTTATGTAAGAGTTTTTGTATTGTCTTGCCTCATCGTGTTTGTGTTTTGTAAAGTTTCCCATTGTGTGTTCTCTTTGCCTGGTTTTTGTTACATCCTGTTTTATTTTGAAGGTTCTTGTTATGTGTCTTTGGTTTACTTTACTTCCTGTGTTTTCCCTCCTGTGTGATTGTCTGATGTGTTTCACCTGTGCGTCATTAGTGTTCCTCCCTAATGTATTTAAGTCCGTGTCTTCCCTTTGTCCTTGTCGGGTCGTCGTCAACACTACCTTGTCTATGTCTCTTGCCAAACCCATGTATTCTTGTAGCCCATGATTCCTTGATTTAGCCCTAGCCTGTAAGTGAGTGTTCTTTGTTGTTTTTCTTTGTTCTTGTCTGTGCCGTGGATTGTGTGATTGTCTCCTTGGTTTATCTCTGTCCTTTGTTTGCCACAGTTCCCGTAAGTTTGGTTCTTGTCTTGTTCTCGTCTTTGTTCCTGTTTAGGCCTTGTTTTATGTTAGTGCTCCACCATCCTTGTGTTGTCTGCGTTTCCCTTGTTGAGTTTCCAACCCATAGTCCTTTCCTGATATTTGTTTGTAGCCTTAATAATCTAGTTTCCATTTTCCTTTCTTAGTTCATAGCCTTGCCGATTTGTTCTCCTCGATAAAGAGTGATTTTCTGTTTGATTATTTTGTTATTTAGATTCTCGTTTCTGTTTTCTAGGAAGGTAATTTGAGTTGTGAGTTTTTCTTATCTAGTTCTTTCAGTAGTCAGTTCCTTTTTTCATAGCCCTTTGTGTTTCCTCCTTCGGGAGCGTTTTGTGTTCTTTATTGTATTCATTGTTAGTATTCATAGTCTCGTCCCTTGCTTTCATGTGTCTTATAGTGATGTGTTGTCTATCCCTGTGTTGTGTCGTTGTTTGAATTCTGTTACCCTTGTGTGTCGTTAGCCTTTAGCCCTCTGAGTTTGGTTGTCTTGTTTCCTTGTGTTAATAAATGTATTAATTGAGCCTAGCGCCCCCTTGTGTGTCTGCATTTGGGTTCAACCCTCCTAGTTTCCCCTTAAGTCCCCACCTTCCTGACAGAACGACCCGACCAGTATGGACCCAGCAGACTCAGATATCATGTCCGAGTATGAGCATGACCTGTATAGCTCTGACGAGGAATATATCCTGGGTCCCCGATTCTGGGGACCTCCGCCAGTCTTCGATCCTCCCCCAATCTCGAAGAAGCGCCAGACCCCGGCAACGTTCCTCGCAGACTATGACAACAGTTCTGACGATGACGAACTCCTGACAGCCCTGTTCTGGGGAACAAGGCTAGCCATCAAGCCACCCTCCAACCGCAACAAGCCAGTCCCTGCAAGGAGGAAGCGGAGGATCCGACGACGGAAGGTGTCGGCTAGCCAGCCTGCTAGCCCCCCGTCGTCCCCAGTGCCCGAGTTGCCCTCACCCCCCGCAACCCAGCCAGCACCTTCAAGGAGGAAGCAGGGATCCCGACGACCGAAGGGGTCGGTTGGCCGTCAGTCTGCTAGCCTCCCGTCGTCTGCAGAGCCACCAGAGCCGCCGTCGCGGCTGCTGCCAGAGCTGCTGCTGTTCCCGCCGCCGCCAGTTCCAGAGCCGCCAGAGCCGTTGCTGCTGTCGCCGCCGTCTGAGCTGGTGCTGCCGCCGGTGCCGCTGCTGCCGCCAGAGCCGCCGTCGCCGCTGCTGCTGTCGCCGCCGCCGCCAGTTCCAGAGCCGCCAGAGCCGTTGCTGCTGTCGCCGCCGTCTGAGCTGGTGCTGCCGCCGGAGCCGCTGCTGCCGCCAGAGCCGCCGTCACCGCTGCTGCCAGAGCTGCTGCTGTTGCCGCCGCCGCCAGTTCCAGAGCCGCCAGAGCTGCTGCTGCTGCCGCCGTCTGAGCTGGTGCTGCCGCCAGAGCAGCTGCTGCCGCTGCTGTTGCCTCCTGGGTTGCCGCCGCCGCCGCCTCCGGACCTCGAGCTGCCGCTGCCGCCGCCTCCTGACCTCGAGCTGCCGCTGCCGCCGCCTCCTGACCTCGAGCTGCCGCTGCCGCCGCCTCCTGACCTCGAGCTGCCGCTGTCGCCGCCTCCTGACCTCGAGCAGCTGATGCTGCCGTCTCCTGAACCTGAGCTGCCGCCCCCTGACCTCGAGCTGCTGGTGCTGCCGCTGCTTCCTGTTCTCAAGCTGCTGCTGCTGTTGCCGCAGCCGCCCGAGCTGGTGCGGCCGCCGCCGCTGCTGCTGCCGCCGCCACCTTCTGACCTCGAGTTGCTGCCGCCGCCGCAGCCTTCTGAACCGGAGCTGCAGCAACCACCTCGACCAGGATTACAGTCCTCCTTGCTGCCGGCTCCCTGTCCTGTTGCCATGTTGCCGGCTCCCTGTCCGGCTGTCATGTTGCCGGCTCCCTGTCCTGTTGCCATGTCGCCGGCCCCCTGTCCGGCTGCCATGTCGCCGGCCTCCTGTCCTGCTGCCCCGCTGCCGGCCTCCTGTCCTGCGGCCTCACCACCAGCTTCCAACCTTGTTGGTCGTCGCTGGCCTCCAGAGGGGTTCCGCCCTCGCCGCCGGTCTCCAGAGGGGTTCCGCCCTCGCAGCTGGACTCAATGGAGGTTCCGCCCTCGCCGCCGGCCTCCAGAGGGGTTCCGCCCTCGCCGCCGGCCTCCAGAGGGGTTCCGCCCTCGCAGCTGGACTCAATGGAGGTCCCGCCCTCGCCGCCGGCCTCCAGAGGGGTCCCGCCCTCGCCGCCGGCCTCCAGAGGGGTCCCGCCCTCGCCGCCGGCCTCCAGAGGGGTCCCGCCCTCGCCGCCGGCCTCCAGAGGGGTCCCGCCCTCGCCGCCGGCCTCAACGGAGGTTTCGACCTCGCCGCCGGCCTCCAGAGGGGTTCCGCCCTCACTGCTGGCCTCAACGGAGGTGTCGCCCTCGCCACTGGCCTCAATGGAGGTTCTGCCTTCGCCGCAGGCCTCCAGAAAGACTCTGCCTTGGTCTTTGGCCACTGGCCAGACCACCAGAAAAACTTTGCCTAACCTGGACTCTATATCCCTCCTCCAAGATCCCCCTCCACCCACCCTGCTTGATCTGGATCTTTTGAACTCTTTGGACTATGCCTCAGCCTTGACTTTAAGTCCCTCCTCCAGATCCCCCTCCACCCACCCTGCTTGATTTGAACTTTTGGACGCTTTTGTTTTTGTTCCATGTAGGGACATCTGGGATCTGTCCCTTAAGGGGGGGGTTCTGTCATGACCCGTGCTATGCACGCCGGTTTTGTTTAGTTTTCCTTGTTTGATCCTCATCATTGCCTTATTTAGTTAGTGTTGTCTCAGTCTTGCCATGTTTTATGTAAGAGTTTTTGTATTGTCTTGCCTCATCGTGTTTGTGTTTTGTAAAGTTTCCCATTGTGTGTTCTCTTTGCCTGGTTTTTGTTACATCCTGTTTTATTTTGAAGGTTCTTGTTATGTGTCTTTGGTTTACTTTACTTCCTGTGTTTTCCCTCCTGTGTGATTGTCTGATGTGTTTCACCTGTGCGTCATTAGTGTTCCTCCCTAATGTATTTAAGTCCGTGTCTTCCCTTTGTCCTTGTCGGGTCGTCGTCAACACTACCTTGTCTATGTCTCTTGCCAAACCCATGTATTCTTGTAGCCCATGATTCCTTGATTTAGCCCTAGCCTGTAAGTGAGTGTTCTTTGTTGTTTTTCTTTGTTCTTGTCTGTGCCGTGGATTGTGTGATTGTCTCCTTGGTTTATCTCTGTCCTTTGTTTGCCACAGTTCCCGTAAGTTTGGTTCTTGTCTTGTTCTCGTCTTTGTTCCTGTTTAGGCCTTGTTTTATGTTAGTGCTCCACCATCCTTGTGTTGTCTGCGTTTCCCTTGTTGAGTTTCCAACCCATAGTCCTTTCCTGATATTTGTTTGTAGCCTTAATAATCTAGTTTCCATTTTCCTTTCTTAGTTCATAGCCTTGCCGATTTGTTCTCCTCGATAAAGAGTGATTTTCTGTTTGATTATTTTGTTATTTAGATTCTCGTTTCTGTTTTCTAGGAAGGTAATTTGAGTTGTGAGTTTTTCTTATCTAGTTCTTTCAGTAGTCAGTTCCTTTTTTCATAGCCCTTTGTGTTTCCTCCTTCGGGAGCGTTTTGTGTTCTTTATTGTATTCATTGTTAGTATTCATAGTCTCGTCCCTTGCTTTCATGTGTCTTATAGTGATGTGTTGTCTATCCCTGTGTTGTGTCGTTGTTTGAATTCTGTTACCCTTGTGTGTCGTTAGCCTTTAGCCCTCTGAGTTTGGTTGTCTTGTTTCCTTGTGTTAATAAATGTATTAATTGAGCCTAGCGCCCCCTTGTGTGTCTGCATTTGGGTTCAACCCTCCTAGTTTCCCCTTAAGTCCCCACCTTCCTGACAAGGGCATGAAAAATTCAGATTTCAAGAAATAATTGCAAACAAAACAGCCCAGTATCCCTGGAAATTACATTATATTGGACGATTACACACCTTATGATTAAGGTCCAATACCAACTTTCAGTGTAGGTGCAGAAGGCAGTGTGCTCTTTATGAAGTGAGGCAAAACGTAAACCAGTATATTCAAAGTCTGGTACAACACTGGTTTCAATGAAATATCTCACAGTTGTTGTATTCTGCCTATTTTCCTTTCTCTCATTCACTGTGATTGAAAATACTGTGTTCATCAGGGCTGCTTTAGCCTTTCATGTCGGATTTGATAGCGCCTTGACCGTATCAGTGTCTGATAGGTAGTGTGGCTGAGTGGTCTGGATTAAGGCCTCAGTCTCTCTGGAGGCATGGGTTCAGGCGTGGTTCCCACCACTGCCAGTCTAATGTTTGTCTGCGGGGTGGCTGGAAAAGTGCAACAGGGAGTGGCCAGAAGCTGACTAGTGACATGTCCATTAACTGTAATATCATGCTGCTTGTGTCACTTAGCACTTTATAGTAAAGGATGCCAGCACTGGTCCCTGTTGATGCCACTGTAGACGTTAAGCTTCAGTCCTCATTTAAAACAAATTTAAAACATTTTCTGAAAATCTGCAGTATGTGTTTCCACCCACTGTTTGGATATGTTGGGTGCACTGAGGTAAACAATTGGCGGCACTAATTCTCCAGTCAGTTGACAAACAATGACACGAGAACAAGATTAAAATCAGATTTAAATAGTGGCAGTTTTCAGATGAATGACAACTGTTCTCCTAACTATATCCATCATGAGAGCAGTTTAGAAAGCATGATGGAAAGGATGTGCTTTGTTGTTTGTTTATTGATTATTGAGGAAAAATCATTAAGCAAAATATATGAAATAACCACACACATTTAATAGAATCAACAGCAGAATAAAACATCAAATAAAAGTAAATATAATATAAATATGACTTTGTAGCAGTAACTAAGTGTTGAATGTGTGTGAGTCCACTCAGTGACCCAGCTGTTGACAGTGGTTGTACTACATTGTCGACGTGAGAGGCTAGCACTGTTAAAGGTGAGCACAACACACCAGCAAGCATCTTCTGGATTCTTCTGGTGGCCATGGTAACCATGCACAATCCTGCTGATTCTAAAAACAGGCTGCAGAACACTGCAGCTGACTGCAGAGCACGAACAGAAGAAGAAGGGGACGAAGGGACGCTGACTCACTTGCAATTGGAGGATGCACCGTATCATACTGGCAAATAAACAGCAGAGCCTGAGGGAAAATGAACAACCGCCACACGGCCCAGACAGCTCAACCCGTTCTCGTTCCCAGGTAGTTAAATACTGATGGCGTTGTGTCGTGCTGCCATAGCGTCTCGTAGAGACGCACGAGGTACCGCTTAGCATCTGTACGAGACACCTTCCAGGAGGCCTTTCTAACATTCTGTGATGCTGTCTGGTTAGGTTTGGGTACCAAAACTACTTGCTCTACCTGTGTCCCACCTGTCCATCTACCCAGCCTCCTCCCTACATGTACTTTGCCATTCTTTACACTGCACTTGCACTGAGTGTTAAACGTTGCCGTGGATGGGTTTACATGGAGCAAGTTGAAAGCCTCATGCATGCCATATAGACAGTAAAGGGTGCCTTGTGCGTGTATGTGTGTGTGCGTGTGTGTGTGTGTGTGTGTGTGTGTGTGTGTGTGTGTGTGTGTGTGTGTGGGAGAGACAGAGGCATTTGACTCAATTTATCACCAGCCTAATATTCAGATTCTGCACAAAAAAAGAAGAAATAAAGCACACCAGCATGAAACAATCAGGTTAAAAGGAACCTTTGTGTCTGCAGCAAACACAAGTGCCTCTATCGGATCCGTTAAGTTTTGTAAATAAATTATAGAACCTGATAATCTGATAACCAATCCATATACACAACAAGCAAATCTAAGGTGTTAGAGAACAAACCAAAGTCTTAATCAAGGCCTTTGGGCACGAAGGCGGTCCAAGTGTAAATCAAAAAGGCTTCTGTTTCGTCTGCCAGACACATACAGGCAGACCGGAGCTCTCCTGAGAGTGATTATAAGCTCAAGTGTCAAACTGGGAGACATCTACAGGCCCAACAAAACTCTCTTGTTGCAGAGTTTACACTTATCTTGCCCTCCTTCATCCATCAGTTAGGACTCTGCCGTGGGATGAAAACCTCATTTCTCCAAACGTCAACTGTCCCCTGAATGAAAAAGAGCTCTTAACTTTTGTTCCTGTGTCTGCTGCTGCTCTTAGTTCACTCCAGTTCAGGGTCATTTCAAGATGTAGACCTGAACTACATCCGATCTGATGGTCTCATTTAATTGCATTTGCCAAGCTGCTCAAAATATAGCCATGACATCTGAACAGATTTAATTAGTAATGTTTTGAAACCTCATCACATAGCAGGGTGCAGCCATGCTGGCTGCTCTGCAGGGCTAAACACAAAGGTCAGCATGCAGACATGCTCACAATGACAGTGCATGCTTAGCGTCATTGGTCATAGTATAATGCTTGCTATGTTTACCATCTTAGCATGCACATTTGCTAATTAGCACAAAACACAAAGTATAACTGAAGGCGATTGAATACCATTATAATGTGACAGGAAACAACCTGTGTTTAACAACAAGATTTTACCCAGTTCCAGAGCCCACGTAGTAACATCCTTTATACAAGGTGGTGAACCTCGCTCCATCCTTGCTTTTGAACGACTGAGTCTTTCCAGGATGCTCCTTTCATACCCAATCATGATACTATTACCTGTTACCATCAGCCTGTTTACCTGTGGAATGATCCCCACTTGTCTGAAATGTGCTGCTTGCACCATATTCAGAATAGGCATATATTTACAAAAATCAATGAAGCTGATGAGGTGAAACATTATGCATATTGTGTTAAGGGCTGAGTAAATGGCTGGCCTCCAAATGCAAGACACAGATTCAGATGGATTGGATTAAGAAAATCATTTATTGTCACAAAAATGTAAATTGATCACTGGGGAGATTATCCACACAGATCCAGAAGGAAGCGGTTAAGCAGGTGAGTCAGCTGGATTACAGGTGGTGGACTACAGCTGGGCAGACTTGGCAGATAGACACACAAGGGAGATGATCCTGAGGCACAAGGAGAGCACAGTTTAGTTTTTCGGAAGACAATGCAAAAACTTGAGCTCAGAACAAAGACACAGAGAGAGCTTAATGGCCAAGACGCTACCAGGCTGGTGAGTCCAAAAAAATCTGGCAAAGACTATTGAGAATATCTGGGTTTTTAGCCTGTGGCTGAATCATGGTAGGAGTCCAGACACACACACACACACACACACAAACACAGACACACACACACACACACACACACACACACACACACAAACAAGGGGAGGACTCACAAGACAAAGAGAAGAGACAAAACTCAGGGAGACACAGGGAAGAGGAGGAGGCAGAGGCATCCTAACATATTGTATTCTCAGTGTAATTGAGTATTTTTCCTGACAGTTTGGCTGTCTTTTGACTTTAGGGCATGAACCAAGAGTTCAAAGTTTACCTCCTGGTGGGGCTACACAGAAGGACAGGGGTCAAAGACCATTAGTAAGTATCTGGAAGTGAAAAAGTTTGAAATTTGAAATCCTATGGCTAAACTGAATTCTGAATAATGCAAATAAATGAGTAATCTAAACTGTCCTCAACAGAATAACATGACTAATTCCACATCTAAAGTCTTTTCAATTTTTCCCGTGTAGTGTGACATGCTAAACGACTTGTTCCTGAGTGTTGACCAGTCAGGTGCTCTCTCCAGAGCACAGTCAGGTGCCTATGGTGAAGAAGAGGATGAGGAGGAGGGATGCTGAGGTTGCTGCTATCAGGTGGGACAACGAAAGAGAGGAAGAGTTTGTTGAGCTGTGGCAACTGCATCCCTGAGCTCCCACGTTTCCTCGTGGGAGAACCACGACCGAGTCAAAGACAAATGTTGGTCAGAGATAGCGGAAACACTTCATCAGCCGGGCGAGTAGCTGTGCCGTCAGAACGTTATCTCCAGTCCTGACAGCTGGAATATGCTGATCATTACTAACTCCAGATCTAAAGTTAAAGTAGCCTGTTTGCAGCCAAGCTTGCTCCTTGTAGAATAAATAACTATGGAAATAAAATGACTATATGTGAAACTCGTTGTACCTGTCCTAATAGTTATCCGGATGCTGCCCTGTAGATGTAGAAATAACAACCAAAAGGGCTGACGTTTACTCCGCCTCTTGCATTTGTCTTGAATGTGAGAATGAAAATGAATGTGAGACCACCAACATCACACACAACGCTTCTATCAATTTGACTGACACTTGCTTCATCCACCTCCCTGGACTGGACCTCTGGACTGTGATTAGTCGGGGTCATACATGCAGTCTTGCCAGTCACCCGACAAAGACACAGCAAGTGACATCATGTATTCTGATCCTGGCATTAGCCTAACTAACTGTGTAGTTTCAGCTGCCTGAACTTAGCTGCACCTTGAACCACCTGCAGAACAGATTTTTGGAATTGTAATATGAGATGTTTTGGAAACGGTCACAATTGGCCTATTTTTTTGTTGGCATGAGGACTAAGTACCAACTAAGAGGCTGGTATGAGGTCACCATGTGGTCATGTGCTTTTTCATAAGGGCTATTTCTGTCATAGAAAGTAGTTTCAGTAAAACCTGTCAATGGCAGGTTCTACCCTGTCATTACCAAAGAGTAAAAACAAGACTTTCACACTGTGGAGCTTTTAGGCCTGCCGTCATGAATCAGCAGGTGAAATCATACGACATTTAGCAGTTGCAGGTGTGGTGTTAAAGCACTGTAACAGCTGCAGAGTGTCAATAGCTGCCATGACGTGTCAGCACTGTGACAGAAGTAAAGAGAGGATGGTTTAGGCTATGTGAGGTAAGAAGCTAAAAAGCCTATTTGTAAAAATATGCCAATAAAAAAAAATCAACTCTAAAAACCCTCTCTGTAATTTTCCAGCCATGATGATACACAGTGAGCGGGGAGTTTAAGTTATAGATTTTATTTATTTATCATGTTTAAACTCTAAATGCATTCAGGTGATGGCACTGTGTGTTGTGCTCTTCCCCTTCTGAATATGACTGGTGTGGATCTGGATGAACAGGTCAGTATGAGACTGCTGGTGAGCGCAGCAGGGTCTCCTACATCACTTTTTCTTGTCAGTTAAGAACTAATATTTGCATTTGTGTCTCCATGTGGCCCATTGTCTCTGTAAGGACATGTTGCTATTTGTCATTTTTCAATACTGTTGGCTCAATAAATGGAATTCCAGCAGAAATCCTGCAAGTGTTTCTCAAAACCTGGGCACCAAACCTGCACTATGTCCATGGCTCAGCACCTAGGTGTAATCTAATAGAGGTAAATGACTGCTCAAGGCCATGTTGACAGCAGTTACAGGCAAAGTGTTTAACCCCCAGCTGTTCTGGGAAGTGCTCAGGGACCAACGCAGTGCGAGCACAGTGCTGCATACTGTCAACTGTATTGTTGAGAATGACCAAGAGGCCAAGAGGTTTCCACTGTGTTTCTCTAGTATCTATGCCTTGTAAACATTTGACTGCATTGGGAGAGCAATTCAGAGCTTTCAAGAAATCAAAAACTAAAAAAACAGAAGAAATATAAGATCCTTGTTAAAGTTTAAACTGCCATAATGACGCTTTATTTATGCAGTCTGATTTTACTGCCCTGCGGGAAAAGAATGAGCACAATACCAATGACTCAACAGTTACTGTGCCAAATGTTTCCAAAAGTAATTTTCTCGCCTTTACTCTGTTCAGAAACAAATCCTCCCCGTCCTAAATGATCTGTGAATGCATCAAAATGATGTGACAATCCTTAAATAAGGTTCCCGAATCTGGATGCATTACAAAACCCCTAACTCAGCCTCAAACTGTTTGCAGTGTGTTGCTGAAAAAGAGCAAGAATAATCCAACAACATTCCCCCCGCTAAACAATTCCCCCCGCTAGACCCAAGTGCCAACTGTCCCATTACAAGAGAAGAAATATTGATCCAAACTGTTTGCGCACTTGCATTCTACCAAACACTGAACAGCTTGTGTCCTGCTTACAAAGACACAACATGAATGAACAATCAGGTGTAACCTTTCATTTCTTATAAATGTCAGCCTGCTCGTGATCTGAGGTCCGCTGCTTGTAATAAGAAACAGACTTTGCAGTGACGCTAATGACTGCGACCAGAGAGCTTAATTGTTTATTATATATTTTTAATCCTCCTGTGATGCTGCTCAGTAAACAGTGTGAAGCGTGAGGTGGTAACGCAGATGGGAGGGAAAGGAAAGGGAGGAGAAGTGATGCAGCTTTAAACCAGGATGGCTCGGTCAGAATGAAACGCAGAGGTTCTGTTTTTGGAACAAACTGTTTCCAAGCCTTCATCCTTCCACATAACGAATAGCTCCCCTATGATGCACAAGGACAAAACTTCAACGCAAGTTGAGGCAAAATAAGAATAACCTGGGCTGACAATGACTCAGCCAAAGTAGTGACCAAGGGACATGAGCGAGCAAAAACAAGGCCTGACCAAACCCCGCCACCTAATACACACTCAGACAACACACACATAAGCACCAAGCACACACACTCTGCATTAAGTCTAGCCTGGGGCTTTATCCCATTTTTTTAATGCTCTGAAAAGGTCAGTCTATCACAAACTTGCTTGATGGAGTAATGAGACGATGTATAAATACCTGAAACGGCCTGACAGCCCTCGCTGTCCAAGCTGCTTGCAGACTCTCAGTGAAGTTGTTTTGTTCGCCCGGCGAATAACTGCTGACATTTCGTGGGATTACAATAGTCTGATTGCATTTTATGACATGAATATTAATATTAGAGATTAGGGTGTTCAAGTTGCATTTAGTGCGAATAGTCAGATTAATTTTGTATTTGGACAACCAAATAATCTCAAATATGTGAGGATACAAGTGTGTATCGATCCAAAATGAATTTGGTCTATGGTTTAGGAGAAAATGGTTCTTTATGACAGACCGCCTGCACCAGTTTGTGCAAGTGATCAGATCAGATTTGTGCGTCCAGACATCACCGGCGTATCTGAAGAGGTTGCTGTGGTAACGACTTGGGCATCAGGCTGCTGTTCTTTGTGCTGTCCTCCATACTGCTCTGCTTGTAGCAGCATGGATTCTGCCCAGCGGCTCTGATGCACTCTGATCACCTTGGATTTAACACTGTCACTGCGTGTCCTCTTGTGAGTGAAGAGCATCTGATCGGAGACAAATCTGCAGAAATCACATGTCAAACCTTCCTAATTTTATTTTGTATTTGTGAATTTGCATTTGCATTTCTTTGGTCAGCCTCAAGCTTTTTTTGTTTATTTGCATTCCATGTGAAGATTAAATCACCGCACATCATTCTTAATGTACCTGTCGCGTTTCTGAAGCCCCTCACAGTACCGGTTTGATAGGTAAGTAATGTGATGAACTGCTGCTGCTATTTTACTGTTTTGTTCGACGAAGAAATCACCATCACATGACTCGTCGCTCTGTGGAGATTCTTGCAGCCATTCCTTTGCGTAAAGTCTGTTATTTTCTCTATATAGATCCATATGTGTAGTGCCCAACCTGGATACAATATATATGATCTGTGGTAACTGTAATTGGTTAGTTGCTTAACTCCGCTCAAGTCATTTTACTCCATCCAGCAGGTGGCACTAGTTTACATTTGGTAAGAGAGTTCAGGATATGTTATTCTGACTTATGAAAACATTTAAAAAGCTGTAAGTTAATCATTTAATAACAAAGCAAACACTGTACAATCATGGGCTAAGTCACATTGTGATGATACGTCGCATTTTTGCAATGCTTGAGACATAATAAAGTGCTCACAGTGCTACTTTGCATGTGTGACCATCCTTCAGACAATATGTGCATGTTATATTGTCTACAATGCCTGCACACAGCAAAATAAATTGTGGGAAACCTGACAATCTAACATTCATTACACATGGTAGAGTCACATTTTCAGGAAGTGGATGGCTCATAGTAGGTGTGCTAATGGGTAGCTAAGCATAGCTAGCTAGAGGTGTAGGACAAACACATGCATGCTAACATTAAATCCACAGAAGTGCCAGCTGTAGCCATGTTTTCCAATATGCATCAGCTAATGTTTAATCGTTGCTGACAGAAAGAAAGACGCAGGGAAAGTCTCAGATCATACGCTAAGCCCTTTAGCCTTCCAGCATCAGCGTGTTGGAGGTGTGATTTGCTGTTCAAAAGGGATAAATTAACTGTGTGTCTTTGATTAGAGCAGGTTGAGTGGGAATGAAGCGATGGCCTGAGGGAGGAATGATGCAGAAAGAATTCCAACAATACCTGATATAACCCTGACTGGCTGGGCTCATGCAGCACAGGGGTGAAGGGGGGGGCTCATGCAGACACACTCTTTCTCCCCCTCTCTTCATCTCTCTGCACATAAGGCTGCCCAGCCGAACGCAAACTTCTCTGCCTCCGTCTCTCCACTTTCCCGTCGCGCACACACCAATGCACACGGTCTCCCTCACCCCTCCTCACACACCTGCAATGACTGCGGAAGCTCCTGCAGAAATGGGTCGCGTGCTATTGTTTTCTTCCTCCTTCCTTATTTATTTTTTTTGCTTAATGAAGAGACCGTGGAGCTCATAATCCGGGAAAGGCCACTGACCCAGTTTCCCGGCAGCGGTCTCGCTTCCTGCAGTGCTGTTGCAAAAGCACACAAAGGGAGGAAAAAATGCCTTTTGATGATCAGAGTTTAATGACAAACAAGGTGCTCGCTCTCTAAGCTGATCCACCGTGGAATAAAAAAAGCTTTATTTACTCCCCCAAAGCCAACGCTCGCTGAGCGGTTCACACATTTTCACTCTCAAGTGCGGTGACATTGTGTGCAGGTTTGCTCGGCGCTGTAGGTACGTGTGTGTGGATGCAGGGGGGTGTGGGGGCAGCATTTACTGCTGAGCATCGTAGAGGTGTTGTGTGTCTAAATGCTGCATTCACTTCACTGGGAATAATCATCTGCACGGCGGCGGTCAAATGCGGCTACTTGACGGCAAGTGCAGATGCATTAAAGCTCACTTCAGTCTCTACAGGCCTCTGCTGCTCCCGGTCTGCCTTTAGTATATGTTTATATAAGAATGCCAAGAAATGTGAGATCACTAACCAGCCAATAATATCTGCAACCCAAAATTGCTATCATTGCCAAAATATGACAAAGGGCTACAATGGGAAAGTCAAAGAAATGGAATTTGTGTCCAACATCACAGCTTCGGTGTGACAGTATTGCTTGTTTTTTGGTTTTAAATTCTCAGGTTGTGACAGAGCTGCCAGCAGGGCTGCCAACTCTCACTTATCGGGCGTGAGACTCGCACAATGGCTTGTGTCACACTAACTTTTGGGCTTTGCTCCCCCCCCTTTTTTTTTAATTTTCTGAAGTTAAGATGGGCTGAGACACTGAGCATAACAAGGTTATGGCAGCACTTTTCACAGACTGTCCGTGGAAGCATTATCATCTGTTTGAACCAAAAGCGACGACAAATCACTGTGATGCACGTTTGGGTGAGCAGCCAATCACAATGAGCGACTAACCCGCTGAGCATGAGCACAGCAAGGCTCGGGTGTGACAAACTTATTTGTGAAATTTTAATACTGTGTAGATTCCTGCGTTTTCTTGCCATGTTGGTAAAGATCTTCAACCACACTGAAACACAGGATCACTGGAAAAAATGGTTCAATCTTGTCTGGTTCCTCTTTCACACAAAGAAAGAAAGTGAATTGAAAACCAAGACAAAGACAGGCAACACAATCAGGGTGGAGCCATGATATTGAATACAAATAACATTTATTGGCATTTCATATTGTCTGTCTATTCTGTGTAATGCTGGTGTCAGTGATTTATTATACCCACACTGCTGTGCTGTTAAAACTTGATGGGAGCTGGGGCGCTCCCTGTGGCATCGTGGTTTGGCGAAATCTCGTACCATCACCTCATCATTTGAGTATGCGCTGAGTTTTTCCCATTTGACATGAATGCAGCATGTCAATTGGAAGTCAGATAGTAGTGGAAAGGTCAGGTCTTGATTGGCTGGCCATGTCTTGAGCAGCAGATAAGAAGTGAACGGTGTCTCAGTCTAACACCAGCTATAACAGACAGACATGGATCAGCTCTTTTCATAACGGTGTGAATAATTTGATCATCTAAAGGACAGGATGTGCCGGGTGCTTCTAACTCTTGTTGAAAGATTACACAGTGTTTGACACCCCTGAACTCTCCACTGAATAGATTTGAAAAGGTCAAGCTAAAACTGTGGCTCTTTACTTTGTGCGTGAAAAGTTGACATTTGAGATGCACACGGCTTTCACCTGATAGATGACATTAAAAGAAAGAAAGAAAAAAAATCAAACAGGTATAAACCTGCACATGAATCAACAGGAACGGGTGTTTGTGGCTTTGTAAAAAGATATTTTCTGATGAAGATGAATTAGATTGAAGGGTAATTAATTAAAATTCACAGTTTTCGATGCAGAGGACTTTGTGCTACCTGCAGTGAGACTGCCACAGACTGTTGTTACAGCTATTACAGTCCACAGCATCTGAAGCTCCACCGGCACACCATTCACTGTTGGAGGTGGAGGTCTGTACAGCACACAATATGAGTGTAATGTGATTATTAAGTTCGACCTGAGGCTGGTGCTGAAGCCCAGCATGTCATTAAAACAGAGAGGTTCATCCTCTCAGGTGTTTGAATCTTATCTGCACGTTTAGTGGCATTTTTTGACAATGTAATACTTTTTTATTCATGCAAAACTAACATTTTTGCATTTGGGAGACATAAGAGAAAATGCAGGAAACAAAAAAATCAGTATTAATCATCTGGGAATTATGAATATGCCATCTGGCTAGCAGTGGTGAGATGTCCTTCAGCATGCGGGGCAAAAGCTGAAAACCCGGTGGATTCATTAAGACTCAGACTAGAATTGGTGGACATAAATTGATTGAAGCACTGGCAAACAACTGCCTTTTCCACATCCAGCTGACACAGAGCAACATTAGCTGTCAACCTGGCCAGGGTAAGTCTAATATTCACTCTCTCTTAGCTCTGTTTTAGCCTCCACCATCTGGCTCTTCAGCTACTAAGTGCTCGCCTGTGCTCACCAGTTGTCAGTGTAACGTTGGTGATGAGCAGGTAGTGTGCCGGGGGGGTACCAGAGCTTTTTTTTTCGCTGGAAAATGATTTTTTTAATGACAACAGTGAGACTGACCAAAACTAAATACTGATTTCTACTGTCATTTCAGGTTTCATCAGGTTTACAAACTGACTATACAGTCTGTCTACGTTCAGTGACATCAATGCATCATAAAGCGAGTGCTGCCACTCTAAACTGTGTGTTGGTTGGATTCAGTGGGCATCCATATCTCATAAACCTGACTGTAGTCTACTTTCTTACTTATTCATTTACAGAGTGGCTTAATGCAACACAAGCAGTCACAGAGTTTGGAATAAGTTGTAAGTTTTTCTGTATGTTTTTTTTTTTTTTTTTCACTGAGTGTTGCAATAAGTAAAGCAGCACTTACAGTGCATGATAGGAATATAAACTAGGGAGCTTAGCACACACACACCACTGCTTACCTGGAGCACTGCCCGATCTTGGAGCAGTGAAGGAGAGTACGCTGCCTGCATAGAAGTATGCACAGCAGCTGCCTTAGGATCAAGATAAACAGCAGATAGATAGATAGATAGATAGATAGATAGATAGAGCTTCAAGGTTTCGGGTCATGCAGGGATCTTAGAGGTTATGCAGTCTTCCTTTCAGCTCACTGACCATTTATAGTCCAGTATGCTGGCAGGATTATGCAACCACACAACGGCCAGGACTCTCATCAGTTCTGCAACACTGGTCCCTCAGAAAACTAAGAAAAAAAAAAAAAGAACAGCCTGTTTTGTTTCATTGACTCTGATATTATGAACACCCCCAAGATAGCAATGGTGTTTTAAATGCTTTCTAATTGCCTTGATGTGCATTTTAATTGCTTATAACTGTGCAAAACAATGTCTAGAGACCAGCTGCTTAATAACTAAAGTCCTTGATACTGCTGGCATCCACCCTGCTGGCTCCACTCTCTGGCCTTGCAGCCCACTGTTGGCCAACTTCATGATTATCATACCTAACATAATTACAATGTGCACTGTATTTTATTTTATTTTTTCATCCAGATAAAGTTGACTGGACTGCATGCTCTTTATCAGCAATGTTCTGATGCACCATGAAGATAATACCCAGATTTTTTTTGTTTTTTAATGATCAGCAATCACAATAGTGGTTAGAATTGTATCCATCTTTTGGTCATGCTATTTGATCTAACTAGTTAAAGACATTATTAATTAGCAGGTAAACACCTAATTACTGTGCATGTAGAAACAAACAAATATACATTTAACACTCAATAAAGAGGTCTTTTTATATATGTATACTTTGCTGTGTTGCATTTATAAACATTTATATGAATCAAGCCAAAAAAGAAAAGACAATTATGAGAGGTGGCAGTGTTTTTTATTCTTTTATTTCATATTTGTCAGGCCAGTGTTGCGCCTGCAGTTGCCCCCTCAGTCTGAGTACAGTCCCATCCGGCTCCAGCATGAAGTTAAGGTTGTCTTATCTGTGAGTGCTGCTAATAATTGAACAAAACTCAAATCAAAATCTTCTTTCGTCTCACATCAGGGTTTGTCAGCTGGGCAGTTTGTTTATATTTTAAGGGGTGAATTAAAGTGAAACTGTAAAAGTGGGGGCCAAGAAAAGGATGACGCCCCACTGGAAAACACACCCAAAACCTTACATTTTCTGCCTTTGCTCGTATTTCTGCGGTCAGACTCATGAGATTAACACTCTTCTTCAATATCATGATGACTGGAGCAAAAAATCACTGAGAGTAACAGCAGGTCTGATTCTTTCATAAAATATTAGACACAACAACGCTTGATTCTTAACAAAATACAGAGATAACTTCACATTTCCAACCTCACCAAACTTCTTATAGGACAAAGAGTTTTCACTCTAAAGGCAGTGCATGCTGGGAAGTCTGCAGATATGCTGATCATGTTTATTTAGAAATGTATTCGCAGCACAGTCATTCAACGCATCCTTATAGTCAAAAGGTTTCTTGTCAGAAGAACTCGAGTTTCCAACTTGTGAAATGGTCTAAAAACATGAAATTAATCAAACTTTATGTTCAATAAATGAGAAATGATTGGTTGATTCCATTAAACTCCAGTCTGATGTTCTGCTGTGCAGCTGTGGAGATGCCAAGAACTTCATTTGGCATGAGGATCTGAATATGGCTGGTGAATATATTAATAATGCACCAACTGATGATTGAATTATACTGTGAGGCTGCTGGCTGTTGCTGTGTGTTCAGTATATGTACAGTTTCTACTGAGAGGAGTTCAGTTTCACATGATAGTTTTGCACCACTCCCACCTGTAGCCACAACCCTGGTTGTCTCACCTGTAGGCTCACCCCTGTATCAGCCAGAAGGTGCTACATACCGCACACCCTCTGTACATTCAGACAGCACTCTAACAATGCAATCTATTTTATTCCTCTCCCTTCATTACTTTTCCAAATACCATAACCTATACATGGAGCTCTCTAAATGTCAGTGAGAATGTGAATAAAAGGAATTCAGTGAGACACGTCTGACACGGTGCTCTTACTTGCCAAATGGCACCATTGAAATCACATGACAGCCTGTGGAGAGAGTGGATATGGACCTTTAATATGGACGCTCGTGAACATGCACACTTAGGACATTTACAGAGACAATGACGCGACTGATGAGCAGACATGGCTCCTGAATGTAGACCTTTTCTTTGCAATCTACAGGGAGCAAAGACACGGCCCTTCTGTCTGTCATTCTCTGCACACACACACACACACACACACACACACACACACGCCCAATGACACGTTTGACAGCCTTTGAAATCTCTCAGAACGCATGAATATGAACCTTTTCCCTGTCACCTTATTATTACCTTCATCCTCATTATTGCCTGCAGAGTGTTCTGCCTATTCAGGAACATGGGGGATAGAGGAAACACACACCCACGCATACTTACACATGTGGTGAAATATAATCCGCACACACACACACGCACACACACACTCATCTCCCAGGTGAATGGCTGACTTTGGTGGGTAAGGCTCCCTGTGGCTTCCTGACCTTTCTTGGCTGTCAGAGGCACAGATCACAGCTGTAATCAAGACTGGGACACTTCCTCCTTGTCTTTCCGTCTCTTGCAGGCGTTTCATGATTCAACGTCTCCATTCACAGCTCCACATCGTCTCTGTCCTTTCATTCTTTTGTCCTCTTTTGATTCTGTCTTATGCACACCTCATTTATCTGTCCATCCTGTGTCACTGTCACATAGACTACAGATGTATTATGCATGGAAATCTATCATATCCAGATACAGATACATGGAAATCTGTCACACCGTGGTGAGGTTTGTCTTGTCTTGGGGTTTTTGTCTTGTTATTTCCTGTTTTATTTTGAAAGCCTAACTCTCCTCTCGTTTCAGAGCACTTGCCCATCCTCCTGTGTCATCGGTGTGTCCGTCCTGATTACCCATTGTCTCCACCTGTTCCTGATTTGACATTTTTCTTTTGTCCGAGCTAACCCGTTTTGTAGTCCTCCTTAAGAGAGTTTTTTGTTTGTTAGACTTTTCTTACTTAGCGATAGTATTCCTCTTTCTTAGAGTGATTTTCATTTTGTGAGATTTTCTAGTCAGGTTATGTTTTCTGTTAGTCTGTTGTGTTCTTCCTCCCTCGGGAGCGATTTCAGTTTGTAGAAGTTATCTTAGTGATTCTCGTATTTTGTTATTCTCTCTCTATTTTTGTTATCCTCTGCTAGAGCGCTTTTTGTTATTTCTTTTCCGTTCTTAGATAGTTCAGCATTATTGTGAATACCTTTATTAGTATATATAGAATAAATTATCTAAATTAAATTAGATAATTTCATAGCTCCTGATTCCTTTGCTCATTGAAGAGGTCTGGATTTCGTGCCTAAATAAAGCTGTGATCATTAAGTCTCTGCACCTGAGTCCTGTGCTGGCCTGACAGAAATCTATCATATCCAGATACAAAATGCCATCAAAGTAAAATTCTATTCAATTTCCATGTTTGTGACTGGGAAGAAAAAAAACAGGAATAAAAGCACTATTAAGATGAGATAAGATGCTTTTACTAACATTTATTTTGTTGCATCAACAACACTCTCAGATGAAAGCTTTACTACTCCAAAATCGTTCAGATGGAATTAACTTTAAGCCACAGCTAAATAGGGAAAAAGCAGGAATAAAAGCAGTAGTAAGATGAGATAAGATGCTTTTACTAAGATTTAATGTGTTGCAGTAGCAACAACAGTTTAAGATGAAAGCCTAACTACCCCAGAATCATTCAGCTGGAATTAATTTTAAGTCACGGCTGAATAGGTTTGGACTATGAAAATCTAAAAAATAAAAAATTCTGAGGCTTTTTATATGAAACACAAAAAAGGTGTCAAAATGGTGCTCAGTAATTGACCTTATTAAATCTAATTAAACGTGTCTAGGCCTAAAGAGAGCAACGCAGTTGTCACATGACTGAAGTCTGACCTTCATGACAAATGCAACCTCCATGTGCTGATGAAGTCTGTGACGTCAGGGTGAAACTGAAGGTGGTTGGAAGAAATCATGGTGGTTACATTGGATTCAAGTATGAACTCTTTAATGGTGTCATTAATCTTACCTGTGAGTGTTTCACTGGTGATGCTTTTGATTGACAGCTCCTGGTTATTTAGTAATTTTTTTTTTACAAATTTTCTGAGGGATCAGGTCTTTGTTGGCACACTAGTGAGTGGGTCTCAGTGAGTCTATAAGAAAAGATCAACTTTATTAATCAATTTAGAGTATAAATGTGATATTGTCCTTCTTTTAATTGGAAGACTCACAAGAGAAAAGGTCAAAACGGAGGAGCTGAGATATCTCGACTTTTAGCCCTGACAGTGGGTCAATCTCCAAAACACTGGGCGCTGCACTTCCTGTGATGCAACTTGAAAGCATCTTGGGTTGGACACTCCTTGCCTGGTGAACACACACATCTTTAAAAAATGCATTTGCACAGTTTTTGGCACAGACCACAATCTGCAGTCTGCTCAGATAACAAGATGACATCAGTAGGGTCGTTGTTTTCAGAAGCTCCCTCTACAGCCGCAGAGGGTGTTGTACAACTGTCTCGCAGACTGAGGAGCACTCCTTGTGACACACAGACTGACACACACTCATTTGGTGTAAAATTCATGGAGAGTATATGAGATGTTTCAGCCACTGGACGAGTCTGTCCTCACCAAGGTGAAACAGAGAAAATGGCCGCTGAACACAAAACGTCATAAACAACCGATTAAAGTTTGTGAACAATGTCAAGCGATGAGCTAAGTACGCTGCACACGCAGCAGGATGTACATCTTTTGTTGGCTGGAAGTATAAAGTTATTTTATTAGGATTAGTCACATGGTAAGCAGCTGTTTCTTCAATCTACCGAGTGACCTAAATCCATGGAACGTAGCTACTAGCTTGTCCGGCAACAAAACCATCACTCCATTACATCTTTACACAGCAAAGAGCTGTTTGCTGCTATGTTAATTTTTCAAAATCTCACATATTAAACCTTAAAAATCACAACAGATAGAAAAAGCTTCAGCCCTCAAATACCTGCATCAAGATTTCGATGAAGCGCTTTGTAAGTTATGTAAATTGTGTTTCATTTCTGTGCTTCTCAGAACATGAAAGAACTTTTTTTCAGGATGAAGCCTGGAGAAAATCCAAGAACGTGAAATCGGAACAAGGGGGACTTCAAAATAATTATACACTGAACATTATGCATAAATTACAGTAGCAGCATCCAGAGAGCTGGCTATATATGGAACAGTACAGTATGTCTACTAACAGAATAATTGATGTTGTCCTGGGAAGGAATGGGGAACTTCAATTTGAGTTAATCCCACTGAATATGGTGGCACATTACACCATGTGACTACAGAGAATTGGCTCATTATCTGGTATTCAACTGCCAAGAACTGAAGGCTTACATTTAATTCTATAAATAATTCCCACCTCCAGCACAGGGAATATGATGAAGGAAATTTACTATGAAGAGTTTAACTCCAAATTAACTCTATACATATGGATGTCTTGGAAGTTGAAATACTCTGTGGGGACTTGTGAGGTTGTGCCAGTGCTACTGACTTCAGACACAGGATAATAGATGAGTCAAAATAAATGTATATTTTATGGAAATTCACAGTGGATTTGTACTGTAATGATTACACAATTTAGCCTTTGGGGCATGGGAAACCATACATCTAAGACTCCGCAACTCACTGTAGAATTAGATTACCAGATTATCATGGTCTAATTGGAGATTTTAGCATCCTCGGCTAATGAATATTTTGGAGCCAAATCAGTTGCAAACTGGGGTTATAACAGGATTTCTGCAGTAAGAATCCCAGCATTCCCAGCACTATTATTTTAGTATTCAGCTGGGGATTTATTGGTCGAAAACACTGCATTCATCTGATTCCACAATCACATCGGAGTGACAGTGCGACCGTCTCCCAAAAATGATATGTGCCCTCAAATGTAATGGAATCTGATTTTTTTCTCCCCACACAATAGGAAATGCCACATGGAGAATTCCCAAGCTTGAGGACCTTTTGCTTCCTGCCAAAAATACTCCCTGCCGATATTGGATAATTTCCGTGGGATGTCATGCCACTGAATTCCCAGACCTCCTCGCTATTATTGGGGGTTTGAATGCTGGACGGATCGGAAGGAAACGCTCCATCAAGTGTGACCCACTTAGCTGCTGGAGAGGCACCAAAGGACCACCATGGCAATTATTTAAACCTCCGCTTTATTATTCATAATTAGCAGAAGCTTACAGTGTGTGTGTGTGTGTATGTATATGTGTGAGTGTGTGTGTGTGTCTGATAAAGCTCTCTAAATAATATGCCACCTCTATGCAGGAAAAATAATAGAGAAGAACAATGTGTGCATATGTGTGTGTGTGGTAATGAGGTGTGTGAGTGTGAGTGTGTGTGTGTGTGTGTGTACGTGTGCTTGTAATGCTGTGCATGTGAGATTGTGTATGTACACGTGCATGTGTGTGTGTGTGTGTGTGTGTGTCAGTGCGTGTGGGTGCATTAATGTATGTGAACGTATGTACGTAGGTGTTTACATGAATTCATATGTACGTGTCTGTGTGTGTTACTGTGCTTTGTGTACAAATGAATGTGTGTATATGCATGCCAGTGGTGTATACGTGCATGAATGTGCGTACACTACCACACTTCTGAGCATCTTTGTGTCCTCTATGTGCGTTACCGTGCTACTTGCGTATGCATAAATATGTGTGTGTGCATGCAGGCTGGTGTCTGCGTAAGTAGTGTGTGCTTCTCACTGACAGCATGTGTGTCAGTTACCACACCTCTATGCATGTTTGCGTGTGTGTGTTATGCTGCTTCCAGTGTGTGTATGACGATGCATGTGCCTTTTCACGCATAGTACATGTACATGCATGAATGTGTGTAAGCTCCCACACCTGCATCTTTCAGTGTGCCTGCTTGTCTGTGTATGTGTGTGTTACCGTGCTACTTGTATGCGCATAAATATGTGTGTCTGTGCACGTATAGTGGAGTCTGGGCAGATTGTGTGTGTTTGGATCTATAGCACATGTGCTTGCGGGAATGTGTGTAAGCTGCCATACATCTGTGCATGTTTGTGTGTGTGTGTGTGTGTGTGTGTGTGTGTGTGTGTGTAATGAGACCCTCTTCACCAGCTGCCACTCCTGCGCAGAAGGCAGCAGTCGAGTCTCAGTGGAGTTCACATTCAGACTTCCTCTTATTATTCCCTCTCTTGTCTCTCAGGCCTCAGTAATTAGTGGCTGCTTTAATGAGACTAATATCACAACTCCAACCCGCAGTACACCACTCTGAACGATAAGAGGCTGATAAGTGTGTGTGGTGTGTGTGTCTGGCGTGTGATGTTTAAGGAGTGCCAGTGTGTACGTGTGACGGAGAATGAGTGCAAGGCAATGAGAGGTTGTTAAACGTGAAGCCTTGATCATCAAGTGCTGCGTAATTGAGTGTACTGTTGTGAGCAAGTGTGAAAGAGAGAGAATGGAAAAGGAAGTTGGAGTGTGTGTGTGTGTGTGAGAGAGAGAGAGAGAGAGAGACAGAGAGACAAAGATGGTCTACTATGCAATGATAATTCTCACACTGTCAAACATTATATTGCTTCATTTTGTATTTTTAATTTTTTTGTACCTATCTGGTCGACTTCTGTTCCAGTCTGTGATTACCAAAGTTTCCCACAATGCCTTGCAGATGAGAGTTTCATGTGTGGGTGGTGAGAGCAGTAGCGACAACAATGTGTTAAGTGGCAATATTTAAAGTAAAAGCACAAGGTATAGCAGCTGAGAAAGAGTGCAAGTTGTCCCTCATGCAAGGCAGCACCTCTGCTCTGCTCTTGTCTTTTTATTTTCATATAGATGTAGACTGAACAGGACTGAATAACTTCATTCCCCAGAGATCACATACCTGATGTCAGTAAGCTACAGCTAAAGAAGCTGAAATATAACAAAAACTCTTAGAGTTGAAAACATTTGCATGTAAAAAAAATGAAAAAAGGCTGATAGAAATGAATCCATGTCGATGTCGCAGTATCTGCTCCTGCTGTGGACAAAGCATACATGTCAAGCTGTCAGGCTGCTCACTTTCAACCCACTGATAAACTGCAGTGTTCACCTGTCACATAGGCAACCTCGGTCACTGCAGAAGCAACCCCATACACTAAGCTTTTTTTATTTTGGATTTAGTTGCAACACTTTGCATTTATTAGAATTATGCATACTGATACACGTTTCTGTTTTCTTGTAGAAGTTGAGAAATAATTGGAGAGTTCAGACTACAAACAATTTAACAACATAACCCTCTATGGGACGCCACTCCAAACCAACAAAAATATATCGGACTGACCGTCAACAAAAAAGTTCTGGAGTCTGAAAGACTTACAGACGGGTCACACTGTCAAAGCATCTGCTATTTGAGACAGTCGCTGCAGTGACGTCGCTGCACTCACATGGTCTCCGCTGTTTTCACTTCTCTGCCACTCTCAGATGCCACCAATTTGCGAAGGTTAAACAACCATTACCTGAGCATGATGCCAACAGTGTGCACCAGCACTGATCACATGCAAAGCTTCTATCCATTTGAATAGAACACAGACCTCCATGTCATCCATTATTATAATAATCACAATGTTCTAAGTTTAGATCAAGTTTGCGGCCATCTTTATTACAATAGCAGCTGATAAAAAGTGAACAAGGTGCACTTGGATACTTGGACCAGAGAGGACTCATTCATCTTATGAACAGGTAGAAATCTGCAATTAAATGTGATTATACATCAGAGTTACTGGGGCATGATTGAATATGTGACCTTCCTTTGCATAAATGCAGTTGATGGAAACACTGATTCACGTTTAAAATTGTTTTGAAAACCTGCACAAATGGGAAAATAAATAAATAAAACTACTGGGGAAATAAGTATATCTATCTCTGTAATTACCTTTGTGATTCCAGAGTGGAAGCCTGAAAGAAAACCCCTGCTCTGCTCCGAAGGGCTGCACTTTAAGTGCTGCAGGGTGATGCAGGATTTGCTTTTGATTCCACAAAAACAAGAGAGAGCTCGCGTGTGTGCAAGAGAGAGCCGGGAAGAATGTGTGTCTTTGAGTATTTCTGCAGTGATGAAATGTGAGTTCCAGATTGGTTGTAGTTGTAACAGTCAGAATACACATGTTGGCAGCGCCTCATCGACACCCTGCCGGGAGAAGGTCAGCGCCCCGCTGTTCCTGAGCACAGCAGCTGTGTCTGCAGGGAGATACGTCCTCATCAAATGTGCTTGATATTTGGGACACAAGCGTTCTGAGCCTGCCTGCTGAGAGTAACTGCAGTTAAATACGTAACAAATGAAGTTACATTTGAGTTTCTGTTCGGGTTCACTTTTTTAGCTTGCGGCCCTTCTCTCACTACGCCTTGTCTACATTGGGTTTGCTCATTTAAAAAAAAAAGATGGATCACATTAAAAATACTGTTTATGGTGTTTGAATAAGACAGCGCACCTACAAACTGCATCTTGTAATATGCTTTATTGCTTCAACAAAGACCATTGAGGACATCGGTCATGTCCTCCTGAGTCAAGTCCCTGTGGACCACATGAGTGTGGTAATATCTTCACCTTAGATTTGATTTCTGTTCTGATAAAACACAATTTATCGTTCTACCACCCACTGTTCTGTCACTGGGATGCCAGAAAAGCCACATGAATAGGATCGCGCTATGTGTATTTTGCCATGGCAATATTCAAATGAAGTCCTGTAAATCTGGCAGTTAAGATAGAAAACAATCTACGATGGAATAAATCCTTGAAAACTTAAAGTTTAACTTCATCACAAGGGTGAATTATAGTCCATTGTTGATGGTCTAGAAGATGGGATTTGGTGTTAAAGGGTCAACAGAAAAATGAAAATATCTGGTTAGCACTGTTGCTTCATGTGGAGTTTGTATGTTCTCCACTGGTCTGTATGGTTTCCTGCCACATGCCAAAAACATGCAGGTCTGGTGAACTGGATACTCCAGCTGTGAATACATGTATGATAAACAAATCCCTGAATCTGTGCATCCTGCATGTTCTTAACATCACTGAAGAAGCAGTCTACTCAAGACCCACATTTGTGGTCCAAAACGTTTTACAAACAATCATGGACGTGGGGAGCAGGGGCGCTGAGGGAGCTGCAGTCATTACATAGACTGAGTTTCTGTCGTCACCCCAACCTCCGGTTGACTTCCAGCGTCCCTGCAAATGATGTACACAAAAGAGGTTGTGGGATTCAAAACATCCAAGGAGTTTTAAAGGAGCAATTTGCCAATTTCACACATGAAGGCCTGTTTATTCGAGGAGTGCTACTCAGACTGTGAAACCACTTTCTTTCTTCTTCTGTGGCTTTCTGAAGTCTGAGAAAATAAACCCTGAGGATTTCACCAGGGATGCCTCTGCTTCAACTTCTTACCAGATAGTCTGGGTGACAAAATGTAGGCATCAGGTCTGAAAGATGTTGTCATTCATTTGGCAGGCATAGTTTAATATATTGTGCTCAAGTTGCATCATGGGAAGTGTAGGATCCAATGGCTTTTGGAGCTCGAACAAAAACTTTGGACTACATTTCAGGAGTATCTCTGCCTGCTTTAATTCTCACCACCAACTTTATGGAGCTGTAAAACTAAACTGCTGGAGTAGCTCTTTAAATGTGTTCACCAGAAATTGTATAAATGATATCAGTGAACTCCACACTCTTGTGGAGCTAAATGATGGGGGTTGTCATAGTAAAGTTCAGCCATTTTTTTTTCTGCTCCAGCTTTCTCAAGACAAAACTGCTTACTCACTGCAGCACAAGAAAAGCTTATATATATGATTGCACTTATGCAGCTTTTGCTTGGAGAAGCCATACCCGTAATCTGAATTAACGAGACCACACCGCAACTGATAATGCAAAGCATGCAAACACAAATACCCAGAGATAAGGTTAAACATATGCAACTTGTTCATTAATAAGCAGGGAGTGAAGATATTTTCTTCTGCACCCTAATTTCTGATTTAGACTAAAAATGCATGCTATTGTTTTTTTTACATAAATATTTTGCCTTGTGCAACTTTTAAAGCATAATGTCGCTGCCAGTTTTCTCACCCTCACCTCCATCCTTCTGCCTCTCCTCTTCCCTCCACCCCTCAGCACCGCTGGCCTCCACTGGCTGCTCTCAAAACAAATGCCCCTCTAACTCTCCCAAAGTTACGCGGAATAAATTGGAAAAATACTTTTTGACATGTTGAGTAATGCATCAAATCGTATTCTCTTTCCCCCAGCAGCCTGACTATTCTATTTCATCTGCAAGCCTTCTTCAGGCAAATGGATTGCTTCCATAATGCTCTCTTTATCAGGCTGACTGAGTAAGTGCTGCTGCTCGCTGTAAGCAGGGGAAGACCAACATGCACACTCACATATTCTCTCTTTCCCTGTCCAACTCTCACGGAGACAAATGTGCAGGCTCACCCTTACACACACACACCTACACACACGCATGCACGCTGCTAGCACGAGCTACATCCTTACTCTCTCCGTATGTCCTTGGTGTGGCGGCTCAGCTGTTAGAAGTAGATCACAGGGCTGGAGGATAACATGACACACAAAGCCTTTAAGCCCATTTAAATGTTCATAGGGTGTCTGTCAGAGGAGAGATGGTGTGTATCCGTGTAGGAAGTGTGTGTTTTTACTGTACATGCATGAGTGCGAATGAGAGTACATGCGGTGTGTGCTTGTGTGTGTGTGTGTGACGGGGAATCAGCATGTCACCCTTGTCTGAATCAACACGAGCATGCTTTGGTGCTGAGGCTTAGACTTGAGATGTTTTCTGTGTGTGTGTGTGTGTGTGTGTGTGTGTGTGAGTGCGTGTGTGTCTGTGTGTGTTTGGGTGTGTCAAAAGCACTGTGTGATATATCATTCAGCAGCTTAGCTGTCTAGTGCAGCAGCCTGTTCACCAAGGACGTATAAGACAAATACTGTAATATGCAGTGTTTGTGGATGGATGTGTGTGTGTGTGTGTGTGTGTGTGTGTGTGTGTGGCAGTGTGTGTGTGCATGTGAGTGCTTCCTTGAAACAAAAAGCTCCACTTGGAGATAAGTAATGCATCTTACTTCACGGGTGAGAACAGGTCACAGCAAAATGTGTACTGAATACATTTTTATTTCTGTATGTTTACAAGGATGGAGGTAATTACTGAACTTACTTTCAATTACTGTCATTACTGAAATTTAATTATTTTTGTGCTTTTGCAGGATTTTTATTCATTCATTTTAACTTAATTTTCAAGAGAGACAAATGTATTTCTGATACAGTGTTTTAATGTCACTACTGTTGGCTGTCTCCATGTTTCCAGGTTTTCCCTTGGTCCTGCAACAGACAAATTTCTTCCTGGGGCTAATGTGGTTTTGTTTGAATCTATTGAAACATTTCAAACAAAGATTACAAACCAAAGAGCCGCAGCTTTTGTTCTAGAAAGCTTTGGCTCAACTGGGAAAACTCCAAAGAAAAACATGTTCATCCTTAGAAATAGTCGTCAGGTGCCACTCCCATTGTCATTAGCCAAATGTGTGAAGCATGTCCTTTAAACTGAATCTTACTATAATGTTAAACAATTAGCTTTCCTTACAATAGTTGAAAGTGATAATGTGGCGTAATAATGGAAAAACTTGCAAAAACTACACAGAAAGTAGAACATATGATCAGAAGACAATGGCTTTACAGCCATATTATGGACTCACTGAGGCTGTATGCAGGTACAGTGGTGCATGGAGCCCAATGCCAATGTCAGCATGCTAACATGGTGTTGTTAAGTGGGCCAAATCTTCTTTTAGCCTGTTAGCATACTAACAGCTAGCAGTAAACACAAAGTACAGCTGAGGCAGTTCTGCAGGTATTTGGTCATAAACCTTAGTATTGGACAAAGTGAGATTAGACCTGATGATGGCTGATGAGCTCTAAACTCACTGGATTTCACCCTGAGGGGGACGGGAGACAATTCGTCCAAATGTTGTCAAGATGTCTCACACCAAACCTCATGTTAGCGAGAGAGAAGAAGTCAGGGGATCATCAAAGTAAATTGGATGCACAGTCTAGGCACTAGAAAATGACATGGCTGTCCATTCAGTAGCTGTTGACATATTTCAATCGGGACCAAAGTGGTGGGGTTAGAGATGGTGAGCACATCGTGTAATAACTTCTTTGATTTTGTGACTGTACATTCTGACTTGGGACATTTTTTTCAGACACAAAATGCCTTAACAGAGACTGCAGTAATAAGCCTAAATATGATATATGCTAACTGCATTTAATGTGTGTCATGAACACATTTTTGCATAGCATTTCAGCTGTGTGTGCTACAGCCCCCCCCAGACTTGGGGTCAGTTTCTGGTAGCAGGCCCTCTGCTTTAGTCAAGCATTTTAACTAACACAACTGTTGTTGAATGGATGGGAAGCCAGTGAGGGAGAGTGTATTGTTTTTTTCACTAGGAATGGGGGTCTTGATAAGTTAGAGTAAATATAACTGCTTATGCTTATGTTAAAAAAAAAAAAAAATCTATCTGTTAAAATAAGTATGTAGAGAAATGTGCTTCCATGGATAAGTGGTGATGAAATACAATTTGAACCAAACAACAAAAAAATAAATAAATCCATGAAGTTCATGAATTCCTTGTGTAGTAAGTAGGAGGAATAATGGTTAAATGATCTGCAAATAGCCATTCATTTCTAGCAAATCCAAGTAACAATCTGTGCCACAATTTGCAATTTCCCATGATTGTTTGGATGCTTTGCTAGAATACAGCTTTTAGAATATCTCACACCAAATGTGTGTTTCCATTTGCAAAACAGCAAAGAACCAGGCACCAAGAAGTAAGTACCCTCCTCAAACTCACTGGTGTGTGCAATACTGCTGTCTGAAAATCCTGTAACTGCAGTCTGATGGAATTTCACATTCTCCAAGAGGACTCTTTAACAAAGTTGGACAACTCAAGACTTTTTTTAGCAATCAGCTGTTGTGTTGCTGGAGTTGTGCATTGCCGCATAGTATCATAAAGTTAATGAGTCAACACAACAGAAATGCATTTCTATTCACACGATACCAAATTGACAAAATCCTGAGCAGGTGACTTCATCTGAAAGTTAAGTGAAGACATTTCAGGTTGTGGTCACTGCACTTTCAGTCTTGGAACACTTGATGGAAGTGGATCGCTCAAGCTGGATTAGAATCCATCTCCCAAGGCTTCAAGTTATGCGCAGCTGCGTTGACAGCGAGAGAAGCGACTGTTCGTTCAAAACAACAATGCATGGCAACTCCTAAAGAGGCTAGCATAAATGCTGCTGTAGCATCAGTTGTCAGCATTTTCTTCATTGGAAGAAAAGCAAAGAACGGTACTGAAGGCTTTTCTCCATGGATCTGATTTGAGCTGGTTGACGTCAGCTTCAGATAGACTTTCACACACAGATGGTTCATCCAGAAACAGGCCTAGTCCACATGGGACTGTTGCACTATGGTGGTGTAAGTATTATCTCATATGGTGAGATTGAAATGTGTGACACTCATAAAAAGTGTAAATCAACTCTTGCCCTCCAAAGAAATCAACAAACATTCAGGATGAGCACAGACCATAAATGCTAGTAAACTGCATTAAAGGCATATCCAACTCGTCCATATTATAAAGGAACAATTATCAAAGACAGCAGAGACCATTCAGTTCTACTTATTTAACTATTCAGCTATTGTAATTTTCCAGACACTCCCCAGACTAGATTTGTGAGTAAAATAAGCCTTCACTCTGACATGCAAACATAAATACACACAAGCACACCCACACACAAACACACACACACATTGTCATCTAATAGAACACTTTGTTCATGTAGTCTTGAATTTTCTGATTATACAGTCCCCCCCCCCCCCCCTTTTTTTTTTTTTTTCTAGCAGCATTACAGCATGACATTTCCTGTGCTGAATATTTTTAGACCCCTGTTGATTTCTTAATTTGGTTCTTGGGTTCACAGTCTCTGACATACTTGGTTCGCATCGTATGAAATTAATCGGCTAAAGCTCTCCTGAACAAAGTGATTAGAAATGGAACTCGCGGCAAACGGGATACACAACTGCTTCATTTTCCAGGAGGGATCCAGCAGGGAACGCTCTCTTTGACATCCCATTTTTGTAATAATTCTGGTGTTGAAAGCTTATGTCTACAGAGAACGATTGTTCAGAGAATAAATTATTCATCTGACAAGGTTTCCTGCATGCTTTTGGATAAATAGCATGTTTCATTTCATGTAGCTCGCTTGCACAAACACTCCAGTCAACATTAAAAGAGAGTTCTCCTGAAATACAGAACAAGAGTGACTACAAGATAGGGGTTCAGCAGACAGGAAAGACACCTGTATAGTGTGGGCAGGAGATCATTTTAATACTGAGCTCTAAACTGCATCAGCTGTATTTGTGTTGTGTCATTGGTCTTCATGTTTGAACATTTTGTCCCTGGTCTTTCCAGACTGAACAAATTCTGATCTCTAATCTGCACTTTCCTACTTCTTGGCCTTCCCTGTGAGCCCGTCACCCCAATACAGAGCCAGCCAGTGACTGTGATCAGTGCTGACTGTGTGTGTGCAAGTGACAGATGGCAGCTGTTGATATACTGTTGTTGTTTTTGTGTGTTATTCATTGTTTGGTATTATAAATTATAATCTTTAAAAAAGAATGAAATGTATCAAATGACAGCGTTTGAACTGTCACTCATAGTGATGAACCTATAGACAATTATCACCTGCATCTGCAGCTTTACAGTGAGTTTGAGCCCAGTAGCACAGCAGGTCATGAAATAGTCCCAAAATGTAATCTATAGTTTCATGTACATGGACAAGCATTTTTTTTGTTGGTTTGTTTGTTCCTCATGTAAGTCTGCATGACTTTCAAAATACTAAGAAAAAATGTACTATAAAAAAATGAAAAAGTCCAGATTGTGAGGTGGCCGGGGTGGCTGGGACCGACGGGTCAAAACAGAACTTTCACAACTTGGGCTCCACGCCCACGTGAAACTGCGACCATCACCTGAAATGTTTCTGAGAGACCTTTATTTTGAAAGTCTAAAAGGACGTTGCATATTAACTATTTCTAACTTGACTGCAGGACATCAGCCTCAGCCTACATGGTGTCAAAGCCCTGCTCTTTGCACAGCCAGTGAAACTAATCCTGGCAGCAATTACATTTCCTTCAAATTGTACTCGCAAAGCAAATGAGTAGACTACGCAGATATTTTGTGGGAGGCAGAGCTGGCGTTTGCACATGCTCAGGTGCTCATGAGCTTACGGTATTCTTACAGTGTGCTCAGACCAAACGTGAAGCGAATCTCTGCCTCGTGTCACTCACACAAGTTTGACCACAGGATTGTGTTTGTTTTCCCCAAACAGCCACCACTCCTGTAGACTGGCCATAAACCAGGAGGTGTCAGGCTTCCACACGTGTTTACACAAATGGAGCAAATTTTGCATATTCATGTAGCGCCATTTACATCACCCGGCGCAAATACACTCAAATTCTTTGTATTGACTTCGTATGTAATCACACTGTGCGAAAAATTCACTGTGAACACACCACCACATCCTTTAATCTCTTCAGCGGAGTGTGTGTGCTGTGTATGTGTGTGTCTAATAAAGTCTCCTCTGACGCTTTGCTTTCTCTAAATTCATTTGTGCAACAAACAACAAGCTAAATGCCAGGCGCATTCATCTCCTAATAAGCCGACACTAACACAGGGATTTTCATGAGGCAGGAAATAATTGCCTGTTCAAGTGCTTTTTCATAAGTTCCACGTCTAATTTGGCAACTCATGAAGTGTGTCATGGAGGAAGAGAGGGGAGAGAGGATCACAGCTTTTGCCTCCAGTCTACACTTCACCCAGAAAAGCCTTCTTCGTCTTCTTCTTCTTCTGCGTTTCCCACTTTTTTCTGCTTCGCTTTGTCTTTTCCGCCCTGAATCAAGTATTTCAAAACTCGCCTTCAATCAGATGTTTTTTACCTCAGAGGCCCCTTCCCCCTCCTCTCCCACCCACACCCCTATTTCCTCCACTGACATCCCTTTCAACAGCAACACAAGTCTTTCTTCTTTGACTTTCCAGTTCGCCAGCACGGTGTTAGTGCCTCTTTTTTTATGCTTAGTCGACAGCGTAGCAAGCCTCGTATCGTAAGGAGTCGGCGCCAAGGAGCGTCAGCGCGTCGTCTAAACTGTTGCGGATAAAGTATTATACAGCTGCGGCGGGTGAGGGGGAAAAAAAAAAAGCTGCAAAGCACATCATCTTCACTTGATCATCCCTCTAAATCCCCATGGCGCAGTGGCAGCAGGCAGGCATGCAGGGGAATTCTGAGAGGTCAGGACATAAAAAAAGGCAAAGAAAAGAGACGTGTCAGAGGGATGAGGCGGAGAGGAGAGGAGAGGAAATGAAACCGAGAGGGAGAGGGAGAGCAGGGATATGAAAGGCTGGAGCGGCGGTGGAGTGCCGGGATGATAACGTCAGGAGAAAACTGATGCAGAGTAACAATCCGGTTTATTTGTGCTTTGTCGACTGTGATCGACAGCCAGAGAGCAGCATCTGAAATCGCCGTGGAGGCAGGCGCTGCATAAACATGACGGCAGGGGGGCTGAACACATTACAAGCGGAGGAAGCTTCGTATACATGATGAACAGAAACGCTCGGAGAAGCCTTTGACAGCTGGCTGCGATACATATGAACCCGACATTAGCGCTGACTGCGAGTGCTTAAGCCCTGATGGCTTTATCACATGACATATGCTATTGCTGTAATGATGACATGAGTTGAATGTGGTACTAGGGAGGAGAGACAGCATTCACATACAGAACAGCATTGTTTAGTGGATGCTGACACGGATGCATAGACAGAGGCTGATGTACTTCAAGTTCAAGCAGAAATGTGATGCAGAGGGATCAAGAGGGGAGTTTATTAGGAGAGGAAGCAGCAGATACATACACAGAACAGGGCTGCTTCCAGAAGCTTTGTATTGGTATTGTTCAGAGTTTTGCTGATTCAATGAAACAGCAGATGCTCTGAGAAGGATTCAAAGTATTCCTGAGGAATACAGTAGAAACAAAAAGAAAAAAAAATGCTGTTTATTTCACCTTGGCTCTTATTTTTTGTGGTTTTTTTATCAATCACTTTTTGTTAGTTATGATAACACTGTACTCTCCAAAGATGACATGCAGGGACATCACTAAAATAAAGTCAGGCAGGGCAAGACAAGACAAGGCGTCACGCCATGAGACAGGCTGTCATGCCCTCCACCTCGGGCTCCGCCTAGTGGAGCATTCATCACTCTATTCCAGCCTACTCTGATGGGCTGGAGACACACCTGGTCCTGATTCTGGAGTAACTGATTGCAGCTGCGGCAAGGAGTGGCCTGTTCATCATTCTCCCCTCTATTTAAGAAGCCTGCTGACTACGACTCGACACCGGATCGTAAAAGCTCATCAGTTAGTCTGTCTGTTGGTAGTAATCATAGATTATCTTGCTGAAAAGGAATACGCTCTAACTCTGGTTTTTGTGCTCTAGATTCCCTCCTCGCTGCCTGGTCTCATCTGCCATACTGCAACCTGTTTTGCTGCATTTCCTGGCTCCATTTCCACATCATCCACCTCCACCCTCTGCCATCCAGGAACCCTCCAGCCCTGCGTCCAGCCTGTACTCTTCGGCCCCCACCTATTACCCCTTGGTATTGTGTTCAGTTCTTGGCTCGTCCAGCCAATAAACCTAGGTTAGGTATTTTCTGTTAGTGTTTATAGTGTTTTGGTTATTGTTGTACAAAGTAGTTCTCATTAGTTATCCCTCCATATTGTTTTCCCCACTAGACCGTTAGAGGTCTGTGTTGGTTTTCAGTTGTTGTAATTTTCGGTTTAGTATTGTCTTTTCCCGTTAGAGGGCGCTAGTAGTTTATGTCTATTTAGTTTTCCTATGCCCTGTCTGCATAGCGTTTTCTGTTATAAATAAAACTCATTATTTGCCAAACCTGCGTCTGCCGTGTCTGTGTCTGCACCTGAGCCTCTGAACCCCGAAACATGACACAGGCTGTAAACAAACCAACATCTCAGCCTTTATTTGGGGGTAAAACTGTAAGCGAGTGAACCTTAAATGTCAGTAATAATCCCTTGTTGAACTGGAAACCTGTGTCTGTGTACTATTCACAATATATGTCAAAGGTGAAGGAAGCTGCTCTGTAAACTGTCAAAAAAAGTATGTTTTTTTTGCAAAACAGCCACCAAAAATTGTTCAATCTGGTGTGTTTCTGGGAGGAGAGGAGCTCTCATTGGAAAACAAGTTCAAATATCTTGGAGTCATCCTGGACTCGACACTCTCATTCAGGAAACACATTAAAAAGGTATCTCGGTTAAACACAACCTGGCAAACTTCAGACAAATAAGGAGCTCATTAGCTAATACTGCTGCTGGAACAGTCTTCTCTCCACAGTAAGGGAAGGTCTTACATATTCCTCATTTAAAGGAAAGCTCAAAGGCTGGTTAAAGGATGACCAGAAGTGTGTCCATTAAGCAGACTGAGACCACTGGATCTGGTTAAGTTGGACTGTACTCAAATGTGTGCTTGTGAATGTAATTTTGAAATGTGTATTTTGTAATTGTATATTTATGTAATGTGTACTTCCATGTTTTTAATGTGTACTTCCTTGTTGTTTTATTAGGCAACTAACATTCTGCCCAAGGACTACAGTTGAAAATTAACTAGCTGTGCACTGTCCTAAATAAATAATAATAATAATAAAAAACTGTAATGGAGGATTAGAACTTTACCATTTGTGTTTGGGCTCTGTTTCATTTAGACCACTGAATGTCAATGTCCATCGATGCGTAAACGTCTAGAAATCTGCTTAGAAATATATTTATTAAAAACACTGCTTGTAGCATTGTCTGTACATCACTGGGTAGATTACCAACAGGAGCTGCTACTAGCTAATTTAGCATCCTTTAAACGGTGCTAATATCCAAAAATGAAACAGGGCTCAAGTGGTAGCCCGCAGCTGACTCGGTGAATCCACAGTAACATTATAAATCCTGTTTACATTCTCCAAATCCCTGCATGGGGCGTGAGGTAGTTGTATCGATTTTGCTTGACTTTGAAAATCCCCGGTGTAACCAGTAAAATAGAGCAGATGCAGTAAATACCCTCTTTGTGCGAGTCAGCCTGATCTGACTTGAACATGTTTGATATTCGTGTGACTCCAGCGTGTGGGAGAGGCAGCTGGAGGGGACAGGAGAGAGGAAATGTGACCAAACCCCAGAAGTCAAAGGTAAAAAAGAGTGAGAGAGACAAACAGAGTGATGTGTTCGTCTCTGACAGCGGGCCGGGGGAATTACATTTCAGCTCACTCGCTTGTGTTGACAGTGTTTGCACACCAGCGTTCACGGCTTTGCGTGGTTGTCATTGAACTGTCGATGTTAAAGCTTTCCATTATTCTATTCTATTATTCAGATTTCCCAACCAACTGGACCTTGAGATCCTCAAGCTCAAACCATTGTGAGAAGAAATTTCTTTTAATGTTGGCTTGTTGACAGCAGCGGTTGTTTTTTCACTGAATAGTGCTGAATAGCCTTGAAGGCCCTCCATTGCGCGGTGTTGCCATATGTCATTGTACCCTTTCTTTGCATGTTCCTGAAAATATTTTAAATAAACACTGATTGGCCTTTCCAAAGAGGGTGGGGCATTGTTGTAACCAGCTAGGATGAGGTCACATGACATTTACATTCCCCAAAGTCTTGCTCTTTCCCGGGATCATGTTGATGACCTTAAGTTACTGAGGAAGGGCTCCTCAATCTTCCTTTTTTTCATATCTCACAAAATGTTGAAAGGATGTGTGCTAGGTTATGACCTGTTTTTATCACGTAAAGCTTGTTACAATGAAATTGTGGTCTTTATTAAAGAAATTTAGTATGTTGCCAAGCGGCAACATTGTGGGGCAGTTAAACTATGCAGTCAGTCGAGAGATTCCTGACACAAAGGGGAAGGAGACAGGTGTGTGCTGTTTTACATTCAGATTGCATGTGTGTTTCATGCATTTTTGAATTTAATGGATGGTGCAACAGCGTCACAGTCCGTGAAGAAAACTGAGACAAAGTAATCTGTCCTTTCCTGCTTTTATTTATTTTATTTAGTAGAAAAGGCTGAAAATATAAAATGACAAAAATGGAAATCAATCCCTGCTGTTCTCAAATGGAAAGCCATCAATGTTATGATCCAGTTGGTTCAGTTTTGTCATTTTCTGTTTTGCGTTGAAGGTTCACCTCATCTGTCATCTGCTGCTTTACTTCCTGTGTTTTCCCGCCCTAGTGATCGTTTGATTTGTTTCACCTGTGTCTCATTAGTTGTCCTCCCCTGTGCATTTAAGTCCGTGTTTCCCCCCAGTCTTTGTCTCACAGTGGACTGTTCCCTCACCTGTCTGTAAGCCTGGAATTTATTATTTTAATAAATTTGTTGAACTGCACCAGTCCTGCCGTGTGGTCTGCATAAACTCAAAATGACCAAAGTTGAACCTCCATGCTCAGTCATTATGTTCCCTGTTCCTCATCCAAACATTACCTGTGAATCCTTGAGGCTAAAAAAACTTTTCACATTTTCTCAGAAAACATTTGCAAAGCCATTTTTAAATATTAAGACCTTATCTATCCCAGTTTTATTGGTAGACATCGCCTATCTTTGATACAATTACCACTTTGGTATGGCAATTCATAAATACAAAAATAACTTTTTTTCAGCAATAAAGAAAATAGACAAGCATGTTCTTCTGAGCAGGTCCTGAATGCTGCTTTCCAAGAGAAATGTAAAACAGCAGTGTCATTTTGTCTGGAATAATTCATAGAGATGAAGGAAAACCTCAACGACAGCAAGTGTCTGTGTGCTTTGGCCTTCATGGTGGACATTAAGAACCTCTCAGAGCTGAACCTGGAGCTCCAGCAGCTTCTCAGCTCTCTGCTTTCAAATGAGAAATCGTTTTAGAGAAATTAAAGCTGCGGCAACTGGAAAGAGGAAACACTGCATTTTCCTGCTCTGCAAGAACAAAAGCTGCTCTGACATCTGAATCTGCTGCTGAGTGTGAAAACTCCTTCAGACATTTGGTCAGAGGTTTCGGAACATGAGAAGGAAACAAAAGGAACTGAACATATTTGCTGTTTAATGTGGATTCAGCTGATGTTGCTGACAACTGATCAATTATAAACTGTAAACCAACTAATAACAGTTCTCATGCAAAGACTGCTCAAGACTGACTGACCCAATCCTGGCAAACCAGCTGCGAGTAGCATCATCATCATCACAACCATCCTCAAAGGATGTCATATAAATTGAAATGGCCCTTGATATGAAAAAGACTCCCCACCCCTGCTCTACTGTGTGTGCGTGCGTGTGCGTGTTAGACGAACATAAGGTACCAGCTCAAAAAAGACATCGCGCCATGTATCAACGAGTGGTCAGGAAGTCCACCAGATGGCTTCAAGTCACTGCCTGCAAGGTAATCGCAGTATTTTGTCTACCCTTCTGTAAGTGCAGCATTACACACCCCATTCACTGACCAAACTGTCAAACGTTGAATTGCATTGTGGGTAATGTAGGCACCAGGTTTTGAAAAGAGAAGAATGTGTGGACTAACTGTGGTATGATGACCTCTCTGGTTCTACTTCATTGGCTTTGGTCCATTTTATTATTATTTTTTTAACCCATCATGTGTCCAGTAGTAGTCCAGTGTTCTAGTAGTGCAGTGCTAAATGGATAACTAAACATAAAATAAATAGTGTCCAAATGATGATGAATCAGTACGTTTTCAAGCTCTATATAAACACAATACACCTAATACTAATACAACATGTACTCAGGGAAACTTTGATAGTTAAATGGAGAAACAAATGTAAGATGTAATAAATCTCACATGAATAAACTGCTGAATTAGACAACCATGTCAGAACTGTCAAAGACTGCCTGCATGGATCAGCACTATGCATATATTACTTCAAGGCTCTGAACACCCAAGAGTTATCCCATGTAATCATTTTCCAGCAGTTTTACTGAGAGTGTTATAGGTTATTAATGTTATTAATGCCCACCATTATGCATGGGAAGTGAACCCATGACTTTCCAAAGTCAAATTTACGCAGGCTAAATCAGGTTAATTTTTCAGGAAGGGATTAAAAAGCTGGGCTCCAGCTGAATAAATGTATCCTGACACCTTGCTTTAACGTAGATATCAAACTGAACCTTTTCCACCCTGTTAAAGGTAATCCTGAGAGTCTATGTCTCTGAATGGCTTTGTTTTGTTTTGGGGGAGGGGGGGTCAACCTGATTAAATGTACTTCTACTTCATCTACTTTTAACAAGAAATTTTCTATAGAACATCTGAATGTACTTTTCCAAAAGTTGTTGTCTGCTTAACTGATTATATGAACTGTATCTAAAGTAAAAGAGTGAGCATGTGCACCTTTCTGACCAGTGCTTATTATTTGTATCTGTTCAGCCTATAAAATGATCTGTCTTTGTGTCTGCATTCGGAGAGAAGAACTAAGTTTCATGTACTGTCTGGTTACTGTATGACAGTAACAATGTTACTGTATGACTATATATGTATATATATATATATATATATATATATTGCCCATAGTTCATGTAAAATAAACACAGGACAATATTAAAAGAATAGAATTTAAAAAGAGCATCAAAATAGGCTAAAATATAATAAGACAGATTGAACAGGAAAGTAAAAATTACAGCAGCTAAAATGCAGCTCTGAAGAAATAGTCCCAGTCCTTAAATAAAAAGCAGTGGTGAACAGAGAAGAATGAAATGCTGATGTCGTTGCCTCGTGGCCACAGTAGAACATTTCTGCCAGGACAGAAATTTTTTATGATTTTAAAAAGTGCCCGAACACTTTTCAGCTGTTTCCCCTGTGAGTCCACACTTCACTGGGCTGATCGTATGTAGCCTGTGTCATTAGGTGTTCGACAAAAGCATTTCTACCACCATTTACTACATCAATTCTCCATCAAGCAAAACCGTTTCTGCCTCAAATGAGCATCGAAGCTACTTTGTGATATTGAGCAAAATGTATTGACTTTCACTTTGTCCATTTCTTTTCAAATTTGACTCCTCGCATTTTGAATCAAACACTCGAATGGGAGGCCCGCGAGAGAGAGCAGGAGAGAGGAAGAAAGGAAGAGCACAGGGTGGTGTGAGGACACCGGATAATGCTACTTCTACACACACACAAACACGTGAGCAAACACACACACACACACACAGCAGATGACAGAGCTATCTATTTGGACCAGAACAAGGTCATGTACTGACCGCTGGCCCTATTCCATCTAACTCATTTTTTCACCCCCTGTTCCTCTGTGCTTCTTAAAGAAATACACCAAGCGTTTGCGTAAAGGCGCTGTTTGATCTACCGCTGGGCAACAAGAGGCCGGTTTGGCACAATATCAAACATCCGCAGTAGTGTCATTCATGTTTGAATTTTGCCTCCAGCCATCCATTTGCAAACACAAAGTTAGGCTACTGACATGCTAAAATAGCCTGTTGTAGCCGCACTGCTTCAATATACTGGGTCTTATGCTGCAAAATGTGGCATAAAATGTGTTGCTGAAATGAATTTTCTCTCCTCATTTCTCATTGGCGCGGCACTGAGCTGCTCAGCCGGCTGTGTGATGTGATTATGTAAAGATAAGCACACGTCAGCTTCAGTTTGAGGCAGAGTGAACATTTCCTTTCCCTTACATGTTGAACATGTGCAGTTCTTGTGAGGATGTTCTTCCTGTACAAAAGTAAAATACACAAAAGACAGTATGTTTGTTTTTTTTTTTTTCTCCAGAAACTGAAGCCTGACTGATGCTTGGCTCAGAACTGGCTTCAGATTTTTTTTTTTTTTTTTTTTTTTTTTTTTTTCGTTTTTCTGAGTTTTGGGAAAGTCCACAGGTGTTACCCACCACTACAGCAGCTGACCAGGGTTTGAACAGCACACTGGAACAACATGTCACCTTTAACCTCACGGAAGGTGATATTAAAGTACATGACAGATGTGAAGGAATATTTTGGCAAATTCTGAGAGCACAATATCAAAAATAGTTTCAGAAAAGGTTGTGAGGTTTTACAGTATCATAGGTAAAGTTCATGAAAATAATAAGATGAAGACACTACCAATTGAAAACATAATTATTAAAATGGGGGAAAAAAACTGTTTGCTATTGGAATAACAAAACATAGGCTAAGCTGGTGTTGCAAGCCACATCCTTGCCTACAGCTGTCCAACTGTTCATACTGAGGTCAATGAAAAGTGTTTGAGGGGGAAATTATGACTCATGCTGGTGATGGATAACTATTGCTCCTTCTCTCTGACTCAAGCATTCCAGGCCTGGTCAGAGGTAATCAATATGTGCAATCATATGTAAAGACATTAAAGTTCTTCTAGGAAAAAAGGCCTTGTTGAGGGGTGGCACCATGCTGCACAAGGTATTAATAATTTAATAAAGCTGCATTGGCCAATAAAGAAATAAAGCCAAGATAGATAGATATACTTTATTTATCCCAAGCTGGGAAATTGTGGAAAGGGGATACTGTAAGGGAAAGGTAGAAGAGGTGAGCTGCCTGTAGTTTTGATATCTCGCAATGTCTAATGTTTTAATACCACTGTTATTTAAGTAAAAAGAAAGTTTAAGTAAAAAAAACTGCGGTTACTCAAGAATGGCAATCCATATAATTGGGGCCGCTTGTGGCTATTCAGTCAATAAGACAACCACCCACTTCCCAGCAAGACATAATGGCCCACATTTTTCACAAGTAGTGGAACCCACCACTCTGCGTGTGAGGGCTCAGTTATATACGCATTGAAAAAAGTGAATCCAGCGATCTTGGTAATTCCCTGAATGAACTGACTTTGGTCTGAAAATCGATTTAGTCAGCACATAGAGTTAGGGTTACATTTTTGTGAACTTTGGTGAAATAAGAATTTGGGCCATTGACTATTTACTTACAGTGCTGACATGAGGGAATGGCCAGACAATGGAGGAAGCTGTCATAGAAGATGAGTGGCATAACACACAAAATCAGCCAGCACATCACCAAGCTTTCACCAACACATGTTTTTTTTTGCAGTGATGAGAAGGAATGTCACTGTGCCACGTTTTGGTGTGACCAAGCACTCAGGCTATATCCCAAAGTTCAGGTCACACCAGCTGAACACAAGCATGATAACACCCTCACACATGAAGTCACAAGCACTGCAAAGCGCCAAGCAAAATGTCAACAACTTTTAAGTGCAAACCATTTAAATGTCTTTGCCAAGGGCCTGTGGCAACACCTCTTTGGTTCAAACTCTTCACACTAGAGCGAGGATGAACATAGATGCACACAGACCCCATTTACATGTGTCCGGGTTCATCTATATCTGAAAACCTTACCTGGACAAGGAAAAAGGCACAATGCATTGCATTCAGACGCTGATCGGATCAGCCACACCACACCTGGAGGTGGATATCAATCAGGTAAATCTGTGATTTGTACAGTTTGGCGGCATTCTCAGAAAACAAATGTGGGAAACATGCTGAATGGGCACCTAAGCCCGCATCTTCCTGCATCTCAAGCTGATTATCAAAAAGATGAGCCTTCTCTCAGCATGCATCACTTCGGGGGACTCACAGGGGACCGCTACAATATGTCACGTAGCCAGTGTAGGTTGTTGAGCTAGCACTACCTTCTCAGAGTGTAAGTACAGTCTAGTAGGCTAGCCCATCAAAAAGTCCACTATGAGTACCTACAGCTGTCACCTGACCCTTGCACTGCACGTCTGAGGGGTCCCTCAAGAGTATTCTCAATCATTTGCTTGACCTGCGAAGCGCTGTGTTTGATGAAAAGTTCACCAGATCCAGCTAACAAATTAGCATATTGAGATAAAAACATAATGGGAGCAGAATGGACATAACAAGAATGCTTATTACCAGGTGTACATGCAACAGCCTCATCATCATTCGCTGTCCACATAGCACACCCAGATACAGGTCACGTGTTAATGCAAAACTGACTTTTGGTTGCAGCTCTCGCTCTGACTAACTAAAGTAACCAAAACCTCCTCCTCATTGTTTTATCTACCAGCAATACTGACCAGCTTTTTCCAACACCTCTCCCTCCACCAGTGCCAGTGAGCAGTTGTTGCGCACATGTTTAGACGACCTGTTTTGTTTTATTTTCTATCTCTGTGCGCCCACAGTCCCACCTGTGTCTAATTACTCCAATAAAATCATCCAACAGTTTTGAACAATGCTGTGCTCAAATAAAACTGCTTTTCGCTCATTAGCTGAATCACAGCTGGTTTGCACATTCGATGTGTGCTCAGACTGAGCGCAAAGTGAATTTTCACCTCGCTTTATTTACGCACATTTGACTGCAGGATAGGTTGTGTGTGAATTATGTTCATTGGTAGCTTGCAGTGTGTGGGTGTGCTTTGGATAAAAGTGGCACATAAATGCAGCCATTTGCCCAAAACATCCAATGTACCGACTAATATCACCAACCACGTGCAGAGCTTACCAGGAACTGGTCTCATCACTGTCTTTGCACAGGGCAGAGGCGAGACATGTGGCCGGGGGAGACCTCCTCCATACGCCCCAACCTGTCGCAGCCATAGATCTTCCTAACAGCTGTAAAGACCTTAAACTAGGCTACGGAGTTAGACGCCACACCTGCAGACAGTTTTTAGCAACACAACTGACGGAGCGGCTCCGGGTGGGGAGCCACGGTGTGCTCTGGAGCTGCATTATGCTGAGGACTCTGAGAATCACCCAACAGCCATCTGCCTCGGAGCTTTACGCTCACTTTTTCACTTTCTGCTTTTCCTTCCTCCCCGTTTCTCCCGAGTTATTTCTCACATCTTTCTCATATATCCTTTATCTTCTCTTCACAGACTCTTTCCGTCCTCATTTTTCTTTCTTTCTCCCTTACAATTGTGCATCGCCTCTTTTTTCTGTGTCTTTTCTCCTTCTCGTCTCGTCCTCCCTCTCCTCCTCCCTCCTCCTCAGGTAAACCATCAGCTTCCTGACTCCTTCTTTTTTTTGCCGTGGGGGTACGACAGCCCTTTGAACCTTTCCTTCCTGAATCTCTCACTCTCATTCTCTCAGTCTCTCTCCTTCTCTCTACCTTTCGCACTTCACTTCTCTCTCTCTCTCTCTCTCTCCCACAAACACTTTTTTCTCTCTGACCTGGTTCTGTTGGATCCTGCTGGAAGGCCTGATGTTCACGCTAGCACAGCTCGGCACATGCACAAACAGACACACACACACACACACACACACACAGATTTGGAAAGAGAGAACAGCAACACACAATGCTCATCCAAGGTCATCAGGTGCACACGTATGCACACAAGTCTAAATACATACGCAAATACATGTGCACCCGCACAGTCATAAGCTTATGGGATTACACTTTGTGTGTTTAGTTTTATTTTGAATGTCCACAGTGAAGTTGTAGGTAAAATAAACTTCTTTTGTTACACATAAAAGATATAAGCTGTATGCCCCTGTTATTTAAGGTAAATTGTACCTTAAGCCCACAGGAACAGTGCATTGCTATGGGCCACAGTATATCCCTGGACACAATCCTTCCAGCTAGAGCAGCAAAGGACTCTTTGTGTTATATAAAGTTTAAGTTTGTGCCAGTAATGGCCCGAATGACAGAGCAATCTTTTTTGCCACCCAAGCAACTTCCATTAGAATGAATGGGGCTCCATCTTTAACCATGGTAAGCAGTCTTTTTTTTTTTTTTTGACCTAAGCAATTTAGCTGTTTAACGTGCACAATTTATTTTAAGATAAAAACACAAGGCTGGAGCTGAAAGTTCATTAGCTGATCAGTAATCAGCAGAAAACTGCTGCTTTGTACCATTGTAAACTGAATACATTTGAGTGTCTGACTGTTGGACAGACAAACCAAACAGCAATTATGAAGATTTCAAGGAGATTTAGTTGTGCATTTTTAATTAATTTTGGAAATTATGTGGTAAATTATATATAAAAAAATATATTTCACTGTGAGAAAACTGTGAGTTGCAGCCAAAACACATTCTTAATTATAGCAAGTGAGGACATAGATTGAAGATGTACATCTAAATGAATTCTATAATCAGAAGAAGCTCTTTTTTCTATTTATGAACTATGGGAACCTACCTTAAAAAGATGATGATGAGAATGTCTTTGGGAATAATTTGTAATTAATTATCAATAATTGTTTTAAACAATGTGGATATTGCAGTAAAAACAACTGCAGTAACAAACATATAGACAGCAAGTGTGTGGTGTCGATGACTGTGTGTGTGTGTGTCAGAGAGAGAGAGGGAGGAGAGACAGAGTGAGAAGGCAAGATGGCCGATGTGACCACAGGGACGTGGTTCGTGTGTCTCTGACTTCGAGGTGACGTGGAGCCAAGCTGAGTTACGCTTCCACACTATCTGTGCATTTAAGGTGTATGTGCATATGTGGGCTTATTAAAGAGAGGGAGGGCGAGGCACTCAAAGCACAGCAGAGGAGATCCTAACTGAAAGCTGACGTTAATGGAATTAAAGTGGGGTGGAGAAGTTCTCCTCTGTCTTGAAGAAAGCATGTAATCCATATCTTCCCTCTGCAGGCCAGGTGAGATTGCCGAACTTTCTCAGGATCCAGGCGTGTTCAGAGTTGCAGGACTGTTGCCTCGGCTAGTTAAAGCACAGACCTCCTGCAGCAGCCTGAACCAGTAGGAAGGGGGACGCAGTGGGGCTCCTTGATTCTTGCATTGAAGTCATGGCCATGTCGCACACTCTTACATACATACATCTCCTTGTTCACCCATGTGGTGAGGTCCCAACACAAGTATCATGAAATATACACACGGTACATACAGGGAGCATTTTTAAAAGCCTTCTGCACCAGCATCCTCCTGTTTGGGTCACACAGTTTTTGAAGTAATGCTGTAATAATTAAACACATTTGTATTAAACAGTAAAAGCTGCGATGAAGCAGCCTTCTAACACAAATGCTTCCAAGCTCCAAAGCTAACTATTAGTAAGATGCCTTTCTGACCCAGATCTGGAGCCCTGTTTTAACCTGCTTAAATCTCTTTGTCCCATCTCTCACTTCATTTGGAACGCCCCATTTAATGAATAACACTGCATAACTCCAGCAGTCAACATTAATTTAATTTCTGTCCAAGCCACACAACAGGGTCAGAGCGTGTTACGTACTTTCAGAACGAGTCTGCGTCTGTGAATGTCCTTGTGGAGGGGAGAAAGAGAAATGATGTGTACACAAATAATCTATCACGGGTTACAGGGGGTTAATTAAGTGTTTAATGTGTCAGACTAGTGCAAGATTAGATTTCTGGTATTATTATAAATGTTGAGTGTGTGTGTGTGTGTGTGTGTGTGTCTGTGCGTGTGTGAGAAAGATAGTGCTGTACTGTATTCAAGTCCCTCTTGACATGTGGTGACCCAACTAAATTGAAGCCATTTTAAATTGATATTTAGCCCTGAGAGAATATAAACTGTTGTCATGAAGAAACCCACTGCTCCACTTTACTGCTACCGTGTGTGTGTGTGTGTGCGTGCGTGTGCGCGTGCATAGGTTTATCTGTGATTCATATCAATTGGCATCAGGCGAAGTCACAATAAGACTAAACTCTGAACCGCACTGGCTGCAGTTCAGTTATAGAAGTAACACAGGTATATAAATAGTACTGCTGGAGGCCTGTGCAGGCAGGTGGAGTGGGCACAAGTACTGATACGCTAGCAGGCGATTAAGGGCGTCTCTACATCCAATTAATGCATGTCTGCGCAGTGATAAACATCACCAGAGCTGCTGTGTTGAAGTTTAAAACCTACATCAGCTTGCCAAAAAGTTCCAGTGAGATATAAACTAAAAACAAGAAGGCTAAACCCCTTTTTCTCAGTAATTCACAGGCCAGATTATTATTTTGATTATTAATTCATCATCACGGGGTTTCTCTCATCGCAAATAACAGTTTAAAATGTTGTTTGATCATGAAACAGTATTTTTATTCGGTATAACTTCAGTATGAGAGACTGAACCAGACCTCGTGACAGCGATCATTATTGAGGACTCTAAATCATGGTGTGTCACTGAGCCAACATTTTCATGGTTTTCTGGCTTCACAGAGATGTTGAAGAGGATTTTACACACAAATGTTGACCCGTGGCAGTCTACAGTCACTGACAGTCCCAGCACAGATGAAAGGAGTTTTCAGGTGACACAGGTCTGATATTTGCACAGTCTCTGTGTCACCTGACCCAGTGGGCCCTGAACGTCACGACCCCCAAAAGCTGCTTTGAACAACTCAGAAGGGACTTGCTTCGTTGAAATGTGAAACATTTGATGTCTATTTATGAGCTGTGGATGTGTGAATTATTTTACAGATTGTCACTTTAGTTTATTCGTGTTTCTTTTTATTTCCTTGCCCTGGCTGCAGCACAGATGAAAAGGGTGGCAGCTCGATGCCCAGAGCCAAAACATTCAGTGCAGTGTGTGTGTGTGTGTGTGTGTGTGGAGCCGCCCGGCCATGGTTTGGGATGTGCGTGTCTAAAATGTCTTTTTTTGTAAACATAATCAGCCCGGCTCGAAGTCTGACTTCATCGTGGCCCATGGCCTCTTTTCATTTGAGCCAAAAACTCAAAAAAAAATAAAAAAGTTTCAAGTCACAGAGTTCACTGTGATGAGTTACATTTCCTCAAGTCGGGGGGCAGGGATATTTGTAACCTCACATCTGGATGTGTCTTGGTAAAGTTCTTGGGGGGAAACCGAGTTTACAATGAGATTAGATGCTTTGAGTCACTGGCATCGCAGGAATAATAACACACTGTGAGGACTTTCTGAGGGTTTTCATTAACTTTTGGCATTTCCTCTGGACAAAAATGGTGTTTTTCACCATAAACATTGCTGCATTTTTGAGGCCATTTAAATGATGTTTGCTTAAAACGGCAGTAAGTGAATACAGTGCACTAGATTGCAAAAGGGGACTGGCACAGCCACGGTGTTTCACACCAGCTGTTTGCATGATGTCTCTTCATAGGGCCCAGTCTTGGCTCGGCTCCATCTTTGAAAAATGGATGTTGAATTAAAGGGTCCCCATCAAGAATTACACACATAATCACCAACACAATGACACTGGGTCAGCTTTGGACATGATTTTCCAAGTAAGGACACAGTGGAGAGAGTAATGGTGCCAAACTTCACTGTAGCACGAGGCATTGTATAACAATCATTGTGTGTGTGTGTGTGTGTGTGTGTGTGTGTGTGTGTGTGTGTGTGTAGACTAATGGCTACAATGTGCCTGGAAAGAAACCTCAACCTTGGCCAAAATCTCTGCACAACCACCATGGTTAGAAAAAAAAAATGGATGGACGGACCTTTTAAAATAACATTATTTTCAATTTCTGCCACTGACATTTAAAGTGCATGAATCACATCGCACCAGATTGTGAAAGTTCAAGGACACAAAGAGAAACTCCCACACAGCCGTGAAAACAGGTCTAACCAGGCAAACGGAGTAAAAACGCCAGCGTGAGTGTTCCAGCGGTGTGTGTGGGCTCGGCGCTAATGTTCACAATGAATGCTTTTATATTTTAAATGGAAATAAGCCTGTATTCTAGCTCTGTTTGCTCCGTGCACACACAGCGGATGATACCAGCATTTAGCGCAGCTCTCAGCGGTGACTCAGCAGCGAGGCCAGCTGACGAGCATCTGCATTCAGGTGAAAATAATCAGTTTGTGCACGGACAGCTCACCTCAGAGAGACAAACATGTGACGAAAGCCGGAGTTCTGTGATGCAATGCGTTACCAAAATGTGTTTGAAAGTCCTCTGCAGTGTCCCCTGCCAGGAGGTGATAATAGATGACTCCTTCCTCCGTGTGCCACTGACTGACTGTGATGGCTCCTGTATTGATTGACGAGGTTTTTTTTTCTCTTCTGCTTTTTTTTTTCAAGGGCCCTCTCAGCTGAATGATAGCTGCAGCTGCTTCTCTCATCGACCTGACACCGTTTCAAGGTTTTTCCACAAATCCCCAATGTGCGCTCCAGCAGTCTCCACCATCCATCCTGATGGCCAAAGCTGTAGGAGTTGATATATAGGAGCATTATTGTCTTCAGTAGGAGACAGGGATTGACATGAGTGGGTCGATGTGGATCACAAGCACTGTGGGTAACAATGTGCCCCACGGATGACAAAAGTATGACACAAAGGACAGAGACGGCCAAATTTCCACACCGGCTCCTTGTTTAACCGCCGCAGTCGGTGTGTAAACATCCTTGTCGACACAGTGACTCTACAATAAGACATGACGCTAACTTTACACCAACGCCACAGGTTCCCCCGACAGGGCAGCTGATTTGATTAGATTTCAGAGTCCCTCGCTGCATTCATTTCAATATTAATGAGCGAAAACTCATTAGTCCATATAACCTCACAGTCTCACAGACTCACAGTTCATACTAATGCAGCTCGTGGGCTCATGTGAAGACGGGATGCTGGACTAGCATGTTTGTATTGACAGTCAATGTGTTTGATTGGCTTTATTAATGATCTCATTAGGCAGTCGCAGCGACCATATATATGGAGAAAAGAGGGTCGCACTCAGCAAGGTACTGTTTCAAAAGTTCACTCAGCCAGCTGTTTTCAGCCATCCAGCCTTCATCTGCAGGGATGCAATGCCTGCTTAAGGGTGCCAGGTGAGTGAACAGGTGGATTGAATCACCAGTCACTGTGATTTCACCTCTGAATCTCAGTGATTGAAGGCCAAGCTTACCTGTCAACACAGGAAAACACTGTGAAGCCAGCAAAACGGAAATGCTTTAAGCTCAAAGTAAGACATTACTGTGCTTTGAATTTCTTTACAGCTTCATCTGAAGCTTTTCAGTCAGAAATTTTAAATAAACAAACAAAAAATACATAAAATGTACAAAACAACTATGCTAATCACAAATATTCCAGGGTCCACCAATGGATCATTATAACTTCTAAAAGACACACAGTCCAAGACTCATATAAAACATCTTTTTGCAGTGAACTACAGATGCTTTTAGGAGAAATATATTGAGGTTTTTTATAAAAAAAAGTTGTGCTACAGGTGTGCTACAGGTGAAGTTATGTCTGCTCGCAATATCACCTCTGTGCTCATTAATCTGAATTTTTTCCTTTTGAGATGTTTGACCTACATAGTATTTATTGCATTGACAGAGTAGGAGATAAATCACATGGGTAGTGTTGCAGGTAATTAGACATCCAATTTTTAACTCATTTCCTGTGTGTGTGTGTGTGTGTGTGTGTGTGTGTGTGTGTTACGGGTTCCACATGATTTGGGTTCGGTGCTTCTCAGTTCCCTGAAAAACACAGGTGAGATGCTCACAGAAGACATGAACCACGCATTCATCCCCCTTTTAAATCTTCAGATCTTTCCCTGGTGCATCAGTGTCTTTGCTTCTGTGTCCATCTTTGGTTCACTTGCTGTTGCAGTATGATGTGTTAATTAACTCAAAAACTCAGTATATCGACTTTAATTAAGTGCATTTCTGCAATGGAGTCTTACAAGCACTCTATCAGCAGAAATAACTCTATGAAAAATATGTGTCAAGTGTTCAGGCCTCAGCACTGAAATTGCTGCTATTCAGTGTACACAATCATGCAAACCATTTATTCAGAACCCACAGAGATGTAAATGCTGTCTGTAGCTTACAACGTGACAACCGCTGATTTCTAAGAATGCCACAGTACACAGCTCATAGGCTTTTCAAATGACCAACAAACACAGGCGAAATGCTCAAAGAAAGGAAGACTCAAACCATGCATTTCTCTGTCCAGTATCCTTCTGGACAGAGAAATGCATGCATGCATTCAGACACCTGGGCACAACACCACCTGTGCTCGCTGGTTCCACTCTCCTCTTCCTGACAAACTCAGGCTTCTTCTTACAACAAGTGTGAAATGATTTGGGTCTCAATGGCCATGCTGAAGAGTTTTGCTTGTTTCAACAACAAAAGTAAAATCTTTAAAAAATCATAATAATATAAACATAGTAAACAATCATTTAAAAAATAAACCCAGCAGTTCTCCAGGGGACATTTACCATGATGAAAGCCTTCACTGAGCCGTGGCTCAGGCTTCTTCACCTCTTGTCTGTTAATAAAGGAGGATGCTGGTAACTGTTGTCCAGTGTCCTGTCTGATGATAGAGTATGGCAGTGTTTCATTAATACAGACTTAATTATTGAACTGGATGGATTATAAATTGAGACATAATTTAGCGTAAGGTCTTTTAGTTTTGTTTTTCTTGACAAGTAGCTGTTTTCGCTGTTCACAGTCTCTCTTGCTCTGTGAAGCTATGGTTCTGGATAGCCCTTTTCTCTAAACCTGCGCAACATGTTCTTGCTTCCATCCATCCATCCATTGTCTTCCGCTTATCCGGGGCCGGGTCGCGGGGGCAGCAGTCTTAGCAGGGAAGTTCAAACTTCCCTTTCCCCAGACACTTCCTCCAGCTCTTCCAGGAGGACCCCGAGGCGTTCCCAGGCCAGCCGAGTGACATAGTCCCTCCAGCGTGTCCTGGGTCTTCCCGGAACACCCTCCCAGGAAGGCGTCCAGGAGGCATCCGACAAAGATGCCCGAGCCTGGCTCTATTCTGAGCTCCTCCCAAGTGAGAGGGCGCCCCGCCACCCTGCGGAGGAAACTCATTTCAGCCGCTTGTATCTGAGATCTTGTTCTTTCCTTGGGTCATGACCATAGGTGAGGGTAGGAACTGGTAAATCGAGAGCTTTGCCATTCGGCTCAGCTCCTTCTTCACCACCTTTTCTGCATTGCATACAGCTGCATTCACACATTTGCTTACTGGTAAACTTTTTTTTTCAGGGATGAATGGTGGCTCTGGAATTTCAATGAATAGTTTTTGTGAGTGGGTTTCATGAAAATTATTGTGGATATTTAATCTTTCATTATTTTGACATCCAGTAAAGTTCTTGTCCATTGAGAAAGAATGGACTTAAAACACAAATTTTAATATGAAAAGAAACCTGAAAGTTCCTCTTCACTGCCTGACCAAATCATAAAAATGCTTCTCCATTTTGGTGGAGTCACAGCGATCGATCGATCGGTCATGTTCACCTTACAACTCTGTGATTCTGTTCTGGGTGAAATTCCAGTCATTGATCATTCCATCCACCTGGTAGCTTCCCTGGCAGCTTGAAGCAGACATTGTATCACTCACTCATGAAAACTGGAAGGCTGAAAACATTTTGTGTGTTGACAGACAAAAGACTGAGTGAGCTTATTAAACAGATCATTGCTGAGTGTGCCCTCTCTCCTTTATGAATGGACACTAGGGTTTGGGATGGTGTACAGGCTGGTCAGAGTGCCGTGACAACCTTACAACTAGAACAGGGTCACAGTGCTTTAATGACATAACACTGATTTAATGAATTTGTTTTATGAAAAGCTACATTTTCCATTCGGTTCACCTTTTGTATTGTGGTAAAGACCTAATACAAATAGAAATATCATTCATCATCATATACAGTGTGTATAAATAACCTATGTGAGCATAGTTGTGTGTTGGTGTGTGTGACACTGGAAGGTACCAGGTGTTGGATGTTTATGTGTGAGTGCTGAGCATGACCTACAGGTTTTGGATGGTTGCATGACTGTGTGTTTTGGTGTTTACTTGCATGCAAATGTATGTGGGTTTTGTGTGCATGTTTTACTTGTATGTACCTACAGCAGTACATGCATGTTGGTGTGTGTGTTCGTGTGTAAGGTCACTGTGACTGACGGATATTACAGGGCCATTCTGTCTGGTCTGAGTACTAGCAGAACTTCACCATACTCAAACTCAATGACACACACACACACACACACACACACACAGAGGAATGCTTGTGTTAGGATTTCAGCCCTGATTGTTTTAGCTTTTTTGTGCATGTAAACAGTTACAAAGTGCACACCAAAGGGAGTTATTCTCCAATACAACCATTCTCTGCAGAGGTGTCCACATGTGAAGGTGTGGATGGTTAACATTAACGTTATGAGCCTATTTCTCTGCCGTTGGCTTCAAGAACCACCACAAGTTTTCACCAGAAAGGACAGAAAAGTCTCCACAAAGACTGGAAAACTCTTGTGTGTGCTAACCACTTTACCTCGTGCTGCTTCGAGGGCCAGTACAAAGCTGAGAGATAAGCACAGGAACTGCTCTGTTGTTGCCTGCAAGAACCAACACAAAAGTTTTCATCTACTCCCACCATCTGAGGATGCCAACACCCAGTGGATTAACTTTATTTTTAATGGAATGGGCTGTTATCAGTACAAGTTCAAGGGTGGATCGATACCAGCTGTCCGTGACCTGACTTCAGACTTGGAAGCTGTAAGTTTTGCCATGGTTTTATATATTGTTCTGCTGTTGGTTAGCTTGTTGCTGCGAGCATGTTGCACAGCTAATCTACTCCCACCGACTAGGAGAGACTAATTGTTAAACACTGAATGACGGTGAAATGAAACTATGTGAATGTAAGCCTCACTTGAAGCCAACTAAATACGTATTGGGTTTAATGATGGCAACAGCTCTTTTATGGTGCTTTTTTTGTGTTTATACTGCAGCGCCAGTGTTAGCTGTGTTGTTATATGAAGCCGTTCTGCTTCTTGATGTTGGTTAGGGTGACCAGATGTCCCACTTTGTGCGGGACAGTCCCGCATTTAAAATACTTTTCACACGTCCCGCAAATTGAGATAGTGTCCTGCATTTATTGACAGTGGCACTTGATTTTTTGAAATGCAGTCTCACCGTAGGTTATAATCTGGCGCTTATCAAACAGCTGTGTGTATATGATCGAGAGACGGGAGAGCTGTCATCAGGGGGCGGGGTGGGCTCTGGGATGATCTGTCAATCAAGCTAGACGCAGGTGTGCGCACCTGCTGCCCGCCCACACCGCCAAAAACAACAGCATCGCTTCGGCATGCAGCAGGAGACATGGAGGAAAAAGATGGCACGGCTCGTAAGAAAAGGAGATGCAGCTACAACAAAGAGTGGGAAACCATTTACTCCTCCTGGGTAAGACCAGTGCAGGGTGACTGCACCAAAGTTTTTTGTGATGTTTGTCAGAGCAAGTTTTCCGTTTCACATGGAGGTAAATATGACGTGAGACGTCACCAACAGTCCGAGACTCACAAGAAACGTGTGGCACAAAAGAACAGTTCCCACTCTATGAATACGTTCCTGCTGATGCCCAAACAAGACTCCAACACAGACAAGGTGACAGCAGCTGAACTAACGAGCGTCTACCACACTGTGCAACACTCCCTGTCATACAGGTCAGAAGACTGTGGCAATAAGCTAGCGTCTGTCATGTTTCCAGACTCTGAGATTGCAAGCAAAATGTCATGTGGTCGTACAAAGGCAGCAGCCATAGTTACAGATGTGCTTGCACCTGCCTCTGTGGAGACTTGTTTGAGAGAATTAAAAACACCACTGGTTGAAGAATGTCTAATGCATCTAATCATGGCACTACAAAATTATTCCCACTTTCTTTGAGGTATTGGACACCAGAGCTGGGTTTGAAAAGCAAGATTCTCGACTTTTATGAGGATAGCCATGAGTCAGCAGCGACCATACACCGCCAGATAACAGGCAAGTTAGTCGAAAATGGCCTGCAACTGGACTTGATTTCAGCTTACACAGCTGATAATGCTAGTGTAAACTATGGGAAAAACAGTTCTGTTATTCAGAAGCTGAAGGCAGACAACAGTAGCATTATCAAGGCAAACTGCATGGCACACATTGTGCACAACTGTGCAAAGCATGCTTGAAAGATAGACTTGACATAGACATTGAGTCTGTGGTTAACAAAATATACAGTCACTATTCAGTGTCTGCACAGCGTACACAGGAATTGAAAACAGTGTTTGCCTTTGTGGAAGGAGACTATCTTGCTGTCCAGAGAAATGTACCTACAAGGTGGTTGAGCCTGTGGCCGGCTGTCCAGAGGCTACATGAGAGCCAGGATGCCATTAAGTGCTACTTCCTGTCCCTGGGAGAAAGTCATTGCCCAAAAGCACTGTGGAATCTGTTTAAAGCAGATCAAGATGGTGAGGATCAACCACTTCAGTTACAGGCCTACCTGGCTTTTCTCAAAAACACTTTAAAGGTGTTTCATGATGTGATTCTGATGTTGGAGGGAGAAGACGTGACCATTTGTGAGCTGTATGACATAATGCTCAACCTGAGAATCTGATTCCTTTTTTGGAGTGGAGACCAGTGCTTTACTCAGAAAGTTTCCTGACCAAAAAGCAACAATCAGACAGGATTTCACCAACTTTTACAAGACAGCACTAACATACCTGGAAAAGTGGTATGATTTCACAGATGATAATTATTAGAAGCATGTTTCATCCTTGGCACTGAGGAACAGCTTCAAATTCTCTCATCTCAGTGATGCAGTGGAGGACCTACAGCTAGGGGGAAACTGGACATGGATGAACTCTATGAGGAGTACTGTGCAACTCTACCACGCCAACAGGAAATTTTTGAGAGAACAGCTCCTGTTGTGGTCGCTCCTGCTTAAAGGCACAAAGACACCCAACCTGACGGCTGTGGCACCATTTCTCTTCAGCATCTCTATTACCAAAGCCTCTGTGGAAAGGGTGTTTTCCCTGATGGGTGCAGCCTCGACTGATCAAAGGAACCGTTGTTCTGTGGAGCTTATCAGAAGTGAAATCCAGTAAGGAGTTCTACAGCTATGCACTGAAGGAGAAGACACTACTAGAAGCTGCACGCTCCAGTAAAAAGTATAAAGTGAAGTAGAACACCAAAGGTAAGATTAACATTGTCTTAGAATATTGGGAGCACTTAGCTAATTTTGTGCTAGACATTGCTGTATTTTTGTGTTTCACCAGGTGCTTTCCCTTGTGCTGAAAGTGCAGTGTTTGTGTGGGTAAGACCTGCCTGCAGTTGCCGTGATGGAGAAAACTGAAAGACTTATGATGGGCAAAATTATAAGACAGAGTATCAGCCATGTGCACTCCCAAGTGCTGGAAGAGCATTGATTTTGTTACAGCGATGGACAAAACTTAAAAAAAAAAAAATTCATTTAATTTAACATATTTTTTTTGTTCCCTCCTGTCCTGACCAGTTTTAGATTTGTATATCAGATTTTAGTTATTTATCTATTGTTTTATGTAGGGCCAAATCTTTTACCTTGTGGCACCATTATCTGATTTTTTGGTGTAGGCCTAATTAGTCTATTACTGTTTGTGAACTGAATGAGTGAGGTGAGCTCCTTCTGCACCATTGTTTTTGTTCAGATTGTTGGATTTGGTGTTTTGTTGTTATCTTACACGAACCTGGGAAAGTTGCATTAAAATAAAATATCATATACTTGAGCAGAATACCGGTAGATTTTTAAAAAATAATTATTGAAGACAACCAAGACATCTTGGTGTCCCACATTGTCCCACTCAGATGTAGTCCCTGTCCCACATGTCGTAAGTTGGGATCTGGTCACCCTAATGTTGGTGCGCTACAAAATTCTGCTCACAGAACAAAGATAATCTGTCTGCAGCTTTTGCTATTATGTTAATTTAAACACAAGATACTTGTGCTCAAAAAGAGGATTCATACCATTTAGCTAATGCTAATGCTAAATGCTAATCGCTACCTGCTAAGAGGAACAGAAGAAGACAATACAGCTAGATTCACCTATACTGTTAATGTTAACTGCTAGCTGCCAATACTAACTGCTAAGATACTATCATACTCTCACCGCTTTACCTATTGTTAGCTGCTACAATGCTAGCACAGGCCTAGATGCCACATGTAACTGCCGATTGTCGCACTACCATCATCTACCCCTGCCTCTCACCAACTGCACCAATAAAAGTGGGGTGGGAATACAAACCCTGGTTCAGGTAGGGGATAGAAAGTTTAGAGGGTGCTGAAGGTGGAGGCCTAATCGACAGACTAGATTTAACAGCCTCTTCTAACATTTCCTTCAAGAAGCAAACAAAACAGAAAAACAACCAAAAAAGAACAAACAAGCCAACTCTGTATCTTACAACGCGAACTCACCTGAACAGGCCGCATGGTCCCAAAGAGAGACTCTAGCTGGCCACACCCCCACCTTATCTACACTTCCTCTTGCTGGTTCTGGAGAGGTGTCTTGTTCAGACTTTAACCTCTTCTCCTGCCAGATTAGGCATGCATGTCCTCTGCCTCCCCCTACCCCCTCACTGCCCCTATTTCACCCCCCAACTACTATTATTTCTCCTGATCCATATCCACTGACTAGACCTAGCAGCCTCATCTGACATCTCCCTCACTGTCTTCCTTAAATTTTGCCCATGCACTCCCAGCTCCTTCAACAGTGAAACAGCTGACCCTGCAACAAAACCTCTACACCCCACTTCAACCGGACAGACCCTGGTCTTCCATCCCCTCTGCTCAGATTCTGTCTTTAAATCTGCATACTTAGTCTTCTTCCTTTCATAAGCTGCCTCCACTGAATTTTCCCAAGGGACTGTTAACTCAATAAAAAACACAGTCTTTTTACTCATGGACCATAAGACAATGTCCGGCCTCAGATTACTATAAACTATTTCCTGGGGCACAACTAGCTTTCCTCTCAAGTCGACCTGCATTTGCCAATCATCAGCCCCTACCAGGCAGCCTCCTACTCGCCTTCTCCCTGACTTAGCAGCTCTATCATATATATAACACCATTACTGCCATTATCTGTGCACGTCAGGATTTTGAAACACATTCTCAGTTCATAATGAAAATCATAGCGGGTGTCGGTGCCCCGTGCTCCCCTGCTTCGGGGTCAAGAGCTTGCAATTTGTCACTTCCTGATTGAGTTTCTGCCATAAATAGAAAAAAAAACAACTTTCCTGTTCAAGAGTGCACTTAATTTCTCAAATGTCCATCCCAGAAATTATCATGCGGTGGGAGACAAAATAAATTGCATTAAAAAAAATCTGATGTGCATGGACTTCTGTATTTATCACAGTACAGAAAGTAAGCTGAATGGAAAATTTAGCTTTTCATGTAACAAATATACTAAATCAGTGCTACATTGCCACACTGTTCTATTTGCACCATCCCAAACGCTAATGTCCATTCATAAAGAAGAGAAGAGCTTCTTTATGAATGGACATTAGCGTTAGCAATGTACCATTTAATAAGTTCACTTAGTCATCCAGCCTTCATCCAGCCATGTGTACAAATGCAGACACACAATCCCAATTTAAGGGTGCTAGGTTAACAGATGAATGAAATCGTCACAGTACAGCTGTAGTCATGGCATGGAAACCAAGCTTTAGGCCTTTTGCAGATTATTATATATATAAGGTGCAGTGTAAGAGAATGATGTTTTTCCTAATTCTGTTATGAGTGTGCAGCAATGACCTATTCTGTGAGCGAAAGACTAAGTGAGTTCAGAGTTAAAAGGGATGAAATATAGGGTGGAAGCATCTGAATTAAAGCTAAAACTGCCTTACAGTCAAAGATGGCCTTTTGGTAAAGATGGCAGCAGTGAGTGCTGGATCATCGTTTCTAAACCTTAGGGCTGAGTGGTAGACAGCATCCAGTGATTTCCACGTAGAGCCGGCAACTGTTCTCTGCTGAATAAGGAACCAATTCTTATTTCTGTCCAGAAAAACAAGTAGTATTCTTCGTTCAACAATCAAAGTGCTCATTTGATGCTCATTTGTAGTTAAGATTGTCCAGCCAGATGGTGTTTATACTGAAGCGCTCTCTCGACAGAACAGTATAAAGCCCCACAAACCAGCCATTCTTCTAAAAAAAGTACCCTCAGTATCTCTCCATGTGGATCGCTCTGTTTTGTCTCTCTGTCGGCACACTGAGGCAGCGAGAAGCTGTTCTTAGACACAGAGACAGACTGACAAAGAAAACCAGACAGAAACAGACTACCATCTCTAAGTTTCAGCCGTCCCCCTACCTCTCTTTGAGATTCCCACATCTCTGCTGGGACCCTCTCCTCCTGGCGGGTGTTGATGTGCTTTTCATACTTCAGAAAAAATAAAGACATCTGATGACTGTGTTTGTTGGAAGCTTCCCTCTAGGGCCACGAGTATGCTGAAAAAACTAAAGAATGGATTGCCAGTTTTAAAATGACTATTTCTGTGGCCTTAAAAAAGCATTCCCTTGAGTTCTCTGACTCATATCTGAATGTTGACTACATATATTATTTATACACATTCAATTGTCATCAACGTAGGCCTCTTTCAGACTCATATTTCATCAAACAGATCATTTTAAGTATTTATTACTGTTGCCGTGGGGACTGGTGTTTAAATTGGGTTTCACTTCTCTGTTAGGCCACATTGCCACATGCTGAGTTTAATCTCTTGAGGTCCACATTTTTAAATAGCTTTAAGACAGTTCATGTTTGGGCTGACGGAAACTTGTCATAATATTCCTGTAATGATGGGATTCTCTAGAAAAGGCCCACAATGCATATGGGGTCTTTCACAAGCACTTCCTCTTTGTAGACTTGTTCTTATGGAGGCATCTTCATAGAGAACCCTTAATAGGCAACTTTTCCAGCACAAAAGTCTGTTCTATCATCATCCACATGTGTGATCTGTGGGTCGATCATATATATATATATATATATATATATATATATATATATATATGATCGACCCATATATTAGTATTTTACCTTAAAATAACAGCTTCAAAATCATTTTGTTGGTACACTGACCTCTAATATCTAATAAGGAGAAGATGGCCTGTTAATTCTTACTCTGCACCCTGAATGCCTGCTCTTGCACTGTGTAACTTGGGTTGCACCTCCAGCTCTCACCAACACACCACCAACTATCACTGATTTTGGTGAGAGAATATTTTCTGGGTTTTCCTTGGTTGTCAACTCTTGGTGATTTATTACACTGCTAGCACAGGAGCTTTGGACCACCAGAAGGATTAGGTTTTCAGGCCTGGGGCCACAGAGGGACCCAGTAGGGAATGCTGGCTGGGATGGGCACCAGAATGCACAGCAGAAATGGGCGAGCAGGCAAGGAAACCGGGCACAGCAGCCTCGGCAGAGGCGAAGAAGCTGACGAAGGTGTTGACGGAGTAAGCTCAGAAAGGAAAATGACCGAGCAAGAGGCTGGACGAGTAAATCTCAGACTGACTTTTAGTTTTTGGTGAGAGCTTCACATAATATAAGGCTGCAAGACAGATGATGAGCTCGCCTACTTGCTGTTGGATTAATAATTGATATTAGCTGCCATGCTTTGTCTTGTGTTGTTGCACTTACGGGCATGATAGCCTGTGTCAGCAGCGCTGTCGACTCGCTAGTTTTTGATCAAATGTAAGCACAACAAATACACGTGTAAAGCTGTCCATACTTACAACAGTCATGTTTCAGTGAATCGCACCAAGAAACTTGCGGGCGCAAAATTGCAAGAAAATGTAGATTCTTTGTTGCTTAAAAAAAATAAAAAATAAAAATACATCAAATCCAAAAATGTGACAACAATAAAAAAGTGCAAAAGATGGAAGTCCACACAAAAGGAAATGTGGTCAGAAACAGCAGTAGTTGCAAATGTCAAAACACATGAAAGAAAAAAAAAACACAAAAAGGAAACTACAGCAAGAGCAACTGGAAAATGAATGTTTTTTCTTCAATTCTGTGTTGCTTCAGGTGCTAAATTTGTTTCGACTACAGCAGAAATATATTCTGTCTGACTGTTTCCTAGTTTTTGATTTGATATTACGGGGTGGGGCTGGACCCTGGACACACAGAATGAAAAATAAAATAAAAAAAAAAACAGGAGAGAAAATGAATGCAAGTAATACAAATAAACAAACAATACAACAACATATTTGGAAATGAAGTTTGGTCCTGTGTATGACAGACCACTCCTCGAGCCGAGCGACATCACTTCCACTCAGTGAGGACAGTAAGCAAAGATGCTGATTGGGTTTTGTTGTAAACTTCCAATGCACTGGAACAATGACTCCCTTCAGATGACTGCCTGGTGAACTTTGAAAAGCACTGCTGCTAAAATCCCCATATGCTCATTACCATGCCACTACACACAAGACCCGAGATCTTTTATTTTAATTTGGCAAAATCAAAGGAAGGTAGGCGGGAGACAGAAGAAAGACAAAAGCCAGAGAGAGAAAGAAGAATAAAGAGTGATGGTGCAGTAAGACAGAGTGAGTGAGTGAGGCAGACGTTAAATTATTCTCTTTTGATTTACATTAATAAAATCATTTGATCAGTGAAATATGTCCCCATTTTCTCCCCCTACAGGCACTGTACCACCAAATATCTCCCTCTCCTCTGACTTCCAAGACCGAGAGCACAGGCAGAGGAGACTGAATTAAGAATAAAACAATATTTGCTCCAAAGTTAGCACTTCTCAGCTCTCGAGAGTGAAGTGTGGGTTTTTTTTTGTTTGACTGCAAATCTTTGAATCTACAAGAATATGTGTCTGTTCTTCAGAGCCACCTGGGTGAGATTAAAGTGCTGGGATTTTTCTCTATGCCTTTCAAAACAAACTACACTGCCAAAGCATATTTAAGTCAGTGGCATTAAATAAAGATCATATCAATAATTTGTCAGATTTCTTTAAATCCACACTTCAAACACCGGTCCTTCTCCTTTTCCATGTAGCGCATTTTGTATTTAAAACGCTACAGCTAATCCAGCATCCAGCAGAGAAATGCCGATCTGAATCTGAATGCTGGATGATTTTTAAATGTGGTACCACATGTAACTGATGCTTGATTTCGAGCAATATGATCTCTGCCTGAGGATTCTCAGAGTTCGTGTGACTTCCACATACCGTGCGACAGTGTCATGACCGCTGCTGGGACGAACAGAGGGAGGGAAGCTGTGATGGAGGTCATGTGTTTAACACAGAGACAGATTGGATTTTAAATGTTTAGACAGTGAATAGTTTAGAACCTTGTTTCAATGCAATCAAAAAGAAAAAAAGAAAGATCTTCACATGAGGTTCAGAGATTTGCTTAAAGTAAAATAAATAAATCAATAAATAAATAAAATACATAGTCAGCCTCTATATTTCAAATGGAAAATCTTCAGAGCAGCTCAGCAGTGCATAGCCGGTTAGCTACCATTAAATCTCTATAGTGTGTTGTAAGATTTAAATAATGAATGAAACTATCTACACTGTGCCAGCTGTGTGTAAAATATGCAAGAGTGTGGAGACAGAAACACAAGTACACAAAATCTATTAAAACATGGACTGAAAATTGCAAAAATCAGTTGTTTTGTGCTCATTTTTATCATTTATCTATTACCCCTGGCCATGATTGGATCCCTCAGTGCCCTGGCACCCAGCAGCTGAAGGGGTCTTGCATTCAACTCAGGACGGGTCTGGTCATCCAGGTAAGGTCTATATGATTTAGAGCTAATTATCAGGTCAGGAAACCTGGACCCATGCAGGACACCTGTAGTGCAGCGAGTGCTGAGACACCTGGGTGAAAAGAAACTATGATGATAGAAGTAACTTTGATTAGCAAACGTTGAAATAATTATATGTAAAAACCAGTCAACTGTATTGATCTCAGCACTGATCTGTTTTCAGGATTTCATGGATGTGAGCGTGTGCTGCATTTAAACATTAGTTTAAGGTCATGAGTCGCACATTTAGTTTCTGCAAATCCGCCTGAAACTCAGTTTACTCACCTTTCGCCCTATACAGTTACACTTTCTCCACTTAAGGCAAGGCAGAATTAAAAAAAAAAAAAACTCAAATACAATACAAATCCAAATTAAAAATACATGTTCAATTTCTCAAGCATCTGCTGTGAAACCAGGGGACTCATGGTGCTAAACTCAGGATTTTCGCCTGAGTATAAACTAGATTTAACAACTTTTTTGTCGTTTTTGTTTTGTTTTCCTTGCTGCATGGCCAGTTTTATTTGAATCATCAGAAAAGTCTCAAGTACAAAAGCAGGTCATTGACTAAGAAAGGGAAGAGAGGAAGGTGGCCCCTTATTCAGACGGACAGAGTGAGGGAGCTTGGGAGAAGGCGAGCAGTTGGCTTTATAAAAAGGCACCGCTGAATGAACGAACAGCAGCGAAGAAAGTGCAAGAGAAAGAAAATGGAAAGAGAGACAGAATCAGAGAAGGAGAGAAAGGAGAGGGTCTCTTTATGAAAGGCTTTGTGAATGGCCTCTGTCTGTCTTTCCCACACAGGTCATCACAGAAAAGTCCTCTCCACTTGAAAAGGAGCTGGTGCTGAATAGACTTGAGGTCCACTTCAGCCTGACCAAGAAGCATTCCTGCTTTTATTGAAGGAGGGCTGGAGACTCGATTTCAAGGGAGCCAAAGGGAAGAAAGACAGAAAAAAAGGGGGGAAAATGAGTGAGATAAATAGCGATTAGAGGAAAGACGAAGGCTGAAGGAGGAAAGAGGAAAACAAGTCAGAAAATGAGAAAATCTCAGAAAAGTGAAGAAAAGAAAAATGAAAGACATGAAAGCACTGTAATTCCATTTCTACAACAAGGCGTTTTTGTGACTGCAGCTGGCCTGAGCCTGTTATGGGAAAGAGATTCAATAGTAAAGTCCAAAACTTTATAGTGTGGCTGCAGTTGGAAGATAGCAGAAAGGTTGAGTGGTTACACAGACCAAAGAGCAGCACTTTGAATATGAATGTGGCTACATAAATCAGCGGCCAGTCAAATAAAAAGCGTCTTTAAAATACCACACACACACACACACACACACACAGCCTCACAAACTCCTCTAAACAGGTCAGAAGAGCACATTCTCCCAATCATGCAACCACGCATTCACTAACATGCAAATGTATTTACGTGTGCAGTTTAGCTCAGCCTAGGTGCTCTCACAACTCCAGTATAAAAAGCTGTTTAGAGTCAACGCAGTCTGGCTGTGCAGCCGTCAAATGTAGAGTCACAATGAATCACTGCGCATGAAAGTTCTCCCAGTTCTTTAAAGGTGGCGTTAGACAACACATAACGATGGGGAACATCCCGTTTTTGACATCTCGGGACACTTTTAAAGGAAATGAAAGACTGTCCTGGCTGAAAGCAGTGTGTGAAAGCCTTTTTGATGAGTGAGAGCCTTGTGTGTTTGACCTGATGGAGAATCCTTTGGAGCTCATTAATGATGGGAAATTGCGGCAGCATGGTGTGCAAGTCTTTTCGTGACCTCTTTTACTTTCTCCTCTCATTTCTTGGCTGTGGATGACACATCAAGAGGACCCGACAGAGATCCATTCATATTTAAATATTTTACCCCTGAACGCCCACCCTGACTTCTCTTTATCTTTTAGATGATGTGAATGGAAGCAGGCTTTTATTAAAAAAAAAAATCTTTCATGATTTGGGCTTTTCATTTTGTAAGAAATGTTTAAAGCGAACACAAAGTTCTCTTGAACCCTCAAAGCGAGCACCAAAGAGAGAGCGAAGTATGAAATGAACACATAATGAAGGACGGGCATAAGATCTGTAATTTGGCTGGAAACATTTTCCCTTTTTTTCTGTCAGCAGTGGCTTTCAGCTCTGGGGACGGCAATAACAGCTGACCCTGTGTGTGAGAAGGACTGAAAGAATGAGCTAATCAAGGTCTCGATAAATGACACCCACCGACGGACCTCCAGTGAACTGCACTTCATCAAAATCGGTGAGACAAAAAGGCCATTGTGTAAGAAGAGAGAGGCTCAGGAAGTGTCGCATGGTTATTTTTTTTCCCCAACCTTTTCTCTGATACATTAAATGTGCATTTATTCAGAGGATGAAAAAGTGTTTTGACAACAACAAAATTACAACACATTCATTTTCTAATTTGCAGCTCTTTATAGTCGAAGAAAGTCAGATTGCACGTTGAAGCTGAATTTTTGAAGTTTTGCTTTTTGAAGTGCTTCAGTTCCATCGCCTGATGTCCCTTCCTTCCATATTCCAACAAAACATCTCACTCAACTTTCAATAAACTGCACAGTTCAGTGCAGGTGGTAACAGCAGTGTTGCTTGTTATTACTTATTGTTTACTTTAGGATTAGATTTTCTGAAATTACAGCTATTATTACTACTGCTATTTTTCTGCAACTGCCATTACCTGCTGCTTGTAACATCTCACTTTCCCCAGCTGGAGATTAATAAAGTATCTTATCTTATATTTTCTTATTAAAAGATAAGAGATAAGGTTTACATTTTTCTGTCTTAAAATAATAGTCATGCCTGTATATCTACGTATGTACTTAGTATTTTTATTGTTATTATCCATAGTGTTTCACTGCCGAGGGAATTTGGTACGAAAAAGACTAACTTTGGAGGACATTGACAGGATGTCATGTCTCGTCGCGTCTGTTGATATGTCTGTTTCACAGTGTCAAGTCTTGTAATGCACTTCCTGTTTTATTGTGAAACCTAACTCTCCTCTCGTTTCAGACCCTTGGCTTCCTGGTGTCCTTCCTGCCTGTCTGATTGTCTGCCCCGCCCTGATTGTCTCCACCTGTTCATTGTTATCTCCCTTTGTCCTGTGCCAGATCGTCTTGTGCGTCTCGAGCCTTGTTGTGAACCTTGTCTTACCCCTTGAGCTAATTACCTTGCCATTTGCCTTTTTGTTATTTTTTGCCTTTGCTCATTTTTGTCTCTAGGCGCCTTTAGTTTGTATTTTTTGGATAATCCTCAGCATCTTGATTTTTGCCTGTCTTAAGAAAACCTGTGTTCAAATAAATTCAGCCTTTGAGCTCGCTTTAAGTTTGGAGAGTTGTGGTGCCTGCTTGTGAGTCCTGAAACCTCAAGCCCAACAGGCCTTTACTGGATTTCTCTAACTGACTTTAGATGAACAAAACATGTTTTTGCAGAGAACAAGGATGATAATAAGTCTGACAGAGATTTAAATCTGTCAGGTCATAGTGCCCAGTGAAAATAATTCCCGAGCTAGTTGTGAAAATGTTCTGGCTCTACATGCTGTTTTCCCCACTGCTTCTCTGCTGTCCACCTTCTTTATGAGGATTTATTTTAACCAAGCTAGAGTTGGTGATGATGGTTGGAACAATGGGAAGACCAAGCAAAAAAGCATTGTTGAGTTTTATTTTGTCTGATGAAATTTGAAGTGTGTTTTACAAAATCCACTGGTGGATTGAAGAAAAGCCCGCTTTCAGTGGATGCACATTGATGCTGTGCAAACACCAGGAAGGATTACACTGCAGCCAATTTCACTGCAATTCTGTCGCTTGATACTGGACCAATTTCAAAAATTGTTGTCTCCATTAGCCACTTGGACACAAAAGGACAATAAGGTCCATAATCACATATTTTCGTTTGTCTGGGACATTGAAATCTTGGACACGGGGACCAGCACCAACTGGAAAAACTGCAGACAACATTCATTGACTGAATATGAAGAGTAGGCCAAGCCGATATGAGCAAATTCAACATTATTTGATTTTATTTGGCATAATGCACAAAAAAAGGTACTGAAATGAAACCCGGCTGGGGTCTTTCTGTGAGATCCTGTGGGGGCTTCTGTTCCTCCCACATTCCAAATTGTTATTTTATGTTAATGTGTTTGTCTGTTTTCCATTTTTCACACTCGTGTTCTCATCAAATACACGATCTGAACACCCACAGGCAGTTGAGAAACAGATTATGCACATGGCTGTTGCCATTTAGGTGGCTGTGCTAGCATCTACTGTACATACATATACTGTAGGTATATGTATGGAAGCAGTTTGGCATGGATTTCTGACTGATCCTTTCAGAGCCTGATGTGTGGCTCTATATTGTGTCTATGCTCTTCTAACATGACCAGCAGCATAAACTCTTGGCACACACATTCTGTCTTTGTGAATGCATTGTAAATTATTAATCTCTGCATCGTGCTCTTTGTACACCTGCACCACAGGTGGCCAGTGCATTGCAGCACAAAAGCCACGAACAGACAGACCTTCACATCGGTCCACTTCACTGTGGCTCACTTGCCACCATCAGACATTTTAAAACACCAGTTTTCAAAAGTGTCTCCAGGAACTAATACACTGTTCAAGAGCAATTCACAAAGCTTTCAATAATTTTGTTTGCATTTCGCCCACACTTCAGTTTTTGGCCTGAGTCTAAAGTAGGTTACACCGTGAGGGTTGGCCAACACACAACGTGAAAAGCTGGCCACAGGTCGCTGAGACTGAACAACTGAAGAGTTTATCTACAACTACAACTACGACCTCAAGGTGGCAAAGACCAAAATAACAAACAAATCTAAAAGGAACGTGTCACAAATATCAAAAAAATCAAAGAAACCAAATTCCAATGACTTTCCTCCTGAACCAAAATAAACAGTACAAACACCTGCAGAACAAAAGCCATCAGCATCACCTGCAGTACTGCAGTACTAGACTTTTAGTTTGTTTTTTTAATGAAAAATCCCACACCCGGTGTCTGTGTGTGCACCGCTTCGCTAACTTTGAAATATTGTATTTTACTTGATTTTATGCATTCTGTATACCATATTTTTAACTATATTTCATAACTGTTGTTCAGTGTTTTTTTTTCCCTGTGTTTTATATTGTATTTTAGTCCTTAGTCCATTTAATTTTTACTCTCATTCTGAAGTGAGTTTTATACTCATCTCAGTTTTAATGTTCATTTTCTCTTTTTGATGTGAATGTGATGTGCATGTGATTTCTTTGTTGTATTTATTCTATTGTATTTTGAGATGTAATGGCTTAGACGTATAAAGCTGCATGAAATAGAAATATTCAAGTAAAGTACAAGTACCTCAAATTTGTACTTGAGTACAGTACCTGGGTATATGTACTTAGCTACATTTCATTTGTTTGCTCTTTTTTCTTCAATTCTCACCTTACCTCTCTTTTATTTCACCATATTTTACACTGTGTCAATTGTCTGTTATCTCTATGAACATTAAAAAAAAAAAACAAAGAGTTCAGATATCTAGAGGAGAACCAGAATCCATCGCCAAGACGATGCACACTGACTGTATCATAAAGACACATTTGACAGCAGAGACATTCCTGTTTGCCAAATGAACTTTTGACGATGAGAGCAATTTAATTGATTGGCTGGAGTCATAACTTGGAGCTCTAACAGAGTGACTTTCTCACAGTTACAATAAAAAATGATCTCCTCCCTCTATCAAAGAGATAATCATTAATATGCTTCAGTGGCTCCGTTAGCCAAAGAGCCTCACAGTAATACCAGTGCACAGACATTCAATCAAACTCTGCACTCTGGCATCGACACTCTCTCTGTGCACTCTCAATCATTTTCACATTGATGATACTCTTTGTGATTGTGCTGATGAAAGTCAGTCAGGAGCGTAAGGAGCTGGAAGGATGACAGCTACACTCTCTCTGCGGCCCTGTTGCTGCTCAGCTATGCGAGATGGTTCGTATACGTTCAGTTTGGTTTGTTGGTTGTGGCTGGTTGGGCAGGATGGGAACTGCAGGTTAGAACCTTCATCCTAAACAAACAAATCAGAACAGCTTTTGAAACAGCTGAATTGACATTAAAATCAAGTTTTCCCCTTTTATCTTCCTGAAAGCAGTTTTTAGATCGAATAAAAATCTGTATTCCCCACTGTCACACAGTAATTCTGTAGCAAAACCAAACATACTTTTTACACCCAAGATTTCCCAGATTTCCAAAAAACAGAAATACTGTAGATATCTCGTCTTTTATTTCTCAAACATTCAGACCTATTTGGAAGCTTTGGGATCGTGCCTAGAACTTCAAAATAAAGGTCAGTGGGTTCAACTAGTCCTCATACTCAGAAGACTGAATAGGTTGATTACCAATGATGCCCAAAATGACATATATCAAAACATACCAGACCTCCAACTGTTGCAGTTTGCTTAGATTAGGCTTGCTCAGTATTGAGTTAGGTTTGGGCAATAGAAACACTTGGCTAGGTTTAGGAAAAGATTAAGGTTTTGGTTGCAATTGTGACATTATTTAAGTTAAAATAAGTCAAAGGCTGACTTATGGTTTCACACGGGACACAAACAGCCGCATTCCTGGTGAAAGTCCTTTGTTTGACCCATCCAACCACATCAGTTCCTCGATGTGTGGACTTTCTTGCTTTTTATACATCACCTTTTCTCCTGTCATAAATACTACCACTCATAGCCTAACAACAGACATAGATATGGGTCATAATAATCTACTTGCACAGACAACCTCTTTGTCTCTTTTTTTGGTGAGGATGGGCTGGTGGGTTTGAACAGCGATTGACTACAGAGGATGAGTTTGTACTGACAAAAACACCAGTTGGTCTGTGAGGTCAAAGATCTGACAGGTAGATTACAGTTTTGCAAAATGACGGACGAGTGTGGGTGAGCAACCATAGATGAGGACCACCCAGGCGCAGAAATACAGAAACAGAAATTGAGTGCTCCCTATGTTACCTCAGCATACCCGAGTGTGGACCTCAACATGTATTTCAACATAACATATGAAACCAAAAGTTGTTTTTGCTTTACTGTATTAATCATGTTGACGCTTCATGTGTATTTTACATGTGTGCCTCTGCCAGTTTGTCGGTCTTGCTCTGTTGTTTCATGCCATTGCTTTCAGGCTTGTTACCTGTACCTTCAAGCCTGTCACTGGTTTCCTGGAACCTTGTCCCTGTACCTACCTGCCTGCCTCATAGTCCTGCAAGCACTGAACCTTATTTCTGAGAATAAATCATTGACCTGCACCAGCTCCGCCTCCGCCATCTACATCTGGATCATATTGTCCTGTATTGACTCTGGTACATGAGCAGATCTGGCAAACCCTGAAGCCCCCAGTAGGTCTCTTCGGTATTCTTCGGCATACAAGCAGCATGCACAGGAAGTGGCCAATGTATGTTGTTTCTTGTATAGGCTGAATCAGGACTGAGCATCCTGTAGAGGCAGGAGGTCATACTAGGGTGTACATGGGTGAAATGTGATGGACCATCATACACAAGCGTCATCCCTGTTGTTCATTGTGTTGACACTGGGAGAGTGCCAACGCAGAGGTCTTTCACAAAATACACAATGTTGACCGGCACAACAGTTGTCTCAACCTTTGCCACAATACAGTGCATCCAACAACACACTGCACTGGCCAATCAAATATGTGCAGGGGCACATCCGTAGTGTGTTACTTTACAAAATGATCAGGGTAATTCTATTAACCTGCCAGTGGTTGAGATGGAGGATAAAATAATAACTTTTCAGAGTTGCAAAATCCTGCCCCTCATGTCTAACTCAAACTAAACTTCCTGGCTTGTTTTTCTCAGCTCAGCGGTACCTGAGGCTACTTGCCCCCATGTAGCCCCTTGTGTTTTGTTAGTACAATGCTACTTTCAGTCTGAAGGGAGTGCTTGTGTGAGCATCAGCACCATTCACAGAGTTTGTGACATGGGTGCAAGTGCTTTAGCTTGATGCCATAGTTTTCTATTTTAGGTGTGTGTGATACCCATCATCATGTGATTTATTGCTGATCCATGCAGGTACGGATCGTACGTAAAATGCTGCTGATCTCTTTTTGTCCTTTTTCGAGGCACAGTGTGCTTTAAACCACTGATGATGTGACAACACCACTTTAGAGAGGAATTTTATGTGCAATGTAAAAGTCAGAGTTTGAAGGTCAGGGCTGAAAGTTAAAATCTTCAGTTGATCTTATGACCATTACGGTGCCATTAATGTCAGTGACTCGAAGGGCCATACGGATGAATGAGAGGGTCATAATTCCCATCAAATGTGATCTCTGCCCTTTTAAACACGAGCAGTAAAACATCCCACCTTGAAATGATTAATTTTATTTGCATGTGCCTCTGTCTAGGACTGAGCTCCAGTTTTGTTTGGGCAGCAGAATGTTTGAGGGGAAACAGACACCAAACCCATAGTACATTGACAGTTTTATGGGAACTATTGATTTGACAATTGTTGATAAGGAGTAGTTAGTCCCTATTCACGTGCCACTGAATCAATTGATTAATTGCATGTGCATACACATGGTGTGCACGAATGGATAACAACGCTTCCAACTTACACATGCTTCCCTTTAAGGTTCCATTAGTTGTAGTACCACCACTGCAACGTGTCACTTTAATTGATCAGGGTGCAGTTAATTACACACAGAGCACAAGTGTCCCAAAAAATAGTGCAGAGATGACCTTCTCGCCCCTATTAGCCTTACCTTAAAATCAATACCTGAAGTTGAGGGAATAAGGGGGTGACTGCTATTGTTATTGGACCTGTGAGGAGCTGCACCTGGAGATGAGTTAAGCTAAAGTCCCAGTAAATTGCTTTGGGATTATTAAAAGGTTCTGGTGGCAGGGCCTTTGGAGAATAATATCTCTGAGAAGGAGAAACTAAAGAGGAAGTGAGTGGAAAAGAGATGAGTGGAATGTGTAAAAGACTGGAAGGGAAGAGAGAGGTAATCTTTGGATCTGCTGATAAGAGTCCCAGTCCCTTCCTTCCTCTATTCCACCTAGACACCTAATTAAAGGACCCTGAAATAGAGGTGGCCACACCTGGCCTGATTATAAAGTGAAGTTATTAATCTATTCCACATCTGGTAAAGAGCTGAGAGAGTTGGGAGACGTCTCAGCAATGCTAACTTTGGTCATTTTTGTGTGGCTCATGAGGATTATCTTCGAGTTTCTTCGACTCATTTACCACAAACGTCAATATTCCATTCAAGGCTGTTTGTTTGTTAGAACACGATACTGATTCTGTAATCGTACACTTGGAAAAAAAAGAGCCACGCCAGCAATTTCATAATATATTATATCCTTAAAATACCGCTATAGGTAATGGCTGCCACACAGTTTCAACTGTGATTAGTATTCTAAAAACACAGCCTCATTAAAATTCCAACACAGGTAGCCTCTGACTGTACCTTCACCCCCTGAACTGTGTTCCTGTTGCCATTTTCATGCAGCATGCGGTGGGTATACAGTGGCATTCATCACAGAAACCCTCTCCTGCATCCATCGAGCATTAGCATGTGGACATACATACCCCTGCCTCTGCAGTCCAGTGGCACTCACATGTTGTACAGAAAGGCTGAACAAGCATATTATAAGACTCAATTAAAGTGAGTGGGATCAGTGCCAGCGAGGTTAGCTTCACTTCACTGAGAGTTGAGCAAGTTGATATTCTTCAGGGTTATAGTGTTGAATTAAGCTGGAACAAATCCTGCCTGTGCCTGCAGATATTAACAATATAGTTTATATCTGCAGTGACTTCAGCTGTATGATTTGGTTTAACCATCATTCATGACAATTTAAAAATATATAATAGGAGCAGACAATGGTTGTGTGAAAAAAAATGTAAAATGTTTTTCTTTTCCTTTATCGCATTGAAACCCAATTTGCAGAATTCTGGATACTAAAGCCCTCATGAGACGAATTCCAATAACAGAAATCTAAACAGACTTATTTTAATTTATGAGAATATTGCTGCATAAACAGCACTGTCAAAATCAATCACATAGAGCATAGAGAGAGAGGGTTTAAGCAGAAGTACTGCATCACTTTCTGTAGTGGCCTTATGAAATATGACATCTAGACAAAAATCATGTTTTTAAGCAATTTTCATAGAAAATCATGAATTACTGATAAAACAATTATTAAAGTGTGTTTCTGGGCTGCTAGAGAGGGCTCAGGGTCACGGCTTGTCAGAGCAGAAAAGGCACAGGTGCAGTTACTGACTGCATTAATGGCTGCAGATGTCCCAGTTCCAGGGCCCTGCTATTGTGCATGCTGAATAAGTATCATGACTTAGTGGGGCACTTAAATGAAACAGAGACATCATTAATGTTATTAGCTGCACCTGTGATGTTCCTGCAATAAAATATGAAGCTTCCTATGTGGATCAAATCAATACAAGAATAAGATACAGCTGAGAATAATAAAAAGAGAGATGCTGCAGTATGCTACATTTCCACATATTGCACCACTGTTCAGGGGTCTGGTGGTCCTGATGCTGATGAAGCAGCTGGATGGAAGCTTTCTGAAGAGGCAGCGAGCCAGGTGTGATGGGTCTGCCACTGTCCTGCTGGCTCGCTATCTGACTGTGGCATCATGCAGAACACTCACAGGCACTTCCTCCTGTCTTGTGAGCTGCCTGGCTGTTTTCACGATGCGTTCCAGGCTGTGTTTGGTGTGGGCAGACAAAGCAGGGTGCCACGCAGTGATGGAGGAGGTGAGAACGCTGTCAACTTTCAGGGAAATGTCGATCTTCTGGAGCAGTCTGAGGAAGAACGTCCTCTGCTGAGCTTGTTTTATGGCCTAAGCGTGATTGTGGGTACCACAAATTCAACGGACTCCACCACCTTTGCAGCTGCACTGTTGATGTGTAGTGGAGGACGTGAAGGTGGCTGTTTCTGGAAGTCTATGACCATCTCCACCATCTTGCTGACACTGAGCTCCAGGTGTGTTATCTGTGCACCATGCTTCCAGCTGTGACACACTGTTTCTGTAGGCCAACCCAACGTTATCCTAGATGAGGCCTCGGACCGTGGTGTCATTAGCAAACTTTACCAGCTTTGTGGAAAGGTGGTTGGAGATGCAGTCATTGCAAAACAGCTCAGGGGAGAGGACACTACCCGGTGGAACTCCAATATTGGGGGTGAGGGGATACAGGTGGAGCAGGGCACCTGCAGCTGTAGCAGCATGCTTGGTTGTGGAGGATAGTATTAAAGGGTGAACAGAAGTCCATGAACAGAGCTCACACACAGGTGCCAAGTGTGTTCAGGTGCTGAACTACAGGTTAACAGCATTCTCCATGAAGTGGTTGGTTCTCTTGGCAAACTGTTAAGGGTCCAGAGGAAAGACAGGATGAGTCAGTGGACTGGATGATCCACATCTGTTGAGTCAATTTTTGTGTCATGTACAATTGCTTGCCTTGCTGGAGCAGCTAACACCACGATAAACGAGGGCTGCGGGTGGTGCAGTGTTCTACAATAGTTGTAACAGCTTGTTTTTTTTTTTTCATATTATAGCTCACCTAGGCAAACATCTGGTTCCCAAACCTTCTTCTGGATTGGTGCTAAAACAGCCACCTGTTCTGAAAAACAAGATAAACTTTATTTTGATTGATTTTTTTCGTCCATTAAGACCATGAAAAACAGATCTGCGGGGAACACTTGATGGTATAAAATAGTCAAAACAATTGATTCACTGTCTTTTTACAGAATAGACTGGTACAACGTGACAGACATGAACCTTTAATGCTTTTATTTATTTAACTTCACTAATAAAGTTAAATGAAACATAAGGGCTCCTTTTCTGTATGTGTGCTGTCGTTTTCAGGATGCATGCATACTTATAGGCAGAAAACAAATCCTAAAGAAGGAATGTGAGGATTAGAGGTATATAGGATCTTGGCAAGGCATTGCATATGTGTGTGTGTGTGTTTAAGTAAAACATTCTTGTGGAGCACAAAGCTTCTTCTCAACTGTTTTGACCTCCTTAAGGCAGGGATTGTTAGTTTATATAGGACTGGGAGAATACAGGCGTCTTGGCAGGGCTGCGTGGATTAAGACAGCAGAGGAGAAGATTTGACAGGAGGAGAAGGATGATGTGAGTGCATTAGGAACTCTGATTGACAAACAAAAAGATTAGCCTGCTGTCGCTGTCTCTGCAGCTCTTTTCTGGGAAAGTTGCAGGATTGTACCTTATACTTTTATTGTTTTTCCTCACGGAGGTTTCAAGATCTTTTTTTTTCTCCTTTTCCTTTATCTTTCCCCAGTTCCTCTCTTGCTTGTTGCATTCCTCACACTTTATTCCCTTGTTTCTCACACTTGACATCCTGCATCCTCTTCTTCATCTTCCAAACTTTTTTCTACCTTCACCGTCTTCTCCTGTCATTTCTCCCAGGGATTATGTGAACCCAAGCGTCCTGCAGCTCTTCTTCTTAGTAGCCTCACAGCTGCAACAATGCCACGGCTTTAAAGTCTGGATGGATAGGTGGATGGACGCATGGATGGTTGGATGAAAGGATGGATGTGAGAGCAGATTCTCTCTCCCACTCACACCAAGGCATCCTCTACTTTCTCCTCCTCCTCGTTGCATCTCAACAGGAAAGGAATGTAATGTTCTTTGATCTCTCCTCTTTCCACTTCTCTTCCCCTCTCTCTCCCTCTCTAAGCACAGATTACTGGCTCGTGTAGAAAAGGAAATACTCCTAACGTTTGCCCTTCATCCACCCTCCATCTCCACTTAAACCCTCCCACCCTCCCATGTGATCTCCTCATCCATCACCTCTCCTTCTATCGTGCTTTTTCCTCCTTTTCTTCATCTTTCCCTGTAGCTGCAGCACATTGCCACAAAATCCGAACACATTTTTAAAAGATGAGACGAAAAGAAGATTTTTTTTTTAAACTATTGATGACTCGCCTTCCAATTTTTCCTCTGTTGGTGTTACATTCACTACTTAATGGTCCTAACCTTTGGATTTGTAAAGGTCATCGTCCATAAAGTGAGTGCTTCTGCTAGTCATTAGCGAAGGACTCCTGGTGTGGTAGAGGATGTGTGTGTGTGTGTGTGTGTGTGTGCGTGTAAACTTACATATCCGCTTAATCTGTGATGTATTTGTGTTGCTGTGTTGGGAGCTGGTAGAAGCCGGTTTGGTTATTGGCAAATATGAGAGGTAGTTATTGATATGAACAAATGGATTTTTAGGAATTGATAATTCTGGGACGCCACCCTGAGATCAGAGACTAATAACTGAACTGTGGATGCGGGGGTGTTCGCTTAAAATGTTAATATTTGAGCACCGTTTTACATTCATATGTTGAACAGTGAATCTGAGCACTGACTCAATGATACTAAAACATCCACTGTCCAACTGCAACTACACTGCAGCACGATGCAGCTATAGGCACAAGCAACTACGATAACAAGCACAAAAAAACAAACAATCAAAACAGCAAGCGTACTTGTGGTGTCTGTGATTATGTTTGTGTGTGTGTGTGAGGGAGGAGACAGAGCGAAGGCAAGGTGGTGGATGTGGCTATTTGAATGGCTGCATCATGTGAGAATTCAAGATGACGGGTAAGGCTGCGAGAATTTCACAGAGAGGAAATCTTCACAATATGGGCAAAGTTAGCATCAAATTGTCAGGCCGGGACTCAGATCAGGACTCAGATGCAGAGAGTTTGAACACACAGATCTTTATTGAAATATTCAACTCAAGATCCACTTCAATGAGTGTCAAACAAATGGGCTATATAATTACTCTAGGCCTAAGGCTATAACTATGGCTATCAAGAAAATAACAGAAAACGCTCACTATGAGGATAAACTAGAAAACACTAAGTAAAGGAAATAACTAAGAACAAAAAACGCTCCAGAGGGAGGAAAACACAATGGACTATGACTACTGGGAAAACGAAGCTAGATAAGGAAAACTATGAAATCAAAAGTACTCTCCTAAAAACGGAAGAACAAAAGGTAAGATGCTAAAACAGAAACAACAGAAAATCGCTCTATGAAGAGGAAAGCAATTCGGCTGAAGACTAATCTACGAAAATAAATCAGAAAACTAAAATATCAAACTTACAGACAAAAACACTCACGAGGAGGAAACAAGAGCTTACTAAATCAAAGACTGTGGCTGTGGCAAGGACGAACGGGGAAGACAGGCTCGGGTGAATCGCCGACGGACAAAGACACACTGGCACACTGGCACAAGACAAGGGAGACGCAGACTATTTAACACGTGGAGGGTAATCAGGAACAGGTGGAGACAATGGGTAATCAGGGCGGACACACGGGACACAGGAGGGAGGGCAGGTGCTCTGAAATGAGAGGAGAGTTAGACCTTCAAAATAAAACAGGAAATGACAAGACAAAAAACCCCATGACGAGACAGACCTCACCGTGGTGTGACACAAATCACCCTTCAATGCCTGCAAGCTTCTTCACTTCTTATACTGTTACGGCCAAACACTACATGCATGTCCACAAAACTGATGCGAACTGATATGAAACTGAAGTTGATATCAAATTATATACATATTAATCAAAAATAGAAAAGATCCCTTATGTGTTACTAGTAAGAGCATATGGGGTGTAGTAAGACAAGGAGAGTAAAATGTGAGGAAAAACTTTCAGTGATTTGGGGTAACATGCCCTAACAGGACATGTTTTTGAAATAGTTATCCTCAAGACTAGGGCATGTTCAGGCTGAAAATAGCACTGAGCAAATGGCTCCAGCCTGAATTGATTCATTGATTCATAGATCCAAGAGTATGATGGCTCATCAAACATCAAGAAAACACAGTGCTGCACAGCAGTTTATAATACTATGAGAGAATTGTAAAAGCCCTTAAAGTCGTCACAGAAACAGTCTGAGATGACTTTGCCATATTAAAAATCAGGTTGGCGGTACTATGCTGACACTCTGCTGCCAGGCAAGTGGTGCCTTGCAGTAAGTGGCAGAAAAAAAAATCTGCTCTTTGCCACTGGTGATGTATGAGTATGAGTAATGTATAATGTATACACCATTTATGTTCAATATAGAGAGACACTAGACAAATTTAACTGCTCTCGATGTCTCTCTCTCTCACACACACCCACCCACACACACATGCTGCTCCTGGACTGTCAGGAAGTTTGTGATCCACTGACAGATGGGGGCTTTCACAGTGAGCTAGGTGAGTTTGCAGTGGAACACTCTTGGGATTGGGGTGTTGAATGCCAAGTCCCCAAAAAAGATAGTGTATGCCCCTGGGTGGGCGAGGCGTTGCAGGATGTAGTTCGGTCCCATGCTGACTGCATCGTCCGCTGACCTGTTTGCCTAGTAGGCAAACTGCAGGGGGTTCAGCAGGGGGGCCTGTGATGTCTATCAGGTGGATTTCATGACCACAGGCGTCTGTCAGGGAAACAGACCTGTAGTCGCCGAGTCCTGTGACAGACGGATTCAGGTTTTGATCTCATTTAGATGTCTTTAGAGAGAGAGGAAGATAATGATATTTCAAAATGCCATAAGGAGACTGAGTGGAGACACACGGAAAATCAATCCACAAAAGTGAACAAAACCTTAATCAACAAATATATTTCTACTTTTCTTTAACCTCCATCCTCTCAATGTCCTTCATGAGGAAAAAAGACTTCTTGGGACAAATCCATGAATGCAGATTTGCCAGACTGTGTCAAAACTCATACTGTTTCCAAATAGTCTCTGAAATGATACAGCCCATAAAGAAAAGAGTGGAAAAAGCCCATTATGATTCTTGGAGGAGCACATTGGAGGAGTTTCATCCCCTGCTATGGCCGGTTGGAGTTGGAGTGGGGGTTGAGGGGGAGGGTTGGCATGGCGTTCCAAAGCTAAAACTCTGCGGGGAGACAGGATTCACAATTCCCTGAAATGCTCTTCAGGGAAAACTCTTCAGCAAAGCAGAGATTTGAACAACAACAATGCCACAAATCATATTTTCCTTATAGAAACAAAAGTCTTTAAAATGTGAATCGAAGCCCTGAAGTCCTCAAAAGGAAAATGGTATCCTGCAATACAATTCACCCTCGGTCCATATAGTCCAATCCTCACATCTTCTTATCTACATGTGTGTCTACAAGTGTCCTTGGGCAAGACATTAAACCCCAAATTTCTCCCAATAGTCAAGTGTGTGTGTGCGCAACAAGAAGCAAGAACCCTGTAAAGCACTACGGATGAAAGTCCTCTATCATATAGCTATTTATTTATTACATTGCTCATCTGAACATGAACAGATCATATAAGACAAAAAGTCCTCACATTAAATGAAACCACACGCTCTTCAATAACAATTCACTCCCAGCAAGTAAAAGTCTGGAGCCTTGGAAATTTCTAAAGCCGCTTTGCATTTCACTGCATCATGTCCAACAACAACCTGAGAAAAAGCAAGAGGAAAACTTCAGCGTCCACACACGCTGATGTTTTCCACTGATTCCACTGCTCCTGCAAACACACACAGCTGCAGCATGCTGATTTGAACCACTATCTACCTCGCTGTACTTTGCGTTTTACAAAGGTGTTGTTTGGGCCTTACATTCAGACTTATCAAAGGTCTGTTCTGCATTCATATGATAAATGGAATCTATTGCTTCAGTTTGTCTTGTGGGGGCTGGTTAGTGATCCTTTTTTCTCTCTCTCATATATTGTTTTTGAAGAAAACTTTTGGAATAGTACACAAACGTACAGTCGCAGGTACAAATCTTCAAAAGAGCTTCAGGTGTTTTGAGTAAACTTCACCAACAAAGCAAATTTCTCCATTTTTCATTGATTTGAATACAACTAAAAAACAACTTCCAGCTGCCCTTGGGGTGTCATTATCTTACATGGTGAACAGTTGCATTAATAGTATTGAGACACAATCTCAGAAAGGCTTTAAACAAGTGGAATCAACATATCTAACATATCTGTCCAACATGAATCATTTCACAGTAACTGAACTCCTTTTTGAGTCAGTGAATTACAACATATGTGAGTAAGTCATATACCAGTTAAGTAAAATAAATGCCAAATCAATTCAGTTATTATCTGATTGTGGTCCAACTGTATAGTATTCATGAAAACAGCCATTCCTTGTCTTTTTCCAGAAGACACAGGTGTGCAGGGGTGAAAGTGTCCGTGCTCAGGTGGGTGTTTTGTGTCATTTGACTTTTTTCATATATGAAGGGATTGTGTGTTAAGACACGTCCACACACACACAGACGTGTATCAAAATGTGGCTTTTTCTATGTGCTGTGGCCTTTTAGGAGGGGGTTTGGCTTGTGATGACAGAGTGTGTCCTTTGTGGCCAGTCGAATCAGACCTCTTTTTGCTGGTGGCCTGTTGGTAATAGCTTTTTCCCCATGCTTCTGATTGGCCAGCGTGGCTTCAGGTTGGGTTGGCATGCTCTCGTCAGCACCTCAGCCATTCTTTTGTATTTTGATATGGACAGAGATTTCAGACACACCTGCTCCACTGCCTCTCAGCATCATGGTGGATCCCCAAGAAGGCCATCAATGAGAGACTGTCCAAAAGTGAGAGCCACCTCCACCATTTCTATGATATCTGCTCATTGCCTCCCAACAGTGTCATGTTTGGAACAATTACACGCTGTGCACTTAAGCCTTTAAACATGTTAGAAGGACACACTTTGAAACAGTTGTTCTTTAACTCTTTCCAAAGTTAGGGTTGCCCTTATAGAGTACAAACTTCCCCTGAGATTGTCACCATAAAAGCTCCAAACTTTAGGCCCTCACAGGTCAGGAGACATCAGCACACCACAAACAATAAATCACAGACAAACAATAATTACCACTTCCTCACAATTCAGCGTAGATAGATAACCTTAATTCTCAGCTCATTACTCCTTATCTCACCTGCCAACCTCCTGGATTAGCAGCAAACACTTTGAAGTGCATTTGCGGAGAAAAATCATTAGTTTCACAATTAGTTTTATTGATGCTAACAGGTCTGTCTGCCGAGTGGCCGCTCACGTCCACTCCACACCTTTCTTAAGTTCACCTTGTACCAAATTGGGTAGCAAGAGGGGGGAGATAACATAACGTGTGTGTATGCTTGCCAGTGTTTTAAGTTATATAACAAAGGAAAATGCTCTAAAATAGCAAATCCATCCAAGCTGGAGAGCACAGAGCAGTGTGTGTTATTGTGTGTTAAAAATACCCATTCATTAAATGGCATTACGAAACTAGCTTTTGAGAACGGGTGGCCCCAGGGTGACTCAACCGTGAACTTATCCTTGCAGTGTCAGTGCCATGCCATGCTTTACCCATAAATTAACAACAAGCAAAATGTTGTTCCTCGCCCATGTTAAAGTGTGAAAACACTGCCAACTTTTGAATAAAATGTCATCCTAAATTCCAGCTTGTGGTTTTAAAAGTGCAGAATTTGCATTAATCCCGAGCTCGGGCATGTTTATTGAAAATTCATTTAAAGAAAAATGTCTCATAGCGTTTCTGTGATCGCTCACTTATATACCAAAATCAGGGGTAAGCAAAGCTGTTGAGTTGCCACAGCATTTATCTCTGAAGGATGAAGCAAATTACAACAACCCACAAGCAAGTCCAGGAATATAATGCTGGCCAAAAGAGTAAAGGATATTTGGAGAAGTAAAACAATGAACACCGTCTTATTATTATCATTTCTTATTATTATTATCTTATGCTTATTATTAGTTCCTCAGTGTGACTGTTGCCTCCTCACAGCTGTAATAAAACAACAAAATGCAATCAGGTATTTAGAGAGCCTTGACTCTGCATGTTCCTGCCAATTCCTAAATCTTTATGAGGCTGATGTAGAGGATTCATTTTTGTCCTGATGCATTGAGCTGTCCAGTTTTTGGCCAGCAACTGCCCCAATGACAAAAAAAAAAAAAGAAAAAAAAAGATGAAAGTAAAGGTGATCAATATCAAGTCACTAGCAAGTATGTAGCTAGTAATTCATTGTTGTCACACTGAAGAAACTTCTTGGCCTTACTAATCATTCACCAGCATTCACCTCCAAACAATACTGTTTCCATCGATTCAAACAGAAAATCAAAGCAAACGCAGGAGGGCTCAGCTCTGAATTACCTGGGTAACCTCTGAAAGCAGCAGCAGCACTGACCAGAAGTGATGAATGGCCTCCAAAAACAAGAACTTTTTTATTCAGTTACTTTTCTGTGTCTGAGGATAAAGTTGGTGATTGCTTTGGTTAGCACTAAATCACCAGTATTATGTTGTTGATGTTGCTATCCAGCTGTGGTCGCCTCATCTTTTCTTGAACAGTAAACCATCGTCTATTGCTCCGTATCCAGTGCAGGGTCATTGAAGGATGGGACCCTGTCCCTGCTCACACCCCGCAATCAGGAGGGTACAACCTGGACAGCTCACAGTCCACTACTGGGCTCAGATACAAAGACATACAACTCTTCACCTCATGTTCACACCAACCCAGTCCCGCATTAAAACAGAGCAAGTACAGTCTGAGTAAAAAAACACTGCGATTGAATTACATTATTTTTAGAAAAAACTTAAATAATTTCAGCCAATCAGTACTCAGACAGAAGAAATGGAGCATTCACTTTACGCAGTAATCCACCAGGGATGTGTGCATGCATGTGATTGGCCAATTCACCACCTTGTCATCGCCTCGTCACGTTGCGGCAAAAGTTGAGTGTGGTCCAACTTTTTTTTAGATGATACACACACAATGATCCTTTTTTTTTTATCTTGCCGGAGCCCTGTGAGTGCACAAACAAGACTCCAAATGAATTTGCTACGCAACTGCTGGATTTGTAAATAAACAACTGTTCGTTTATAAGTTTGCAATATTAATTTAGGGTGCTTTCACACCTGAAAGTTCGAACAGAGGTTCATGTTTTTGCTACTTTGTACACATTTGATCCGGTTAGTTTTGGTTTCACATTGCAATGATGTGAGTATGTGAAACACCTATATCCTGTCAGCATCACCTATGTGGGGCACAACTCAGTATACTTAACACTGATTGATTAGGATGCCTCTGCCTCCTCCTCCTTTTCCTTGTGTCTCCCTGTGTTTTCCCCTCCCTTTATGTCTTGCGAGACCTCTTCTTGTGGTTATCTCTGTTTGTGTGTGTGTGTGTGTCTGGTCTGGGCGGTTCCTCCTGAGCCATGCTTCACCTGCACCTGGTCCTGTTGCCAGTCAGCCGTCACAGCTGCAGCCAATCATCTAATCACCAGCCACAGGATAAATACCCGGTTCTCCTCGCCAGTCTTTGTCAGATAGCTGTACTCACCAGCCTGGTAACGTGTCTCGGCTATTGGCTTGTTGTAGTGCTTTGTTTCTGCTCAAGTTCTGATTTGTCTCTCCTGGTATTCCAGGATCATCTGCCTGCCAACATTGCCCAGTTCCAGTCCTCCACCTGTCCTTATCCAATCATTCCTGACAGGCAGTAGCCTGCTACAAGCTCAATATAAAGGCATGCATATATGGTCCCAGTTTATTAATCTTTGTCTAAATCATTTGAGTTTGCAGTGTAGTTTACAAGCATTCTTAGAGCTCATGTGATACAACTAAAAACTCCATGTGTGTCTATTGTCAGACCAAATGAATCACCTGCCATATGTAAAAAAAAAAAAAAAAAAAAAACTCCAAACTTTTAGGGCCCACCTTCAGGCTGTGAGGATAAACAGGAAAATAATATAATGGTGCTGAATGAATATTAAACATGTTTATTGAAATTATACAAAGAAGAGAGGCTCCCAAGCAAGTTGGCCCCAGTGGATTTTTAGTTCTTCTAGTCACTGGCTTGGCCCGTTTGCAGACTACATTTTCATCCAAAGCTTCTAACTCTCTCTCTCTCTCACACACACACACACACAATGGTGTGATTTCCATTTCAAAGGCTCTTGTGTTGCAAAACTACCTGACTACATGCTGCACAGCTGGGGACAGTGAAACAGAGACAGAAAGAGCAAAGACTTTAAACACCAGATCAAAGAGGCAGACATAGCACACGACAAAGCTGAAGGCCGCAATGGCAATGCTGCTGCCTGCAGAGACACAGTCTGACAGCTGGGACAAATACCTCCAGAGATGTAAGATGCACTTCTCTCTTCTTTAGCTGTTTTAATTGTAGGTTTATTTTAAAGACAAGCCATGATGTTTGCATTTAATATGGGAATTGTCATTTTTTCATTCTGACTGATTTTACAAAATCACACACACATTGATTGTTCTTCTAAACACACAGTGTGTGGTAAGACTTTACCCGTAGAAATCCTTGTGCTGCCCATTGTGACAGTTTTTTTGAGTGATTGTTGTTATTATTATGAGGGGGTGCCAGCCAGGCCTCTCTCCTGGCATTTAAGAGGAGTCAAGTTATATTTTAGTTTGTGATTTTGGTTTTCCTGTTCTCAGTTTAAAGTAAACTGCACTTGTAAATTTCTCTTTGGAGGTTAATAAAGTATCTATCTGTCAATCAGTCTATCTATCTAAGCATGTATAAAATATTACACCCTGCACATTGAATGTGACACCACAAAACACACAACCCAACACATTATATGTTGCAAAAACCAGTGAAAATATATTTTAAGTGCTGTAGACGATTCCCCAAAACACCCCAAAACAATGCAAGAACCAACAATGGCCAATATTTACAAAATACCCACAAAATCCCGATCCAGTCCACGGATAACTCAAGGCAATCAACTCAAAATACCACTCCGGGTTTTCTTTCAGCTCAACCAAAAAACGATTCAGTTCATTAAAAAAAACAAAAACAAAACAAGCTCATTTCAATTCATAGATAGATATACTTTATTTATCCCAAGCTGGGAAATTGCAGTGCAGCAGCAGCATTACACACAGTAAAATAAGTGAAAAATACGCCGTTCCATGTTATAACAGTAAGTTCTGTTGGTTTCTGCAAAAAAAAAAAGAATAAATAAATAAATAATAATAATAATAATAATAATAATAAAGGGAAGAAAAAGAAAACCTTCAAGCAAACCGAAAAAAAAAAAGGTACTCAGTCAGTCCAGTCCAGTCAAACGGTGAGTCCAATCCGGGTTGCTGGTTCGAGGAAGATTGAAGAGTGACTGGCTCCAGTTAACAGCTGATTTTTAAAGTGGAAGGAAGTGAGCCAGGTGTCAAAAAGGTGTTGGCGGAGATTGTGTACCAACGGATGACAGAAAGCGGAGGATGAAACATGCAGAAGGGATTAAACGACCTTCCTTTAGTTTTAGACGGCGCTGAGTGTGCTGCTCCACATGTCTTCCACACTCTCCTCTCCTGCTCTCCACAGAGTGACGAAGCTGGTAGTTAATGCAGATGCGAACTGCAAATGAATGGGTGAGTGAATTTCAGATGGGTGTGTGTGAGGGTGTATCCTTGGTTTGTTTTAGGTGCAACTATCCAGGAGCCTGTTGCACAAAACTAGGATAAGGTTGATTAAGCCGGGATATGTTGGTTATCCTGGATCAATTTAGCCTTGATCTGGTTGCACAAAAGGGTTAGGGGTAAAGGGATAGGGGAAGTGGGATATGTTTTGACATAAGTTACCAAGGAGATTTATTCTGTGGAGCTAGCCTGCTCCAGACCAGGCTAATTTCCAGAATCTATTTAATCTCATCCCTTATCTCAGTCAGCAGTCACCACAAATGGAAACCAATATTTATTCCACCTCCCACTACACATTCTTATCAAATTCAATGAGACCCTTTATTTAAGCATTTGTGATCATTAATTGCAATCATATATTTTTTATATATATAAGAATACAGTAACATGATGACATGACGTTCCTTTATTGAATAGGATAAATTAAAGCAAGTAATTCATCAGTTCCTTTCAAAAGTGAAGTCACACAGTGCTCTGCAAGATAGAAAGCACAGAATCAAAGCATATTATTTATCACAAGAATAAATACACATTCTCAAAGGTCTGTATATAAAACACTCTGCATGTCTGCACACTGGAATAAATGCAGGACAAATCCATACTTAACAAATGAACAGACAAATGGTAGGCCTGTACACACAGTACACAGCACAATAAGCCAAATGAATAGCTGTCTGCTATTGCAGGCCATATTCAACTTAAATGTACAGAATGCACTTTAACTGAAATAATTTAAAACATATCGTCATCCGGGAAGATGGCTGGATTGTCCCAGTCCACGTCTGATGGCACTCTGGGGGCCCGCTCCTTTCTCAGGCAGACCACATTATGGAGGACAGCACAAGCCACAGTAATATCGCGTGCTCTGTCTGGACTGACCCTCAGATGGTGCAGACATTGGAAGCGTGCCTTCAGGAGGCCAAAGGTCATCTCGATCCGAGCCCTTGTCCTGGCATGGGCATTGTTATATACCTGCTTTGCTCCCTGAGGGTCTGCGTAAGGTGTGAGGCAAAAAGGCTCACAGGCAAACCCTCTGTCCCCCAGCAGCACACCAGAGAATTTACCTGTGAATGCAAAATGTCATCAATAGAGGGACATTCTTGACACTTGATGTTAAAAGTGGCTATTAATCGAGGTCATGTGGCTCACCTTGTGACAGGCACCGATAGACTGCAGAGGACCGAAAGATTCGAGAATCATGGACTGAGCCAGGCCACTTTGCCACGGCATTGCTGATCAGGTAGTCAGCATTGCAGACCATCTGAAATTATAAGATGTAGACTATTAAACCAATCAATGCACGTCACAAACAATGTACAGTGTTCATTAACGTCATAAAGTCATGTTCACCTGAACATTAATGCTGTGAAAGGATTTCCTGTTCACAAAATCTCCCTCATGGACACCTGAGGGGGATTTTTTTTTGATATGGGTGAAGTCAAGTGCACCAATGACATTGGGGAAACCTGAGTATCCTACTATGACTGTTAACACTTGTCCTGTAATTTGTAATTTCACTTACCTGCAATGCTACAAAAATCCTTTTTGATGTCACAGAGCCTTCTGTGACCAGGGAAGGAGATGAAGACACCTGAAAGTGATTTAATAGCCAGGTACACACTACGCACCATACGGCAAATTGTGACCTTGTTCAGGTCTTCAGCATCCCCCACCGAGTACAGGAAGCCTCCACTTGCAAAAAAACGCAAGGCCACACACACCATTTGCTCAACAATAATAATTAATACAACAGAGGTGCATGAGGAGCAAATACGGAGCTGCATTTACATGATTTCCCTCACATCTGCAGTCAATTTCACTGGCAGTTCCAGCTGTTTCATAATCAGAATACAACTACGTTTTTGGGGATGTTACAAAGAAAAGAAGCTGCAAGGAAAAGGACCCATGAAGTCAACACCTATCATTTCCCAAGGTCCATGTACCCCGGCAACATTGCACATAATCCCTCACATCAATGCTCATCTTAAGCCAATATACAAGGGCTTGCAACCTTTTATATGTTTTGTGTCTCCCAAAATGGCTGGAAAGAGGATTGTCATGATAATGATGAAGCAGCTGCTGATGGAGGAATGAAGGAATGTATACTTGGTAAATGGTTTTGTGAGGTAATTGCAGCACTCGGTATACTTCTTGTGGAGTTTTCAACTACCTCTCCCATTTCCATGATCTTGCTGCATAGGTTTTGGATGTCATCATCGTCCTGTTGGGCTTTCCAAATGTCCTCATCAGTGACCTGGAGGGTTTTAGAGATGTCCCTCTTAGAACTCACCACAACAGCACAAGTGGCAGACTGGTTTTGAGAGTTACCCACAGGATCTCTCGACAGAGGAGTCCAAATGGCATTACCTTGAACTGGTACAGGCCTGTTGCTGCTTCCTGTAGCTGGCATATCAACTGACTTTTCCCAAAATCATCCAGGTGGGCATTGCTGACTGCAGCCTGTAGGAGGTCATGGCAAGGTGGCAGAGGAACCAGGTTCACAGAAGCGACAGCAGAGAAGAAGGCGAGCTGTGGCGGAAGACCAGCATTTAGCTTTGTTGCGGATTCTCTCAAGAACTGATACTCTTTTGTTGGATTTAAACCAGTAATGGTTTTCAGAGACATCAAGCTGGAGGCCGAAATGGAAGATGTAGTCCAGTCACAATATTGCAGGGAAATTAAGACTGCAGGATGACAAGGTGACACATGGTAACGTCACTGGTTGGGATTGTAACATCAGGGTAATTTCACTCCATCCTAATGGTTGCCTCTCTTCGTCTGCTCGAAACAAGGGTCCCCTTGTCCAGGGCTTCAGCATGTCCTGTGGAGATTTCATTCCAGACCATACATTTTCCTTTATCGACAAGTAAGATGAACCGGTGTCCAGGATGGTGGTTCCTTTCCAGGAATGCATGTTCAAAGGCAACCTCAACTAGGAGGGAAGCAGGCTTCCAGGTGGCAATGAAGGAGTATTTTCAGGTGAGTTTGCTCCCAGGTAATTTGGATAAGTGAGTGAACTAAGGGTAGCATGAGTTAGACCTCCAGTGTGGACAAGAAGCTGGTGCATGACTTCCTTTGCAGCAGCACCAACAGTATACTTGGGGAGGCTCGATTATGGCTGGGTTCGTTTGGTCGTATGGAGTTTTCTCTGTTGAGAAGCAGAGCAACGGGTTCAGCAGCAGCAGGCTTGGACGGTTTCTCCATTAAGTTTTTTCTCTATTCGTATTGCAGCTGGTTTTCCCTTCTCCAGTTGCTGGCCAAGGTGGACAAGAGCATCGACAAGTCTGCTACTCCTCAGTTGACTGGCCAGTTGGGGGTTAATATTTTTCAAAATCAGCTTTACAATTTCTTCTTCAATGTCTGACTTCCATCTTGTGCATAGTGACTGGTACATGTAATCAAAGTCTCTGATGCGGGCCCAAAACAGCTAAGCTGCCATCTCCTTGGATTCTGAGGCATGGCGAAACCACAGAGAGAAGCTGAGTCACTGACCCTTTTTGGCAGATGAACTGTTTTGCCCTATAGAAACTTGAGTGCAGACTGATCCAACGGCTCGAAAAGAGCCTTGATCAATTTGAGTAAAACCCACTCGGGGCAAGGGGACACGCCGCTGGTCTGCACCTCCGCTCACCCTTCAAAAAATGCTTAATCAAAGGGTGACTGAACACAATCTGTCACAGAACCCCTCATAACAAGACGAGATAGCAGCAGGATACATTTTTATTGTGCTGAAAGCCAGATTCCTGTCCACCAAACCTTGCAGAAATGATGGTCCTGATCCCTCTCAACACACCAACACTGAAACACTGCCCACTTGGCTGTGTAACATGCTCTAGACGCAGCTCTGGTGCCCTGGATAGTGCACACCTCATCCAGTGAGAGACCTAACCTCTCTAAACGGTCCCGTTCAGCGGCCAAGCCCACAAACGCTGACCTATTGCCAGGTAACACCTGATCTCTCCCTCTACCTGGGAGAGAGTATTGCTGGCAGCGCTGCTGATCTCTGATGATTCCTCCGGAGACATAAAATTGACTGGGCAGCCAGCTTGGTCATGGAGACAGCTAACAATAACATTTTTTTAGCTGCTGTCGATGCTTAAACTGCACATTAAAGAGCCTGGTCCGCCAGGCGGCAAGTCAGCTGATCCTTGGTCAAGGGTGGGGTGGGACACCGGCCTGCCACTGTGTAAGCCTGATGCACCCAAAGATGGCTCTGAGGTTCAGCTCCAGATGGGAAACAGGGGGAAAAAACTAAGGTCTGTGTAGCCCTCGATCTTGGCGATTTGAATATATGTGGACACCAGGGCTTTTACAGCCTGGGGTTCTGCCGCTGCTCCTTCCTGGTATTTCCTAATGGTGGAAAAACATGGCCAGCTCATGCCTGGTCAACTGAATAAAGGGCAGATCGTCGGGTGGGGCAGCCTCCTGGGCCGTGAGATTTTTACTTTTTGACTTAATCTCCAGTAATATGTGGAGAAGACGGGCAATCGTCAGCAGGGGAGTGAAGGTGGAGATAGGAACATCCACGGATGGATGGGGCAGAGTTGTCCGACTCTGGCCCATCAAACAGTTCCTGGATGTCCAAAAGCTTTTTCAACCAAGTACAACTCGCGTTGTATAGGTCACACCTCCTCAGCTGCAGCAACAAAAGCGTCCACTCTCCGCTTCAGGAGGGCAGGCACAGTATGGGCACAAAGCCTGTAAAGCCAGGGTGAAGCTGGCATGCTCCCGACCCAGACAGGAGCCATATCAGGCATGTAGGTCGAAGGACATGATGTAGCCAACCTGGCTTGCCAGAACACCACTCTGTGAAAACGTCTTCTAGTAGCTAAATTTTATAGTCAATCTTAGAGTGCATGTACAGCCTGAAGAAAAATGGGAGCCGATTAGTTGGTCTCAATGAAATTTATACTCAACCTGAAACCATAAGTGGGGCCCAACCAACAGGTGGGCGTGGACTAAAGTTTTTCAGTGCTTCGCAGGCACGCAAGGGATAAACCCATTAGATATAGCCTTCGAGGGCAAAGCCTATGTTAAATAGAAATATAACTATAATAAACATTTATATTCTGAGTTCTGACTGGTAGACTAGATGAGTCACATTGAGGCTGCCTATTAGATGAATTGAAAACAGAAATAGCAATGCCTATAAAAAAACAAACACCTTAATGATCATTTTTAATGGTAAACCCTGCATTTGTAGTTATTTTGCTTATTTACTGCATTTACTCATTAGCCTTAGTTTGTTTCTTTGCATCTATGTCCCTGTCAGGGATGTTGGATTTCGAGGGAACTAAGGTTGAACCCAAATGCAGACACAAGGGGGAGCTGGTTCGATTTAACAAATTTAACTAGAAACCAAAACTCAGGGAACTATGAACAACACTCACTAGGGTAAAGGGGCTTAAGACAGGGAAACTTTGAACAAACACAACGAACGTGGCATGGAATGAACAAAGATGACACTAGAAAAGCACTAACATGGACTGTGGCATGGCTTAAGACAAAAACAACATTCTGAAACACTTACATATCAATGGCATTGCTAGGGATCATAGACAACACAAGAACACGGTGAAGGAACACTGACATGAACCTTGGCATAGCCAACACTAAAAGACGCTGGACAAACACTTACTTGGAACGTGGCTAGTGGCATGAGGCTATGACAAGACTTCACGGACAAAGACAGGACTAAACAACGCTTACAAGAGGCATGACATGGGGAGGAATCATAGACAAAGACAAGACTTGAAAACACTTACATGAACATGGCCTGGACAGGAACAAAGACAACACAAAGGAAAACACTCACTGTGGGCATATTGCAAAAACAAGGTTTTCAGACAATGGAGGGTAACGCAGACAACGACCTGCCAAAGACTGGGGGGAAGACACTTAAATACACAAGTGAGGACAACTAATGACACACAGGTGAAACAGATCAGACAATCACAAAGGCGGGAAAACACAGGAAGTAAAGCAAACAAAGAAACATGACATGAACCTTCAAAATAAAAAAGAACATGACAAAAACCTTCAACATAAAACCGACGTGGCAAGCACGGATCATGACAGTCCCTTTGTTATGCGAGTCTTGCCTTTTTCTCATTAATGGAAATACACTCTTGAAGTGATGGTGGGTATAATTTTGTTCTATATTGCCTTAAAAGACAAAAATATTTCAAAATGAAAGATGAGATGACCACTATCAATATTATGTATTATGCATGAAAAATTGGAAACTGGACAGAGCCAGACTTGATTTCACTCCTGAGTTCAGATATGCACCTAGCAACACAAGAACTCACTAATTAACATGAATGAATGTTGATGTCTAATGCATGCAAAAAAGAAGTAAGTAAAAATGACAGCACAGGTTGCCAGAGACTGCCATGAGCACAGATTTGGTGTAGGTCTCTGTAGAGGAACAATGGCTTCAAGTTTGGCAACCTCACTGTGACAGACTGGTTGTCCACCATAAAACGGTTATGGTGGACAACCAAAACACAAACAGTTCCAGCTGTTTGTGTCTATTTACGAAATAGGCAAACAAGATACATGTCAAGTGGTGATCTTGTTAAATGGAAGTGAAGATGTTACGTTGGACAGAGTCAAACTAGTTACTCCTTGTTTCCAGTCTTAATGCTAAGATAAGCTAACCATAGCCTGCATGTAACACACAGGAGCTTGGTAATTTTCATCTCATCTCACTCTCAGGAGATAGAAAATAAAAATATTCAAAATAAAATGTAATACGCTTAAAACAATTGAAAAAAATATTTCACGTTGTGCAATCTCTGCCTACTACAGAATAGACAATACATAAAACGTGTGTATAACTTTATATTTGACAGAAACTAGCAGAATAGGCACATCAACAAAATGAGTCACATAATAAGACTTTTGCACAGTAAGAAATGTATTTTTGCAGCTGTCTTTCCACGGTGCTATCAAAGTTACTTTCAGAATGCCATATTCAATAAACATTCTCCATCTAAAGCTGTTAAATAATAAATGCCAGCATTCATAGAGTATTGTCATTGTAATGAATTGCATGAATTATTCTATATGAATAATGCACTACATTTGGGTTAATAACAGCTTACTCCACTGTGTTGACAGAGCCACTAGAGGAGCATAAGAAATGACAGCAAGTGACTGAACACTCTTATTGGTGACAATTAAGTTTCAATTTTCTGAATAAAAAGACAGTGGGGAGAATAAGAATGAGAACTAAAGCCAATGCTTGATTGTTATAATGACATATACTTTAAATGCTCTTGTTAATCTCCCAGTGGAAAGCAAGAGAGGACACAGTTCTCATTGGGTGGCAGAGTGAGAGCCATAATGAAGAGACAAACAGATATCACACAGAGAGAGGCCATCTTTACTTAAACGGGGGCTAAAAGGGTCTGATTGTCACAGCAATGGCTCTTATTATGCCACATGCAGGGTGGGTTAATGACCAGAGCACAGGGCAGATGAAAACCAGATTGATACTGTGATTTAAAACCTTCTTTCGGGTGAGTAGAAAGACAGTGAGACCTCATCATGCCACAATTTCAAACATGACGATTCACAAGCCATGACACTGGAAAAGGCAAAAAAGACAAGCAAATATGGACAGTACTGTGAAAACTGAAGATGTGAATTCAGTGGCTCCAAGGGCTGTCAAGTGTTTAACATTTGATCTTAACACAAGTGATTAAACACAACAGTTTCAAAGAGGGAATAGTTAATATTTTTGGAAAATGTGTTGCTTCACTTGCAGAGAGTTGGACGAAAAAACTAAAACACCTCATGTCTGTAAATATGTACATGAAACATAAAGGCTAGAAGCAGGAGGAAACCGCTAACTAGGTTCAGTTTCAATAGTAACAACCCCATCCCACCCAACCTCGACGCTAAATAATTAATATGACAAGTAGTGGAGTTTCTGGAGAAAATGAAAACCTCCTGACATTAACCTGCTAAATGAGAACAAACATATTAAATTAGTGAGCTTTAGAGCTGATGGTGGGTACATTTTGCTACATTTGGACAGAGGCAGGCTAGCTGTTTTACTCTGTTTCCAGTCTTTATGCTAAGCTAAGCTAACCGACCGACTGTTGGCTGCAGCTAGTTATCCAACTCTTTACAAGAAAGTGAAAAACTGTACTTCCAAGAAAGCAAATAAATGTATCTCCCAAAATGCTGAACTCTTCGTTAGACTTGTGTTGTTGCTGCTATGATGCAACTTTGACAAAGACTAACAATGACACAATCTGCATTGTGGTCTATGTGCAGAAAGTCTGTGTAACTACTTCAACATAAACCAAAACCATTGGCTGTCTTAAGGGTACAAAAAGCCCATTCATCAATCTAAAACCTGTGGTATGCTTTGAAAAATGGCTGACAGTAATGTATGCCTAATTTGTTGGAAATGGGTTTAAACACTCAAAAACATTACCATGGTCTGTTAATGGCCTTAAGCAAAGGCACATGAAGGTGGTAGCCACGCTGCGATGAAAGGGCATTACTTTGTGTTGAAAAGTGATGGGGACATAAGGGCTTGGACAAAAAGCATTTTTAAACCGTCTTCAGCATATTCAATTTTAGCCAATATAGCGAGGGGACAGGACAAGACTGTGATGGGTCATGTCACACAATGAAGTAATAAATAGACGTGGGTGCAGCCCCACTGTGTTGCGTAATGGTTCTTAGCACAAAATGGTATAATATAGACTGTGCAATATTTAGAATCTAGACTGTTTTTTATGTCACCTAATTGTGTCAGATATAGAAATACATATATTCCACTAAATATTGATTTTGTGCAGAATGCATATTTACTTCATAACTTGCTGAGTTGTTGAATTGTTGAAAAGCTGAATTGTTATTACCTTTCAAAACTACCTACATTTGCCTTTTCAGATCTAAAACCCCTGTCAACATTTGACAGTTCCTTTCAAATCTGTTACATATGACCCAGCAAATACTATTCTTACATGTTATTCCTGAGCTGCTTAGAGTCTGGTCAAATGTAGGCAACTAAGAGTACCTGGTTAAGATTATGGAAAGCAACCAGTAGAAAAAAAGGCCTCTGCTGTTACAGTCAGACATTTATTAGGCTGACATTCTACCTTTGCCACGCCCCTAAGAGGTGTGGTGGCACTATAAAGCATTATGCTACTTCTGCTTCTTGCTGCTGAGGGACAGCAATCATTATTCATACAACTACAAGTGCTCACACCCCAGGAACATGTAAATTTAGGTCATTTCATAAGTGTTGAACCACTTTGTACTACCAAGGATTTTTTATTAATAATATTTTAGGATACTGAGTGGCATTATTAAAGTTCCCAGCAGTGTTTTTGTTCTCTTTAAACTGGAGGCAAGCATTTGGAATGGTACTGAACATGTCACGCAATCACTGCCTTGCTGCAACTGGTAACTTTTTACTGTCAAAATCATGGCAGAGAAAGCTAATTTAATAGATGCAGCATAAGAATAAATACACATTTTTTTGTAAAAGATTTTTGGGATCTTGAGTGTCAAGGCAACAATAATGTCCTCTGCACTCTCTCATCTCCAGGGCTGCCATTGGTCGTGACTCAGTGTTGACGGAGCGTGCAGCAGCAGCACTGTCTCAGGGATGTTAAATTAACAAAAAGACATCCAACACAGTCACACGAGAGAGGGAGAGAAGGGCACAAAGAGAGAGGGGGAGATGTCACCCTCGACTGAAATGAGAGAGGAGATTAGAGGGAAGAGAGGGAGTGAGGGAGAGGCATCGCCCCCAGCCAGAGCGAGAGGGAAAGCTGAAGTGACACACAGAAAACTGGTAGCCCACAGCCAAAGGAAGAGAGAGGGGACTCAAAGAAAGTAGCTGAGAGACAGAGAAAGGCAGAAGGGAAGTTGCCCACAGCCAGAGGGGAAGTAGGGCTTTGAGAAACCAACGGAGGGTCAAAGTGACTTCATCAATCACTGCAGACAGCTCAGCGAGAGACAAGAGAGGAAATGCAGAGTTCGGACTCGGGGCGCTCTCTGATCACTGGCGTTGAAGCGCAGTGTTGTTTTGTTGCTGCGCGGCGCTCTGAGAAGCTTCCGTTCAAGTGTCGTCGGTAGGTTGAGCCGGTTTCACACAGCAGAGCCTCTGTTTAAGGGTGCCGGAGACCGGAATGATATGCACTTCTGCCGGGCTGCTGGGAGTTCATCTGAATGAAGTGAAGTGATGTTGTGGAGAGGCTAGTGGAAAGGTTTGTTCTAAGCTGAAATATCAGCATTGAAGCTGAAAAGGCAACAGTGAAGGTGGACTTGTGCGGTAAAAAGAAGACCAAACTTGGTTTTCAAGTGTTCTTTGAGTGAACACCAAATTATTCTTAGCATTTTATTTTGAAAGCATCTATAAAAAGAGTCGGTCCACTTTTGCTAAGCAGCACCATTAGAAAGACTGAATAATATATTGTAGAAAATCGCTTGAAAATATAGTGTTTAAAATAAATTGTTAATCTTCTCACACAGGAATAAATCCCTGCAAAAGGTTCACGCTGATAGAAAACTTGATCTACTCCCTGAATGAGTATGATAAATTACAGCCTGGGCAGCACTGTATGGTTTGTGTTGTCTCAATAAAGCTGTGAGAGGTTTGAGACTAACACAGAGGCTCTTATTAAACTGTTTCCACAACTTTTCCTCCTTATATTTGTTTTGTATAGATCTTAGTAATTCTGAGAAAATTTTGAGGGTTTTTTGATTTGTTTTGTTTGTTCTTTCGTCATTTTTTTTTCTAAATTTAAATTTTAAGTTCAAATCAATTTATTTGAAGACAATATGACTCAGAGATTAATTTCTCTGTGAGACTGCTGCCAGTCAAAACACAGGACATGTCCCCCATGACTGGGAAACAGGCCGATCCAGAATTTTTTGTGTACATTTTGACTGGCATTGCTTAAATTAAAGCCATCATTTTTTATTGACAGCTTTAAATATTAAATATTGACAGTGACCTGGCGATGTAAGCAAACAGCCGCACAGGTACCATCAGATTTGATTCTTCCTAACCCCTAATTGGTGTATGTAACATCATGTGACATCAGATTTTTCTGAAACCCACCCGCTGTGTCCATGTGGGATGCCATCACTCATTATCAGAAGCTGATTTAGACAATCAGATCCACTCCTTGTCCTTTGTTTTGCTCTGGGTATACCAGGTGTCACACAGGCCAAAATGCGCTCCATTAACATGCTGGAACTGTACGACATTGTGAATACATGAACTGCACAGTGCATGAAACGAACAGGGGGCAGCCAGTTCAGTGGGTGTCACAAACAATCTTGTCTGATATGTTGACAACAAACCTGATCAGGTCGGTGCTACATTTCCCCCTAAATGTATTTTTCTATTGGAAAATAATTGGAAAAGAATGAAAGAAGTATTCGGGGCATAGTTTCTGATCCAACAGATCCAATGTAAGATGATGTTTCTGGAATTTTTGACAGGTTTTAGAGATTTTTTTTCTTTTTTGACTTTTGTGTGGATTAATTATTTTAGAACCAACTGTCAGTTTTAACAAGAACATTTAATGATGTTTTCACACAATCTGACAAAAAGAAAAAAAAAGCAGGAGGAACAAATCCTGACCAACTAAAGGCCGGAGCAGGACGACCCGAGGAAGCATTTCAGAGATGCAGCCTAGTGTAGGGCCATGTGGTGGAAACCAGTGCCAAAGGAAGGTGTGCTCTAAATAAATTGTAAGTTGTTTATTATTATCATTATTATTATTATGACTATTGCCATGTAGCTGGAAGCGATGCCTCGCTTGTGTTGTGAGCGTGTGTGCTCTCTCTGACCTGGCCTGCTGTAATCCTTCACTGGCTGACAGTTGAGTTCAGACAGCTGATTCTGGGGCAGACCTCTTGGGCTGCCTCCCTCACAGCTAAAAGCCATCGTCTCTTCAATCCTCACCTCAAAGCAATCCATCCAGCCTTCAAAACCTCTCTCCCTTTCTCTGTGTGTGTGTGTGTGTGTGGCTCTCTCTCTCCGTCTCTCAATCTCTCCACATGCCTGCTTCTCTCTCTTTCATCTTGCTGTCTTCTTACTTCTTTCTCTATTTGTGACTCCTAGTTTGTGTGAGGATGATCTCTCTCTCTCTCTTTTTCATTCATCTTTCCCCTAAAGACTGCAGTAGTGTACTTTGTGTACTTATTTGTGGCTCATGAAGACACACATGCCACCAAGCCAAATGGTGAAATATGACTGGTGGCTTTCATCTGTACCACTAATTCATGTGTGGAAAAGGCATTGTGTATGTACAACCTGGCCACTGTGTAAAACCTGCTAAAGACAGAAGGTAATTATTTGCTAATCCTTTTTTGACTTATATCCAATTTAATGAAAAACAGAGACAATGTTTAATATTTAACGTTCAAACTGATAAGCTTTAATATTTTTGTAAATAAGCACTCATTCTATTGATTATTAAATTGATTATTATTTCAAAAATACTTGGGACTGGCATGTTTACCACAGTGAAATAGACTCTTTTCCTTTCTTATTTGATGTACGATTTCACTTACAGTCCAGAGTCTCCATTGTCATATTTTGCTCTTCATAACATGGGGTCATTTTCAGTGGGAGGCAGGTTGGACTGCAGGCAGAATGTGGCTTGGCATTGTCTTGCTGAAATAAGCCGGGACATCCCTGAAAAAGACGTCTGGATGGCAGCACTGTAGTTCTGAAACCTGTGTGTGCCTCTCAGCATTAATGGTGCCTTCAAAGATGTTTAGTCACCTGTGGCATGGGCACTAACACACCTCTAAACCATCAGACATTGACGGATATTTGGGTCATATTCCTATGCTTTGATTACACACATATATTCTGCTGACAGTTAGATTATATGCATATGCTTACATTAATGATAGTTGGACCCCGATATGTTGATCTTATTCATATTTTCTGCTGATGGATTGTGTGACTGAATAATCAACAGACAATTTACTTCTCCTGGTTAAGTTTTTCCTTTATTATTCATAGAAGTGATTTAGACGAGGAGTGATTCTTTATGTGCAAAATATATCTAAGGCCAGTGTGACCTAGAACAGGAGGTTTTGAGATAGAGGCCTGGCATGGGAGACATCTTGGGGCCCTCGACTTAAGATAGAACAGGTTGGCGTCAGGGATAAGGTTGTCTCTCTAGATTTGTCCTTGCAAACAGGTTGCTGGGCCGGTGACGCTGGATTCTCGAAGATGAGCAAGCAGAGGAGAGAGAGCGCCCGACGGCAACGAGGAGGAGCCAACGACTGTTTCAGCATTTCCTCATGTTCTGTCTATAAAATACTGGGTCAGGGAGAGATAGTGTGTCAGACTTCATGAACTGACCCAACTCTGCTGTGGATCAGGGAAAGGTTAAGTCGAGACCCAGAGCTCTGTTACCTTGCACATTGATATTGATGTTAAAATAAAACTGATTTTTTGGATTCAACATCTTCTCCTATTGCTTCATTAAAATAACCCATCTGTAATGTGGACACATCAGACCACCGCACAGTTTTTTAGTCCGCATCAGTCCATCTCAGAGGAGTTCAGACTCAAAGAAGTCAGCAGCTGATATGACTTCAGCTTTGCATGGTAGAGCCTTAACTTTTGTTTATAGATGCAGTGATGAACTGTTCACTGACAGTGGTTTTCCAAAGTGTTCCTGAGGCCGTCTGTTATCCTGTTTGCCACTGCTTCCCAAACTGGGGGTCTCGACCCCCTCTAGGGGTCCCCAAAGCTTCACAGGGGGGTCATCAGGCCTTCTTGAAAAAATATACAGTTGGTCTATCTGAGCATTTCTTTCATTTCTGGAACAAAAACTAAATGAAATTGGTATTTGTAAAAGTTTATATCCAATCATGATACTATCCTCTGTGACCAATGAACCTGTTTACCTGTTTACCAAACAGGTGTTTTTTTAGCATTCCACAACTTACCAGTCTTGTGTTACCCCTGTGTTTTGAAATCAGGGTCTTACATTTTATTTAAATAATATACACAATAAAGCTTTTTTTTTTCATTAGCACTAAACACAAAGTATGGCTGAGGCAGATTTTCACCTAAGTCAGAATTATTATTATTATTTTTTGTTCATCTATTAAAGCGAAATAAGGATGACTGGCACTATCACAATTTGTTTGCTTCTTTTAAGTTATAAATTATGACAGCATTGATTTACTCCAGTTCCAGCAAACACCTAGCATCAATTATAATCAGTAAAATGCAATGGGTCATGGGCAGTTGTAGTGTGAAATCATTAGTTTGTAGAGTCTGCAGAAAAAGACGACATTACATTGTGTGATAGTTGTTAGGTGATCGTGATAGTTTTGTTTTCTCATGTCTACATTTTATAGATTTGGTCAGTCGCTCATCTCTACCTGATTTAGGCCCTTTTCTCCTTCCCATCACGTCTGTGGAATCAGGATCTTCAATCACAGACTCCAGGTCATATTTAGCTTGTCTATGACCACATATGGAAGTGTTCACAGTGTGCACATATAGCCTTGGCTTCAGACGTCAGAGATGTGAGACAGCTGACAGATTTGGACTTTTTCAAGGAGCTATTTCGACATCTTGCTTGTTTGTCTCTGCTGTTTCAATCAACATGCATATATTTGCTAACTGTCACATATTATAAGACCACTTAAACATTTTCAAAGCAAATTTACTGTACAGTAAATCTATTTTGATTTAACAAAAGTATATACTGTTCAGGATTAAAAAGTGAGGACCTCACTGGTGAACATCTATCAAGACCATAGCTCAACCACGAGTGTCCAAATGAAGGACTTTAATTGGGAGCTCTATGGAAAGGTCAGTGGTGGGTAAAACAAAAAGCATCAGTCATCTCAAACTGCAGTCCCTGGTACAACACTGCTGCTCTGAGGAAGATGAGTAAAGGTTTTTCGCTGCAGTTATCTACGAGGAAGAGGGTGGGCAGTTTGAGTCAAGTCCTGCACTGCTAAAGTCACGTAAGGAATTAGCTGTAGAAGGTCACGTCAATTCTTTTTTCATTTAACCTTTATTTAATACTCGGAAAATAGTGATTGATGACAGTGAGAACACAAACGTGAGGAAAACACAAACAAGAAGGTCTTTTGTCACATTCTTATTCATCTTTCAGAATATTACCTAAAAAAGACTGAAATGTTGGAGAAACATATTCAACACACATGTGAACTACTTACCTTAAAGCTAGAGTAGCTTAGAGTAGTAGTAGTTTACTCTTTACACTCGGACAGCAATCAATAAAAACATTGGTGGTTGTTGCAGGCCTGTGAAAAAGCCCAACTGATATGATTGGATGGTCTACCTGCCACCCACCTACGCACCTGCCTGATCCTGTGCACTCATTGTGCATGACTCAAGGCTGTCCAGATATATTGCTATATTGCTGAGGCAGTCACACAAGAATGGCAGTCACAGTCTGGATGACTTTTGCTGTTTTCTCCAACGTTACCAAGCCCACCTTTACAACAAACATTTTAAATATTTGAGATTGGAGAAAAGGAGGCTCGGCTTGACTCGACTCGCTCTCGAGCCGACACTGAATGTTTGAGTGAAAACACGACAGGCGACTGATTGGTCAAAGCGAGCTGTCACTTGTGTGACATGGACATCCTGAACATCGACCACACATTGCAACTGCAATCTGTTTATTCAAACACCCCATTTTTTTTTTTGTTTTTTTTGTTTTTTTTTAAATGACAGCTTGCAAAACCACACCATGGTCAACTGTCAGAGGTCGGGCATTCCTCTGTTCGGATGCTGGTGAAGGGCTCTCGGACGGAAAGGCTATGCTCCATTTTTACTGTAAGTTTTTGTCATGTTGAAGATAGTGTACATTATAGTGAAAGCACTAAGGTGGGCAGTGGTTTCGTTTTGATTTAGCTGTGGGGAAAAACAGTAAGGTATGCATTGATTTTGAAAGGATGAGGCTGCAGTTCTATACCTCTTCCTTTTCTGTGAACATATTCAATAAAACAACCACAGACAAGTTCTTCCAGTTCTACACTTTGCTTGTGCTGCACAGAGCTGGATATACTTTTCAATCCCAAAAACAGGTTTGTTTGGGGTTTTTTTTAGCACATGTTACTCAAACAGGACTAAAGAGTGTATTTGGTGGAGACTATTTGGTTTGGTGTCTTATTATAATGAAGGAACATGGCAGCCAGTACAACATTGTGGCTCACTGATGAGTTTCTAATAGTTTTTGGACATCAGTGGAGCTCTGTGACACATAGGAATAAGATATATTAGGCTTTGATGACCCACACAATACTTGTTATTAGGTTCAGTCCATTGTTGGACATTAAGAAAATTACAAGATCATCATACTTATGAATAAACTATTATAGCAATTCACTGGCTTGGAATTAAGGATCTCTAGGCTCTGAAGATTTCACTACACTAAGACTGAACAGTAAGTATTATTGTCCTGGTGGGCCATGTCGTGTGTCATGACATATAAAACAACATTGTTCTCAAAAGTAGAATATCAATAATATAAGAGCATCAAGAGAATATGAAACTTCCTCAAATGGGACAATATATACAGTTGTTGAGATACATCCCACAAACAAGTGGGCCAGAATCAGAAGTTCCATTTGATGCTTTGAATCTTTCATGATTCTCAAATCTCCTCTAACTTTAGAAAACATCCCAAATATTGTCACTGTCTGTTTTATCAGGGGACAGCCTTCTTGATTGTGCTGCTCTCCTTTGGTTCCCATCACCAACGTGGTACAGTGGAGCACAGCAGAAGGTCAGCAGCCCTGTGCAGTATGTGGAGTGTTCTTCGTTATACTAATGGACTGAGCAAATTGCTTTCATAATTGGATGATATGCTTTCATTTCGATTTAAACATTAAATCACAGCAAATTGTCCCAAATAAACAGAATTATTAGAGTCAGTGTCCCTTTAAATAGAGTAATCACCAGTTAATTATCAGACTGTTGCTAAAAGTCACATGATTATGCTCAGTCAGGGGTTTTATTACCATTTTGCCCATTGCTCTGATGCAGTATCACTATTACTCACTGGGGTTTCAGGGTTAAAATTTGGTAAATGGTTTCGCTGATAATAATACGCTGTATGTCAACATTCATTAAAATCAGTAATGCTCTGTGTTTTGACCAATACTGGGCAGATTTGGGAAAAACTCATCTTAAATTACATGATAAGCACATGTACTTCATGGAATGCTTTTGTACACTTGTTTCTTCCCCTCTCTGTGTGTTTGTGTTCCTCAAGGTCAAATTCAGACCTGGTGGTTAGCCTACATCACACTGTAACACAGCTTGGCAGATCCCGCCAACGAGCCCTGGTGCTCAGTTCCAATCAGACAGTAACTGAGTAACTGAGAGAGGGAGGGAGGCTCAGTGATTCAGCGGGCTGTCAAGTCTAAAACAATTCGAACAGGACGGGGGCCAAGCGGGGTAGGGAATCATGTTGTGAAACCGAGGGCTTTAGCAATCGGATAATAACGGCAAACTAGATTGACAGAAAAAAAGCAAAACATCTGGAGCCATGTGAGTGTTCTTTTTACTACAAAATTCCCGCCTTGTGTTACAGTCCCTCTACTGCAGCTCAACAAGAAAACACTGTCAGAGAGGGAATTGCATTTAATACACCTTCAGCTTGAGCTTTGGCTGCATTCTGGAATCTACATTTGTGGAGATAAAAGACTGTGAAATTCATCCCTATCTTGCTTTGGGCCCACGTTATGAAGGGATGTATTCATGGACAGGATTACATCAACACCTGAGTGACGGCGACCAGCACCACCCTCAATCTTCCTCTGAGGTCTGGAGTCCTGCAAGGTGCATCTCAGTTTGTGGGGCGCTTCCAAATTTCCGGGTTCTCAACCCAGTAGCAGTACAGCTCCCCAGGACCATGCAGACTCATCCTACCATACACACTCCGGGGCAGGACTGGATCCCCAGCCCTGTGAAAACAGGCAGCTACCCTGACGTTTCCGTGCAAATTAGGTGGTTTTCATAATTTGATTGCAAATTCTGACAGTTTCACCACCAAGTAAAATATGAACTAAATATCATTAAGAAAAGTTGTGGCTTTATCTTGTGCACTTAGTTTTAACTCCTTTATTATTCTGCATTATATTGAGGTCACATGGTGCATATCCCTTAAAGCGTGTTTAAATTACCACACATCGAGATAGAATCCAGTATATTGGCACTGGTTGCACTCGACTTAATGGGAAATCTGCTGCACAAAGGATGTTACTGGAAGGGATCAGTGTGGGCCCAACAGTGAACAACAGTCTCTGCTGGTAGACAAAGGTAGCTGTAGTAGAGTTAGAATATAGATGCAGAACTGCAATTGATACCAAAACACTAGCAGAGTTACAAAGTAGCAAAACCAGAACAGAATAACAGAATTTCAGAGAAAGAACTGAAACATAACACAACTTCAAGGCAGAAAAACAAGATTGTACTTGTTAAACCATCAAATGAAATCAGGTAAAACAATCACTATTATATTATCGAGAGCACAGAGCACCATCAACTGTCAGAACGATCCTCCAAATCAAGTTTGCACGGTCGCTGAATGTAAATGTGGATCCTGTGTGAGGGGTTCTTACGGTAATATCTGGCTGTATTGGCTTTTTGATAAATTACTGTTGTTAAATGAGAGGGTGTGTCACTGTTTCATTCCACAGTGCATCACATTACTCTACAAGCGAGTTCTGCATCAGCTCAAAACCACAGATGTAGACTCATCATGAGCCGCCTGAGATGTCACTGCTGTAATTCTCATCGGCCAACAGTAACTTGATCAAAGAGCTCATTTTCCGAAGAGTCATCTGCTGAAATTACTTGGTGCTTCTGGGGCATTTGTTCAACCGTGCAGAGGGGAGTCACATGTTTTGATCCTTGTCGTGATGAGACCTATTAATGGACTTAATGATCAGCTCTCATCAAGTGTAGTGTCAAACGAGTCAGCAGAGGTTCAGGCAGGAAAGGAGCATTGTTGTGGGTGTGAGTCCCTCAGAAGGCCTGCAGCTTAACCTTAGTCTCTCGCTGTTATATATGCATATGCACAAGTGAATATACTGCACATAGAGAAAACCATTATGCAGATGCACCAGAGTTGTTCAGGAAGAGTTTGGGTGCTCAGTTATTGTATTTTTAGTAAATATCGGCATGTAGGTTAGAGTCCCAGATGGGACTCGACCAAATATTAGGTAACCTGACAGGGTGCGTTCTATTTCCCTTGTTGAGTCCCTTGACAAGGACAGCCCAGCAAGAACAAACTGCAGCATATGTTGTCAGGCCACATGGGATGGGATGTTATTATGACTTTCAGTGTAGGCTCATTATCAAATTAGCCGGAGGTGTTTGGATCCAGTAAAATCCTCCTACAAGGGCAGCTCAGACAAAATAACTCCATCCATGTATTTTTATTGTATGAACCTCAAGTGAACTGAAATCTTCAGAAATCAGACTACAGTCCACAAAACGGATGGACAGCAGATAATAAGGCTGTAGCCATCATGCCTCGATTCTTAAACTATTGGTTCTGTGCTTCATTTTAGCTGCAGCGCGTATCTAAATATCTGTATCTTTTTGTAAACCGAACTGGAAGTTAGCTCACCTAACTCAGTGCCTGCTGAAACCTAGCATCCTGAAACTTTGTTTCCCTGACTGATTCCAGTTCATCTTTGCATTAGTCTTCTGATTAACTGAAAAAAAAGACAGCAATGTTGTAGATTCAAGTAAGACTTGTGTCATGAATCTCATGACTTTAGACATGACTGGACAAAATGTAAAAATACACCAGCCACTGGTCACTGGTGTATTTAACCTTTTGACTAGGAATTACCTCATATTCAATAGATACATTAAAAAATGATGTGACAGCAGAAGTGTGCGGAGAATCAACTCTTACTATTCCTGACAATGGCTATACATTGAATCACTGACTTGTTTGACCTGACTTGCCTCTCATGACTCGGACCTTCATAGCCAAGGCTTAGACTGAATTTAACTTAATCCTTCATTTTGAACTGTTAATTTAACGTTTAAATTAATTAATTAAAATGAAAACTATTATTATTATTATTATTATTGAAATTAACTTGATCTTTTAACATTAGCCCTGACTTGTTAAAGCATGAAGAAGTCAGTAAATATGTCTGTCCTCATCAATATGTAAATATATTCATCTATCCTTTAGGGGAAACTTGTGAAATTAAGTTTTAAGTGTAAAGGAGTAATTTTGGAGTTTTTGAGGCAATAAGTGAATCATATGCATACACACTGCTAGATGTTGAGGTGATAATACGATGTTCTGCATACCAAGTAACATAAATGACGCATGAACACTCTCTCAGTGAATGCTCTGTTCTCTCCTGTTCATACTGTCAGAGTCGGAGAAAGCTGTTCCTCTTTCAACATCTGTAGCTGTAAGTCATTAGTGAGCTATTAATGGTTGTCCATCATGCTGAAGGTTCCTGGGAAAAGCTTTATCCTTTAGTTTTTAATGATGTCAGGACCCACAGAAAGAATCAATGATGCTCTCTGGGACATAAATCCCTTTTGGCATTTCCACAAATGTTAGTGTAGTTTAAGACAGGACCTTGTAATGGGCCATTTACCAACTCACATACTGAGTCATCTGACATCACTGACGAAAAATGGCATTCATCACTCTATCTATTATTTTACGAATCATGTGTTTTGTCCATGAAACCTGTAGCGGAGTAGAGGAAAAAGTAAAACTGGAGAAAGGTTATTATGATGGCCCAAGCTCATTGTGAACACACTATAGTACTGTCACTGAGTCACAAGAGCAGGAAATATCTTCTGGGAATGTGAAACTTTTTCTGCTTACAAGAATCCATTAAAGCTGAGGTAACTGGGAAGGCCCACTGCGAGGAGCTAACTGGTCAAACAGTTTCAGTGCTGACTTATGGTCCAAATGTGGATCTTAGAAACTCCTGTTCCTTTCCGAAAATGCTGGACCTTGAAGAAAAGTGTGTTACAGGGTGTGTTTGACCGATCGCCATGGTTACAAACCAATAATAAACTCTGCCAGCGAATGATTTTGATGCAAATACGCTCTTTCACCTGGCGTGAGGGACTAAACCAAGTTGTGCCGTTCATGTTTTAGTAAATGAAAGCTTTCTGCATCTTATTCCCATTGTCCGTATCTGAACTGCTACATGTAAGCTACATAGACAATAACACAGCCAACAACAGAAACGCATCAAATGAGGCTACTTTTGTGACTGCACTAAATCCTTTTTAGGATGAATTTAATCTTGCAGTTGAGTGCTTAAGCAGAAATACTTATTTCCACCCTTGAGGTGTACCTCATCTCTGTCTCCCTTAGAGGCTCTAAGCTGTGGTCTTTATGAAGTCGGGACCTGATGATTTGAATTGATTCACTGTGACACTTTTGACATTTCCAGGCTACTGATCCTCTCTGAGCCACGCTGATCTGTTGTCAATGAGGAGGCAGACAGGAGAGCTGTGAGTCTGGTACCTCTCTGGCTTCACAGGGAGACTGGTATTTTGAGGCAGAGCTCGGCGCGATTGATCTGTTTCTCACCACGGACGGCACCAAAGCAGCGTGTTCTGTAATCTCTAATCTCTGATTCATTATTCAGTTTAACCTGATTTAAAGAAATACGGTGACATTTTGATTCACCCTGTGTTATGTTCTGCCTTTTTTTCATTGATAGAAAGATGATATCATAAATTATTTGAACATTTAAGAGAAAAAAAATGTATTGTAACAGATAAAACCATATTCCACCGATTGAATACGTAAAAAATATATATCACATTGTAAATAAAACTGAAGTGCTGTGCCTCACCACTAAGGAAATGTGTGACATTACAGATACTGTAGGTTATAATTTATGAGATGATACATTTCATCATTGCCCTCAAGATTTGAAGATACCAGTCTAATTTCCTGTGCCTCTGCTGCCTAATTACATTATATAATTATAGCCTACTTTTGTATCTACATCTAGGGAAATTAAAGCAGTTATGTACATAAAGTTGCACTTGTCCATCCAAACTCTAATTAGCTATGGCAAAGTTAAACTTTTTACACCCCTTTGTCACATTCGATATGGGATGTAGTGGAGGGTAAACACATTTAGCCACATCTCAAAGTGTGAAATAGCACTTGTGAAACTCTCCCTGGCTGTTACTTCACTCATATCAGGTGCCTCATTTTGCACTGAGACCATTGCAGCCTGCAAAAACAGAATGACCGTCAACCCACAGCCCACTCTTGCTTCATGGGAGCTAAGGCAAATATACCTTCGGTGCTGAAGCTAGCATTAACTGTGGCTGGAGCTGATCCATGTGGGAGAAAAAGGAAAGTGGGTGGACGGATGACACTAAGCATCAAGTAATATAATGAACAAAAGACCAGAAAGGTAGCGAGCTATGAGCCCTATGGGCCTGTGTTGCTATACTGCTCTATTATCAAGCTTTTTGATGGTTCACGTTGGTTTAACCGTACACTCGCTAGCATATCTGTGTGTGTGTGTGTGTGTGTGTGTGTTTGTGTGTGAGAATGTTCATATATGTATATAGTGCATGGCATTATGTTTTTATTCCACATTTGCTTAAAGGAACATTTCGTTTACTGCTTCAGTTTTATCAAATAGAGGCTTTTTATTTTTCCAGTAACAAATGAGAGGAGAAGAGAGGAGACAGATGTGAGGGGTGTGGAGACTGTCTGAGGAGTAAAAGAGAGATCGAAACTGATTCAGAGTCAGCCCTGGAGTCCGGTGATGAACGGACAAACACAAATTCTGACGAAGCAGAAAAAGTGTTAAGCTGTTATTTAAAGCTGTAGTTAGATGAATCATTGTTCTGGTGTTTAAACACACAATTGGAATCTAAATGCTAAGAAAAGGGTGGTGCCACCAAGAAAACCCAACACTCAAACAATGAACCAGCTATGTGGGACAAATCTTTTCAAACAGGGACAAACACGACTAGTTTGTATGTGAATATAAGACCATATAGATTATGATATACAGTAGATACATAATTATATTAATACATAGTGACTGAGGGGTCCATAGTGGCATGATACGATGTAACATATGGCAGGGTAAAACCACCTTTTTTGTATCCTTACTGCTCTGTATGTGATCACACTTGCATGTAATTAAAAGTGGCAATCTGTAAACCTCCCTAAAGGTTACACAGTTCAGCTTCCAACCAGCTCTACAGTGCAGTCTCAGCAAATGAAGCCTCCTTAAATGAGACACATTACGCAACAGCTTGCTTCTATGTTACAAAAAAATGTACAACCTGTATACCTCCATAGAAAATGTGATGTTTTATTGCAGGTGTCAGCTGGCCAGACACCCCTGGTGCCACTGCCTCCACAGAAAAAGAAGCAGATGAGAGATCAGCTCCCGTCCAGCCAGGAAACATGAGAGCAACAAGAGAAACTGTCCCCTCTCCACAGACACTGCTGAAGAGTCCTGGATCCTCCTGTGAAGCCACTCAGCGGCCAGCTGGGCAGCTCCCAGCTGCGGCCGAGCCGCCGCAACTGTATGAATGTCAAACACAGCGTGGCTCAAATGCACGCGGATGCTCCAACGTGCCTCCATTCATGAGCACATTTTAAATGAGCATTTAGTCGAGAGCATCTTTTTCAGCCAAAAATGCATGCGCCACTCGATTCATGTGTACCATGCATCTTATGAGTCACAGATTGCATTGTGTTGAATCATCTGTTACTCAGGCAATTCAAATTCAAAATAAAACAATTCACTGTGGTGTTTTGAAGTTGGAGGCGTCTTTCTTTTTATCTGAATGACTTTGTAATGGCAGGCAGGAAATCCTCAGTGTGCATCCTGTGGAGATTCCACACCACCTGGTGGATGAGGATGTAACTGAGGGCAACGGTTCAGAAAGCACCAAACTGATGTGAATGCAATGTTCCTGCCACCTGCCTGCACTGGACTGGACTCATGGGTATTTAAAAGCATGACCGGGGCAGAGATGTTATGGGGGGCACACATCTATTGTGATGGAGCTTTCTTTTTATTACCATATTTAAAGGGCAGACATTAGTCTCAACCAAATAAATCTTCTTTCATCGGTCTCAAGTCAAGTAGTGAAATGTTCCCTGAAGGCTTGAATAAATGATTGAAATTAAACAAAACAAGATTAATTTATGGATAGAGCTGCTGTTTAGCAGCATCGTGTTTGTGCATCCCTTTCACTGAACAGTTGTATAACAGATTCAGGCAGATCATTTAGCCTCGACGCTGCAATGCCACATTTTAAATAATGGAGCATTTTGGCTCATGTTCCAGCCCTGCAAAATCCCATTTCTCTCTAAAAGGCTTTGTCTCAATAACAGTACAATGGGATGGCATGCTTAACTCCACAGCATTTTAGAGCAGACAGGTTGCTGTGCACAGTCAGAGTCATTGGCATAAAACTGTCACAGTATGGTCATAGTCCTACTTCGTGTTCTTCATGACTACATTTTCCCCCATTCGTGAACCCATCTGTCGTTCTTGATCCTGCCACTCCCACCTGCAGTAACCACAGCCTTTCTGCCCTTCCCCATTACCTGATCCCCACACCTACCTGCTCACCTGTTCCTCATTCTCTCATTAGGCCTGTAGTGCAGAAACTGGCCCAGTTTCAATCAGTCCAAGCCAGCAGTGATGGAGAAAGTATTCAGTCCCTCTATTCCAGTCAAAAACACTAATACCACACCGTAAAAATACTCTGTTACAAGTGGAAGTCCTGCATTGAAAATGCTACTTAAGTCAAATAATGGAAATATAATCAAGAAGAAAGCACAAGTACTCAATGCAGTAAAGTGTCTGGTGTGACTGGTATACTATTATATGTGTTATGATTTGATTGTTATTGCTCCCACATGAATGCAAAAGCAGGAATTTGCTGTTGTAGCTGGTTGAGGTGGAGTTCATTTTGAAATATTTGTATAACACTGCAATTAATGATTGTTTTTTTTTTACTTATGGATTAATCTGCTCATTATTATGCCTCTGCACCGCCGACAGCCATAGCTCGAGACACTGTGCTTCCAGGTTGTTCGTCCGTCCGCCTGTCTGTTCTTGTGAAGACGATATCTTCTTGAGGGAATTTCTTCAAATTTGGCACAAACCTTCAGTTGGACTTCAGGTGAAACTAACAAAGGTCACTGTGACCACGCAACACACATTTTCGGCCATTACTCACGAATTCGTATGCTGACTATGGCAAAGTTTCACACAAATGTCTCACAGGATAAAGAGATGAAGTGATGATCTTTTATATTCAAAAGGTCAAAGGTCAACTTCACTGTGCCATAATGTTCTGCAAAAACTCTTTCCTGCCCATTATTCAACACTGTCGCTCAGGAACAGAAGGAGGGATTGTGACCATCTTTCACATTTGGTCAGATACTGAGTTGGTGACATTAATCGTGTTTTACAATTTGTAGCATCTTTGCAGCAACATCCATATTTGAGTATAGTCCACCACAAGCTCCTTGGTTCTGCTGATACTGAGCTTCAGGTGATTGTTGTTGCACCATGTGATCAGTCCTCTGGACTCCTCTGGAAAAACACTTTTTAAGTGAAGACAACATGTTTCTACCTGGAAATGATTCACTGAATCATGCATGTCAATATAGCGAGAACTTCCATTTCACCAAAAACCACACTCTGCCTATCCAATACCTTTTATTGAACATATGTATATATATGAGTCTGGACAGACATGGACGTAAACTGCAAGTTGACAACACTGAAGCACTCATTCTAGTTTTCTCCATTAATTACAGCCCAGAGTGACACCTTCACGATGCTTCAGTCCAACCAACAGTACAAACCTCAAAATGACTAAAAATACATTGAAATTATCAAAATAATTAGATGGAAATGACGGGATCCTCACATTTTGAAAGCTAGAGCCATGAAATGTTTTTACATGTGAAATGATTTCAACCATTAGCAAAATATTTGGCCAATAATTTTCTATCAATCAACATATTGATAAATCGAGTCACGTTGCAGCTGTACTTAACCTGTTGTATAGTTTAATTTATGACAAAACATCATATTTCATAAACCCTTTGTATGTTTTGTGGTTAAAAATCTTTTTAAAAAATTAAAAGCAACTCAAAAATCAAAGTTGCTGCATTTATCTGACAGTTTGAGTGTGCTGTTGATGGACACTACTGTTCTACATTCAAAGAATCACAGAAGGGAACATGTTGCTCACAGCCGAGGAAAAAAAACAAAAACAACTAATTTTAGAGAGTGGTGAGACAGTTCCAGGAAGGTTTCAGATAATAACTTCATGGTATATGTGCATGCTTTGATATCCAGTTAATTGTTGAAAAGATTAGCCTGGTGATGTTCTATATTTATCTGCCTGTCTACAAATCCCTTCAGAAACCCAAAACCAACAACCAACACCTTCTCAGCCTGCCTCTGGCGCTCTGCAGGGGAGCGCTCAAGATACAAATCTTTACAAACTGGTCACAAATATATAACTTGATATTTTTTAAAGGCTCAGTAATTTCCTGAAAAAGGTGGTCATTGTAGTTTTTAGCAAACGTTACTCAGGTAGGAGGAGCTAATGCATTTGTTGGGGATTAGTTTCAGTGGCGGATTCATCCATATTTGTTGCTCTCGTGAGTGTTTCCAGCAGCAGGACGGTGTATGTGGGACTGGCTCAAAATAAACCTGTCACACCGCGGTGAGGTCTGTCTTGTCATTGGGTTTTTGTCTTGTCTTTTCCTGTTTTATTTTGAAGGTCTAACTCTCCTCTCATTTCAGAGCACCTGCCCTCCCTCCTGTGTCCCGTGTGTCCGCCCTGATTACCCATTGTTTCCACCTGTTCCTGATTACCCTCCACGTGTTAAATAGTCTGCGTCTCCCTTGTCTTGTGCCAGTGTGTCTTTGTCCGTCGGCGATTCACCCGAGCCTGTCTTTCCCGTTCGTCCTTGCCACAGCCACAGTCTTTGACTCCGTAAGCTCTTGTTTCCTCCTCGTGAGTGTTTTTTGTTTTGTAAATTTGATACCATAGCTTTCTGATTTATTTTGTAGTTTTGTCTTCAGCCGAAGTTATTTCCTCTAGTTTGAGCGATTTTCTGTTCTGTTCATTTTTAGCTTAGAGATTTCTGTTGTTAGATATTTAGGATTGAATTGTTAATTCATAGTTTTCTTTATTAAGTCTCGTTTTCCTTGAAGCCATAGTCTATTGTGTTTTCCTCCCTTTTGGAGCGTTTTCTGTTTCTAGTTATTTTTCTCTTCCCTTAGTGTTTTCTAGTTATCCTCATAGCGAGCGTTTTCTGTTCTTTCATTGATAGCCATAGTAATAGCCGTAGGCCTAGAGTAATTATACAGCCCATTTATTTGACACTCATCGAAGTGGATCTTGAGTTGTTATTCAATAAAGATCTGTGTGTTCAAAATCTCTGCATCTGAGTCCTGTTCTGAGTCCCGGCCTGACAAAACCGAGTGCATTATTATAGAAATATTATATGTAGTACATTTAGTGTGATAGTATACATATATATTCATTCATTTGTTTATTTATTTGAGCAGTGTGGCTAAATTAAAGGCCATGTCAGTCATTTGGCCTATTGCTTTGTGATGCATATGCATACTTCAGTCTGGAACAATGTAAATATAATTTGTCCATTACTCAAGATTAAATACTTTAAAAACTAACAACATATCCATCAGTCCCAGCTGTACACTGTGGTTAGTGGTAATTAGTACATATTAGCATCTTGGATGACTTTGGAGCTCCATAGTACAGAGGAGATATATCAGGCTTCGACACACACACAGTAGTTTAGCAGATCAATTCAATTTTGGGTCTCGTCTTTTCATGGGGTTTTAATTGAGAAACAAATCTGCAGATTAGCTAATAATTAGAATAATTGTATGTATCTTTGGAAAAAGGTTTACAACCTTGATTCCAAAAAAGTTGGGACACTGAGTGAAATGTATTAATAATGAAGTAATCATTTGCAAACGAACTGTGTTTACCTACAGCAGTGAAGTGGTCCTGAGTTCATGTAGTAATACATGAACTCATAATTCACAAATATTAAACTGTACCATCTTCTACTAAATGCAAAAAAAAAAAAATGCTGTATATCCCTCTACTCCTCTCTCTGTCAGAAGGAGCTGTATTCTACGACATAGTAGACACTGTGCGTGTGTGTGTGTGAGTGTGTGTGTTGTGTACAGTATGTTGCCTCAGCATGTCCGGGTTGCAGCAGAGCCTCAGGGCTGTTTTGAGTGGCATACGAAAAGGGAGCACCGTTGTCCCCTCTGTTCCCTACTTCTTCTTTGAAGGAGGGAATCCTGTGAGATCAAAACACTGCAGTGCATACACACACACACACACACCCATAAACACACACACTAACTCTCCTCGGACACACACGTAATACTGCAGACACATGGTTATGCTCAGACACTGACATGTGAACAACGCACACTACTGGACTTACTACACACACATATCAGTCCTTACACATACACACGAATGCAAAAATCTAAATGCACACTGATGTTGAGGCGGAAGACACACTTTAACACATGCACAAAACACTTTAACACATGCACAAAACTTCATGGTTAAGCACGGTTCCAGGTAAAATCTGCATACACAACTAGAGTCCCACACATATCCATGCATCCATTAAAACCAGGGTAGGCACACTAGCTGTGAGCCCAATTACAAATATGTACTGAGGCACAAACACACACAAGGACACACGCATTTTGTTTTGTACCTGAGCAAAGCATCTGTTTAGTCACCAGGGTGGGGGCAGTCATAAATAAATTAAGGGCCAGGCGTTTGTATTTTTATCTCCATCCTGATTGCAGTGAGATGAGGCATATGCTCATTCAGTCTGTGTGAAGGGACGCTGACGCCGGGTACCGGGGCACATCGAGCTCCTTTGATGCTGAGCTTTCTGAAGGGAATATATTGACCAATAAAATGATGCTGTTTTCTTTTTCTTTTGAATGATGTAGGGTCAAGATACAAAACAACAACAACTTGGCCTCAAAGTCTCAAGTCTTTAAGACGTTATTGACATGTCATGAAACAAGTTTCTCCAGGCTGCCTATTCTTAATATGCCAATTGCAATAGCACAGTAGTCAAAATGCCATGCCAAATATGATCAATATGTAATAAATTACAAACACTTATTATTCAATAAATACCTTGGAAGTTCACTGAAAAGAAGTCGTTTCTAAATTGTTTGGATCTAAGTCTCAGTTTTTTTAATCAAAAAGGAAGTTTATCTGTTGAATCAATGCTTATTATACCACAACAGCAGCCAATTTTCACCACCACCCCACCACTGTCCCCATACCGCTTAACTAGTTCCTACAATAAGTGACTACAGTTTGGTCAGAATCAGATTTGTGGTTGAAAGTGAGATGCAGTGAACGTCCCTGCATTATTAACATGAAATCACACAGCGGCAGATAAATTCAGCACTTAGTTTATTCATGTCTTACTTGAAGGACATGAGCACATCACTGACACATTATGCTTCAGTTGTGATTTTGAGAGATGGGAATGTAGCAAAGTCTCACAGGCGGGCATGCTTCCAGTCCATGTTGGGATATTTAAAGGAGAGGACAGCAGGAGAGAGGAGTAGAACGTGGGAAAAACAGTAGGGTTGACGGGTCTGACTTTTAGCTGACGACTCTCTCCGTACACACTAAACTCACTGAGCTACCTACAGATCAGCAGTTCTTATGACATTAAATACTTTGATGATTGATGTTGGAAAAGTAGGATTTGTTTTCAGTGACAATAAGCATACATATGAAGAAAAATATATTTATTATCAGTTACTTGATACTAAATTACTTTAAGTATGTCCAATTCAAACATTTGATTTACATTCATTTGGACAGCAATCACATGATGTAGACACTTCATTACAGTCCTGAAAACACTTTTATAGCCAAGGTTTAAGGAGAGCGGTTAGTCACTTTTCAGCCCCTGAAATTTCAGGTGGTGAAGGATAAAAGATGGGAGTACTTGACAGAGATTAACTGGGTTTGAAGGGTTCTCTATGGTATTTGTTTGTGTTAATTTACATCACATACTTGATTTAAGTTCATGTGATATGAAGATACTGAGGTTGAGCTTGCTTTATATAAACTCAGTGGCCTCTTTATGAGATCCACTTGGACAGTCAAATGTGATCCAAAACAACAGCTCTGCCTTTACAGAGATCACGATATTCAGTATCTACAGTATACACTGTCAGGGAGCTCTTACTTTAACTACATGTTAAGTAACGCAGTTGTACTTTGCTGCAGTGCTAAACTGGACTGCATTATATCGAGGACGGTTCATAATACACACACACATGTATGTATGTTTGTATATCTCACAGTCTTAACCTTGAATAATACAGCTCTCCTACATGCTTCATAAAAACAACCTGATACAGTCGAGAGCAGAAAACAGTACCTGTGTTGCTATAAATGATCATTAATGCATGCTGTAAATGTTAGAACAGTACATGAGGTGTAACCCTGGCCAGCACAGGCAGCACAGTCTCATACATCACCTCTGTCTCGTGCTGTAAGTGGCGTCTCAATGTGTGAAATGAAAAGTGCTTTATTCTTGTCAGTCAAGGTCTTCAGCACATCAAGTGTGAGTGTGGGATAAAAAAGGCTGCAGTGATGTGTGGCGTTGGCAGATTTGGTTGCAGGGACAGCAAACATGGTGTGCAGTTGGAGTGGAGACAATTCCTTCTATTTATGTTTTCACTCAGAATTTGAGTTCCCTTGAACTTACGGCATCTTGACCTGTTTTGAATTTGAAATGTTTGAGGGTTTTTTTTTCCTAATGTGCATGCGCTCTGATTTTGTGTGCTCTGGAGCTCAGGCACCTACGGCTGATTGTGAGTACACACAAGGAACTCATCCTCTGGGGTGAGAGGAGTAATGGGCAGTGACACACTGTCAGACTGACATTTCCCTGTGAGTTCTGACCAATCAGCTTCATGTAGAGACAGGACACACGCCATTGTGCTTCACTTTGAGAATCACAGCGAGGAACACAGCTGAACAAGTTCACCATAAGCTTCAAACTGTGGCCATTCACCAGCAACACATCCAATTCACCACATTTACAACCAGACCTTTTGTAAAATAGAGAAGCTTTCATTGAAATGGAAATGGACACAGATCGAAGCTGTGATGACGCCAGCAATGGCTGTCAGACGTCACCTGTGGCGCAGATGTAAGCCTGTAATGATTCATTACAGTGGAATATGTGCAATATAGATCGCATTGATTTGTTGTTTGTTTAAATGGCTTTAAAAGGACTGACTCAAGCATACAGCATGTTGTTGGGCCATATGTTTCTCTATATCCAAGGATGGACTGTGAGACAATGGGCCCTTTAGGGAATGGGATCTAAATTCATCTGTTTCAGGAATCCTCAGTCTTTAACAAGTTATTTGGCTCCCGTGCTTTGTGCATTTTCAGCACAAATGCTTCGCTCATGAGTCCATCAGGTGAAGAATTATCTTAATTTAGCTCTTGGTGGATTATTTACATGAACTCAGAGGGGAATTAGTCAAATGGTTAACATGAAGGAGACTTTATCAGAAAGTTTTCATCCAAAACATAATTTGATGGTACAATGATGCATCATTTACACTAAAGCCACAGATAATCAAGGTGACGGGCTGGAGGTGTCCGATTTAAACCAAGGAATTAAAGTTGAAAAGATGGATTTCTGAAACTTCAGTGCCGCCACATGTTGAGTTTTTGAGGCTACAGACTGGATTTGTATTCAGCCGCTGGCTTTGATGATAACATTCTAATCAGATGGATTTGTTTGTGTGTGTGTGTGCTTGTGTATACATAAGGGAGTGTGAAATCAATATCTTGTGTGTGTTTGTGTGTGTGCGCCAGGCCCTGAGCAAATCTCTGTCAGGGATTTGTTGGAATGTGTTTGAGGTTTGCCTGCAGGTTCAAGTCTGGAGCAAATCACTGGCTCTGTACTCCAAAATCTGATAATTGGATATCAAACCGAACCAGGTGGATAAATAATAAATGTACACCAACTGTACAACCTGCGCCCTTTCCTCTCGAACATGATGGGGATTTAACATGAAAGCACTTGAGATTGAGTGGCTCAGTAAAGCATTTCACCCCCAACATGACAAAACACCATCAAGCCTTTTAGATCTGCACCTCCACACAAACCAGTCATTTGAGTCATTCACTCGATTTTTAGCGTACGCAGGTAAAAAAGAGAGGCAGAGTGATGATAATGACTCCTCAGTTTTGCAGGGGGAGCCAGGTATTCTCCGCATTCATTCATTCGGTGTCACGGCTTCCCTAGGCGGCCATTTTGTGACGTCAGACGAAGTCACCTGAAGCCTGGCTCCCGATCAGTCACTGTGTGGGGGTCACTTTGCGATCTGTGTCCTCTGGGACCCAAAGCCCTGCATGCTGTCCTGAATGTCACCGCCCAAGTGATCCAAAATATGGTTTCACCCTTCTCAAACACCTTGTATAACTGTGCCTCCATTGATAATTCATTTCCGACCGTGTGTTTCTCACTTTGATCCGCTCCATCTCACACCAATCTCTAAAACCAATATGTAATAAGACATCTAATTCTAACTTTATATGGTTATAATTCATACAAAAGACTCAAAGAGAAAAGTTAAAAGGTTTCAGGAAGAGTTACTTTGCTGGAACTGTTTGTGAAGGCAGCACTGCAGAAGAGTGCACACAGTCGGGTTGCCAGGTTTGGTAAAAGCGGAGCTCAAGGCCTCAAAAGCCTGTACTCATTGACTGTAACTGGCAGCTTTTGCCAGAGAAGCTCTCCCCTGAGTGTCAATTGTACTACACTTCCATTTAATGTACGAGTTAAACAGAATCAATAAAATGTGTTCATTTATGAACTTAAGATATGTTGGTAGGTGTATTATTTATTTTTATGTTTTTACTTTTGGCAGAGCCAAACTAGCTGTTTCCGCTGCTCACAGCCTTTATGCTAAGCTAGGCTAAACATGTTCTGACTTCAAAAAGACACTTCAAACACGGACATGTGCTTCACATTAATCAGCTCACTCTCACTCTCAAAAAGAAACCCTATAAGCATATTTCCAAAAAGTGTCAAAATGTCCAACGATGTCTTACATCTTTGGTCCTCATACATAGAGCACGCAGACTCATGCATATGCAGACTCTCAGCGGGGGGCCACCTTGTGCAGCTCGTGGATGTGCTCACTGTTAAACTACTGAGGTGGTTCTGTGTGGCACTTGGCTCCCGTCCCGTGCAATGAAACAAGGATTGGCTCCAATATGGGCAAACGTTCTAAAGCTCAATGTCATATCGATGCCCATTGTCTCATCCGTTGCCACGGTGATTAACGAGCCAGCCTCGTTTAGACCGGGTGCCAAAAAGTGTCTCACTCACGTCGGGAAGATGAGCCATTAATCTAAAGCAGCACTTTAGCGGAACTTTGTCTCTTCTTTCACTCTCCCTCATTCTGTCCTCGTGTTTCATCGTTCATCACTCTCTCTTTTTGTTCTTCCTCCATTCTTCTAGTTCCACTCTGTCTCCTGTCTGTCTCTCCATTCATGCATGCCTTTTCTTTGTCTTTGTCCCTCCAGCTCCTGCTAATGCACTGAAGGGATAGTGCTGTATAAATTTATAGTTCTGCGCAGTATTGTCTCTGATGTAAGCATCTTTCATCAGCTGCAGGGCCCAGAGCCAGAAACATATACAGTAAATGCTATTTTGGTGAAACAAACAGAATTAGTTCTAGGCTTTTAGCAACATGAATGTTAAAAATTAGGCAGAGAGCCATGAGAGGGACTGCAATGCCTTAGGAGAAATCCAGAAGAGGAGCTGATAAATATGTGGTGCATTGATTGGAGTTGCCTTCAGTTAAATTACATCGCGCTCACTTAACCAACAGCAACAGCTGCTTGGCAGGTTGTTAATGCCCCCAGTGCCTACCAGTCTACATCGAGGCTGCCCTATCCAGCAGAAAATGCTTTGACCTTCTCACGTCTTCAACAGTGCTCTTTGTACTGTGGGTGAGCATGGAATAACAAAAATGATCAGAAATGGTTTCAAACAGGGAACAATCTGGGAATGTGATTGCTATACTGATTATTATATAATCATTCATAAATACTAAAAAGAAATTGCTTTCTTCAGTGATAAATAAAATAATGAAGAATTAGACACATTTTCTTCCGAGGGGATCCCGAACACAACACACACAGTGTGAGTTGATATCATTATGCTGTTGTGCTTTCCAAGAGAAATTGACAAATTTTATTTTATGTTATTTTTTTGAGTAAAAGGCAAGCCAGTGTGTTCAAGACGAGCTCGCAGTGACGACCGGCGAGCTCACAGCTTGAAGACTTTTGTGTTGAGCTGCAGCACGAATGTGCTTGGATAAGGCTCTCTGGCAGAGCCTGAGTGCCCAACAAGCAGCTTTCACATGACCACATTCTAAAGTGTTGTGGTGAGCGAGCTAATAGCTAAGAAGCTAAAACCACAATGAGAAGGAGAATTTGTGAAGTAGCAGCTCCACAGCAGCAACAAGATACTATCACCAGACACAAGTAAAACTGTTCCAAAGTGTCTGTCTGGAATAATTCATAGAGATGAAGGAAACCTGATGTAGAAACTCAGTGATAGCAAGTGTCTGTGTGCTTTGGCCTTCATGGTGGACATTAAGAACCTCTCAGAGCTGAACCTGGAGCTCCAGCAGCTTCTCAGCTCTCTGCTTTCAATGAGAAATCATCTGAAGAGAAATTAAGGCTGTGGCAACTGGAAAGAGGAAACACTGCATTTCTTGACCTGCAAGAACAAAAGCTGCTCTGACATCTGAATCTGCTGCTGAGTGTGAAAACTTCAGACATTTGGTGAGAGGGTTCAGGACATGAGAAGTAAACAAAAAGGCAGTGAACCTGAAATCATTGAGCTGCAAACCAACAATGACGACTGACAAAACTGACTCTTCAAAGACTCAACTGCTTGAGACTCTGGTTGAAATAGTTGAAACCACACTTTCACCTTGCGGTTTTCTTTTAACTTCTATACTTCTTCAGCCAAGAGAAGCTCACTGAATGACTAAAACCCTGCTGAATAGCATTTGAGATTGTAACGGACACAATGTCTGCTTTGTCATGCTCACTTTTTCCAAATAATGAGCAAAGTATTGGCATAATTGTGCAAGCAGGGAAACAAGGAACACAGGAATATGAACCAAATGCAGGTGTCACAGGCAGAGCTAGTGAACTTCAATGATTTTATTCACACGAAAAGGTACAAATGCTTACAGATGATAAGGCAGGCAAAGGCCAAATCCAGAGAAACCAAGAATGCACACTAAAAGTGTACCAAAACCACTTTGCATGCAGGTTTATGAATGTCTAAAAATCCATGAGCGGTGCAAATGTGTGTACTGCTGCACATGTTTCACAGCATGCACGCCATATTCGCAGATTTGGCAAAAAAGGCTCATAAAAGTGAGCCTTCATTTCATTTTATCTTGAATGAATAGGTTTGTCACTGTGCATTATAATCATTATAATGATCATGGTCTTTGTCGGAGCCATTCTAAGATAAGCAAATGCAAGACACTAATTGGACCAGTAGGGGTCACTATGCTGGGGGGTCATTGTCCAATATAGGTAGGTACCTTCATCCTTCATGGATGGAGTAGCAATATAGATTTTGAGCGCTGTGCCAGGAGGGGTAATGTGCTGTGTTGTTGGATTGCGTTGTTTTGAAGTTCATTGTTTGGAGTCATGTCCACCAGTCATGGAACAAGTACGTCAACATGGATTGACAAATGAAACGTAAGGGTGAGCAAATAAAATACCTCAAAGCAAAGAAACAGGAGTCAGACTTTTAATTCATAAACACGACACGGCAGCGTTACAGCAAGCACGTCAGCTATCGACATTAGTCCTTTCATGCAGCCCCTCAGTGGCTTTAATTTTATTTAATTTTATTCACTTTACTGATGTAGAAACTCCGTGATAGCATTTCACCCATCCCGTAAACACACACATGCACATGCAACATGCAGTGAACACACAGGAGCAGTGGGCTGTCACATCAGGTCGGGGAGCATATGGGGGGTTAAGTGCCTGCTAATGGAGGGGGGATTAACATCCTGTTGGTGTGTGAGAATAACTTACACCTTCAGGAGTAACTAAACAATAATACATTACTATTCTTCTGTTAATTTGATCCACCATTCTTTCAAGTTGATAGTGGGTAGAAACGCGTCTCTTCTGCAACTTCCTCTGAGACTCTTCTGTCACTTTCCCTCAAAACTAAACTAAATGCTTGCCCTTTATGTACAAACCAGTCGATTGGGAGTGTGTTTAAAGCCTCTTATAGCAAACTGTGGGGATGGGCAGAGGGCTTGTGCAGGTGTGCACCATTTCAGGATGACTGAGTTCTATGCCTACATTCACACAGTTTTATACAATTGGCCCCAGGACAACCAAACACAAGGAAGAGGCTGGAACACTTGACGCATGATTATAAGAGGAACATGTAATAAGTGAGGAAAAAACACAGACTTAAATACACTAGAGGCTGGAAAAGACACAAAGCTAGGAAGTAAAACAAAACATGACACATGAAGAGATGAACCTTCAAAATACAACAGGAGACTCGTCACAAACACACATTCCATTTTCAATTCAAGAACTTTCCAAATTAAAATGACACGCATTATTTCCATACTTCATATTGCAGTTCGTCAGAAAAAAAGTGGGAGATCAATGGAGGAAGACGGATAGACAGAAGAGACCACACATCTGAAGAGACAGCTGGAGAAAAGATGGCGAAAAGGAAAGTGGAAATAACAACCGACAATTTAGTGCTAAACAGCAGAAAAAGAGAAGTGGAACGAGAGAGATTAAATGGATGAGGCAGAAAGAGAACGAGATAGAGGAGCACTGTGAGACGGAAGAGAATATAAACTATCAGGGCGAGAAAAGAGAGACAAAACGGGACAGAAAGAAGAGAGAGATGAGGATGAGGTCAGGCAGGAGAGATGCATTTAAGATACCGAACGCATTAAAGATGGGAAAATAGAGATCAGCAGTGAAGCAGTGGACAGCAGAAGGGAAGAGTTGAAGCAGGGTCGGACCCATGACTGACAGTATGGTGATTAGTTTCAACATGAAAACTCTGGACACTTCACCCTCATCCATCACTGCTAACACTTACTGACACACACACACACACACAAACAAACACACACACACACACACACACACACACCAGCTCAGGAAAACAGTGGGTATGAATAGAATTTAAATTCTTGAGCAGGATCATGTGAAATAGCCATGGTGCATGACATGTATTCCCTCTATCACAGCTGGTGTCAAACATACAACTTGGTGTCATAAATACTATGTTCATACACAACCGACAGAGACTGGGAGACACTTTTTCTGTGATTACTTTATTAATCAGGGGTGGGAAGTATTGAGATACTTATACTCAACGTTATACCTCATTACATTTCGTGGCAGGAGGTAGATTGGGTCGTCAGATAGGTAGGTAAACGCAGTCCATTTACCATTTACATTTCAGAGAGACATATACTTATCACTCCACTACATTTACTTTATAAATGTAGTCACCAGATAATTTGTAGATTACTTTGCTTTGGGGTCACAAGACAGCTTGTGGGTGGCACCCATTCTAGTGTTACTGAGTTGTTCCACCACAGGGTGAATCCCCTCTCAACTTCTCCTGGTTTCTTTGAAATAATTGCTTGACGCTCACAGAGGTGAAATTATCCAGTATTTCTCAGAAGCTGGGAGAACCTTTTGTGACCCAGGACTTTTACTTGGAATGGAATGCTTTACATTATTCTTTTAATACTTAAGTAGGGGAAGGAAGTGAATACTTATTCCATCACTAATTTTAATGCTGTTACTCTGGTTATGCTACCATGCAAAAACTGCTGATAGCCAGAAATGCCTGAGTGTGTAAGGTGTCATGGTTGAGTAGCATGTGCACAACATGCAGTTCTGCTTCACTTCATTTATCCATCCTGATCGTCATTTTAGTTGCTTTGTGTTTGGGATGAGGCTGGCAGTGAACATTCTGTCTGCTGTGTTGGAGCGAAAGATCATCTGGGTTGGGTTACATCTTGCAGATACGTTGTTGAATATGAACAATATGTCAAACATAATCTGGCTGTTTTCCCCAATTTCACTCTGCTAATATGCAATGCAGTGCTCCACAGAGAAGGTTTCCAGCATAACAGCAGGCGTCCACAATGGGCAGAGGATGACTTCTACATCCTAGACCGCACTGCCCTGCAATCCCTGATGTAGTGAGCTTACTCATTTGGCTTCATCACCTTCATCTTTGTTTGTGCACCTGAACTTTTCCATTCACTGTATGTATGAAAGTATGTTAAATCTAATATTGATGTAAGTCTTGAGAGGTTGTATTTTAAAAAGCCCTTTTTTTTTATTCATGAATAGAATGTGCCCTTCTTGTTCTCTGACAACAAGGTATGTGACACTCAGAAAACGTATTATTCACTGCAGGGTTGCGACTGATAAACGGCTAGTGTCCAAGGCCAAAGCACAATGGAGCCCACAGGGGTTTGCAGAAGGCTGATGAACATCTTCACTCCACAATGTCTGCTTTGCACAAACTGCAAAGAACCAATATTCCTCTCTGCACGACCACAGAACTGACAAGAAATGTGAAGACATTTAAAAGTTCGGGTGCACCTGATGGCAAAAAGATACCACCCCGCACCTAACCTGTACCTTTAGTGATATGAGTGCCAGAAAAAGAAGACTACAGTCATACAAAAACAAAAAATATATATTGTCAGTCAGTGTTTTGCAGTATCAGTATCATCATGCGACTATACAGGCATGAATAACAAACGTTACTCGGGTGCCGTGGAGTTTCCCTCTAAATGTATTTGCTGCTGCAAATTAGTAATATCAACATCATTTCCAGTGCACAGGGTTGCCATATGGTATCTCCTTAGCCACTGTAGCCTGACAGTGCCTGAGTTAAATTTCTCTTGAGGCGCACATCACCTGCAGCACTGTGTTAACTGTGGCATAGCTGTGACAGCTACATCTGTAGGCCTCAAGGTTACACTGTAACCCCTTCATGCAGAACTATGAATCCTGTTTTATTCCTATCGAAACATTGGAATGGCTCATCTCTTCAAACCGTCCACAAAGCGAATCCCATGAGCTTCAAAATGCCTTCAGTTCACTCAAGTCAAAATTTCTGTCAAGGGTCTGTCCAACTTATTCTGGTTGTTATTGTTCAAACCAGCTTGTTGAGTCGTTTCAGGTTAAAACAACAGTGAACAGTGATGCTTCACCAGCCAGCGCCTCCCCCGACAACACAAATAAAACATAGGCATTCATAGAAAGGAGGAGGAGGACGAATAAAGACAGAAGAAGAAAAAGGAGGATTTAAAGAGAATAGGAGAGTTCAAAGTGAAACTTAGATTTAGAAGATTACCTCTCCCTCTCTGAAGTTTAATCCTGCTCTCTGAATCTACTATTTGCCTCAGCAGGAAGGGAGTAAAGGGGGAGACGGCAGAGAGCAGATGGATGTGACAGCGGACAGAGGACAATGTAGTTGACCACCGAGTGCAGAGACAATGATGAGGAACAGAGGCAAAGGAAGACAGCTGAAGGAACACTGCTGTCAAACACAAAGGCGGACAGCTATAGATATGTTCCTATACTCAAATTAGGCACAATGACTCCCTGTCTCAATTACACACATATGGTTTGAAATGATTTTATGAACAGCCTTTGCACAGTTGACAGCAGGGACAGACCAGTCTCTCTGACCATTAGCCTGTCACATAAAGGCAAAACCATCGCAGAAGATTGGCTCCCTGTTGCTTCTGATCTACACTAAATTTATTTCCCTGCCATCTGGAAGACGGTTAACCAGCCCGACAGTACAAGACCACGCAGCACCTGACTGAATGCAGAAAACAGGCCCTGGAATGAGCGAGCAGGACAAACTCACATGAAATATTTATAGTGGTAATTCTGGCAAACAAAAACTGTTCTTAGCGAGTCGATTCCGCGGGTTCACTAAGCCCTGCCAGCAAGCCAAAACTTAATTTTAGACATTATACACTCGCACATGGTGGTGCTAGTATGACGCATGACTGCAGTTACATAACACCTATCAGTCACATATATTATATGTGTCTGGCTTAAACAGGAAATCAATACAATCTCAACCATTATAATTAGATATATACATTATCTATTTATTATAATATACCTTAAAACAGAGTACAATTTCCACAACATTTTGTGTGTTTTACATGATATAAAAGAAGATTTTTAAAGAGTGTGTAGCTGCTTATGCAGTTTCTGGAGGTTTTTCATGCAGTTAGTGTTGTGGCCGATGTCTGAGTAAGGCTGGGATTTTTAGATAATGCAGCTGCAACAGGAATGCTATGCCAGTTATATCAAACACCGTATGGGAACCAAATGTACATTATTTATCTCGGAAATGCATTAATAAATCAAGCCCTCCTATCTTTGAAGCATGCATCCAGTAAAATCGTGTGTGTGTGTGTGTGTGTGTGTGTGTGTGTGTGTGTGTGTGTGTGCGTGTGCACGTGTGTGTGATTACAAAGACTAAGGGAGTGCAGGGGAACAGAACATAAAGTGGCCAGCTGCTGTAAGAACTGTCTACACATACTGTACCAACAGCAGCACAGAGGGTGTGTGTTGGCGTGTGTGATGTCTTTTAAACTCAGCATCCAGTAGAATATGAAGCCGTATCCTGCTGTGAAGAGATGTGTGTGTGCACGAAGCACGAGTCTACATATGCTCATATGAGGGGTACACCGCTATACACCCGATGCCTTGTGTGTTTAGTGCGTGTGTGTCTGTGTGCTTTTACAGCAAGCCCAGTTATTCCATCAATGTGTGTGGCAGCTTATTCAAGTTTTCAGCTGTTGTAAGTTGTGCATATTTGTGAGTATGAAAGCCTCAAAAACAGAAAACAAAAACACACAAAGCAGATCAGGCGCCTCTGCGGCCTCATGGATCAGGGACTGGCTCACTCTGAGAGGGATTATGGGTTTGAGTCTCTGAGTGCTCCACCGCAGAAGCTTGCTGGGCCCATAACCCAGATGTCTATGGGTCAAAACCATCCTCTAGAATAGCGTGTGTTTTCTCCAAATTCACAGGTTCTTACTGGTCATGCAACAAACACGGCTCAGTTTATGACACAAGACTAATGGATAAGTGACTGGAGAGGGATTGTGGGTTCAAGTTCGACCCAGAGTGATTGACAGCAGTGAGGCACAGCCGATGAGGGCCATGACTGAGAGGTCAGTGAATTTTTAATCATTCTTCTGACAAACATGGGGAGATGACACAGAGCCACTTCCAGTGGTAAGTTATGGCAGCTCCAGTGGTCTATTGGATTAAGGCACTGGCCTTCAAAGCCAGGGGGAGTCTCAGGGGCTATGGGACCAGCTCACTTCAGCTGAGGTCGATGCATCGATACCACCCTCTGCTACTTGCAAGGCTCCACGCTGTCTCGATACATACTCCCGCTGCCACCGTGTTTTCACACGTGGATGCTCCCAGTGTCTTCACACACAGATAACTGATAAGTTAAACACAGATTTGAGATGAGCTGAGTGGTGCTGTGGGAGTGTGCTGAGGCTGGGTCGACTGTATCCTTGGGCGAGATACCGAACCCCAAGTTGCTCCTGATGCTGTGCGTCGGGTGCGTGAGTGTGTTAATGCTCGTGATGAGCAGGTGGCCTAGCTACCATGTGTGAATGGGTGAATGCAGGCTTGTGTTGTAAAGAGCTTTGAGTGGTCAGCAGACTGGTGCTATATGAATACAGTCAATTTACTATTACCCAGAGGTAAATGGATCGAAATCATCCCCTGCTAAAGCATCTGTTTTTCCCAATTTACAGAGGCTTGTTAATCACTTGTTACCCAGAAATGCATAGGTTACATCCCAAGCCTGTTATGCCTAGTCCACAAGTGCATGAGTATTTTTCTGAACTCAGCTTTTTCTAAGCCTCTTCACCTTTCGTCCACACACAAACCCAGTTTTAGCTCAGAGAAAACAGAGCCTTTGGAAAACTTCCTCCAGGGCGAAGATCTTCAGAAACTCTGTGATCCCGTCCACACATCCACCTTGCATTAAGTGTTGAGAGGTTTTTTGGGCTTGAGAGGACAGAGTGGGCGCACTTATCTCCTTTGTTCACACGAGGCAGTTTTGTGCAATGGCAGGTGTGGCCAAAATAGTGCTGGAGCTCACTTTGCTAACGGGACTTGTTGCATGTTTACACATTAATGTACAGGTACTCTTCCGCTTTTGTTGCGGAACAGAGGCATCAGAATGTGCTGCAGAGGTCAGTGCTGCATCATTCAACACTGCCACGACACAGACTCCACCGCCAACGTTGCTTATTTTGGACCCGCTGGCAATTTTATTGGTCAGAACTGAATTCGCTTATAGCCTACAGGTAATACCTTTTTCAGACAAAACAGTGCTAGTGTAGATGGGATTTTTTTTTTTTTTTTTTTTTTTTTTTTTGTTGCTTGTTTTCTTTTTTGGAATGACAGAGGGAAAATGAAAAGAAAATTAAATACCTGCGTATGTGTGGACCAGGTGTTAAATTGATCGTTTCCCTCACTTGCGTCTTTTCCTTATATCTCAGTCCCTCCAACCGATGATGCGTGGAAAGACCATGGAGAGACAGAGGAAGCCATGTGATCAGAGAAGAATCAAGGAAATACATTTCCCTTCGTCTGAAGCCTCACGCTTCTGACGACAGCTGCAGCTGATCACAGCTGGATCAGCTGTTTGTCGGCTAAAACAGCTACAGAGTCTTTGAAAGAAAGAAACAAAACATTTTATTCATGTGATGTTGTGAATCCTTCCCATTTAGACAGTAATGTTCAGGGACCTTTATTTTTAAGATTAACTTTGAAATTTCGGGTTCACTTCTGCTTCCTCCTTTTTTCCGCACGTCCTCTCTGCTGAATCTGCTGTTGTTAGCAGTGCAGAAGTCAGTGATGATGTAAATTCTAATATTACTGCTGTGAGGTTCATGTAGCACTGACTAGTCGATGTTAAGTGTATTTATTGTACTGCTGTTTTGTGTCAGTAATTAGCCTGTTTTGAAATTAGCCTTGCAAAATGTAAAGCTTACCTAATTTACTTGTTTTTGTTCAGCTCAGTATGAGTCTTCACTGCCCACTTTGAGTACATTATATAGGTTATATACTTTAAGGTTTCACTCCTAAAGTGGAAAAAATATTCACTTGTAGTTATTTGCATTTTGGTATCTTACATAATAATCACTTCTGATGCAACGCAGATTATTTGAAATGCATATAAATGCATCGCACTTCACTTACCACCATCAGTGACACATTCATGAAGCATGCATTCTTACAGATGCATCAATTAGTGCTTAATTTTACTGAACACATACAATGATAATTTATGGCACTGCATTGATTATTAAAGCATATTGTGAGTCTTTCCTTCAGTTGATCTCTGAGGTGTCTGTTGGTCTGTATAGGTTTGTCATAATGTATTATAAGTCCCATCAGTCATCAGTCTAGTTTATAACTAGTTCATTTTACTAATTAACTTTTTTCATTTGTTTCCTCCAAAGTTACATCTTTCCTCCTTTCGAGGGTGGACAAAATTTCAGGAACACCATATAATCTAATGTAATCCAAAACAACTCCAGCCAAGACTGAAGCTACAAAATGAGGAAATTCAAATGTTGTCATGTCAATAAAAATAAATCATGACTCACAAACGTATTTATTGCAGTAATATTGCATGCACATACATTTTAAATAACACTCTGATTGTCCTTTAGTTGTCATGTTGCTTTTAAAGGAGAAAGATGGAGAACATCTGGCGGGCTGTGTCCTTGCACTTCGATGATAAAATCAGCGAGAACATATGGTCCCACGATTACAAAGTTTGTCTTCACAACTTTTTTCTCCCTCCACGCTGTGACTAAAGTGATGTGAGGGTGTGAGTGTTAACCTGGAGAGAAAAGTCTGTCTGCTCGTGCTCTCGCCTCTCTAACCCTCAGACTTGCTTGTTTGTGTGCTTTTGTGGACGCAGCCTTCTAGTGTGAGGGACTTGAGGAGTGTTTCATTACCTGTAACAGCGGTGCAGGAAGTCTGTGTACTCCATACCTGTCAAACCCACCTGCTAGAGGGCATTAAAAAGGACTGGATGGGGAAACACAAGCAAGGTGAAGCTGGTAGCAAGACAGGTAAGATATGAAGGTTGTTAAATATGTTTTTGGATTTGCAGGCCCATATGCACACTAGACATGTAAAGAATTTGTCTCATTTGTGGAAATCTTTAGTAGATTTAATTAATGCATAAAATCTAGAGATCAGAGCCCCCTGGAGTCCTGTTCATGAAGGGTAGGGGAGAGAGGAGATGAGGAAAAGAGCAGAACATCTCATCAACTTTAGCAATCATTTTGACAGCAGTCCCCATGCACTGATGCTGTGGGCGTAGCAGGATGAAGAATTTATTGCAAACTCTGTACATCAAGCAACAAGTAAGCATGTTGGCTCACATTAGATAAATCATCATCTCATTGCAACGGCTGCCACTAAAGATGGAGATCTATGGGATATTCAAAACTGCATTCATGCATTTTTGAGCACAAGGGAAAAACTTTAAGACAAGACAAACAGTGTTGACTGTTCTGGCTAGCGTGATGGCACACTGTTGTCTACAAATTTGTATTCATAGTTTGTGTTAAGGGGTCTTTCCATGTAGCCAACGAGTTTATCATATCCTTTTACAGTAACATCTATCAAAGCCATCCCCACTGCAAACCGTCTGCTCACCACGGCCATGTGTGATCATCACAGTGCTGCTCTGTAACTGCTGGAAATAAGCAACTATGTGCTCACAAGCTCGCCATTAAACTAAAAGGTCAACCTGCTTTTTCCTAGTACCCCCAAGTGGCCAAAATAATCAGTGTGTGCTGAGTGTGTGTGTGTGTGTGTGTGTGTCGGTGCTTCTACATCTGCCTTTCTGAGAAACAATTTGAGTTTTAGGGAGTGACCTTGGGAGTGAGGACATTTCTGGAAAGTCATGGCATTTTGGCTGGTTCTTACTTTTGGACAGAGCTTCAAACGGCTGTTTAAGGGTTAGGTTAGACTGAGGTTTTGGTTAGGGTTAGGTGTTAAGTTAAAATGGTTCAGAGTTGGATAAGGGGCTACAGAATGCACTGTGTTAATGAGAGTCCAGAGAAGTATAGAAGTGCAAGTGTGTGTGTGTGTGTGTGTGTGTGTGTGTGTGTCTGTCATGGTGAAGACTAACGAGAGACCAAGAGGGAGCAGAGGTGAGAAGAGACGCCCGGAGAGAGGAAATGAAACATCAAGGCGAGGTCAGGACAGGTTGTCGGGGGGGTGACACAGTGATGACAGGTTGCTCTCATAGTCCCACCAGGTGAGAGAGGAAGTGGGGGGGGGGCGAAAAGGATGAGAGAAGAGCAGAGCAGGTGGAGGTGAGAACAGGTTGCGTTGTTTCACGTTTACACCAGATTACTGCAGACGGGGAGCAGCAGCAACAATATCCTCCTCCCATATTTTGAGGGAAGATGAGTTTCCATGTGTCCAACACCATTATGAAAGAGAAAAAATAACACTAGATCTCGTCCTCGCATGGATTGTAGTCACCATTAGCCAGAAAAATCTTTTTGTGGATGCGTTGTGTATTTTTTTCAGTGTTTCAAAGTTTTGAAGAGAACTTTGGAAGCTGGATCAAAACAGAGACAGGGCCACTGAAGACAAGAGGGATACAGGACGGACAACCACAAACAACGAGAACAGAGCTGAGGAAGTAGCAGGACAACAAAAGCAGAAGCTGATGACAGATTTCTGTTTTCCTGATCTGTGATAACAGTGGAAAAAGGTCACAGGAGGAGAGAGGAAAGGAATAAAAGCTGAGAGCCTGTTATCTTATCCGATACCGACGGAGGAGAGGAGGGAGAGAACAGGAGCGGGTGAGAACAAACCAGAGAGGATGACAGTCGAAAACAAAACGGGCGGGTTTGCAAGCCAAAGTAACTGTTGCAGTGTGCACAGGCCTCCACCTTAAAACAGTCTGTTCACTTAAAGCATTGTATTTTAAGTTTGTTGCAAAGTACAAAGTGTTGCCTGCCCATGCCTGAAGGCAAAAGATTTTCTACTTGTTGCAAATGTCAACACTTAAACAAGCTGGTATAATGCTGCACACCTTTGGTGATTTGCACAAAAAGTGCAGGAAATTGCTGTGTGAGAATGAAGAAGAGCTTGAAAGACCTCAGCACACCTCAGATTTTATTTTTCTACACAGTTCAAAAAAATAATTGTGTCAAGAAATCGACTGGAGTGGCTTCCTAAATGCTCAAGGACAAGCCGCGATGGTTGTTACTTTCTCCATTGTAAAGCTTCAGTTTCAGTCATATTCACATCACCCCAAGAACTTTATATTGACGCCATGGAAGATTACTGTGCATAACCTTCTTCAGTAGCACCTGCACTCGTGCAGCTTTTCAGGCAAGCTAGAAAAGACGATCACCGTCCTCATGTTGTCCTGATCTGTCGTGTCTGGACCAATGGGCCTACAAGCACTGACTCACTGCTGAGCAGAAGCACGACGCAGCTGATCAGCTGTACTTCTACTTATTAAGCATTATGAGAAGAAGGACATTAGATCACACATCCAATCACAGATATGCCATGGGTATTGACAAAATAGCAGTCCAGGTGACAGGGTGACATCATGCTACCAATAATCCAACACAATAAACTCCTGTACTGTATCATTAATAAAAAAATCACTCCAAGACAAAAGATGAGAAAATACAAGCAAATTATACTGAGCATGATAAGCTAACAAGTTCCCCATCAACCCTAATTACACTTTTTCTTATTGTGATAGTTAAATTTCATGTGCAGTGGTAATTCTTCCCAGTTGCTGGAATGATAGAACCAATAGGAACGAGTATCCATGTTGGTATTAAAGGTCCAGTATGAAGGATTTAGTGCCCTCTGGTGGTGAGGTTGTAGAATGCAACCAAATATCACCTCAGCCCTCCCTTTCCAAGCATGTGGGACAAGCTACGGTGGCCATGAACACAATGATTCTTACATTGAGGTGATTATACAACAATGAAATCATCGTATTTCCATGTCCTGCCTGCATCCTCCTAAATCTTCCACTCTGGATCTTTAAATCTCCCCCCGAACTTTTCCAAATTCTACTTTTGAGACTTTGTTGACATACAGATTGTTATTATCATACTTTTTGAATAATTACCATACATAGAATATACTAAAATGTAGCATTTGCCAGCTAGTCTTCTTTTTTTTCTTTTTAAATCATATACCAGCAGCACAGAGCACACCACAACCTGATTGTGGTTTGAAAACAGCCCCTTCAAAAAATGCACTCAAACCCTGATGCAGACACCGTTGACACTCCGGCTCCCTAAAGTCGAAACAGACACATTTCAGCTATTTTCGGCCATTTTCATACACAGATCAGTCACTCAGAATTCAAAACCTGAGTTACAAATATAGCATCCCTTTAATGCCTATGCCCATCAGTAACGGCTTGTGTCTCGCATGCGCGATCCTGAATTGGAAGCTGTGACAGTGACTTCAGTCCCCCGAGTGCCCAGAGCCAAGTGGTTAGGAGCCGTTTGAAGTGCTACCATAACGTTAGCTTACTAGCTGCTAGTTTCTAAGCTGAGAGGCTTCAGCAGATGCAGCTCAGGTGGAGGGTGGCAGGATGGGGGATGTGGGTGACTGGCAGGGAGGATGCACATTTGTCCAAAACACTGCAAAACTGATCAACTACCATCGTAGGGAGAAGTGTTGCAACAGTAGTAGAACCATTGCAGTAACACAATATTTTCACAGATCTCGAGGATAATAGTTACTGGATTTTCTCTAAAAATAAGGAAAACAACTTCTGTTGTCATGATCACTGCAGAGTGGGACCACGATCAATTAATTGTGCACATATACTTTACTAATACAAAAGCTGCTCTTTAAAAAGAGACTTTTTTAGGAAGGGAATTCGCTGCAGGAGAAAAAGAGGCCCCTTCCCTTCGATTTTGCAGACGCTGTAGAAGAGAAGGAAAAGAGGAGAGAATGAGAGGGAGGAAGCAACGTCAAAGGGCAGCGGGGCAGAGGAGAAGGACAGATGCAATGATGATACAAACATAAAATGCGGAGAGACGGGTAAAGGAGCAAAGAACTTGAGGGGTGGCTGTTGTCTCTCTTGCTAGCAGCAGATGACAGAGGACACGGCGGGAGCAGACAGGTTCATAACACCTGACAGCTGAACATCTGGCGCATTTCAGCGGGGAGGGGCTGGATCATACGGCCGTCTTCTTCCCCACCCTGTTCCACTTGTCTTCTCTTGTCTCCAGCAGGAAAATTCCCTTGTCTTCTTTTGTTTGGTACCTTGTCTTCTCATTTGTTGCCCCTGTTTTTTACCTCTCTGCTCTAAGTCACTGTAATATGTCGTCTTCCCTCACGGTCTACTGCTCTCCTCCACCCTCCTCCTCCGCCTCTTCCTGTGCTGTTCACTTAGTTTTGTCCTTTTTCTCACGGAGTATCAGCATGTATGTGTGTGTGTGTGTGTGTGTCCTGTGATTAAAGAAGGTGTCACTCATGTCACAGTACGCTGCCATTCCCTGCTGTCACCTGTCTGCCTCTGATGGTGTCAGTATGGATGTGTTTGGAAGTGTGCATGTGTGCACGTGAGAAGGAAAAGAGTGACTTATGTGCACCGCGACACGTGTGCATGTGCGTGTGTGGGTGCGTGGGCGAAGATGAACCACTGAGAGTGTGTATGTGTTAATGAGAGCAGCAGAGAAGATGTGGCAGAGTCAGTTACCTGGAGTGTGTACAAAACACTAATTCATTTGGCGGCACACTAAATGTAATAAATGTTACTTGAAAAGCTGCTCACTAATAAGTTGAGCGAGGAGAAAATAATGGGGCCCCTGGAAGCTTGACAGAAAAACAGACTAAATAGCTTATTTTAAAAACACGTGGACTAAGAAAACAGAAAAAAGGTCCTGTGAGACATTACTCATCATCTGTCAAAGAGATGCTGAGTGTGTTCTAATTCAAAAGACTCAAGCCACAAACAACAAAACATATTTCTAATAATTCCTCTTTTACCTCTTTATTATATTCCATCATCCCTGAGCCTGCATGTTTCATCAAAACCAAACCTATTCATTATATTCTTATTAGACACTCGTCCTTTCTGACTGTGCCTCTTTCATCTCAGTGACATCTGTCACTGAAGAAACTGCAGTATCCACAATCAGCGCTGGAATGTAACTAAGTACATTTACTGCACTGAAGTACAGATTTGAGGTACTGGGTATTTGAGGCATGCTTGACTTGAGGGTTGTGTCTTTTTTTCTTTCTACTTCAGTCATTAGTTCCATTCAAAACATTAAGAACTTATAAAATGTCGTGTTTTGTTGTTATGTTAATAATAATTAATGTAAGTGTCCAATCAAGAAAGCTGAAATGTTTAGTTTTAACTGATAGTAGATTGACAGAAAATGAATGCCAATGATTTTGACAATGGTTTAAGTCCAGTTCAATGTAAAATGTTTTTAAAAAATCAAGTATTTTTTAATAATTTTAGCCTATTTTTAATCATGTTTAGGTTTCGAATACTTTTTCTGCACTGAGTACTTTTTCTTTTGATGGTTAAGTGCATTGTTCTGAACCTACAGAGTATTTGTGAGGTGTTATTTCTACAGTGTGGTATTAGTACTTTTACGTAATACTGAGTCTGAATACTAGAACACTGCCTAGAGTTCACAATCAGAGATGCAGGGTTCATGACAAAAATGAGACACCGTTGATTTTTCTTTTTATAGCAAAAACTTTCTGAAGCCTTTTTCCGTCAGATAATAATCAGAATTCATGTGATTTTTCTCTCCTCTATTTCTTGTAGAGCATCTGCCATTAATGTTATTCTGACTATTCTGGGCTTTGGCATATTCTCACATGAATTCTATCTATTCCAGCCCGATAATGACACAACAGCTGCTCGCTTTATCCCAACCCACGGAGCATCTGGGGCGTTTGACAGCGCCCTGACAAAAAGACCAGCCTGACAGAATTTCTTTCGCCTTTTCCCGCCAAGTTTGGCAACTTTTACACACGGCTGTGACCGACTTCGGAGCACAAAGCGTGTGGAACTGAACACGCACTGGCACTGAAAGCACTGATGTTTGGGTTAATCACAGTCAGCAGTCGCTCTCTGCGACATACGAAGGTTGTCTGTGAATATGGAGGGTATTCAGTCTGAAAGGACCTTGCTGGAATTGGGTATGGCATAGGCTCTGTGTAGGCAGTCCGCCCTGGTTGGTCCTTTGTCAGCGAGTTGCTGACGATTTATGAAAGCAAAACTGATTTTCACAAAGCTGAAGTTTGTGGCTTTCGCTTTTTTTTTTTTTTTACTTTTTACTTTTTATATTTTTGCCACAAGTCTTGATAACGGCTGTGCTGAACAACACAGAACCAAGATGACATGCGGCCATCAAAATTTTGTTGAAAAGCATAAGTTTTGTATACAAAACTATGCGGACTACAATTGAGGTGCCACTGCAGTCATAGCAGCTTGTCTATTTCTGCCTATAACCCATTTAGTCTATAATTAGTAAGGATCCGCCCTGACGTCTGCTATGTCTGGAATATCACAACAATTTATGACTCTCTGATGGTCTAATCTGACACAGTCACATTGCCAAAAGCAGATCCTCTGTGTAGTCTGATCTGAATGCTACAGCATACAATGATATTTGAGACAACGGAGTGTTTTCAGCTTTGTGGACGGCCTGCACAGAGCTTTGACCTCCATCCCAAATGTGTTGGACGGGGTTAAGTGGAACGCCAACTTTGAGCCGGAGTTTAACACCCGAGTTTGACCTCACCGATGCTCTGGTGGCTGAATGGGAGCAAAACCCTGCAGCCGGGTTCAGCATCTGGTGGAGAGCCTGAAGAGAGGCCGGCAGAATGGCAGCTGTTACAACAGCAGATTCATGTCTTTGTTTTGGATTGATATGTTCAGCAATAACACATGGCTAAAATGTTCAGGGGTCCACATCTTTTCCCATATGATGTTCAAAAAATGTTCAGATATTCAATGGAGAGCATTTCCTGTCCCTCTACTCACAGCCCGACTGCTCTAACCGTGCTAGACTCTGACTACACCTGCCCATCACAGTGATTCATTTGACTTTGACTTTCCCTAACACTTCTGAATCTTTTCACCATGTTCTTATTTCCCACTAAAAAACAAATGTTTTGTATTTAAAAAATCCTTTCATCGTGGAGCGTCTGTCATTGAGCACTTAATCCCCGCTAGGCATGACACAGCTCTGAGAGGCCAACATAAATCCATTTGGAGAGAAACCTTTTCATCACTTTGAGTCGAACAGTAGGCATGAGTGTTAAGCTTTATTTTTGTCTATTTCATCATTTGATGGCTGTCACTGAAGCTCTTAACAAAGCTGTTTTAATGTATTCCCATCGCCTCTTGACGATCCGCTGTAGTTCTGTGGAGCGCTGCCTCTCTGTAGTTCTGTAGAGTATCCTTATGTAGAGCTGTCGTGTCGACCTTCATTAACTCCAGTTTGATCACAGCCTCTTTCTACTTTTCACATTAACACTTATGTAACCATCCTCGTGTGTGTGTGTGTGTGTAATGTTAACACAGATGTAATGGACTTACGTACTTAACTAGTGAGGTCTGTGTGTGATTAATTATTTCCAAACAAAACACTTAACTAAGCTGAACCCAGTCCTGTTAACCATGTCCTGTGATGAGCGATGATAAAATGGCCTGACCTTGGTTGACTTCACATGAATTGTCTTGTTCAGTATAGATACACAGAAACAACACACATTTCAAAGTTTTTATACACCCTAAATTCATGTTCAGCGTGAACAAATAAAAGGTCAATCACTAAATCACTAAAGCCAACATAAAAAAAATTAATAAAGATGTAATAAAAATACAAAAAAAACATGTATTTATGTGACCTAATACAGATGGGTTTTAATGTGTAATATTGGTGCAGAAAGTGTTGATTGACAAAGTAGACCTTGTAAGAATTACAGTGAGTGATATTTGAGAATTTACATATCATATCTGTATGGGTACAATAAACTGCGGAGGTAAATGATGAAAGGGACCAACAAAACAAGAGCGTATCAAGACAAACAGTCTACATTAAGATGCTAACAAAGCACAGCTGAGGCTGATGGGAATGCCATTAGCTTTGCAGGCATTTAACCATAAAGAAAAGTGTTGGAACTGAAAAAAAAAAAAAAAATGATGTGATCATGGTGCCAGTTGGAAAGACACTGGATTGTTGTAGGCTTCATCCTCTGGGGACCTTGACTATCAATGTTGAATGTATTGCATTCCACTCATTACTTTCTGCTGTTGCCTCACACTGAGGACGTTATTATTTATTGGAAAACCAAAAGAGGCTTTTAGCATTATTTGACATATACATTGATACAGTTTTTCTATAGAGTTCGGGTTAGTGTTGGTATTAAGTTGGGTTAGGGTTTAGGCCACAAATCACAAACTGGTGATGACAGATAACTGACGATGATAAATGGAAATATTTTTCCAATTGCACTTCCCAGTCACACGTACAGAGACACAAAGAGACACAAAGAGACAAGCAGTCCCAGAATTCACTTAGATGAAATATACATGAGGTCTCACACATATACACAGACACACACCGAATCCTCCCCACAATTCTCCAGGGGGGAGGCACTGAGAGGCCAGTCGATGAGAGACACTGAGGGGCAGTGCGACCTCCTCTCCTGGGACTCCGTCTTCCTTCCTGTCTTTTCATCAAGACACTGTTGCTTGCAGCTATTTTCTCACCCTGAAATGAAACAAGGAGATTATCTAATGACATGTTCTTGTCTCACTCAAACATTTAAGCCAATTCTTTATACAACATGTAAAATGTTGAATGGCTATTCATGCATCTTATAGGCCGACCTGTTTTCTGGAGTATGTAAAGACGGACACCTCCTATGGACATAGAAATTGATTGGCTTCCCTTTAAGCCTGTTTGGGCTGAGCATCTATTGATGCAAGATACTACACTGACATAAATGTCAATATATTTTTACACTGTTAGTTGTCAATATTTTCATATATAATGTTGAGGCCAGTTGTTGCGTCCTTCCTTCCGTCCTCCCTTCCTTCCTTCCTTACCAACAGTCAGCTAGAACTCATTTGAAAATCTGCACGGAAGTCGAGGCAAAAATGAGCTTAATGAACAGCTTTTGAGGTTGCAGCTTTTTTTAGCTGAGCCAAAAAGTGACGAAATGCCTCACTGCGAGCCAAGAGACCCCCCCACCAGGCACACAGCACAACAACAGTGTGTGATGCAGGGTGTAGGGTGTAGGGTCCAAGGTGATATACCAAGTTTTTAGGGAGTCCCAGTTCAGTAGAACCACAGCAGCTGGTTAACTTGACTGACTGCTGCCCTGAAAGCATTTCTGAACAAGTGCAGCATTTTATTGGTCCTTTAGCAGCTAACGTGAAGGAAGCCTTAAAAAAACCTGCACAACTTTGAGTGTCACACAAAGTGACATGTTTCTTCCAACGAAGAAACACAGTGAAAATCAAAGTTGTATTATCCGTACAAGATGGCCAAACACCATCCATATTTCTGTCTATTTGTCTGTGTTTACTACCCTCAGTCACTCTCCTCCTGTCTCAGCTCCAGTTGGTCTAAAATGCTGCTGCAAGACTTTTAACTGATACACAACGTAGGTCACACGTTACACCAGTGTTAGCTACTTACATTGGTTACCCCAAAAATGCTGCAGTACACAGACTGGCCCCACTCTACAATTCTTTTGCTATTGTGATGAGCTTTGCTCACCCTCTGGACTCATGTCCCCTGGCCTTAAAAACAGAGTCAGTTAACAGTTCTAAGAAGTTGTTCAGAACTCACCTGTTTCAGAAGCATTTTGTCATGTAATGTGTGTTTGTCTCTCGATTTTATTTATTATTTATTTTATTTGCATGTTGACTTCTGCGTTTGACCTGTGTTTTTCTCCAGTGTTTGCTTTGGTTTCTAAAGGAGCCTTCTTAAACGTGCTTCTTTTGTCTCCACCCTCCTGTCGAGAAAAAAAAGGAAAACAACCAGTAATGTACATAACTTCATCCACTCAATGTAAATAAAAAATATTTCTATTGCACAATGTATATTGCTGCCTGGCAGAGTACTTTTACAGATTTTATCCTACTAGCGATGAAACCTTTGTATTGTCCAGTTGTATCTGGGCAACAGTCATGTATCTTTCAGAAACAGCAACTGTCAAACCTGTCCCAGTGCTCCATATTGTCAAACAACTGTCAATATACGTTGCACGAAGGATCTTCCGATTACTTTCCCCTGGGTCTGGCAAGACGCAGGAACCACTCCTGTAAAATGTCGAGTTCCATGTGTGACAGCACGGAAACACGGGAGTCAGCACTCTTTTACACATCTGGGCAGACGCAGCAGCTGGATGGGCCTGTAACAGGAGGGCCCAGTGGAGGAGAGATCTGCCCATGTCAGGTGGAGAATATCAAACATCAGGCTTGGGTCACATGATAAGCGGAGCAACAGCGCTTGATGTGATTGTTCCAAGCTAAGTTCTCCAATCCTGGCCTCTGAAGCAATAGATCATCAACATGATTAGACAGTTTGACTGAAAAACTGTATTGTCCTCTGTATACTGTGACCTTTTGTACATTCCCTGGTGAATGCTTTGGACGCTATATCGTTCTGCCACTTAAAAACATGTGTTATATTTTCACAAGTATTTTTCACATCTTTGCGGACCATCAGTCCTCCTGACTGAATATTCACTTTCATCGAAAATGAAGCTCTCGTCCGTCTTGTATGAGCTCCTCTGTGTCGCTGTAGACCCTGGGCCTGTCCTCTTTGACCAGACGATGTGCTTAGCTCTTGAGGTTACTCAAAATCAGAGCCAACAATGCTCTCATCGTCTCATCTTTTTACGGCAACAACGTCTTATAACGTGAAGAGCCCGGTACAAAGTTCAGGCTTGTCAAAGTGTCAATGGTGGTGACGGAAAAATGTGTAGTATCGCTAACCTTGTTGAACCCTGAAGTGTTCTTTACAGGTTGAGAAAACTGTCCGACTTCTGAAGCTAAATAAACCCTTTTACAACCCCTCTTGGATTCGCTAAAAATAGCTGAAAACAGGGCAGGCTTTCTGAGCTCATGGCTCATGTAAGTTGACTTTTTCACAGGACAGCGACACTACAGACATGGTGATCTTACAGAATATGATGCATTGCTGAGGCAACAGTACATAGTTAAAAATTAGCTCAACCTAAAGCATCTACAGTTGGAGTTGTTTTTCTTTCGTTTTTAAAGAGGTCTTTACATTTTTTTGCAAGCTGCCTCTGACAAAAAACCTAAACAGGCCTGTCCCTCAGTAGGAATTTTCTGCTTTTATTAGCTATTGGGGACGAAAAAGTCAAACTATGATGTAAAAACTTGTGTTAAACACTGCTAAAAAACAACAACAATTTCATCCGGTCCCCAGGTTGTCTTCTCATAAAATGAAAACACCCCTTCAGAGATAATGGACTATTTTTATTTCATCAGGAAATGAAGTCATCTGCCTTTTATGAAGTTGATGGTGCAAAGACAATACAGTGTCCTCTTCTTTTAATTAATTTTCTTTGAGTTATGTAATGTTCGACAGATGGGACAAGTTCATTGCGTCAGCCCTAAATATCACGGTTTTCTAGTTTTCTACACATTTAGGTAATTTGTGTGTTGAAGTTACTGATCTAAACAGATCTGTATAAATACACTATCAGTGCATTGGGTTTCAGAAATGTGCTTTATAAATCAAAGTCATTCCTCCATGAGTTTGGTTAGGCTACCTTTAATGATAAAATGATTATGTATTTGTATTTGATGTGCTTTTGTTAGGATGACATAGAGATGCGTATCTCAAGCAATGAGCCGAGAAGCACATTAAAGAAAAGGAAGAAAAGACAAAATGGAGAAAGGATGGAGACACGGGGAAAGAGCTGATCTGAATGACAGAGAAAAGAGAGCCAAGTGAAATGCAGAAAAGCCGAAGCAGCAGGAAGAGCAACCATAAATCTGTGCATGACGCCGTCTGTAAGTCCAGAGCCAGATCCCGAGCCAGCATCAGGGCCCTCAAGGTCAGAGTTAGAGAAAGACAAGTCGGCGCTTATGTTTATCGTGATTGCAGTATATTGTGTCTTTTTGCATTTTGTCAGTTGAAATTAAATAGTGTGTGTGTGTGTGTGAGTGTGTGTGTGTGTGTGTGTGTGTGTGTGTGTGTTCATACATGTATGGAAGCAGGTATTTCAGTCTGTTATATGCATCTCTCTGTATTTCAACAGAGTTAACGAACACAGATATACAAGTTTCTGATAGAGGGCCTCAGTTCATTTCTATGTTCTGGAGGGAATTTTGAATGCTCGGGGCCACAGTGAGTCTGACTTCAGGATACCACCCGCAATCAAACGGACAGACGGAATGCCTAAACCAAGAGCTTGAGACATGCCTCCGATGCCTGGTATCTCGAAATCAAACCACATGGAGTGATCATCTGACGTGGGTCGAATACGCCCACAACACTCTCCCTTGCAGGCGTATCTGGGCGGCTGCCAGAAAGATCATGCTGAGAAGTCAAGCACAAATGAAAGCAGCAGCAATTCGCAATCGCAGAGCAGCACCCCAGTACACCCAAGGCCAGGACCGGTTATCAACATGGGACCTTCCCTTCCACGTGCATCCACGAGATAGCTAAAATAATTAATCCAGTGTCCAGGGTCCATGAAGGTTCACCCCACGTTTCACGTCTCGAAGCTGAAGCCAGTCCAAGAAAACCCGCTGGTGCCAGATACCAAGCCACCCCCACCTCCGCGCCTGGTGGATGGAGGACCTGTCTACACGGTCAAGAAGCTTCTGGCGGAGCGTCGACGGGGTCGTGGTTACCATTACCTTGTGGGCTGGAAGGGGTATGGTCACGAGGAAAGGTCATGGGTTCCAGCAAGTTTCATTGTTGTGAAGACTTTAATCACTAACTGGGCCGTCCAGTGCCGGCCCTAGAGGGGGGGTACTGTCATGCCTCATCATGTCTGTTGATGTGTCTGTTTCACAGTGTCATGTCTTGTTATGCACTTCCTGTTTTATTGTGAAACCCTAACTCTCGTCTCGTTTCAGACCCTTGACTTTCTGGTGTCCTTCCCGCGTGTCTAATTGTCTGCCCCGCCCTGATTGTCTCCACCTGTTTGTTGTTACCTCATGTATATATAGTCCACATCTCCCTTTGTCCTGTGCCAGATTGTCTTGTACATTGTGTGCCTCTTGTGATCACTACCTTGAACCTTGTCCTAATCATTACCCAGAGTCTTTTATTGTATTTTTGCATTTTGAACCTCAGGCAAAAAGGCAATAACAAATACCGCTAAGTATCTTTTGTTTGTTGCCTTTTTGCCTTAGCGCCCTTTGTTTGCCTGTTTTTGGAAAATCATTTTTGTTAAAAAATCCAGCTTGTTGAGCTCACCCTTTGTTAAGTCTGTCTTCTGCTTTTGAGTCCTGAGCCCTTGAAGCACTACGGGCTAATCAATATTACTGACTATTATAACTTATTACTTTTTTCAAATAAAAAAAAAAATAAAAATAAAGTCTTAAAAATGGCAAATGGCACGTTTTCACATAATGACTCATTATTACTCTGAGTTGAACCTATCCTGCTGACGACGTTACTTCCTAGTTCACTTCTCGAACAATAGCTTTGTGATTGCTTTCCATCATATAGGAAAGGGGCACATTAATCAAAATTAATCTACTTTACTTGTCTTAACTGGAAATGATGTTCAGTTACTTTAAAACCCAATTATCCATGGAGCCAAGCTGCAGTCTGTGTCGCCACTGACTTTTAGTTCTTTCCTGTGATGCATAAACAACGAGTCTTAGAGCCTGTTATACAGTTGCCTTTGGTGGGGAAATCATCTGATTGCATGCGTTTCCTTCTTCTTCTGTCCTTAATTGGATTTCTTCCTCTCTTTTTAGATTGCCATGTGTTTGATCTCACCCTTCCTCCACCTCCTCCTCCTCCTCCTCATTTTTTTTCCATCCGTCTGTGGATCAGAGGAGCAGAGGAGGAAGGGAATGAGGAAAAGGAGGAGAATAGAGTTCAGGCCAGTAGTTGGTCTATAAAGGATGGTCTCTGGGGTGCATCGCATTCATAGGTGCATGCATGCACTCAAAAGAACCAGCTAATTGACTCACTCCTGCATAAAAGCTAAAATAGCAGATCTCTCAAGTTCTCATGTTTTTAGACCTCATAAATAGCTGTCTCAATTATGTAATACCTCAAAAAGTCATACAGTATATAAAGTGCGCTAACAGTATTGTAACTAAATAATTAAATTTCCCTCCAGGATTCAGTTTATCAATGGCGGCATCAGACTTGTCAGTCAGGGATTTGCCTGCTGCCTATCAGAGCTTGTATGGATGATTGATAAGATAAGCGTAACAACAACAGTGCCCTGCAAACAGGTTCTCTGCCGAGTTGAATGATAATTAGAAAGGAGCTGAGATGAAAGTAAAATCAGCAATCCAGGAAGCATCTCCATAAGGGGAACCTTTGCTACACTGATGAGGAAACAAAGATAATATTGCAACGCGATGAATAATACACCATGTGTGTTATGCATCAAACAAATAAAAATTGAATTGAACAGACCAGTGCTACATTTTGGTGAGCATATTCCAAAACATATGAAAATAGCACATCTCATGAACTTGTGCTACCTTCTCATATATATATATTTTTTATTTTTTGAGTATGCTCACTGGATTTCGGGTTTAGCACTCCACTGACAATCCCATTTTTGAAGCGCAACCTTATTTTACAATATACCAAATTTTGGTTTGAATACAGAATGAGAGCCGACATTCAGAGTGCAGACAGAGGTGATTGTTATCATGCTGACACTTGATGTTCATTTCACCGCCTTGATGTTTCATTGCCGTTTATTGCCTCATAATGACTGACAGTGACCGGCCCTGTGTTTAACTGACTAGCCTGCTTCACCGCTCTGTGAAGAAGGGTTGCTAACTGTATCTAGTAAATGCATTTAGTTGTTCCACACAATTAGAACAATGGAATTTGAGAAACACAGTGCTAACATCAACTCTGCTGTTTTCCGTCCATTCAATGCATAAAGGGTCAGCGGTCACATAGACAATGCACAGTAATGCAAAGGAGAATGGGAATGCTGGATCTTTACAGCGGCAGCTTACTGGGGTTATGTTTGACTGTACAAAACGTATCTGTACGAGTTGATCTCAAGCTTTTTTTTTTTTTTTTTTTGGTAATACTGAAATAAGTCACAGAAGTATTATAATAAAATTCTGTCTTTTCAATTTGGAATGGCCAAGACAATTTCAGTCGACCAATCAGCTTTGTAAGCAGGACTAAGACTCTCCAAGACAGGTTGCTAGCTTCCAAGATAGGAAGTAAGACCTCTTAAAGGGACGTATTTCTTCATTCATCATGAAAAATGTTAACTTCTCTTTAAAATCACCACCACAGCTTCCATGTCAGCTGAAAACCAGGCTACTCCGAGGGAAGAATGTCTACTCGTGATGAGACGTGACTCACTCATTTCTCAAAATCCTACAGAACTTGCAAGGGAGATGGCACCGGGGAAGCAGCATAGATGTTTTTGAGAGCTTTACGCAGTCATATTTATATATAGTATTTAGTATGGCTTTAGACCACAATGTTTCCTTTATGCTAACCAAGTGCTTTATTTGCCTAACTTAACCATACCTTAACCATATCTTCTTTAGCCACAATTGCCATGCACAGATATTGCAGAAGGACAGAATTTTCAAAACTTTTCTTAAGCCTAATGATCCAGTGTCAACTTTCTGGTCCTTCATTATTCACGAGTGAAGTCAACTTGTGTTGTTGTCCTTGCTCTTCAGAAAAGAAATCCTCAGACAGACAGGTAAACAACCTTTTTACAGAGAGTTAGTGTTCTTTACATCAACATCAGTACAGGGAAAAGAAAACACAAATACCAAGAACATACAAGAGAAAGCACATACACACATACACAGACTGTTTCTCAGTTGAGAAGGATGGAAAAGGATTGAAAAGAATGTCTTTACATGGTGTTCGAATGTCAACTTAGGGTCAAATATGACAACAAGATTCCAAGTGTATGGTTTGGCATGGGGGGGGGGGCACAAAGACAAAATAATAGCACCAAGGAATAACCCTTTAGACACCCCATATAACAGTGGAATACAGGGCATAGCCACCCCCCTACCACATATAACACAAACCAGTCTTGGCCTTTCTCTGAGATACGACACATCAATCAGTGGCAGTGCTTACATCTAGCAAGACCAAGATAAAGTGTTCCCCAAATCAGCCGGAGGCATTTGTGACTTTTAACAAAGCAGTTTCAGAACTGTGTTTTTGGCAAAACCTAGATTGAAACGCATCAAATATATTAGTCCTTTAACAATTTGAAGGAGCTGCTCAGGGACAAGTTTATCCAGCCTTTTAGAAATGAAAGTATTTTGAGATGGGTTGAAAATTTCTCAGAACGGATTGATTGAGGCAGCAGGTTTTTTTTGTTGTTGTTTTGATCTTGACACAACCGGTCTTAAATTTAAGAAAAAAAAAAAAAGGATTTACAGGTTAAAATATCAAGATGGCAGGAGGACAGGTGCAGATTAGAAATAGTCTCTATGAAATTGTTCATCTCAGTGGGAGCAACTTGGGCTAATAAACTACTAGAAAGATCAAACAACGAGATCAGGGGCACGATAGGATAAATGATGAAAACAATTCATAGTCTTCAGTTGAGGTGCAGCGGGAACAAGTTGTACAAGCTGACTGATTGTGCTAAACAGAGCTTGGGGGTTGTGTTTATTAGTAGTTATTATTATTTCTGAGACGTAAGCTGTTTTTGCAGTGAAAGACTCTTTCAGGCGTAGAAAATAAACACCAAATTTTATCTTTTTCCATCTGGGCTCAGCCCTCCTGCAGCCCAGCTACGCTACGGATAGCATTGGTTATCCACAGGGACGATTTGGTGGCTGCTACACACCTGATTGTACTTGGTGCAATGGCATCTGTCGCCAAGGAGCACAGGTTATTAAAATCATTGACCAGATCATTAATGTTAGAAGGTTGAATTGAGTTATGATAGAAATCAGAGAAAATACATCAGACCTTTAGAGCAGACTGGTTACTATACGAATGCTGGAACATACTGTTCACATCAAAATTGGAGAAGTCGTCTGGATGCAGGAGTCAAATAGAATACATTTATGTTTAGAGACAAGGCTTGTCAATGAGAGGGAGTTTATAGTCAGTACTACAGTAAATACAAGATCAAGGCTGTGGCCTCGCAATGGGTACAACCAGAGACAGGCTGTATAAGGTTGAAAGCATCAGTGATGTTCAGGAGCTCAGTGGCATAATGGTCTGATGGCTCATCAGTATGGTTATTAAAATCCCTCACAATAACTAGTCTATCATGAATCATCAAAGCTCTGAAAGTTATGAATAGTGATTTGTCTGCAGTTAAAATGGTTACTGTAGGCAATAGAAGGGCCCCCATCTTGACCAGTGCACCTCATTACTCGAGTCAGGAAGGCAGAGTTCGACTACATGGCAGCAGTCCCCAGTCTTCAGCCAGGGCTCAGCCAGAATTAGAAAACACAGATTATGGGATGTCATCAAATCATTCAGGATAAAGGTTTTGTTTGCTCTCTTCAGTGCTAGGTCTCTGTCAAATTTATCTGCTGTGTGAAGGGGACAAATGGCTCTATTTGGTACAGTTTGTAACAGTCTTAATAGGGAGATGAACTCAGTGTCATTTGTTCCGACGTGGACTTTTATTCTTCTAATGGATGGAGAGATGGCAGCGAGGAGGCATTATCCTTCCCAGCAGATGAGCTCCCTGCTGGAGAGTTGGTTGCGTTGAGTTTGGGGAAGTCCTGTTCATCCTGAATAGAACATTTGTTGGTCAGATGGATGCACTGCAGTGAGTGGGAGTGACAGAGGAGCTTCCCACCATCATCCTTTCTGCAGCAGTTTAAGGTTCCATCTGGGTAGGATCGGAGCGAACCAGGGCCTAGCCTCAGCTCCCAGCTGGGTCCAGTAGTTGTGGCCCGGGTGCAGTGGCGACATCCAGACATGGGACCGTTAAGTCAAGCAGGGCCCGTGGTGATCAAAGAATCGAGGATCCATTCCTTACCTTTGATCTGATACAGGATGAATATTCTCCCTTCCAACTCTGAGATTTTCTGGGTCGGGTGGAGACAGTTGTCACATCCAGATGGTGAGGTGACTAGAGGCATGACTTACAGGGCCTGGTCATGGCCAGTAAAATGAGCAGTAACAGGGGTAATGTGACTGACTATGGTGTAGAAAGTTCAGCAGGCAGTGACGAAGGGTGAGATATACCGGTGAGGGATCCACAATGGGAGCCCACAGCGTAAAGTAGACCCCAGTGGACTGGGCCTGTTGCAATGTATCAACCTCCATTAAGCAGGTTAAGCAGCCGTGATTTCCTCCAGGTTGGTGGTGAAGGTGCAAAACAGCAGTGACATTGGTTAGCTAGCTCTCATGCTAAAAACAGCAGGCTATCCTGTCCAGGAGACTTAACTTCTGAAATGCAGACAACTTAAATCTTTCACATTGTTAAACCATATTGATAAAACAACATCTAAAAGTGGAGCATAAAAATGGATCATCACACTAGGAAAAATGGCAATTTTTGACTTTCTGACAGAGAAACACAATGCTGACACATGTATTCAGAGGTGAGGGTGTTTAGACAACATATTACAAAGTTAGTGGATCTTTTTCACTCTATACACAGTAAAAATTGTTTCATGAGAGGTTGGGCATTCATTTTAAAGGAGTTTTGATGTTTCACTGATGCTTCCTGTCGCCGTGTGTTTATAGAACAGTACCGAAGGCTTTGTGTCAGACTTGTCATGTCAATTGTCATGTGACGTATTGTCAGTTCAGTGAAGCAGCAGGAGAGCGAATAAATCACTTGAATTAATAAGCAAAATAAACAAATGTGGATCCAATAAATATCAGAAAACAGATACGAGTATATTGTCATCCCATTTTCCCCTATTTTATTGAAACAAGAACATGAATGACAAGCTTCTTTTCACCTTTGCTCAAGTCACTGTTGTTCAAGTTAAACATCAGAATTTTAGACACGATAAAGACAAGATAAAAGAATCTCAGACACCAAGATAGGCTTTGTCATATTTTGGTATTAAATGATGTTTTTTCTTGATGAGCATTACCCAATTTCCTTTTCTTCACTGTCAAAAAATCTGTCCATCATGTACATTCAGTCAGCTCAGAGGTTCCCAACCCATTTTTATGATCTCAGGTGTTAATTGAAGCCAGGCTACCCTGAACTTATTAAATGTATGGTTGTAGACTAAATCCAGCTTCGCACAAGTAATTGGCGTCTGAAGTCATGCACAGCACCCGTCTGCAGCTCATTTTGATGTGGCGATAGCTGCTTTTTGACTAGACTGGAAAGCAACAACCTTTTACTGCTTCAAAACTTTGTCATCCAGTCAGCTGTTGAATGACTCTGGATGGCGGATCCACATAGACTGAATCCCACCATAAGCTGCTGACTGTGTTCAACAAATTCACCTCGTCACTCGGCTCGTAGCAGGAGAGTTTTGAGCTCGCCGATCAGATTTTCGTTCAGCGGTGCTCTTCAGGCCTCGCAGCTGACTTCCATCCTTATGTTCTGATGAACAGTGCGCCTTTAATGTTTCATAGTTGTCCATCATTCATATTGACTCAGCCAGTGGGGCGTCTTGTCCATTGGTGTTTTGGAATCACTTCAAGAGCCAAGCACCAAACTGACCATAACAGAATACAACATTCATTGGCAGAACGGATAAAGCCCCCTGTCCACTTCGCTGCTGTAAGACCACAGGTACAGATACACTTTATTTTCCCTTTCCATCTGCCAAACACAGTGCAGTTAACTTCTCTGACTTGACTTCTATCATGGATTTCCTCATCCCTTTTATCCAGGTCATCTCTGATAAACCTGATATCTTTAGATTAACTTCTCAGTTCTTCCAGAAGGCACACACACACACACACACACACACACACACACACACACACACACACACACAGGCACCTACACACACACACACACACATAAATGAACACAATCTATGTACAGAGAGATGCATACAAAATATTTTCGAAAATGTATGCAAATCCCAACAGCACACACACACGTTCTTCACATAAAACTTTGCATTTATAAACCCACAAATACACAAACTAAACATGAGCACACACACACACACACATACATACTTAGACATAAAAGAGGAAAATATACATTAAAATTCCTGCCTGCACACACAGTCTTAAGCAAAATCTGTTTAGGGGTGCTATCTATTATGACTACTGGTAGTAAATAATGGAAAAAATAAAAAATAAAAATCTATATATATATATATATATATATATATAACAGTGAATTCCACTGGTGTTGATCTGTGCCATAGCCAGAGGATAAAAACAAACAAACACATGGGTGTGAGTGAGTGCGTGTGTGTTTGTGTGTGTCTGTGTGTGTGTGTGTTGCCATAACCCTGTCAGTTTAGACTCAGGAGGCTTGACACAATAATAAGCCCATCCTCCTCCCAAAGGCCCCCAGTCATATTATTATTCACCGGTCCAAATATGGAAATACAGCCGGTACCTCTGAGATAACAGGGGGTTGAGGGTGGGATAGACAGAAGGCGGTGTTTGTGTGTGTGCGTGCGTGCGTGTGTGTGTGTGTGTGTGTGTGTGTGTGTGTGTGTGTGTGTGTGTTCATACTCAGTGATGCTCTGCCAATCAAAGTTTCAAGAGAGGATGGAGTGACAGAGGGAGGAAGAAAGAGAGTTAATTTGGTCCCACTTTGTGTGCCGTTTCTTTGGTTTTCTGCCAGTGTGAAGCCACTTTTGTCGACTGATGATGTGAACAACTAATGACACAATAAAGTCAAACTCTTGCTCTTCTGTGCACGTTTACTCTGCACTCTGGCAGCCTCAAGTGGCAACTGAATATAACATATGTATATTTTCAAAAGCTGATGGATTCATTTGTCCAAAAGCACGAGGAGTATGTACGTCACAGTCAACATTTCAAATGTGAAAATCTCAGGAGAGGAACTCGAGAGAGGGCCGACGTCACAGAACTGAATGCAGTTTTCCTAGTTCAGTCTATTCAAACATTTAAAGCTCATTCAAGCTTTGTTGCACACCATGTTCCTTATCTACATGTACTCAAGGACTGTGCCTGCATGCTAGGTACTTTCCATTATACGCTACTCCAAGCGTCTAACCCACAACATTTTAGAAGGTTTTGTTGTACATTTATACAAATTTATCACCAAGGATGATAAACTAATGGAATCTGCTAACCTTGTCCTCCACCAACCGTCAAAGCTTAGCACAAAGACTGGAAACCGGGGAAAAGTTTGCCTGGCTCTCTCCAAAGTTAAACAAATCGGCCTACCAGCACTTCTAAGGCTCTCTTATTAGCTTGTTACATCCTGTTTGTTGAATCCTTTCAAAACTCGCAGTATGAAAATGACAAGGTATGCTTTAAAGTGTTATGTGCAGGACTAGAAATGAACCAAGATAGCTGCTTTCCACTGCTTACAGTCTTTTCCCCTAACCGACAGTGATAAAGGAGAACAAGAACATTTCCCAAATGTTAAACCTAAACACCCTCTTTTCTATAAGAGGAGGAAACAAACTGAGACCATACCAACAAGTGGTGACTCATTGCTTACTCTGGGCTGCTTAACCCACCAGTCTGACAGGAAATTGTTAGATTTAATGGGGGAAGAAGAAAATGCAGCACATAATCGTGGTAGCTATTTATAATGACACCAGTTGTTTGTGCTGGCATTGCAATACGTAGACTAATTTCAGTGGAATAGAAAGAGGCAAGAAAAGCGCAGCTCGCCTTGTGCAGTCATTTGTAAAGGAGGGAAACATGGCGACAGCAGTGTGACTGATGACACTTTAAACAGCTCTTATCTCTTCGAATTCACAGCCGATTTTTCAGCTGCTGATTTGTTTTGTCTGGCTGATTATATGTACAGGCCCGTCTACACGCATGGCATCATCCCCTTTGTTTACGAGTGTGTGTGCACATGCAGTCCTGCCTCCGTGTGTGCTTGCGCCCGACATTTTCAAAATGAGCTTGATTTGCGATTAGAGACGCAGTGAACTCACTTGCTGTCTTTGCTGAAGTATGAAAAATGAACGGGGCTCTAGCAGTGATATTCAGATGAGGATGTTTGGCAGTGTATGTCTGTGTGCACATGAATGCACAGGACATACGCCTCGCTGCCTCGGTTTGTTTGTGCATCTGCAGTACTTATGCATGCATGTCTTTGCATGTGTGTACACAACAGACTGTTTGTTAGCATCCCAGACGACTATAATATTAATTAGGAATGATAGCTAAACCAACGGAGACAGCCGGGAGAAAAGTCAGAAGTCAAAAGTTCAAAACATTAATGCTTCAATTAAAATATTCATTAAGCCTACCCTGTTTACTCAGTCATCCATGACAAATGACTTGCTGCTGCTGGTCGGACTTTACTTTGTCCCAACGCACTACCTGAGTCACCGTGACTCAGAATACAGGTAAATCTGCCTTTTTTTGACAAAGCAATCCGTCAAAAATGAGATATGTGAGTGAAATCAGCGAGGCTCCAATATGCAGATAGTACACTGACCTGAAGTGGGTAAACAAAGGGCTTGATACAGACGTCACAGCTTCACACAAACCCCTGTGTTTTATTAGGTACTTTGTAACTGTCATTTGTTGGGGTGAAATCAGTTTGTTTGCTCTCCAGCGTGTCCCGGACACAAGTGAAGCTCCTCTGAACCTCCCTCTGCCTTTCACAAAGTTTGAGACCTTGGAAATGGGATTCTTAAAAGTGTGTGGTCTCTATAGTGGAACGTCTTCATGAGGCAGTTTCCATAAATGTTCCTCAAAAACCACATTTGTATTCATGTAAAAGAAACAAGATTCATCACACACATCTGAACCCTGAAAACTGAAAAATGTGTGTCATACGTTTCTCAAATGAAACACAAACTGATTTAACTGAATTAATCATGAATGAGATATTTGATTTCTATATTATGATTATAAAATCTGATATTCTATTTACTCCCAATGTAGACTGAACTAGAAACAGAATAATACTAATAACGTACCAGCAGCTGGCATTAATCAGTCAGGTGTCTGTAAACCTGGCTTTCTACATACACCTGAAACCATCTGCACAGAGCAAGGCCTGTTCATGTTGAGTCCTCTTGGTTTGTTTGTACAGTAATAAGTCACCCTAACCCTGACCGCACCAGAATAAGCAATACATAAATATTTACTGTATGTATGGATTTTTTTTTCCCCAGTTACCCTGCAGTAAATTACAAAAAGCCCCAGCAACATGAGAAAAAAAATCCCTTCTTCTGATTCTGTACATGTGACTCATCATCAGTGTTTAAAGCATAATGAACCACGGACTAAGGATAAACAATTGAATCAGGAAAGACAAAAACCATATTAGTCAGATGATCTTTTTACTATCTATACATGTATGTGTGTATGTGTGTGTGTTTTTTTTTTCTTAAATGTACTGAAAATTCTAAAAGCTCGAAGCTCAAATGTCCCCGGTTCAGACTTCCACCTCAGCTGAACTGTGAGGTTGCAGTACTCATCCATCTTGAAAGTGGAGCATACAAAAGGTAAATTTCCCATTAAAATATTAATTAAGTTTAACCCATCTGCTCAGTCATCTGTGACAAATTGCTTGGTTAGCGCTGCACTGGCTTCAACTTTTTCCTCCCGCGGTTCCCCTGACTCATCATGTGTTACAATGTGCAAAGCAGACTGAGATGAAGCCCCGCTCCTCCTCGTTTGATTTCCAATCTGTGTCATGGCGAAAAGTGTCCACGGGTGCTTTTTTTTTTTATCTTCAAGGAAACACTGCTGCCTGCGTTTCACTTATCTCTGCACATATATCTTAAAATACAAATGGAGGAAATGACAGTTACTGATTGTGGGAGCTGCCGTTTCATGAACTGTCTTTAATTGGCTCACACACCAGATCTCATCTACAGTAACAACCTGCAGCTCAGGTGACCTAACGTATGTTTTCATGCTTAGTTACATAACAGAATTTAAACACTGAACATATACCCAAGCTACCCCATTATAATTCTAATAGGAATTTACAATAAATTAAATTCTAATCATAACATGTTAGTCCTGGGTGATTTCCTCTTCACCTAAAGCTGCACACCTGTCCGCAGTTTGAATATCATTATCAAGTAGGCAAGCAGACTGTCAAAGAACCCAGAACATTACTGCTGCCATGCTTGTGATATGAGATTGTGGTCAGAACTAACAAATATATTGCATTTCCATTCCTTCACAATAAAAGTCACCCCGAGTTTCACCAGCTGGATTCTTTAAACGTGATCTAGGAGAAGGAGGAAATGTTGGCTGTGCAGCAGCAGCAGCTTCCTCCAGCTCCGATGCAGCTGCAGGAGAGCGGACAGCCTACAGCGAGGCCGATATCAGCGAGGCGACACGCGCTTTTAGACGCACCTTTCACTCAACCTGTTCACTCTCCACACAGCAGAGTTTGTAATCTGTCCGTGCATACATGCATGATTCCCTGTCAATCCCTTATGGGTAGATAAGAGGTCTGACTCCAGTGAAGGAATGGCAGAGAAAGTTGCAGAGAAAAATCTCGACAAACACGACAGCAACTTTGAACAATCGCGTGAAACATTCACTCACTCAAAAATAAAAAGGGAAAGATGACTGTCGAGTGTGAAGTGGCTGACAGGCGAGATCTCCATTATGATGGTGGCGATTTCCCCCCTGAAGCCTCTTAATGTTTTTAATTTTGACATCACTGTTATTAATTTATCTCCTGTTTGGAAGAAGTGCTGTTCCTCTGACGTTTCCACAGCAGCTGTAGATTAATTACAACCTGTCAAAGATGAATTCCAAGATATTACAAGCCGAAACATCCGGAAAGACAGCGCGAGTGCGATTAATGACGCGTCAGGTGTGTGTGTGTGTGTGTGTGTGGGTACACGTATGCTTGTTTGTGTGTATCCGCTCTTAAATGTGCTTGTGCTTTTTCACGTTGTGTACGTGCGTGTGTCTATCTAATGTTTAAATGACTAAACGAAAAGAAACTGAACACAGAAATCAGAGGAAATACAATACCTGTTTTTTTATTTGCTTTTTAAAGTGCTTTTTTAATATTAGCTGTTCTTTGTTAGGCTTTCAAAAAACTGTGATTTGATTAAATGTGCCATGGAAAACTCACAGCACAGTGCAAAACAGCTCATTCAGTTATTACAAACAAAAGGCTGAATGTCATTTAACACGTTTTCATGTAATTGCATACATAACAAATAACACTGTGAAGTGAATTATACTTTATTTCTGGGTTTGATTGAGTGTGTGTGTGTGTGTGTGTGTGCGTGCATGTGCTTGCTGGCTGGGACTAAATGAGTTGAGGGTAAGCTCTAAAGCTAATTAGGGACTGAAAGCAGAATGGATGCAGACAGAGTCGGAAAAAGAGATATTTTAAGCTGAAGCAAAAGAGACAGCCACAGCAGGAGAGAGACAGGCTAATTGTTTTTGACAAGTGATAAGTATTCCTGATTCCCATAAGCTAAAGAATGAATTTAAGATGAATGTCTGCTCCACTTTTTAGTGCCACCTTTAGTTAGAAGTCAAATGAAAAACATCTATATGTGAAAAAAAAAGGTTTATTTATGAGAGTAAAATAAGACATCTTGACAATTACTAAATATTTCTGACAGGAAGCAGGTCAGAGAGAAACAGAGGTAGTCAAGACAATTAAAATGACTCCAGACTGCTGCTGTCAAAAGTGGCCGTGTTAGAGCAGCTGATGCTTTCAGATGTGCAGTGGTCGTGATGGAACCTGGGTGCTACACATGACTGATGCCTACATGAGCCGGGCATTAATGAGACACGGGAGGACGACGTTTAGAGACAGACAAAGCGAAGGAGTGATAAACACAGGCCCCGATATTTTTATATATCATCATCCTAGAGAAGAGGAGAAAGTCCAAAGAATGGAGGGGAGTGCTGCAACACATTCCTTAACACTGTAAGTTGCCACTCGCCGGCAGGATTTTCATCATATTCACAAATGCTTCAAGACCCCCAGAATGAATTGTTCTGTGAGTGTGCAAACAATGAACGCATTGATAGAAAAAACAGAGCGTTTGTCATGTTCCAAAAAAAAAAAATGACTGAGAAAGTTGCGTTTTCAAGCAGAAAATTGATTTAATATATATATATATTTTTCTCACGTGGCAACTTCCATTTTCAAAAACAAAAAGAAAGAAATAATAAAACGGTAGAACGTGTGCAACAGGCTCCGGAAGACCGTCTGCCAGTGTGCAGTGACCAGTTCACTGTTCTGTTCTGACCTGTCCTGTTCTGTTCTGTTCTGTCCTGTCCTGTTCTGTGCTGTGCTGGGTTGGTGGCATCAATGCTGGAGAGGCCAGCACACTTAACAAGCTGGTACAGAGCCAGCTCTGGATTGGAACTGGAGAGTCTTGAGGCATAAAAAAACAATAACGATATTCTGTTTGAGTGGTTGTAACATTCCCCAACATGTTAGAGGGCACCACAACCAAAAAACAGCTCCCTATAATTAACAGCGTTCTTACAAACACACGTACATACATTCAGATATCAGTTTTTTTTTTAACAAACACTTGAATATTGGTTAAAAAAAAAAGTATATTGAAAAAAAAACCTGAGCAAACTGTATTTTTCAGTAATTTTCAAGCAGAACACTGACTTCATATTAACATTTGGCTTTCCTCACCTCACCTTTGCCCATGTCTTCTTCTTGTCCGAGTTCCTGGGCTATCTGTCTGCCTCAGCATCAGCGCCGTTGTCTCTCTCACGTCTGTGATTGTCTTGTCTGTGAGTGTTTCTCTGACATGGCGATCCTGAATTCACATGCTGCTGTGTCTTTGCCTCTAACGCTACGTGTGCTTGAAAACAGCCAGATCCTCTCCTAACAGCGCCCCCTAACGAATAACAGTGAAAACACAGATCACCAGAATAGCTTGTCAGTGGTCAGAAGTGTTCATTGTCAAGTTAAAACCTACATTTCTTCTTGCACAATGTGCACAAACATCATTGGTTACTGCAGTCATGTAAATACTAGAAACTTTGAGGAAAGCTGAAATGTCTCCACCAACATTTAGGCCTCGTGAGGCAAAGAGCACCGGACAGTGTCGATGCTCTGAACACAAGCTGACCATGCAGATGAGTAGGTGGTGCTAATGCAGTTAGGCGCCATTACACTATTGTTAATGACAAGGACACAATGAAATGATGGAGTTTAAAGAGCACTTCATGGAAAAAAGAAACAAAAATAGAAAACACGTTTTAAATATGGCAATTCTGTTTGTTTCGTATATTAATTTGAGGAGGCTCCAGTCTCCTCATCTCTGCACACAGACCTGATGTTACATTTCAAAATTCTACAACATTTATTAAAAAACCGTCAGGTCTTCATTGTTAGGGAGATTTCAGTAGGACACAACTGGATCGAATCCTTGATGCAGCCCTCAGGATACAAACCAATGAATGTCCTGGACCAATCAGCCACACATTCCTCTGCTAATACAGGCTTTCAAGATGAAATCTGTGTACATTGCATGCAGCTAAACAGCCAGATGTTTCCCCCATGAGTTTGTAGAGACCAAAAACAGAGCTGAAAGAGAGGGAACACTGGACTGGAAACAGGCCTCCAAATGAATGATAATGTTGCTCCATAACTGCCGGATGTGTAAGTAAGTAATAAACGAGCCTGTTTGCTAAAACAGCTGCGTGCTGTTGCATTGTGGCGTATCGTGGCTCATTATTGCCACCTGTTGATCTGGAATAATGTGACACCATTGGCAGGACTGTGTATTGTTTCACCTCGGTGCACATGTGTGTCTTTGAGCACATGTGAAATGACAAAGTGAATGTTTACGAGGTCACTCATGGTGATGGACTTGCAGAGAATTATCTCTTGAATCTGCTGCTCCCCTCAGCTTTATGGGGCTTTATAGGGTTTCAGCTCCTCGTTTAGTCGCGTGGCTGCAACTTCACTGTTTTGGTTTGCTCTCATTGCTCTCATAGTGTCATTTTAAGCCACAGCAGGCAGCTGTTTTCGGAGAAATAGCTCTAAAAACCCACCGTTCACTTCCTGCTCAGCAGCAAACAGCAGTCACACACAGTTAGAGACTAACAGGTCATCACAGGGAACGAGAGATAGTTTGAGTAATAATTTCTATGACCGCCTTAGCTGTCTCTTTCAAATAAGTTTGACAAACCTTGAGATTTGTTTACAACTTCTTTCATTGGCTGGTTGTGTTTCTTGCCCTGTCTGACTTCCTTATGGTGATGTCACCTTGGGCAAACACAACTCAAAGCACAATTAAAAATGAAGGAGAGTCAAATCTATGAAAGTTAGCTACACTGCGTTTCCCTTTAAGGAGCAAGCTAGGAACAACAGAGTGAAGCTGAACTACAACTAGGACTGTATAACATATGTAAAATATACTATAACTATGTATATCAAATATGCTTATAAATGGTAGTATTAGAAGAAAGTAGTTGAAGGAGGTGGATGTGATGTATTTGTATATTATGGTGCTGATTATGGTGGTGATTTATGTAAAAGATTACTGTGATCAAATTAAGTAAATACAAGGATGTGCATGGTGGTAATGTGTTAAAAAAATAAAAATAAACCTTAAAGTGAACATAAAAAAATGGGCCTGCACCTCATTGTATTCATCAAAGTGTGGAGTGTGCAAAAAACAAATGCATGAATATTAGTTTTAGATGTGTGCAGTATGTCAGACAGAGGATGCAATGCTAATGGTGCTCACAATTTCCTTATTGGAGATGAATAGTCTCAATCACTCAGTGGATTAATCGTGATAACAAACAATTAACGGCAGGATATTGAAAAATGGGAAAGCCCTGATTGCGAGCAATTAATTACAGTCATTTAAAGTTTGAAACTCATCCTCTTTTGGCAGCTCAATATCTGGAGGTGTCTGTTTTTTTATTAATGGAGGGTGGCTGTACAGTCAGTTTACCCGTTCCTTTAATTATAATCAATGACGTTTAAATTCACACTTTACAAGAGCTGGCTCAAACTGGTTAGGGTTAGGATAGGAATATGAGGGAAAGCCAATCAGAGAGTTAGGTTTAGGGTCACAGAGTGTGGGTATCCCACGGCGCTCACGTTCACTTCTGGCACCTCTACTGTCTTTCCCTGAAGTACCAAAGACATGACGCCCCAGTGCTGTCACTGACCACAGACCCGTGGGACATGTCATGAAGACCTTTGAGGCTGGTCCTGTTCCACATGAGGGCCCTGCTAACTGCTTTCCTGGACCTGGCGCGTTATATGTGATCATGCTTTCGCGCATTGTTTATTTCGCACCACATATGTGCATCCTTTAACAGAAATGACATGTAACATCTAAGGCTTATTGAACCAATTACTTATTGAACAAATCACTTTCAAATGCATTTTTAGTAGTTAGTATATGACTCTTAAATGGCAGTTTGACGGTGAAAATTTTTTTGTTGAGCCTGTAAATTACCTGCCAACCTCTGTGCAGCAGCTCTCGTTCTTTTGTTGACTGTTTGCTTACATAGTAGCATGTTTTGTGGCAAAGTGATGGCTGATATCATATAGACATATCAGGCATACAGCAGTTGATCGCCATTCGGTAAAAAAATATTGTTGTAAAAGTTGTCTACTCCTTATGAAAAACTCGACATTCTCTGTCCACTTTTCTTTTCTTAGCTCCGCTCATCTTTACAGAAAGGCTGAGGGTCAAAGAGTAAAGCGCAAACTTGGAGTAATACGCCGAACCTCAACAGAGGTCAATATATCTAGAGTGCGCCATCTATTGGGAAAAAGGCAGAATTGCAGGGAAAATAAAACATTAACAAGGTTTATTAATATAATTTCTTCAAGTTTGGTGGGCCGGATTAAAAAGCTTAACGGGCCACATATGGCCATGCCTGTTCTAAGGGATCAACGTCGAGAGATTTAACTTCAGCCTGATGCAGCATCCTCATAGACCTCACTGGTTGGCCAAAATATGTCAGGGTGGAAGACTGTGCCTCTGAGATTGGCATTAGCAACAGCAGTGCACTTCAAGAAGCTGTGCAGTTCCTCTTCATTATTTCCACCTCAGACTTCCACTTTAAGTCTGTCTCCTGCCACCTTCAGACATTTTCTGCTGACTCCTCCACTGCTGGAAACATCAACAAAGACCACGGGCAGGAAGACAGAGGACCAACAGAGAGATCTGCCTCATGGTGCAACAACAATCACCTGAAGCTCAATACCAGCAAGACCAAGTGGCTGGAGGAGGACTGCAGGAGGAATAGGAGGCTGGCTATGATCCAGAGAAGACTCAGACAGGCTCCTTCAACAACAAACTGGACTGGTCTCATAACACTGACACTCTAAAAGATAGTAGACTGTGTGCAACACACAACTAGAGAGTCTTGAGGCAGTGGCAGAGAAGATATTGCTGTATTACACTCTATATTATTTGCTGCCTTTAAGTTCTCCATCTATTTGTACTTATTGCTGACATTTTGCTGCTGCAACAACCAAGTTTCACCACTGGGGATCGGTTATCTTCGCAGTCCTCTTCCTCAGTGCGTTTGCGGGCACATAGCTACTCTTTGCTTGTTACTGTCGCCAACTGTGGATCAGTAGAAGGGTGTGAAGCTGGTGGGGTGACTGTATATTGCACTCTGTGCAACACCGTTCCACAAGAACATGTGGTCAATAGCTCCAGAGTGCATAGCTGAACTGAGGTGCTGAAACTATAACCATACCATAAAAAGAATCAGAATGTTTTCCGAGCTCTAACCATCCCATCGTTGCCATACCCTGATACTGGAGAAACAAATAGTTTTGATTTTGATTAATGATAATGTTTTTTTTTGTTGTTGTTTTTAATAAAGAAAAAAAATGTCTGCAATAGATGAATCCAGGCTTTTGCAGAATATCAATGTTGTGTCTGATGGGGATGATTAAGGAGAAGCAGCTGGAGTTTTTGAAGCTGGAGTTGCAATGCAAGATCGCTGAGGGTAAAATGAGTGGAAAACCTCCAAGGAGAACTTTCAACACAATTTGTTGAAATTCTCTTTTCCTTCTGTTTTTCCAGCAAAATCACACCTTCCCTGCACTGCTGCATTACCACAGAAAGCTGTAACTTTCACTACAGTCGATACATCTAACTCTAGCTGTGAAATAAACATTAATGTTAGCAGGTAAGCAGCAAAGGTGCAATGAAACCTTATCAATTTTGTGTAGATCTGCAGACAAAACCATGTCACATTTCATTTAAAGAACATTTTACTGTCCTGAAAGGTGTGTAAAAACTGCAGGAGGGGCCAGAAACTGCATAGCACTGCAGTTATAGAGAAAATCACGGAATTTCTCCAGTGACTCCAAGGTTTTACGCTGCAGTTCATTCTAATCAAAGCTGTGGTTCTCCTGACTTTCAGCCACAGAACTGACATGTCTGACATTTCATTTAATCATATCGCTGCCATCAAAAGCTTCAAAGAACTCAAAGAGAGATAAAGAAAGAAAGAGGTTAAAATAAGGATATATAACTTGCATACCTATGTAGAGATTTAGAGCTCCACACCCCCACAGGACTCCTCTGATCCTCCTCTCTCCCTCTTTGCCCTCCTTCCACCCTCCTCTCTTTCATCTGAAGAGACCGAGTGCTGCACCCCCGATGCTTTCATGTGATGTGAGAGAATGGCAATTAATGTTGTATGTGTGCATGTGTGTGAGAGAGCGAGAGAGAGAGTGAGTCTGTCAATTAAGATGCAACCGGCCGCATGATTGACATGTATGAAATGACATCTGGGGGAAATATAGAGGTGTATGATCTCTGCAACTCCGTTTTTATCCTACATCTGCTGTTGTTCTCTACAGGCTGCCGGAACAGCAGGCAGGCAAGACAGATGGAAGACAGAGCAATGGGTTAGACTGAGAAAAATTAGGAAGGTAGAGAGATTTAAGGGAGGAAGAAACAGGAAAAAAATGCAGCAACGGAAAAAAGGAGGATGACAAAGTGGCAAAAAGTTGCAGAAAAAGAACAAAGCACTTTAACAGCCTCACAAATCTCTGAGAAACTAAAGAGATGTTGTCAGCCAGTCAATAGAGGACCTGTTTATGCTCAAGCCACGACTAAATATGGACAACCCAACAGAGATGTGTATCAGGTCAGTGAAGTCTAATGAGGCATTGGTTTAAACGCATATGCAAGGTTATGCTGTGTTAGCTTCACCTGCAGTTAGCATTCGGGTTAGCTGGTTGTTAAAGTGAGATACAGTAAGGGCTAAATATTAATGAGTAGTACTCACAATTGGATCAAATTAAGAAAAGAGAGCAAAATTTCTTCAAAATTACTGTTTATATCACTCTTTTTTTATCATTTCAACAAATAATAAAAGATACAGGATCAATTTATCATAATTGATTTAACCCTACAGCATCAGGTTGTTTATTGCAATGCAAGTTGTAGTCCCTTTATGCTACTCACAGAGTAAAAATTGTATAAATGTGGATGAATGAATAAAGTCATAAAAATAATACATCAGTGAAATATTTTGTTATCAGATGAGCATGTTATTGAACCACATGATTCCATAAATTCCAGAGTGGAATATTGTGTCAAAAATTGATTCACCTTTACTGTTAAACAAGGTTCATGTCATTAATACATGGTTTTGATGCATGCATCCTTGGTAAAGGTGTGACCCTGACAACTAGACAGTAAATTAATGATTAATGATTGATCCTCAGGCGAAGTGTCAGGTTTTGCTCTGACTTAAAACCCCAGAAGCAAAATCCTACAGAGCAAAAGTTACGCCTGTCCTCAATTCAACTGTAATCAGGCGTGTTTAGATATCGGTGATTGTCATCACTGGCCGTTATTCCCACCGTCAGCCAGGCGCTGAGGATCTGAGGACATCTGAAAAGGCCACCAGGGAGTATGTGTATAACACCTGAAACCCCTCTATACAGAGAGAATACTGAAATGAGTCTTCAAATCACTCTAGCAAATGGAAGCTCCAGCTAAGGCGTACCAAATTAAGATTTTGAGAGAACACAGAGGAGGTAATCAAACCGATTAGCGCACTTATCTGTCGGCACATTTTAGGTGTCTTGGAATGTGAAGGTACGCTTGCCAAGACAAAGAACTTTTCAGCATTTGCTGGAGAAACAACTGTGTTGAAACAGGTTAAAGTGTGACATATTGGCAGCCATATGGTGTCTATTAAGGGTGCTTTGCAAGCCTAGAAAAACAATTAGAGGAAAGCCTGCAGCATGCTTTCGAAATTGTAGCTGTGAGACATACAAACTATGCAAATAGTTAGGGTTTAGAGGTGTTGCTGCATAGCCAAAGAGCTCCAGGTTTTAATCCGGGAACAGGCACCACCTGTTCAGAAGTCACGGCACATAGAATGTAATAACTGAGAAACATGAGATGGCATGATCCAATGAGTGCAATGAATACAAGAAGAGTACACGCATTAGCATGCCTGGCTCCTTGTGATTCATGGTATGCCCACTTTTGATTTCACTATATATATGCACACATATATAATATCTGGGAGTCTAACAGTATAACCTGCAGGGTCAAATAGGAACTGCTGGTTTGGTGACTTGAATGGAAATTTTCTCCCTCGCCCATTTTCTTCTTTGAATTAAGGGAGCTGTAATTTGGGGCTGATGATTTCAGCCTCTTATCTACACAGCAGTAAAGTGGTACTTGAGATTGGGGGTTAAATTATAATATAGATTATTGGTCCCTGTGCAGAACTTTTTCTTGTCCTAATTCACAGGGAAGTGAGCAATTGCTGCACAAGCCATCAGAGGGTGGAGATTTGTTCAAGGACATCAAAAGTAGGCCAGAGATTTCCAAGTTCAGTGGGACTGCGTCCATTAGTAACATAGTAAGTTAATCACCATCCGTTTATCATATTGGCTACAACCGACCCATCCACCCATAATGGCGCAACAATGTATGAACAACATTAAATTTAAGGACTGTTGCCGTGATTTGAGTAATTGGGGAACTTCAACCCCTCATTTCACTTACTATATAATCTCATAAACTTTTCTCAGAGGTGATGGGTTTGTCAGTTTCAAGGTCCCCCGTCATCTATCATGCTGTACGTGTGAAGCATAATCTGTCAGAAAGGCTGCTGCTTTAGGCACATTGTGAGGAAATTTTCTGATAACTTGAAATTAATGATGAATAGGTTAAATTATGATTGATAGACTAAGCCCGGCATATTGAGTGGCTAATTGCAAGCATGCTTCAGGCTTAAGACTATCAGCTTTTTTTTTTTTTCTTATTTTAGGTTTTAAATTTCCTCTACATGGGATTTGTAGTATGGATAAAGTCAGTGATGAGACTGTGCAAAGCATTCATCCACTGCAATCCATTATTATATTTGGACTTTCTGATGGCGTCTCAAAATAAAACAATTCCCAACAATGCTTTTTATTCAGACATGAAGTTGAGTACCAAATGCCATGGCAATCCAGCCAATGGATCTCAGCATATTTCACTAAAAGCCACAAATTTCAACCTTCTGCTGATGCTGAAGGAAAAGTACGGGGAGCACCAAAGGGATTCATGGTCTGGGGACCAGGACTGTGTGTAGAAAATGTCTTGAGGGATTTCAGTCTGGTAGTGGACCAACAGAGCAACAGGGGAACATTTGCATATCCCTTGAGCCAAGCCACTAGCATGACTAAAAAGAGGCTTTGACCCGAGCTCCTCATCTGTGATGATATTTATGTGTTCCTCTCCTTGTTTTTACCCATTTGCCATAAGTTCTTACAAGTGTGTAGTGTTATAGTGGTTAGTCACCTATTGGCTGACTTGGTCAAAAATCATGGTCTGTTTTAGTGCAGAAAAAGTCAGCAATGATTTGAGACACACTTATTATTATTATTTAACTGAAATTACAATCTTTGTTTAATCTTAACCAAAGTGTTTTTGTTGCCTGAACTTCGACAGAAAACTGCACCTAAACCCTGGATTTTGGTGTCACAGTCCTGCACTTTATTTGTTCACCATCCACCCCGACCGCCTCCCTGCAACTCCGGCACAGTATAGAAATGTAGGGTTCATTCATTCATTCACTCCAGGCAGCACATCACCTCCTTGCCTCGTTCTCGTTGTCTCTCTCTGTTCATAAGACAACAAAATAGACAAGAATTGGCTAGCTAGCACACCCCACAATCCCCCTGCCTCAGTAGAGTGGGTGTTAGCTCTGGAGACAGACCTTCAGTAAGAGGCTGTAGCAATTCAAGTTCAGCCAAACCCCAGCACCAAGGGTCACTGCAGGGGGGTGTCCAGCAGTAGCAGTGGGGCTGACCTGTGTAACGGCAGCAACAGAGAGTTTGGTAATCCTGCAGGGAGTCAAGGCAGTCGTGGATCAGGTCCCTTGCGCTGAGGCCTGTGCTGCCTGAATTCAAGTTGCTCCTGCCGTTGACTTGCTGACTAAAGGTCTTTGAGCCTGGCACCTCCTCCGAACAGCTACCACCGCTTATAAAATCCAATTCTGTAGGAAACACTGCACCACAGGTCTGCTGTGGTGGCAAAGTGTTCAGCATTTATTATACAGGGCAGGCAGTGCAGCTCCTGAAAAGGTGACCTGAAAGCATCGCGTAATGCTTGAAAGTGCACGCTGTGAAGGAAAGGGTGCGCTGGGTTTATAACACAAGACAGGACAAGAGCAAACAGAACAGAATGCGGCACAGTAACTGTGTCATCTCCATTATCTTGTTTTCATAATCCATGGAAGCCAAAATTGTAACCTGTCACACTCATAAACAGAAGAAACTACTCTGTTCAATATGGTCTGCCATGTTTTCCTTGTCATCAGAGCTCCGAGTCCAAATAATAGGCAGGGCCTCTCTCTTGTGTCTCATTAGTGTTTCAGGTGGTCAGGTCATCAGATTGTGTGTGTGTGTGTTGTTTATCGGCCCGACTTGTTTCCTATCCTCTCCAATGACAACATGTGGGACCTGTTATCAAGATCACAGCCATCTGGCTAGTGGCTCATCACAAACAATGAAGGTTTCTCTCTACATTTTGGAGTCTCCTGCTGGAAATGAAAGTTTAATGACTGAGAGCATGTTGTTGATAGCAAACCCAGGTGCTACAATAGTGTAATTTAATACTGAAATTCGATGGGTCTGGCAAATGTTCAGGACAGGATGCCCGGAGTAAGTGTGCCAAAGAAAAGCAAGTATTTAACCCCTGTTAGGCACTATTAAGTTTGCAATTTGTTTCCGCAACTGAAAGACAAAGCATCATAAGAACAAGCCGGCAAACAGATGTGGCAGCATTTGGTGAAGTGTGTCTCAGTCTGGAGGTCAGGCAAGATTACATTATGATACAAGGGACTGAAGACATGGTTTTAGTTTAGACCTCTTCATTTGAAGAATGTCAGCTCTGTGGACTCTCCTCCTGTTTCGTCTTCATTCTAACCTCAGGCATGACCTGAAAAGGATATTTCATTCACAAACATAAAGACAGAATGTACATTTTGGAAATTCTTGTCTTTTGAAGAAATTCAGCTCTTTCAGGATTCTGGATTATCTTCTGTTTCTAACTTTATTCCTAATTAAAGGCTTCAAATGATGTTTCATCCTGCTGGGACATTGCTATCCCAAAGTGAGTTTTACAGACAGGTCATGCGTTTAAGACTTGAATAACACTGAAAGAGGTTTGTTTTTATGTATAGAGACAGGATAGAGACCCGGGAACCTAATCACAAAAACTAAGGGTAAACTAGGCTAAAAGTGGCTCTTAACTGGCTGAGTTCAAAGAAACCATTAAAAGTCCTCACTTGAGGGCTCCTAAGGTTTGGTCTGAGAGTAATTCAAACAACATTTTAATTCAAAGTAGTTCTGCAGTCCTCTTACGCTATGTGGAAAACAGCATTACGGCCATGATTAAGAAAAAAAATATGACACCCACTGTACAATACAACTGGACTGCAGTTGATCATTCTTCCAGGCCCCGCAGCTGAATTTAAAACTAATGTTAAGGTGTACTGAAACTGAAATACATTTATTTTTTTTCACAGCTTCGTAAACAAGATTTGGCAGGAAGCAGGAAGAAGTCAGTAACAGGCAGGTGGAGAAGATGAGGAAAACTAATCCAAAATGGGCACAGGTAGATGCACTCATTCACATTGCATACATTTTACAAATCTCCATGCATCTGTGCATATTCGCTACGCTGCGCTGAGATATTGCTATGAATGTCCAAAAGTTCTTGCATGTTAAATCTGAGAATTTTTCACATCCTCTCACTGGACAACATGCTGCTTGACAAGTTCAATTGAGTTTTTGTGTTTGACAGCAAGCCATCTCATCCTCCTTCACTACGCTGTTCTTCTTCTCAGTAATACGGATTAACTCCCGTAATAAATCTCAGATCCCAGGACTTCTCTCTGGTTTGCTCCTGTACTTTTTTGTCCTTGTTCGGACATTGCCTTGAATTCATTCATTGTGGACAGCCAGGGGTGTAAAGTGGACACCTTCCCTACTTCCTACCCCACTGCCTCTGGTGCCCTTGCTCGGACCACACCCATCCTCAAACTCTGCCTTCATTTTGATCTCAACTACACATCTGTGAAGACTTGTGGCTGCATCTTGCACAGTTTCTAACAAAATATGCCCACAGACAGACATTTTCTTCCTGTTTGTAGGTCTATGAAGAGCTCTCTTCTACCATTAAAATGAATATGGAACATAACAGACTCATTCAGTATGTCACAATGGCAACAATTACTATCAATTCAGCTTCATTGAAACACAATGACGGTGATCACAGAGAGGCAAGTAGGGACTGATCAACATGAAGACATACAATCAAACCAAGACAATAAATCAAAGATGACAAAAGAAACAAGTTCAAAGCATAAGATATTTTCCCAGGGTGAGAGGCAGCCAGACCAGCAGCCCCCACGCCAGAAACCTCTCTTCTGATGCAGAGAGCAGAGGCAGGAGCTTTGAAGCACTTCAGTCCCAGGTCAGGTGCACCTCTTTCAGCAATCAGATGGAGCACACCTGGGCAGAGATAGACAGGACAGGAGGGGAAAAGAGGCAAACTTCACAGGGAACACACACAGCTGTAGGTTGTTTTACCTTGAAATGTCCCTCTGGATTCTCACTATCCATCGTCCTTTCAGATGCTGATCAATCAGGAGGAGGTGAAATGATAAGGGGTTGTCAGATTCCCCACGTTGATACGACTTTCAACCGGGAACACAGCAGTGCGACATTATCCTTTTGAGCTGAGGAAAATGGCCACCTTGTGAATACGGCCTGTGTCGCAGATTAAAGCGCTCATAACTCCACTTTAATGTGAGCAGAGTGTCATGCAGTGAAACATTAGCAAGGAATCTAGAACAAGAAGCTTTATCTGTGTGTGGTAACTTGGCAGAGACCTGCAGGGTAAATTGTGTGCAAATGACCACAATTTAGCTCTTTTTTTAAAAAATTCCAAGTCCAGCTGTGTGTCCCTCGTACGAGTGAGCGACTTGCTGATTCACAAGCCCACTTGGACCAGCTAGATGTCATGATGGGGGAAGCGGCCTCCTCCCTGACTGACTGGCTTGACTGGGTTTCTACATTGACCTTGTTTCTGTCTGACTGAAGCAGCAGCTGGCTGCCTGATTAACTGTCTGGAAGATTGAGTAGGGGGACGCGATTGACATTTGACTGTTTAGTTCAACTGATGGATGGGTGTATGAATAAACAAAGAGCTGATAAGACTCATTCATATAAAACAGTATATATATATATATATATATATATATATATATATATATATATATATATATATATAAACAAGCTTTTCTTGCAGTTTATACTATTTTAAATAGTGCCCTCCAGCATTTGATGGTATTATTATGCTGATTTTCATGTTTCATCTCGTTGGTTGAACAGTTATATAGTCCTTTTAAAAAGAACATTGCAGCCAAGCTTAAAACATGCTTGTTAATGTTTGGATCTTAAACGTGTGTACATCTGTGTATACACAAAGTATGTATTTGTCTTCTGTTTTTGGCATGACTTCTTCAACAGTCATCGTCTGATTTATCATTCTGTCGGTCATGGAGCAAACCTCTGTTGTCATTTCAGATCCTGTCATTCCTCACCGGTTGGGTCTTTCACAGTCAGCTGATCCTTTACCTGTTTGCGCACCTGTCCGTCATTACCCCATTAGCTCCACAGTATTTATACCTGCCCAGCAAAGGCCTGGTCACACCTTCTGTGTGTCCTGAGGAAATAAAAGATAACTGCTCAGTTAGCGAGCATAGCCAAACACAAAGTTAATATATTTATTCAAAAATGTGTTCAAAATCATACCCCTTTCATGGAGCAGCTTGCTCTCCGGCGCAGTGGAAGCATAAAAAAGTGGATGGTGCAACACAGCTAATGAGCTACGATAGCTGCTTCAGACTCCTCAGTCGCTCAGAGGTCAGGGCTGTCATGATGGTGAGCCATTTGCATGTCAAAGTTTACCAAAGCTGAACTCAACATGAAAGACTTATTGAGATTAACATGCTCTCGGCCCGCCAGCAGAACCACACATCGCAGTGATTTTAACCCGTAAAATTTAAGAGCAAAGCTAATTTTACAGTTTTTAAAGGCTGGCCTGTCCGTCCCATAGCTCCAGTCTTCTGCAAGATCACATCTGTGCCTCATAGCACTACAGTTCCTGCTTTGTGTCTTGTCTGCGTCTGCTTTAGTGACCCAAGCTGATTTTTAGACTTTTGGCTGTCTGCCTGACCTTTTGGTCTTATTTGCCTCCAGGGACTGCCTACTGACAAAGCAGAGCCTGCTTTAATCCTCCTGTTGCTGCCTGAATCTGCTTTTGAATCTCAGTTCTGAGTTGTGAAAGATTTGGCTTCTGTTAGGTTCAATGAACCACTGGGTAGGACCAATATCTCATTTAAAAGTCTTGCAAATACACAAAAAATTAGGCTACATACATGTTGCATGTGTTCAAATTCAAATACTCCACACCGCATTAAAGATGGAACATTTCAGTACATGCATATTTTAATTCAAGGAATAAATGCATAAAGAAATAAATGCACATGCATAAAGCAACATTTATGAATCATGAATATAATAACATTTTGAGAAACAGCTTCTGAATAAATAGAATCTGCTCGTTCCATGCTTGTGAAGATCACATCAACAAAGGGTAAACAAGTGCTTCCTGAGCAGTCTGACATTTGGTGCATTGCTCCCATATTTCACTATGAACCTGCGTGTAGCTCACCTTGGCGTACACAAAGCAATCTTTCCGAGGCAATCAAATTAATTCTTTTGTGCCTCCGCAAGCGAAATCAATGCTTCAAAAGTAGCTGCTTGTGATTCAGACAATAATGTATTCAAACAAAGCTTTGTCTGCAGGCTATAACCCTTGTAATGGAGTGGAGTACAATAGCAGCACATAGCAGATCATCGGGCTGCAGAAGTGATTTCAGTGTTTGGTGAGTAAGTTATCAGATGTCATACATGACGTCTGGTGACTTTCTTGCCAAACATGTAAGTTACCAGATGTGTTAAGATGATGTTATATCTGTATATGGTACAAATGATGCACTATATAAATACATATATATGTCATTTTTATTTACATGTTTATTTGTTTTGTTTTTTTTCTTTTTAGAAACGACAGTGCAGTCTGAAAGGAGCTGCCGCATCAGAAATGTGTCACCATTCACAGAATTTTATACCAGATACAACAAAGCAAGATTGTTCAGCAACAACGCTCCGCTAGTCTATCTGGGTTCTGTCAAAGAAGGAGCACACCTTTTTTGTAGAGACTCAAGCAAGAGACACACATGAGTGCATCACATCAGGAATCAGGAAGAAAGCCCAACTACAACCACAAAGGAACAATGCTGCACTGGAGCATCGACACCCACCAGTCAATGAAGCGTGGTATCAGTCAACTTACCGTGAGTCTCAGCTCGTTTAGACTATCTCCATAGACTGTGAGAAGTACACACACACACACACTTCAGACCCACAACTATCGAGTGTTTTGTCTCGCTCTGATGGTCTGACGGTGTGTGTGTGTGTGTGTGTGTGTGTGTGTGTGAGTTGGGTTGGAGTTACTGTAGTGCAGCCAGATGCTTCTGTACGAATTGACAAGCCCATCCCAACCCCTGAGACACATTGAGACGCACATATAAATACAGAAAGACAGTGGGTGAGACTGAGGAAAAAGGAAGACAATAAAGAATGGTAGAAAGAAGAGAGAGAGGCGGACAGAGAGAGCTTTGTAAGAGAAGGCTGACAGCTGTCTTGTACACACAGTGCTCTAACCTATCCCAAAGGAAAGTGCAATTTATACACCATTTCCCAGCCCTCCCGAAGGGAAGGCATCATTTTCTGCAGCATAATAAACAGCAGAGTGGAGGAGAGACAGCAATAACACTTATTGAATAGAAATCCCATCGCTGCAGGATGAGCTTGGCTGTCTCGATCTCTCTCTCTCTGTCTCACGCACACACACACACACTTGGCTGGCTACACTTGTGAGGTCTTTCAGCGTCTGAGAGGAGAGTCTGTTGCCCGGAAAATGAGGCAATTTATATTTACACTTTGAAATGAATAGCACAAGACATTGTAATAGTGGACACACAGCGTGATTCATTTGTTATCTCAGTGCAAAAACGCCACATCATTCACAACTTTGTGCGACATGCCGCGACAAATCAGCGGCTGCATCAAATGGTGCATGTCTCAATGTGACTGATTGGAAGGGGAGCTTGTCGAGGGTGCTGATAGGCAATCAAGAGGAGTGAATTGATTTTTTACAAATGGCCAAAGTGCACGAAAAGTAAGCTTCTATAAACTAATCTGCAGACTGATTATCGGGACGTAAGGGACAGGGATGGACAGAAATGGTTGGCTCGGTCACAGTTAGCAGTCACCACCTGTAAGAGATGACTAGCCTGTGTCGGTCAGTCTTAACGTGGTTCAGTCTGACATTGGTTATGACAAAGGTTTGGTGGAAGGAGAAAGGTTTCAGATGGAGCATGAGGATTTCATGGAGACAAAATGATGCTCATTTCTTTGAGGCAACAAGCATCAAATTTTCACAGTAAGGAAAGTCCTTTGTCATTTCCTTTGAAGGACCTTTGTTTTACCTGACCTTCGTCCTCACGTGGTTGGTTTAGGCACCAACGACTTGATCAAATTTAGGAAAACAGATTAAAATTTTGTAATCATTTGTTCGTTTTTTTGATGGTCTGATGCAGGCATTGATTGTACCTGCTGTTGTGTCTGTGTCTTGAAGTGGTTTGCATCAGTCGAATGACAAGAATCTTATCTTTCCAAAGACGTGTCACATAAGAATGTAGCATAGTTGTGTTCTTAACCTTCTCCCATGTCAAATAATCATAAATAAGAAGAAGAGGGAGAAGAGGAAGAAGAAGGAGGAGAAGTTTTTTTTAAAGAAAATAATGATTTGGTTAGCCTGAACTCCTCAGCAGATCATTTCTCAGAGCCAGGTTGCCCTGACAGCAAAGGCACGATCCCCTCTAGTCTTAAATCTACACACAGAAACAGCCGGCAGGTTCTTGTCTGAGGACCTGCACAAAGGTTGGTGAGGGGAGAGCTTTTAAAGTAATCAATACAAGCTTTGCACCAATCCTAAAACCAATGGCTAACAGTTGACCAATATCTTCTCTTTTATTTGGTTTTAGTTAGAAGTCTAGCAGCTGCATGTGTACAAGTTGGAGAACGCAGTGATTTCTAGTTTCTGTTTAAGACCACAGCAATCTGGATGATTGGTTGTCAGGAGAAAGAGGCATGAATAACAGCTTCTGCATCTTTAAAACAAAAAAAACGCTCAAATCTTGGATATATTTATAGATGACAAGCGGGCTAACGGATTTGAAATTGAGGTTGGAATAGAAAAATATAGCTATGTTTTTTGATGCTGGTTTGATGTTGTTGGCAATGGCACCAAGATATTGCTTGATATGGCCATGCAGGGTTTCTGGACCAGTGATTAGGATCTCATTGTTTTTCAGCATTTAGCTGTCAAAGTCTCATCCTTGTTGACATAAGCTTCTACCTAATAATAGGTATGAAATATATAAAAATATAGGTATTTTGGTTCTATTGTCAGGGCAGAGGTAGCACTGGTGAACAGACCTGCTGTGGGGTCTAGGGGATTTATGAATGCTTTTGTGTTGCCATCAACATGAAAGGATGCAGGCCTTACCTGAACATAGTGAACTTAACCCTGCAGCAGCTTCATGCGTCTCCTGGGTGATCTGATGCATGGTCTAAGGTTTCCTCTTGCATCGCCAGCCGTGCACTGAGCTCTGTGCTGGTTTCTGTTGACTTAGGTTAACAAATAGAAGTGCAAGAGATGAAGGTCATTCATTCTGTCTCCCAATGTCTATCTGGTGTGTAATTGCTTTAAATACAGTCAGACCACCTTCTTGATGCCTGCAGAACAATCAACTGTACAAGTGACAATCTGTGACATCAACAATGTCACGCCTCCCGTCTTTGCTCAAGTGAAGAGCAGACTTCCTCAAGGTTTCAACCTCAAACCAGTATGTAGAAATACACACACACACACACACACACACACACACTATTGGAGTCTTTAATGGCTCTTTACTGCAGGTCTCATTAGGTTTGTGGGAAGCATTACCATCTTCTGTCTCTCTCTCTTGAGCTCTCCCTTACCTCCCTCTCTCCACCTCCATCTATTAAACATTTAAGTGATAGTGAGTTTCTCCTCTCACCACCTCCCAGAGCTCATGATGAATTCTGAACAATGTTCATGTTGCAAGGCACAGAGTTAAGTCACTGTTAAATTCCAGACTTTACTGCAAGTATACTACCGCCCTTTTATTCCAGTGAAGGCTTATTCTGCTTTCACGCAGCAGGCCGCGGTGTCGGGTCACATGACTTGACTCAAATCAGACTGGAGTCACCACTTTTCAATAATTTTTTGTATTTTTTTAGATATTGAGAGGTTACACTTTGTTTCTGAAACATGATTGGGTGATTTTGACCGGGGTACAAATAGGATACAGTAGAACAGCAGAGGCCAATGCACAAGGGAGCAATCATGGAGGGGGTTAGTCCAAGAGAACAGCGGCATGCAAGGTCTGCAGCTCAAAGATCAGTGACACAACCACTATAACATACAACTTCATCCATCAATACAAAATCCACATAGAAAGATATGTGAATGTGCCTTCTAAGCTAACATAGTGGCTTGTTAGCTGGAAAGCTAATGTTAAGTTGGTGCTGATACCTTTTGCTCATGACTAAATGGTTCCACGTGTGGCGTTAGTCTTCTCATGACATACCATTGTACCCCTTTAATACACCTTTAATTGTTTGCCTGCTGTGTGTACAGTCACTTTGCTGCCAGTGTTGGTACAGCTGTGCAGAAAACCAGTGCTTATGTGCTCATAATGCATCATGGTTACTGTCATATTAGAAACAATCCAAAATGGCTATATTATAATTTCCAAGGCCCACCCTGCAGTGTGTGATTGTGACAAACCGGCCTGTTGCACTCTGGGTAGTAGTAGCCTATGAAGTCTTCCAAATTGGTAGCAGGGACTCGGCTTGACTTGCTTGATTCTCCCCACTGTAACTTAGGACATGCTTGAAAGTCGAAGGCTAAGACTTGAGACTTGCTTGTGACCTCTGTGTCGCAGGTGTCCATTAGGCATGAACATCAGAATCTTTCTGCGCCTCTAGGCCTGGCTGCAGGTGGCCTGTAGCATAATGAATCTAGTGGTTGAATCAAATTATAGTCATTTAGCCGTCAGGTTTGAATGTGTGACAGTCAACTTTCCTTGGTCTGACAGTTGATTGTTTTGTAATGGAGTATGGCAAAAGGCAATAATGATACCTGCACGTCTGATTGTACCAATGCCCAGAGCTAAACAAATCAAGCAGCGTGAAGTGAATTTTAACAGGAAACCTGTTTTGTGCGCTAAGGAAAAACCAATTAAGTCAGTTTTTATCTTTGATCCGCTGCTCACAGTATGTCTTCGACATTTTCACAAGTTAAGACTGGCAATGGATCTTAAAAGAAAAGAGATTAAGTGCATCAGGCCACTAAGCAACTTATTTAGTTTATTGGCTGTAGTGGTTTTGAATCGTGGGTGGCAGGAAAAGCGGAAGTGTGTGTGTGTTTGAATGGTCTGTCATGCTTTTAGGTTGTGGTAACTCCTTTTTACCAATACAAAACCTCCGCACAATGGTTCAGTCAGACAGGTGAAAGGGCAGAAAGAGACAAAGATACGATATGATAAGGTCAGCTGGAGGCTTCGCATCAAAGTATCACAGGATATCAGCTGAACATCAGTGGCTGATGGATCACAGTTTAAACCTGTTCAATCTAACCACTGAGTAGACTGCAGAGGGCCCAAGGAGAAGCAGCTCTCCAAAACTTTTAGAGCCCAGCTGCAGCGTCGTGGGTCAGTAATGATGGGGGGCCACTTACACTTTTCTGGACTGGAAAATAAATTCAAAATTGAAGGTTGTTTGGGGAAAAAGTGGTTATAACAGTATGCTACTGAAGTTTAGAAAATTATTATGGTTAAATTTAATTAGTGTTATCCATTGAAGGTCATAGAGACACAACACCAATCCCGTGTCCATGGATATGTGCACACATGTTAATGACAGATGCAGACACATGAACATATATGCATGTGTTGGGCATGACCTCAGTCAACCACATTGTAAATCAAATTTGACTGAAAGTGATATTAATTCATAAATGTATTTTAGCAAACGCATAATGACACAAAGTTATCTTAGCTTATCTGCCACATTTTGCTCATAGGATCAATATAACTCTGTTAATGGCCACAGAACACGTGTTCATCCTGTATACATGCATGGAGCTGCTTCCCTTCTTAATCTCCCCTCTCTCTCCCCAGCCACTAGTTCGTTCTGATAAATTGCATAATGAAGTTTTGTGACCTTGTGCCATGTGAGAGCAGGTGGTTGTGGGGTGGTGAGCCACTTCACGCTGGGTCAAGGACGCAAACCCTGTGATTTAAATAGGAAGCAGGAAGCAAAATGCCACAAGGTGCCAGGAAACACAGTCATGCCTTGGCAATGAGATGCAGGAACACATGAGTGTACTGAACTGGGAAAAGAGAGAGATGAAGAGTGGGAGTCGCATACAGATGAGTTCAAGTAGTGCTGCTGAGCAGTATATTCGATCATATAACTAAACCAAAACATAACACTAACATTTTACACAAAGGAAACATTTCTGTGATTATGTTACACGATTAATCCAAGCTAGAGAGTGTTGGTATGAACACAGTTGTTTCAGGATGAGGCAAGGAGCATAAGCCTGGAGCTGCTTACTCACTAAATATCAATGTGTCAAATAACCCAGCAGTGTTTCAGATGTTCCATCACACAGTCAATATTGTCACTTATTCATATTATCCATATTAATCTGTTAATCCCTCAGATAATTCAACACTGTGCTGTGGACACTGCCCACAATGTCATTCACTTCACACACATACAAACAGACACTGTGATGCAAAGGTTCAGTATGGAGTGCAAAGACACCCACGGTGGCCCCACACACACAGCTTACCCACGTAAAGTTTGTTTCTATCTGTAACACACACGCTTTAATGTTGGCAGCATCAGCTGGAAATGAGACAGAGCAAACACAGACAAGGGTTATATGATAGACAGTCAAACACCACAGCAGCAGTCTTTGACAGAGCAGTCTGCTGCTGTACTGGATATTAAAGATGGGGAGTCAACCCAAAGTGAAGAGTGAAAGTGTGGACTGATGTCCTACTCATCAGCCGAGTGTTGTTTTCACAAATCCTGACATTAATAGCAGACAAATGTGGCTGAAAATAACACATAATTACAAAAACAACTGACAAAATAATCACAGTGCCTCTGTGTTTCTTCCTTTTTTTGTAGTTTAGATGTTTTCTGAAAGGGATCCGGCTGGGTACTGTTTTAAATGTTTGGGTATTAATGCTATAATGCCTGAGTTTCAGGACTTCCTCTTATATATAAAATCCCTCTTCACTTAAAAGCAAGTGATGGTTCGCAAATGAAAAAACGCTCTTTAAACACATGTGGGATGTTTTGGTCAGTCCATCACTTTGGTCCACACTGAAATATCTCAGCAAATATTGGATGGATTGACATTTTGCACAGACATTTATTTCCTCCTACAGGATCAATTCTCCTGACATTGGGGATGCTCTGACTCTTCCTCTAGTGCCACCGGAAGTTGAACATTTTGGTTCGGAGTGACCAGCTATCAGAACGATTGGCATGATGTGTGTAAATGTTCCCGTCAGGATGAACTGTGAAAACTTTGTGCCTCAATGGATTTATTATGGTTGTTTCTAGTTTCTTATTCTGCATAACTTAAATGACAGAAGCTACAAAGGAATTTTCACTGCTGCCAAATGACAGTTGTCTAGAGCAGTGGTCCCCAACCTTTTCATCACCGCGGACCGGTCAACGCTTGACAATTTTACTGTGGCCTGGGGGGGTGTGGGGTGCGTACATTGTTTATAATGTAAATATAATAATAAATTTAAATCCACTGTGTACTCGTATGCAACTTTATCAGAAACTTCCTGGTAACACTGTGCCAACAATATAACATGAGTATAACATCAAAGTCTCTGGTAACATCCTCCTTGTCCCCTAAATAAATTATTTAAAAAGATTAACATGGAAAAATAAGTTAATAATAATAATAAATAAAGAACCAGCAATTCCACATTTCTTTCTCTATTATCTAAATATACCTACACCACATTTTTATTTTTTTTTATTATAAATCCAAGTGGTGAAGCAGTTTTGAGGCTTCATTGCCTCATTAGAGAGGCTGTTCAATCCATAATGACCCCAACCTGTGGTAGCATCCCTGTCCTCAGAAGCAGCAGAGAGGGCAGCTAGGAGACAAATTGTCTTCACCAGGCTGAAGAACAACAGAAATATACTCCAGGATGCCTTTGCTTTACTTAACAAGATAACTGTGGTGTAATCAAAGTCGGCCTCGCCCTGTTATCTCATTTTGTGCTGAATTTCTATTGTATTGACTTTCTTGTGTTAACCGCATGATGCTAGCATGCATGCATGCTGGTGTTTTCAGTCAACGTTAGCTAATATATCTGCTTTAGAGGCTGCGTGGACCAAATTTGATATCTTTCTGTTGCCAGCTACATGTCAATTTAGTTGATTTTTCGCTGCCACGGGACTGGATTTTTATGCAGTCAACAAATGGTGGAGGTACAATGTCGACTGTTTAATACTTACCAGTGAAGTTGTTTGAAGTGCCACAGGCTCCTTGTTACCATGATGGTAGAGGAAGTGTCTGTGAATGAGGAAGGTATTAATTATTATGGTGCACCAAAGCCAAAATGGGTTATATGCAGTCCAAAAAAGATCTCCATCTTGGCCTCAGTTTGGTCCAAACCAGATGTCCGGACTCAACACAGCCAAAATTCCAACGTCTATTTTTGGAACAAATTCGGACCAAATCAGACGGGCTGAATGCAGCCCAATTTTCAACGTCTGTTTTTAGGCAAAATCAAGGCAATGACGGACCGACCAGACTTGGCCCCAAAAAAACAATGTCCAAATGACGTCTAGTGTTGGGTGGGTGGTATTGTCTGTTAAAAGCTTTCTTTTTCTTTGAAGTCATCACTCGTCTTCTGTCTCCTCACTGGGCCTTTTCCCCTTCGCAAAGAAACTTTCCAAAGACGTCTGTTTGTTACTCTAGCTTGTTAGCTCTAGCTTGTGGGTTAAATTTGAGCGCTCAAGTGACCAAGATATAACCGAGAGAATGTGGTCAAAATAAAAGATTGTTTAGACACAGATAATAAATAAAACGGAAATAGTTATTTCTTGTGCGGCCCAGTACTAATTAATCCGTGGACCGGTCCGGGGGTTGGGGACTACTGGTCTAGACGCTCATACATTCTTACTGCTCTCCTTTTAGGATCCGTTCCCTCTCAAGGAAGCACGAGGAACCGGAGATCTGGATTCATGTGTTTATTTGTTTTACAAATTGCGACAGAACAGCTTTTCAGTTTTTTTTCTTTTTTTCTCTCACTATGTGAAAGCCTGATTCTGTTCCCCAAAAACAGGGGCAGTCTTAGTGACTGGAGCTGGATGATGCAGTGCTGGTCAGGTCTATATGGAACAGTACCATACAGCCACAAAGCACCTGTTACCAAACCTAAATGAGATATAAACATGTATTCAATGTGCTTCTAAAGCAGTTGGTGAACAGTAAAATTGCACACAAATGCGATAAAATTAAGGATGTCATAATGAGTTCAGGATATCATTGCTGCACGTCAGCATAGTTGACAAAAACATTAGTTAATCACTTAGTTAATCACTGTTTAATGCACCATCTGGCAAGCACGCTAACCTACATCAAACACACCCACAATGTTGCAGCACTAACAGGTGCATGCCGGGTCTGGCTAAGTGCTAAATGCTAAAATGCTTCCAGTTGGTCCATCAGCATTAACGTCTGCATTCATTTAATGTACTTTAACCTATTATGAGGTGTGTGCGTGAGAGGCCTTTCTGCTCTTTCTGACAACAATCCTTGATATGACAGCGTTAAGCAGGATCAAGTGGAAACCTACACTGTAAGACATTTCAAGCTGGTTCAACTTGCAAATGAAAGTTCATCTGCTGCCTTGAAAACGCAAGTTCACTCAATTTGAGGATAATCTTTGTTTCAACTCAAAAATTGAAGTTCATCAAGTTGATTTGACTACAATATCCTCGTACTCTCAATGTTGTTTTTTAAGTTGTCCAAGTTGATTAAACTTTCGACCACTAGTTGTTTCAACTTTTGACTGTCAGTTAAAACAAAGAATTATTTTACATTGTCAGTGCATGAAAACTTAATTTACCTCATCCAACTAACTCGCATTTCTGCATTGTTATAACTCGTGGTCCAAAGTTAAAATAACTTATCGACATTTATACAACTTGCCATTTCGAGTCAAGAGGATTTAACTTCAAAATTTGTTGCAACTTAGATGTATAAGTTATCTTGACTGCTAATTCTGAGTTTGCTTATTTTAGTAACAATCATTGAATTCTCACAACCTCTCTGTTCAGAAATATAACATTTATTTGAAAAACAATGTTTTACAGCTTAAACATAAGGTTTTGATCTCAAACATCAAACATACCTTCAAACCTAAATAGGTGGGTTGACGCTAAACAATCAGGCCTGTGTCAGACAATCAGTGGGTTCAAAAAATCCTGAGATGAACAAGCCAATGTCAAAATCAAGTCATTAGTTTGTGTTAGTTTATCATGAAAGTAACTTGGCATTCATTTATCTGTTTTTTTAACCACAAATCAAGCTCACTCTGAAAAAGCTGTTTTCTAATGAAAAACTGTCCAACATTTTCTAGATATTTTTTAATGACTAATCAATATTCAATTGTTAAGGCAGCCAACTATCAATAAAAGAAACTGACTGAAATTTGCATCCCTACCAATAAATGAAGACCATTTAAAATGTGTGTAATGAATTTTAATTTACCAGTGGTTACTTTACCCCAAAGTATTTAACGTATAATTATAACCTATAAATAAGATTATTTTTTACAATGCTAGAAAAATATGACATTAAGAGGACAATACAAGACAAACAGCAAGATTGGTGTTCTGTATAATGCTTTAGAGTTGGGGGGTGTGTGTCCATGTGAGTATGAGGACTGACATGTTGAAGTATGGTGTATCTTAACCCACAGTAAGAATTTTTACACAATTTCTATAAAATAAGCCTTTCTTTGGCAATGGCAATGTCTCAAATAAAGTGAGAGAAAATGAGTGAAGTATAAAATGTGGTAATATACAGACTTACATCACACATCCGGATTATATCGGAGGAATCCTCTGAAAGAAATTGAGGAAGACCAAGCAGGGCAGCTGCTCTCCTGTTTTGGTTTGTGTCCTCCAGGAAATAATAAGAGAAGAGTTTCAGTGAATCCTAAGCTAGAATCCAAATTTTAGTAAACATTATTAGCAATGTTTTTCTCTACGCCGTACATACCTCTTTTTGAAGACACTCCAGAATTCCACTCAGGGTCAACTTTCTGCTCGATGCGACTGCAGCTCTGTACACTCCCAAAAGATTTGGCACCATGGCATCTAGTCCTTCCAGGAATGACTTGAGCAGGTCTGTAGTGACAATTCTGCAGAACTCAGCTGAGACAGACATAACAAAACAGCAGCGAAAAGGACATGAGTGAGGGAAAATCAGAGCAGCATAGCGCTGTAGCAGTAGGAACAAAGAAATCACAAATGTCACTGCAAGAAAGAGAACATGCTTGTTGTGGAAGAAGCATTCAGATACCTCAGTAAAAGTATCATTACTGCACTGCAAGTCAAAGTCCTACATTCAAAACATTACTTGCGTAAAGTACACAAGCACTATCGGCAAATGTAAGGCACTAAAAGTAAAATTATTCATGTTGTAGTTAAATCTCCTTCCTGTCAGTGTTTTACCATTTTATCTGATGTGTGTGGATTAGCATAAATATCGCATTGAAACTAAAAACATCTGGAGATAAATGGTTTCACTGGACAGTAAGGGGATGACAAATTGCAATCTGAAAGTAACTACTAACTAAATAAATCAGACAAATGTAGTGCAGTAAAAAGTAAAATATTTGCCATGAGAGGTAGAGGAGTAAAAGTAAACAATTATACAAAAAGGAAAACTCCAGTGAAGTACAAGTACCTATAATTTGTACCTATTAAATTTTAATTGAATAAAGTACTTGAGTAAATGACTTTCACTTCCACTACTGTTTTTGACTACACATAACAAAATACAGCAATTGTATGCAGTATTGAGTTGGCAAAGGATTACCTGTCTTTGAGAAAACAGTGCAGGCCATCTGCCCATGACTTCAGAGATGAGTGACTCATCACCAACAACTTCCTGTCTTCACTGTGAGAATGTTGCAATCATCAGTTCATCCAGGAGTTGTAAATCTGGATCTCTCTTCTGCACTTCTAGAAGCATTGTTTCACGATCCTTCTCTGATTTAACAGCAGTCTGTCCATCAGGTGGCTCTGGCAGGTAGTGGATCTCTCCCTTTTTTGACTTCTTGACTGGCTTGCAGCGTCCCTCTCCCCTTTTTCTTTTATTTACGAGAACTTTAGGGCATCCAGCTGCCATCATTCTCTGACGGTAATTGCCCATCTTGAATCTCAAGCTGAACACCCAGCAATACCATCCTTTACCTGACCCAGGCTCCCTGAGACAAGGGTGCCTTGCAACAAGAGCTTTGGCTACGCTTTCATAATGGTCTTTGCTGGGATAGGCTGTAATTTTGGATATGATATCAGCAAGCCTGTCCAGTATTTCACTCTTCACACCCTTTGAGATGACCATCACAGTTCCATCCTTGGCATAGGCATCATTTGCTGCCCGTAGTTGAAACTCAACATCATGCGAAAAAGCTGGGACAACAAAGGGATCAGGCCATTCAACTGAATCACAACTAGTCGGGGAACTAAGGCTTGCGGTGTCTAATGTTGAGTCAGAAGCCACTTCGGAGGACATGAACAAAACTTTCAGAGATCTATTGGTAGGTCCTTGATATCAGTTAAGTTACAGAGCTCATTCCCAAAGTCCGGATCTTCAAATTGTAGAATGAAGTTCCCTTGGAGGCCCAGAGTGTTGTGCAGTACTATACACAGTTCATCGACTGACGAGGGAACATCCTGTAGGGTGACACGCCTTATTTCCTGAGGTGAGACGAAAACTCGGAGAAGCATCACTGAGGAGTCACCAACAGCTGAAACACAGTGAACAAACAAGAAAACACTTAATATTAAGACCTTTTTTTCCTTTTTGACTGAATCTAAAAGACATTTACATAAAGTTTAAATTAGATGATAAAATAGGCGCATTTACTGCAGTTAAGTGTGTGTGATTGTATTGATCAACCGGTTACAACCCTGTTATATGCTACAGAGAGGAAGGGTATATTTAAATGTACAAAACAACCCTCCCTATTCAAACATTACCTTAATGTAACAGGAAAGTCTTTGCAGTGACGAGCAGCTTTCCTTCAACAGGGTAGGCAGCAAGGGGAGTGTAGTCATTCAGACTGTGAGGATCAACAACCACAATTACTTTAGGGTCTCTTTTGGCTAGCTGGTAACACCTGACATGCTCCAGGAAGGCCGCTGTGAATAGTTCCATAATGAATGATATGCAACCATCCACTACACAGATCTCCAGTACTGTCCCAAAATCTGGCAGTCCACTTGTCTCTCCAACTGAGAGCACCATTCCTTTAGAATACTTTGTCCCATTTAAGTAAGCAATAGAGGTGAGGGAAACAGAGGCCAGACCTTTAAACTTATTCCATAAAGCCTCTCTGATAGCAGCATCCAAAATGCCCACAGACACAACTGATACTTGCCCAGTCTCAATACTTGGTTTGAAAATTGTTGGCATCTCCAAATAATATGCCAACATCAGCTGATGTCTTGTGGCTAACGTGTGCAGAACATTTTTGAAGTTCCCAGTGTTGTGAACCACTTTTTTAAAGAATGAATGCTTTGCCTCAAAGCGTATTGTCCAGAACTCAATCAGTGGACCAAATTTCTTGATCAACAAAGGATAATGTTCAAGATAATGATGTTTAGGGCATAGTTTAGTACCAGGAAATATTTCTAAAAGCAACTGTCTATGGTCACAGATTTTGGCTTGTAGGTAGCACAGGGTTTCTGTTGTGAACGAGGGGCTAGATAACAGCTCCACAATGTCTTTCAGTTCAAGGATCAGAGACCAAGTTTTTTCACATTCTGGGATTCGGTGGCCAATCAGCAGTGGAAGAAATCGCAGAAGCGCCCAGTTCTCATGTCCATTGCCACCAGTAGTTCCATTTTTTGAAAAGTTTGTATGGATTGATTGAGGACGGTTAGTTTTGTCACAAAACTGAAAGGGAAATGATGCTATTCTTTCATTCAGGTCAGTCAATGTGAAATACTTTTTAGCAATCAGATCTGAAAGACATATGCACAGTTCCACAGGTACAATTCCTTCCAACAGATCATGCAGAAAATCCGGTGGAAACCCTTTTGCAGGATGAAAGTGGGCAAGTCTTCTTAAAGGACAGTCTTTTTTCAAACCATCAACACATGAGGCATCAGTTGTCTTAAGGACAGTGACAGCTTCATCAAACAATTGTGGTGTTCTCAAAGTAAAATTCCCACTTCTGACATCATGCTCCTGAATATCTACACGGTTAGCCAAACAAAATCTGCAAAATTTCTCAACATTAAAAGACTCTTGGTATCCAGCAAGTGAGTGTGCACCTAAGTTATCTGCAGACACAAACAGAACAGTACCTCTGACATAAGACCCAAGACTTTGTACAAATACACCTATGTTCTCTAAATGCTGGAGATCTCTGATAAGTGGCTCCAAAACCTTGCTGTAACCATACTGTTTTATGTGTACAGTTTTGCACAGTACAGCTAGATAAATTGATGATAACGTTGATCTAAGTCTTATGGGTAAGTTGGCTATCACCCAATAAATGCCACACACTTTGTGTTTCTTTTTTGAAGTCCCTAATGGATTACAAAGTTCAAAATCATAAATGTATAAGCCAAGAGCAATTCCTAATTCTTCAGTGAGAAGTTTGTTTTCTTTAAAGTATTCACCATCTTGAAATGAACTGTAATGACCTTCCCTTTGACTCGATGCCTGTAATGTTTGAAGAATCTCACTTCTTTCCAACAACTTACTTAACAAATCTAAAATAGGGACATAAACAAATGAATGTTTTTTTTCTTGTGCATTTAGCACATACTCGACCAGTTCAATGACTGTAAAGTTTTTTTTGTAAAATGACTGTCTTTTACGCTCTGTGCCCAAAGGCCCCTGCCTTGAAAGAAATTTCAGTGGATTCAAAGATTGTATTTCATCAGACAATGATGCTACAACAGTGGCATCAGCTACACAGTTATTTGCATCCAATACTTTATGTATAATTTTCTTTGTTTTGATTAGCAAATTCTCCGATGTCAAATAACTCATCAATTACTTCCTGTATTGCTGAATTTGAAACATGTAAAATGGTTTGCATGCGGAGCAATAAAGATGCCAACTGATTTTTAATGGCCTCTCCATTTTCAAAAAGAGGTTCAGCCTCCGGTATAGGATCATATGAAGGTGATTCCTCAGTATCAGAAACAGAATCGTCCCTGACCCCTACTACTCTGTTTGTAAGGGTATGCTCTACACAAAGCTCTGGTCTTAAAGTATTTAGGGTGGAAAACTTATGATAGCGACTTCTATGAGCAGTAAATGTTGACAGTATACTAGACTTGAAAGAGCAATCTGCAAATGGACATTTAACTGTTTCCCTGCTCCTTAAATGTGTCTTCAAGTGAGCATAATATTTGTTAATGTCACTAGGCTCTGAGAATGTACACAAATCACAGCATAACTTAGTCACAATTTTGTTACCTTCTTTCACATGTTCTTTCAAATGATTTTTAAGTTCAGCTTGAGTTTGAAATGTGCTCAAACAGTCCTCATAAATACAGACAAGGCCTGAGCTTCTCCGATGATGTCCGTGACGCTCTTTGTAATGTTGAATTATTCTTCCTTGCCCATTGGTGGTGAACGCACAAAATTTACATTTCCACTTCATTAACTGGACATGCTTGTTGACACCTGCAAATTGAAAATAAAAATGAATTGCATGTTTAGGTAAAAGACAATGTGTTACAAAAAGAACACCCAAATACGTATATATTTATTTTTCAAGTGTTAAAATTATTACTCTTTCAAAATGCACAATATTACTTGTTAGTAAAAACCTGCTAATATAATATTTACTGCCAGACCTTTCCTAATCTAAGTCTTTGAAAAGTCTAAATGTTTAAATAAATAACTACAAAAATATTTGGAGATCGCAGACCTCCGCCAAGCAGCTCAATTCCACCCATATTGTGATTTCCACCAAATGTTGAAGTCCTGGATTCATTTTATCTACACTATTAGATTAATGGATAATCAAAACATACCTTTAGCATTTGAAATAGCCTTGATATCATTAATAACAAGCTGACGGAGTGATGAACAGTCATTCTGTACTCTCAAATATTTTGCACACTTACGTTATTTCTGCAGTTACTTACTGGCTTTGAAGCTGTTAGCTAACGCTATGCTAGGTTGGCATAACTACAGCTGCTAACATAAACAGACAGGGAGTAACTGTAAGCTAGGTTAGCACAACTTTAGCAATGCAACGAAAATGAAAAGCATGACCGACGCAACGAAGCACGCGTCAGTCGTCATGACACATGGCAAAGAGAGTTACAGTGGAACAGGAGACATGCTGAGTCATTGTTAATTTGACAACTTTAAATATACTTTAACTATAAATAATGGCATGGTGATTGAGCTAAAAGACCCATGTGCTCCTTTTAAATCTTGTAATTGTGAGACTTCTCTAAATACGTGGCTTAAACTCTGTTAGCGTAAGGAGTCATTTCACGGAGGTTGCGTGACACTCAAAACAATGAACCCACCATTTAAGCTGCAACAAGCGAAGGAGAAGCAAGCTCGATCAAGTTACACACAGGAAGTCACAGACTCAGCAACGAATCCGGTCAATTTTCAAAATAAAATCTCCTTGTGCAAAAAGTTTGGTTGTATGAAATTTTACGATTTTCTGAATCGACGTTTAACTGGGGAAAATTAATTGCAATGTACTGATGAATCTATTTTTTTTTTACCCAGCCCTGAAATGTACTGACGTTACAGGCTAAATCAAGCACAAAGTCCGTCTGAATGTATCTGTCTTCCTGCACCACACACGCACACACAGTGGAACACAGGCGACGGGAAAATGTCCGCTCTCAATTTGAGTTGTAACTCATCTCTGCAGCATGCTCAGAACGATTAAGGTCACTAGTAATTATCGACATATAAATAACTACTAAACAACATTAATAAATTAACTTTTCTACTTACTGGTCGATATAAATGCAAGGAGTGAGCACAGCCATTGAATGTCAATCTTCCAGCCACTGTGTTGCTTATTTTGCCCTAGACTTAGCTGTCTAACAGCTAGCTTTACAAGCTAATGTTAATGGTCGCTAGCAAACCATCGTAGTTAGTTCAGTAAACTAACCACAAATGAAAATCGAATGAATGAAAAATTAATATCGCAGACGTGGAAAACTAACCCTAAGTGCTTGTATTTTCTCATTTTTTCATCTATCAAAAGAATGACTGATTAACGTTAAGTCAGTCCACCATGACTCATGAAATTTTTAAGCTAACATCAAGGCCAAGTATTTAGTTTTCCAGGCTATTAATAAGCACGACGACAGGTTAACGTACAGACTAACCCTAACTCTATTGACGTTACAGCATTCAAATTTAAGGAAAACAACCAACATTTTAATATAACATTAATTTAAACTCACCTCCTGGCGCTTCCTCACAGCAGAAATAAAATCCACACCGTAACGTTTTCCCGCTCCTCCTTGCAGGCAGTCGATTAACCTGTATTGCTCCGCCTCAATTGTAAGGCCGTTGCACAGACACAGACTCCCTCCGCCGGTAGCAGCCCTTTCTCATTCACCTCAAAGTAACCCTATTTTATTAGGAATTCAAATATATGACTTGTCTCCAGGATATAACAATAATTATGTCCATGCTTCAACCATACCATCACTTTAAAGGGGACTTTATTTCAAATTCAAATATAGCCACACCCTTTTTTTTCTCTCTAGCTCCAAAGCCCCTTCTCTAACTGTTTTTCGTGTGCCTCTCTTTTTTCTACAGATAACTTACAAAGACAAGTTAAGTCAACTTGGACAGAGCTTACAAAAATTTGAAATAGTCAAGACAATGAACTAATTTAAGTTTAACTTATGAAAACTAGAACAGCCAAGTTCAAAATCCAAAACTTGTCAGTGCTCTTTGAGTTAAAGAGAATCAGGAAGTCAACATAACTAAATGGGGCTGCAATGATTTACAGTGTAGTATTTGACTGGACTGTGTATGCTCAGCAACACTGTCTGTAATGTGAATGTGTGGATATTAAATGCTCATCTGCAGTTTTTGTGCAGTGAATTAGCCACACATGACAAGGTTAAGCTAAGTTTGAGTTTGAACAGTACTCTCCAGTCACATCTTGAAATGTCTGATTTGAAAGAGCTCCTATTGTAATTATAACTATTCTGATTATCTATTAACTCCCACTTCTCTTTCATTTGTTTGTATCTGTGGGATCTCTCCTCTCTCGATGACTCACTCTGCATTGAGTTGTCAGACTGATTGTTATTTGGGGTGCTTAGACTGTGCGCTCTCCCTCATACCTCGGGGCACATGGGGAGCTGTTTTCTCTTCTCTGCTCTCTGCTGGATTGTTACAGTGTGCAGCCACTGTTTCTGTTTAATGCTGCTTTCTAGTTTCATTCCTTCATGGTGAATGTGAGGTATGGTGCTGCCTTTGTGCCATCTGTGTGCACATACGATGCACTATTGGCACTGCCGCTGAGTGGCTAACTGACTAGCTCTGAGGGGCGCAGTGGGACAGGCCTCTAGTGGCTTCTGACGAGTCACAGAATGCCATTCAGACAGGTGAGGACACCAACAAGCTTGGGTACTGGGAGTCTTTCTGCAGAGGAGAATGTCAACAGGAACTGTGTTGACTAACATATTGTTTTAGAGTGTGTGTGTGTGATAAGTGGTGCATAAAAACTACAGTCTGTATTGTCTGAATGTGTCTACTCTTATCATTCTATGACAAATGTGAAATTTGCATGTCTTATTATGCCCGTTGCACTCACCACAGTGTCCACAGCTCTTATTATTGGTCATTTTTGTTTAACTGTCTTGAGTTTTGTCTCTTTTCTGGTGAATTTTAGTGAGGCTACACTGAAAAAGATTGATGTATATTTAGAACTGATAGTCAGTTATATGCACTGGCTGCAAAATGCTGTCTATAGAAATGGTATTCATAAGGTAGTTGGCTGGTTTGGACTTCAGGGCTCGGTGTAATGCAGTTTATTCTGTAGCTAAAGCTGTTAAACTGCGCAGCCTGTGAAGAGAAGCTGTTATTTTTGTTGATGTGTTACATGCATGGTTTGGCTGTGTTGCTATGCTAATAAAGACTTCATTTGAACCTCGATAATGGACATGTAACCATTCACGTTTCTCTCCTTGTGATGTGACATCTCTGTTTAATATTTTCTTGTCAGCTGGGTGGAGACAAATCTGTTATCTGTAATCAGAGCGAGCATCGTAACAGAAACACAGCTATGAAGAGAGAAAGGCAGCGACGATCCACCTTGTCAACTTCCTCTCAGACATCAGAGCGAGCCTGCTGAATTACATCAACAAAGCTCAGTGGCTGTTTTGATGCCAGGGCTTAAAAAAAAGTACCTCTTGTAAAGTTCTCCCTGACATGCAGCAACACCTTTGTTGAGAAGTCAGAGGAGTCATTTCAGCCTTTGGTGTTAAAATAGCTGAGCTCTGCTGTGATAACGCAGACATTTAATCTGCGCCGCGCCGGTTCATGTTTTGTTCTTTGTTATTCACTCAGAAAGACATCAGCGCCGACGTGAGCCTCTTTCTGGTGCATGAGAGAATGAGATAGAATCGGTTGCTATGACAGATAGATGGAACAAGGGAGAAGCAGAGACAGAGATAAAATAGTGAGAATACACCCAAGGACTGAGCCAAAGAGCTGACTGCTGGCTCGTGTCCACAGAATAGCCTAAACCATCCCAAAGGAAACTGCAAAGTTTGCATCAGCAGTGTGTGTGTGTGTGTGTGTGTATTATTGTGTTGAATTTTGAGCTTACTGTCATCCTCTGCTACATTAGGGATCCTGTTTAACAATGTGACTACAGTCTGTATGTGTGGCAAACAAACAATCACGCACATCCTGTCACACACACTTGGACACACACAGATTGTTGTCGGGTGATTAAACTTCCTGTTGTCAGACAGACTTAGCGACTTTTATTTCTGACTGTGCTGCACTGTGATGAACATTTTATCAGCTCTGATGTGTATTTACATACATCTGATTCCTGATTGCTTTTCACATTTGTTTATCCTGTTTTTTTGTGCCGAGTCTCACCGTGTCATCAGGAGCTTTGAGTTCCCCTTTATTCAAATGTTTTCCCTGAGGAAAGTCTGGTGAGCAAAGTTTTGAGTTCAGTATTAAAAACTTGCAGTTTATTGTGCAGCATCTTCTCTCCTCAAGATGTGATGTTTTCAGAATGTGGTCATGAATGCAGTGGACCTCTCAGAGAAATACCCTTGCACTCTTGGCCTTGTAAATTGATTTTTGACCAAAATAATCTTGATTCAAACAACCTCTGCAGATGATGACCATAAGATTAAGTTGAAAGCTCTGGAAAGAGCTTGTATTAGAACTTAAGTCTAGTTTTTTTTTTTTTTTTTTCTGTCAAATATTAAAATTATATATCATGTTGAAAATGTTGTAGTTTACACTGTTCTAGCTGTGATCCACACTTATTATTGCAACATTTAATTCATTTATTGAACTGATATTACATTATCAGTTGATGCACAAGCCCCTGACATGAATTTCAGTTAACTGCATGTTCTTCATGAAATTGCAATGGCGCATGCTGCCCTCAACAGGTCAAATGTAGAGTTCAACTGATTAACTTCATTGATATTACATTTTTGTTATATCCAAGGCTCCAAACTCCAATAATTTCCCTGTCATCAACAGGAACCATGTACTCTGTTTCTCCAGTTTCTATTTCATCATAAAGAAGCCCTTGCTGGCTTGAGTCTGGATTCAGCCAATACAAAGATAAATGCTCCACTGAAAATGCACAACTCAGACTTACTGATTTAAATGAATAAATACATTTGGATCCCAAATGGTCAAACAATTTGCATTTGGGCCACGAACAATTTCTCAGAAAGTAAACTGACAGTCGTCTAGACGAGTAAATATCCAACTATATTAATTCTACATGTCAATGACTGACTTACCTGAAAGTAACATCAACATGTCCTCCAGGTTTCAACGGTGCTGTAAGGGGACAAAAAAAAAAAAACTGAACCAAAGGTAAAGGAGTAATAGACACTAAAGCTAATAAAAGATTGAATTACTGATATTAAATGATATAGGTAGGGCATAGGCTGTTAATTTGCCTCAGAGAATAAATACATAATTGCATTCATTATTCTGTGATGATCATTATCCAAGTTGTCAGAATTCATGCAGACAGTTTGATGCAGAACATTTCATGCAGTTCATAGAACCTTTTTTTCATAAAGGTTGAGGCTCCATAGGAGTGTCTTTCTGCCGGCGTCGAGCCACATTAATGTCACTCACCATTCCAATATACCATAAACTTGTCAGAATGGGGCATCTTTACTTGGAGTTTAAAGCTGTGGAGCCCCCTCATATAGTCCAAGGTCTGAACCACTGAGACTGTAACAAACATGGAGCTGCACCAATATTAGAGTGAAGGTAAACTTTCATCTTTTCAAATTTTAACAGCAAATATCACTGATGGACACTAATGTTTACTAGCCTCACTCAAGAAAGACATGCTACCAACTCATACAATTCATTTGCTAACTAGACTTTGAGTGGTTATGAATCTACTCAGCTGACCATCTCTTTGATCTATCAGAGGGAAGCACAAGCAATTTAGCCAAGGCCTTTTATTGCCCTACTGGGAGATTAATCTCCTACATTAGAGCTGATTCAAGACAATTAACAAACACTGAGCAATGTGGCAGTTTGGTGATGGTCAGGTACTGAAATGGATCATAATACATGAATACTGTTCATGTGGGGTCTGCCATGAAGGCATGGATGGGGTCATCCACAAATATATAAATGAACTTTGCTGCAGAACGTACAGAGCATATAGTCTGCATCTTCCAGATAGCTACATATTATTAATTTTTTGTTCTTACTGTGCATTCATAATAGAATTGCACTAAATAATGCTGCCTTTTTCTCTTTTCGCCAGTATTGAGGATGCAGCCATCTTGTTAGAATAAACTTAATTGGAATCGTCACTGGACATAATTGACTGGGGGCTGTGTGCTTATGTTTAGCGTGAGCTTCACATTGTGACTGGTCAACTGATCACAGTGTGAGCATAAAAGCTGCAGTTTCTGGCTGTGCAGAAAGGACGATTAAATCGTGTAAATTAACAATATGTACAAGATCAATGAAATTATGCAGTGTCTTAAGAGGTAAATAGCCAAAAAATGCACATTATGCATGACACTTGTGTTTCTTCAGATCCTACTGACCAAGTGCACCTCCCAGAATCATGGGTGGATGGATTGATATGGATTTATGCACAACATTTGGTAAACCCTGGTTAACTGTGGTTATCTCGTAGTTTTTCTTCAGGTCAAAATTTGACTTCTTCTACAAATACTACTCCATACTTTGCTGTATGACCAAATATCTGCAAAGCTAAAGACATGCCTCCACCCTCAGCAGCACTTTCTGTTTAGTGCTAATAAATGCTAGCATGCTATGGTGCAGAATTAGAATGGTTACACCTTCTTAGCATCAATATATTAGCATAGTCAGTCTCTGTATGTAAGCGTGGCGGATGTGGTTAACGTGCTGAAGGTGAGCAGTGCTATGCAGCCTCACAGAGCTGCTTGCGTGGCTGCAGACTTTTGTTTTAGTCTTGTTCTTACAGTCATTGTTATTGCTTTGGTAAGATGCCTCCCATTATGTTCCTGTCCAAAGTGAAAGGCTGTTATTGGTATTTATATATCCATAATATGTCTAAAAATAACACTTCACTACTGTATTGCTCAACTTGGACTGTACTGTAGCTCGATATTACATTGGAAAAACTGCTTTTGAAGACAGGCACATTTTCTATAACATGGATCTAACTAAGCACGTACACTACTGTATCTATTAAGGAACACTGTGTTTTGAAAGGTACAGTCAGTCTAATTTCAGGAGGTGAATACGTCAACCCAGGATTTTTTTGTTCACCAATGAGAGTGTACCAATGAAAATGTATGTTACAGCACATTTTCATTAAAAGTGTTACTTTCAAGTATCAATCACAGTTTGGACTTTTAAGCTGTTCCAAGGCCCATTTTGGCCTGGTGACCTATCACGTCACTCCATGACGGATGCTGTCATTTAAATTAGCAATTACCTGTATATCAATGGCACAATCAATCTTGTTCATTTCAAAACACCTATTATGTTGATCAAGGGTTTGTGTTATCTGTCCTGATTGGCTGGATGTGTGATTAATGTAATGTGATTTTCAGAATGTGAGACAAATTAGTTTTGATCAGTGGTGTAAGTGGTGTCAGGGTCTGTCTCATCAAGGCTGTTCGCAGCCGTTTGTCTTAATTGTCGAAGCTGTTGGCATCTCATAAACTGCTTTCACATTCTGATCTCTCTCTCCGTTTTGCCATCAACATCTCCCTTCCTGCTTCCCCTTTCAGGTCTTTTCTTCTCCCTGTCACTTTTTGAATTGCTATTTGATCCAGTGGCAATCACGTGGAAAATATATACTGTACAATCGTCCTGAAGCAAATTCACAGATGGAATGATCTTAGTCGCACTGCTGCCTACTCAGTTCCCTGCCTTGTCCTGTTTTCATCACACACTGCCAACACACACTGACCTTGTGAAAAAAAAAACATGAGCTTGATATATGGTAACATTTTCCTCACATCTGATGCGTGGATGGTGCTGCCATTTATATCATTAATTATGTAAGCACATACTAACAAGTGCAATTTAATATTGTCAAATGGAATCATATAAACTCTCTTTAGTTTTCAAATGAAACCAATGTGAAACATGCAGCTTCATTAAAGCTGCACCAATCACTGTAAAGGGGAGGCCCATAGTGTCTTCACTATTGCTTACATATTCATCATAATGTTATATGGTGACAATCAGTCAATTTTGTGTTTAAAACTTGTTCAACTGCCCAAAACTGACAAAATACACTGGCTCTATTTGTTGATTTGTTCTGTTTTTGGTCCAAATCAATTATCAGTTATTTAGCCTCTTTGTCCACACTCATGAGTGGTTGAATGCCACCAGTCATGGGGTTGTTGTCATTACAATTAAGTAGCGCAGACCCACAAAGGACATCAGTGAGGAAGTTAATTGAAATTTGATTTCAAGTATTATTGAGAATTTAAAGTGTTCATTTAGATTTTTAGTCAAAGCCCCAACAGGTGCTACATCATGTAATCTACAAATCTGTTCATCAAGAAAAATGTGCTGCATTCAAGTGATGTATTGCCTGCTGTCATGTCAAAACCTGCTCTGTATGTTGCATTTTGCTGGTAACCTGGACCCCCCCTCCAGCAACCCCTGATTACTGGCACATGGAAAATATGGTACCAATCAACCAAACTGTGGCAAGTCATACTTCAACACGGATACACTTGCTGTGTTGTACTCCATCAAGAGAGGCGCACACACAAACTCACAGAGCACATGCTCGCCCACATGTGCACACAGGTAACATGTTTCTTGCAGCTCCCCCTGGATCACACACACACACTACTTGTTGCTAGGTATGTTGTCAGGCTGTCATGTTGGATTTATCAGGAACACACTCAGTCAAGCGGTTCTAAGAATACGTGCGGGGAATAGTTTCTAAATATTGATTCCTTCCATGTAATCTAAAATTTATTACAGGGATGATCTTCAATCCAAATATTGACTCCAGCGGCAAGCTTCTAAAATTACTGCAGGGACAGCCTTCAGTCCAATTAGAGTGCAGTCATGGCGAAGTGGAGTCCAGATCTTGACACCATGACAAAATATACAGTAGGTCTGAAAGGGCAGGAAGAAATGAAGCAGGTGACATCATCAGGTTCAATGACAACAATGGAATGATGTAAAAAAAAGAGAGAAAAAGTTGAAAGACTGTAAGTAAAATATTGATTTGAATCTTTTCTACAGAGACTCACTGTATGAATATTCTCTTTTCCCTCTTGATATCTTGTTTCAATGTTTCAGGTTGAATAACAGCATGTTCAGCACAGAGTGACAGGAAAGATGGAAGAGCTGGAGCTGAACCCATAGCATTAGAGGTTTATGATTTGTCTATAACCCGCCAGGATGTGATTTTTAAATGGCATTTCTGCTATATTGGTTTCAATGCAGAATGTCATGAAATGTGATTTTGAGATGGGTTTTAATAATGCAGCCATTATTGAATCCCAGCTGTCATATATCTGTTGAAGGACATCGGTGAAAATGTGGACAGTGGAATTTCAGATCAAAGAAGTGAGAGGCAGACGGACATTAGGCTCGCCAGTAGTTTTTTCATGCTGCTCCACGGCACTCCACACGGCTCCATGCCACGCAGACGGAAGTGAAAGAGTCCAGTTTGTACAAACGTGTCCCCTGGGGTGGAAAGGATTTCACTTGAGTATTTACATTTGATGCCACTGTACAAGTCTACTTCACTACATTTCAGAGGGACAAATTGTACGTTTTCCGTCACTGCATCTATCTGACAGCTACAGTTCCTAGTTGCTTTGCAAATTAAGATCTCACATAAGAAACACAGAAAATACAACACAGTGTCAAAAACACTTCCTGTTTCATGTGTCTATGACTTGTTAGTCGCACCAAGTGTGGTCTTTACTTTTTCTTTAGTCATGCATGTAGATACTTTTCCACCATGGCTGGATAGGCCAGATCTTTATGAGCAGCGTGCAGTGGTGTCAACCAAAAAGAAAGAAAGTGAAAATCAAAGAATAGACAGAAAAAAGACAGTATGTGAAGATATATTCAGAATAGTATATCAACCAAGCAAGTTACACATTATGATGGGATGTATTACTGAGCTATAAATAATAAGAAATGATGTATAAGCTGTATGAAACCCGACAAAAGGCAGAAAATGTATTTGCATCTTTATTAAAAAAGAGCACTGTCCTTTATTGCCTTATCATTGATTGATGTTCGGTCCTTGTGTCTCTTATGAGAACATTATAACTACACGTTGTCACCTGTAAATCACTTTCCTTTCTTCTTTTTTCAGTGAAAGAATGAAAAGGCAGAAAGTGCCAACAAGCATCACCAATCTGACGCTGGAACGGCCTCTGTGAAGCCTGAGAGGTGAAACCCAGGGCAAAAAATAAATAAATAAATAAATAAATAAAGCATTTGCTGCTCATAAAGGTTACGAGCCTACAATTGTTACCGTGCCCTCAGTGACGATTTATGCTCCTCGATGAGCAAATCATCATTTTCATCAACTCGGATCATGCCTTTCCTGGATTATGACATCCTGGCAGTAAAAAGGCAGTTAAGGGAGATTTATTGAGTAAATCAAAGTTAAATTGTAAAAGTAGGGGGACAAAAATAGGATTTGTAAAAGCGAGGGAAGCATTTCTCCTCAGTGGAAATGATGCCCTTGGCCACATAAGTTCATCAGAATGTGTTAAGTTACACAATCAGTTATCACTTTAGCATTAAAATTACTTTGATATCAATCAGTATTACATGGTTCAGTCAAGACATCTAAAACTGCACAAAAATTCATTTTTATAATCCTCATAAAGGTAGAATTGACTGCAGGACAGTCTTGGCCTGCATTAGACTGTAATAATAACCTTGATGTGTATGCAGAGGCTGGCTGTTTCTGCTAAGAGGTCAGTCGGGCAGGAAATCCTGCTGTCTTGCACACTTTAGACCGGAACAGAACGTGTCATCTTACCAAGTGTGCAGACTGGGCTCGACACATCCCGCCATGCATTAGTCCCTATGGTGCCGTCTCGTCTACTGTGTGGAGACACTCAGAGATCTGTCATGATCTGTGCTTGCCACGTCCGTTTTATGTTTTTCTTGTTCTATCATGATCCATGTTTGTCACGTCTGAATTATGTTGAAGGTTTTCTTTTGTGCTGTCATGATTCGTGTTTTTCACGCCTGTTTTATGTTGAAGCTTTTCTTTTGTGTTATCATAGTCTGTTTTTGTTCACATCCTGTTTTATTTTGAAGGTTCAAGTTATGTTTCTTTGTTTGCTTTACTTTCTGTGTTTTCCGCCCTTGTGATTGTCTAATCTTTTTTACCTGTGTGTCATTAGTTGTCCTCACTTGTCTATTTAAGTCTGTGTCTTCCCCCCAGTCTTTGTCAGGTTGTTGTCTGTGTTACCCCTGTTGTCAGTGATACCTTGCCTTTGCCCATGCTACTAGTAAGTGTTTTTCCTTGTGTTGTCTTGTTCATGTCTGTGCCATGTTTCATGTAAGTGTTTCCTTGTTTTGTCCTTGTCTCTAACCATGCCAAGCCAAGTGAGTGTTGTCCATTGTTTCTTAGTGTTGTCTTTGTCCCTAGTCAACCCACAGCCCACGTAAGAGTGATTCTCGTTTTGTCTTTGTCTTTAATCATGCCCTGTGTCACCTAAATGTTTTTCCACCATTTTCTTGTGTTAACTTAGTTCCCTTCCCATGTCTGGTCCCTTCATGTTTCTCCACAGTCCCTAGAGTGTTTCATGTGTTTTTGAATATTTGTTCAGGTTTTCCCCAGACCCTTTAACCTAATTTTTTGTGTTGTCTTAACCCATGCCCCGTTGTGTTTTGTGTTTGCTCAGTGTTTTCCTGTGTTGCCTCGTTTTGTGTAAGCCCATAGTTTTGGTTTTCTTTTTGTTCAATGAATTTATTAACTTGAACCAAGCGCCCCCTTGAGTCTGCATTTGGGTTCTACCCATAGCTCCCTTAAATCCCCACCTTCCTGACAAGATCCAGATTCAGAGTCAAAACTTTATTGTACCTCGCAGGGAAATTGCTTTGCTGCAGTACAAGTTGCACTACACACAGAAAAACTAAATACTTAAAAAGGAAAACAAACAATTGTGTATGTGCCAACTGTAATGTAAATGGTAAATAAAAAAACTAAAATAATTAACAGTAAAGATTAAAAAAAGCACAATATAGCAAAAGTAACGCTGGTAATACTAATACACAGTCAGAGTTCTACTTCAGCAGAAAGAGGAGGAGGTGTACAGTTGAATGGCCACTGGAGGGAAGGACCTCTTGTGGCCTTTCCATGGAGCACATGGTCAGTCCGAGTCTCTGGCTGACCAGAACGCCATGTAGAGGGTGGGAGACATTGTCCATGATGTTTGAGTCTTGCCAATAATCACAAATAGTGCTGGAATGCATGCATCTCTCCACACCCAAAGCTTAAGCCACATGGCAGACCTTAAAGCATATTCACCCACAACTTACTTTATTGCAACTTATGCACAATTTGCCAGATACCTCATGCTGATTTCTCGTACACAACCATCTGTCAGCCCAGACATCAGCCAGTCTTAGCCCTCAACCAGGCCATTGTCCACCATAGTCCATCCATGAATCTCATCCACCATTAGTATCCACCCTCAACCCCTCAACCAATCCTTCATCTATTTCAGCCATCATGCTGTTTAGCTCTATCAGTGAAAGGCCATATTTTTAATAGACCCTCATTTGGCACTAATGACTCTCCACTAATTGGTTAATGTGCATGCAGACCTTGCCTGACTCGTATTTATGAAATACATTTTAGATCTTAGTATTAAAACAAGTCTCATCTCATGTCCTCAAATGCATTACTTAATTTGTGTCTCTGCCACTTCAGTCATTAAGTGATGCACATCTCCAGGACAGATAAACATAAACTTTAAATGTACTGTCATAATTAAAAGGGTTGCTTGTATTTTTATATTTTTGTTTGTTTTTTTGAGTGGGGCTGTGCTACTGTGACTGTGAGTGTGTTTGTGTGTCTCATTGAGCTTTGAAAATCATAAAAAGACATAATGCTGGAAAATAAAGAACAATTTCATTTATGTTTCCATTTTATGCTTAAAGCAGCTTTATAGCAAGTAAGTAAGAATTATTGGATTGCCAGCAGTGGTTATGACTTTATTATGGCTGTGGGTGTACTTACAGAAAAAAAGAGGTTCATTTGAATTCAGTGTGAGGAGAAGTAGTTAGTAATTGTTAGTAATTATGGATGTAAGGCGCTGTAAGTGGTAAATGAGAGTGATTGCATGTCCAGTTTGTGGTCAGGTGTCACACGGACTGCTGCAAGGATGAAAGTGTGATGCTGATTAATTATAGCGAGCGTATAAACCGATAATGTAAAAGGTCTTTTGTGTCAAATCCTTGTGGGGCAGCTGGGTCAGTGTCCCTACGCTTCAAATTATGATGCTGCGGGTACAACTCTAGCATCATTTCTGGAGGAATGTCTTGACTTCAAAGTCAGGTGACATGGTATCGAGTGAGAGAAGTGTGCATATGGAGGGTGGGGTGGGTGGATGGGTCAAACACAGAGACAGGGGTGAACATTAATTTCTTTTGAACTTATGCAAGAAAGTGAAGTTAATGTACTTTTTCTTAACCCAAATCATGATCTTTTCCTCTATCTGATCAAGTAGTTTCGGTGTCTGAACCTAAACAAACTGACTGTTGAACCATGTGTTTATTGTTCTATATTCTAGGCCTAAGTCTAACTGGATGCTGAATATTTATTCCTGGTAACCTGACTGACTGTAGAAAGGCATGTAGAGTGTCATGTAGTTAGAAACCTACAGCCACTGACCAAGCTGCCGTATTCAATATGTTTCTCTGAAAATGTGCTAACTGATGCAAATTGGACGTGTATAAACATCATCTCTAGGAGACTGGAGTTTGTCATCTGTGATGCTATATTGCCATTATTGTGTTCATGAATTGCATCTTCCAGAAAAAAAATAGCCAGAGTTTAGGTAGTGTACACTTCTTTCTAGTCCATTGGCTAACTTCCTATACTAAGAAGAACCTGTTTCTTCTACGCAGCATTACATGACACATGATAACATGCACGTGGTGTCACTCACGTTCCAAAGAAAAGGAATCATTGCTCCGAAGTAGATGCTGCACTACTACCACTTCATTGCACTACGACATAAAGCAAGGTTTTTGTATCCGCTGAACAAGCTTCTTTCTAAGCTCAAGACAAAAAGGACAATATAATTTGTTTTTGCTTGTTTGTTTGTTTTAATCAACTCAGATAACTGGCAAAGTATGCCCTGTTTTTTTTTTTTTTTCAGCAAATGAACAAACAAAAACAGCATCAGATAGAATAGACTGTTATCAAAAGATCTGTATTTGCACAAAACTGGAGACAATTTGATGTGCATTTTTTGTACAAATAATGTGAACTTTAGTGTTTTGTTTTTAATAGTAACTGCATGTTATGTGTTTATGAAGGCTTTCTACAACAGAAGAGGTCTTACACTGCTCAGCCTGTCCTAATTACTCTTCGTGGATGCTCACTTTTGCATCCACCGTGCTGGTTGGAGGCTCCTGTTCCAAATGCACTCAGAAACATCAAAGGGTACTGTAATTGTGCTGCTCACTGAGCACTTATTTATCTTCCCCATTCCAACTTCCTGTGAGATAACACTCGTGCTAAAATACCAAGTTGATCTGTTACATTTTATTGCAGTTTACACAACTTGTTTAACCCCTTTGGTGTTCTCAACCAGGCTTCTTTGGGTTGCTTCGAGCTGCTCCTCTCAGACTTTCATATTTTGCCTCCATCAGAACACCGGCAGACATCCCAGCATGCAAAGCTGCAAATCTCTGATCTGAATCTTAGCAGGGGGTGTGCTGAAGTCAGTGTAAGGGCTGTTCAGCAATCCCGAAGAGAAAGTTCTGCAACATTAACTAGAAATATTTTAAGCATAAGGCAGTTTGTAGCAACATGCCGGGTTTTGACCTAGTTTTAACCTGTAACATTATTTTTGAAGTTTCAACTCATAGGTTAACCCTACATTTAACCCTCCTAGTTGACCTTTTTCCCTCCAGATGTCTTGATATGTCATACCAGGCAAAGCACAGGTGTAAATAATCACCATCAACTCCATTTAGATGTTTCAGTTTCAGAGTCCAGCATGTTTACATGCTGGCTCATTGTCATTAAAGTCATTGGCTGCACCTGTGCCCTCTCCTGCTAAAAAAAAGTCAAAATGTCTACTGTAAAAAATGTCTGTTCTAATTGCAGTGTCTTTACTCATAATAATGTCTGTTGTAATAGTATTTTTTCTTCATTGCCTCAAATATTAAGAAATTGTTGAATATTTTTTCATGGTTCTTAACCTAAAGAAAAAAAACAACATATTTTTTCAGAGACAAAGACAATATAAAGGCTACTAATACAATGCATTTTTTGGGGATTACAATGCAGCGTCTATACCATGCATGTCAAACTCATTCCATAAAGGGCCGTGTTGCTGCAGGTTTTTGTTCCAACCAAGGATGGTCTATACACAACTCCTTCATTTCAGTATTTACCAAGAAAAATTTGTCTAATTATTAAATTATTAGGACCTTTTACTTCTGCTCTTACAGTATTACTACCACCACAGGCAGAGATCTACAGGGCATGACACAATCACCAGCAACATGTGACTGAGGCTACATGACATACTGTAACATGGCTTAATGTTTGCAGGAAGCACTGAAAATAACGAAGCTAAGAGGTGACACGGCGCCCGTACACTTGTAGCGAAGCATTTCCTTTCGTCCTGTCCCAAAGGAGCGCTGAGTGAAGTGAGAGATGCGTGAAGTTCATCCGCAGAGCAGGAGAAGCTTCATTTCTCCCTTTAGGTTTCAGTTGACGGGGCTTTCAATAGACTGCTGGGATTACGTGGCGACAGTAGAAGAAGACAGCAGTACTTCAAGTGGAAACAGGGGTATCCTGTAGGTGTGTGTGTTCTCACTGTCAACAACCAGTCCGCCAACACAGAATCCTCTATGTGTGTTCGGCAGTCTCTTAACACTGAGCACTTTAAATTGAAAAAAGAAATGTGGGTTTCCGTCTATCCCGTCTCGCCCCCCTCCCTCACTTCACCCTCACACTTGTCTTCTCTAATTTGCAGGGTATCTAAGCAGCATACAGATATAGCTCCTGACAAAGCATCTTGTTTTCCCGTTTCCTCTGCTTTTGCGCTGTCGCTTTCTTCTTGTGTTGTTTCTTCTACTTTAATCTGCATTGTCGCAGTGACGGTGTGTGGCGACTTACATCAATTTCTGCTGCTCTCGGCCTCGTTCTCGCTCCTCTCGCTCTGTGTCCTGTTCTCAAACTCATAGTGCCACCCAGTGGTGAGGAAGAAAAGAATGACAAGAAATGAATCAGCAGAATGCTTTTTCAAACACTCAAATCAAAGTGTTGATAGGAGTAGATGTCTGCTCTTCTGCTGTATATCTTTAATATTCAAACTAGAGAACTCAGTCTCTGTACTTTATGAGACTAGAGACGGTAACCATTCATTCTAAACGCCTTTAACAATCTTTACAATAACTGAATAGTTTTGAGTTTTAACGCCACATTTATATATTAGGTGTCATCACTTTCCTCACCATACAATATGTCATTAAATACTAATGAACATATCGAGCAGGGGTCGAGAACATTCAGCATCTGGGTTGTATGCAGCCCGTGAGGCAATTTATAGTCACAAAAAAAGCATCTCAGAAACAGTAAAAAAAGAAAGTAGAATAAAATAACAGACTAAATGTCCTTCAGAGTGGTTCCTCCTCCAGCTACGTTGATGTCACATCAATGGACTAAGCATTATTTGTTTCTTTAAGTTTGTGGGGCTGCACTCACGAGCATGTTATGAGCTGTAATGTTGCTCAACTGAATGAGCTGCAAGGTTGCATGCACTTGGATAAAATTGAATTGAACAATGAATGAATGGGTGAATGTGCGCTCATATTGTAAAGAGCTAGATAAATAATGGTTAATATATAATACCAGTAGCATAATATTTGTTGCCACTGTGGAGCTGCTAGCACTGGACAGAGGAAAATTGTTTCAAAGTGTTAAAAACTAATGGAGACGGAGGGTAAATCTGCTGGCGAAGTCGGTGACTGGAAGTCTTCATTGTGGACTTTATAAAGTACCTCTCAGAGCTGAAGGTCAGGAAGAATGACTGACCCAAACCTGGAAAACCACCTGCAAATAGTATAGTCATCACTATCATCTGATATCAGATGCCTCGCCAAAAAAGAAGCAGTTCCAGTGTGATAGATGTGCTCAATAATTCAGTATGGTCCTTGAAGGCTGTTAGAAAAACTGAACTGGCCCTTGATGGGAAAAACGCTCCCCACCCCTGATATAGAGGATCACAGTGAGGAACTGCTTTGATTATGTAACTTCCCCCTTATACTTGTCATCCTTCAAAAGAGTCACATCTTTCATTTACTCTAACAGCATCACAACAATAGAAGCAAAGCAGGGTGAAAGGTGTGGCTTCAGTTATTTAAGACAAACCTTAATGTTTCACTTCTTGTATTCTTTTATTGCGATTTCTTTTTGGCTGGACTGCAGCAAAGTGGGCAAGTCTGTGACTTGCTGAGTGAGTGAAGTCACACCATTGGTTGATCGAGTGTTGGAGTTTCCCCATTGGCTGCTTCTCTTTGATGCAAATATTAGTTACATACTGTAACTTGATATTCTGTGAGTATTGCCGTAGGCCTCTAAGGCTATCGCTACTGGGTTCATTTGTCACTCACCCAGCACTGAAGACTTTTAGTCTATGCCCACTTACTGTGAGCCCCACCTGGGTCTCACCTTGTGTGTCAGTAGAGCTGAGACCAGGCTCCCAAAACAGCTTTTTCTTCAGCTAGTTAGGGGACCCTGCACGGCCCACAGCTTTGATGATTGCACCTATACTCAAATAAAGTAGATGCTCGGCATGTAGCTAACATTGGTAGTTTGTGTAGGTTTCTCCCTCAAAGGTTATCTCTATGGGCAAAACAGGATGGGGTCCATGCCCCACTGTGTCTGTCTGCTACCCACAAGCACAAACATACACCCACTTCACGAGAAATAAATAACCAGTCTATACTCTTATGATGTGCTGTGATGTGCATGCGGACAGCACCACACCTCACATTCACCTTGAAGCTATGACTATGAAACTGGAAAACAGCATAAAACAGAAACAGTGGCTGCACGCTGTAACAATCCAGCAGAGAGCAGAGTAGAAGAGAAAACAGCTCCCCATGTGCCCCGAGGTATGAGGGAGAGCGCACAGCGTAAGCACCCCAAATAACAATCAGTCTGACAACACACTCAATGCAGAGTGAGTCATCGAGAGAGGCGAGATCCCACAGATAATCAGAACAGTATAATATTCTAATTACAATAAGCTCTCTTTCAAATCAACATTTTAACATGTGACTGGAAAGTACTGTTGATGCGACTGCATTTCTAACCATGTCATGTGACATGCTACTTGAGTACCTTTTTACTCTCTACCTCTGCAGAAAAAATGCACATTTGTTCAATATCCAGAAATTGACATCATTGACACTACTGCTAACATACAAAGTCCAGTCATACACTAGGTTTCTACTTAGTCTTGTTACGAACAGAGTTTCCATAATTACAACCACAACTGTAACAATTCCAGTTGTGTAAGTGTGCGGGTGTGTGCACAGGTATTCCTGAATAGAGCCAGATTCCCACCATCCCAGTTCAAACGTTGCTGTGTCAGAACGTCTTCTCGCAGAAAACAAAGCAGAAAACGTCCTGAAGGCCTTTTTTGACTCTGTCGTGGCCATCCACCTTCTGCTGAGTGGTCTGCTGGGGCAGCTATCTAGACTGCTGACAGGATGAGACTTAACAGACTGGTTAAGAAGGCCAGCTCTCTCCTGGGATGCCCCCTCGACCCAGTAGAGATGATGGGAGAAAGATGAATGATGGCTTAACTCTCATTCCTGATGGAGAATATGTTTAATCCCATGACACTCTGTGGGGAGAGGAGGTGTGGGTGTGCCAACTCTTGTACCTACTCTTCACCAATATCTGTATCTCCTACTTCCATTATGTTAAGTTGTTTAAGTTTGCTGATGATGCCTCATGAACCATGTGTGTAACCAACAACTTGGAGTTTAACATCTGTGGTGGACCTCAAAAAGAGTAGCAGTGGCCACCCACCCCTGGTTGTAAATGGTGGGGTAATTCAGGTGGAGAGCTACAACCTGCTCTTCTGCCAGGTGTCAGGTCAAAACAACAACAACATAAAAGCAAGCCCGGCTCAGACTTTCTTTTTAAGAGGGCTGAAAAGGTTTTGCACATCACATGAGCAGTTAATTTTGCAATATCATCATGCATCAGAGCATCTCCTCTGCAATTACTGCGTGGCATAGGTCACCTCCGGTCGCAAAAGGAACCATCTGGACAACATGGTGCGACCTGCAACACAAAGGACCCTGAGCTACCATCCATTGCAGAAAGGTGAACCACTGGACAAAAGAACACAAGACTTAACAAGGCTCACCGTGCAAAACATCTTTTTCTCTCCTCCCTTCTGAAAGGTGGAAATATTGTAGACAGCCAGGTTCTGTAACACTACATGTCCAGAGGCTATTTGCCTGCTAAACTCCTAAAAGCATGCAGTGTTATTATTCTCAGCCACAAGAAGGAGAGAAAGGTATGCATCACAGTGATTTTGCTGCGAGCGTTACCTTGGGAATGTAGGTTTTGTATATTTTTATTCAGAAAGTTTTTACAGTTTGATATAATGGTTGTTTTATGTATTTTGTGTGGTCATGCTTTGTCCTGAGACTTCTTTTTTGTTATCTATAAGAGTCCCACAGTGAAGGTACACAATAATGCACTATAATACACTGAGACTGATGGCCATGAGGCAAAGGGCCATGTAAGTCAATGTAGTAAAATGCTGAAATAACAATGTTTGCCAATGAATAATAACTAATGTCAACTCTCACTGCATATTTGCACTCTTTTGTTTGGTTTTGCTCTTGGCCCACTACCTGGTTTTGGACAATCTCTTTACATTTTAACAATCCTTTAATTCAACAGCTGGAGCTGTTTGGACTGGAGAGGGCTGAGCGGATCCCTGTTGTGGCTAATTAACAAACGCCAATGCTGCCATCATTTGTAGTGTGGGAGATACAGAGCAAACTAGATGATGTCAGATGGTCTTAATGAATCTCTGCCACTGTACTGGAAACTCATCTATCCTCTTCCTCCATGATTTTATTACCTGACTATGAATTATGCTTAAATATCGAGAATGCCAGGACGGAAAACTGTGTTTTCACCTACTCACCCACCGATGGCAGCGAGCTACCCCACAAGGTGCTGGTCTGAAAATCAGGAGCATTTAGGGACTCGACGTCTGGCCCATGGACACATAGAAACGTGAGCAAGCTGTTGTATTGGTTATGATAAACACTGTACTCTCCAATAGGTCTGACGTGGCAACAAATACACATGACAAAACAGTGATTTTAAACTGATGGAGTTACTGACACGTCCATCCCTCACAGGACCACGCTCCTTTGAAGGACCACTCCAAATCCTCCAAATGCACATCTTCTGTATTTAACACATGTAGCAATTTAGACATTGTGGTTTAGGAAGAATTTTTACTGACTTTATTAGCTGAGCCCCAGTGACTCTACGCTGCACTTCAGAAGTCACACTGAAGCTATGGGGTTCACAAACCCTTCAACTCTGAACAAAACCGGCTGATCCCTGAATGTCGCTTTCCAGTGGCTGACATCATCAAGCCGTCTAAGAAGACACGGCTGGTAAAGAAGATAAGTTTGGAGTTACCTGGAGGCACATTTCTCCTGTTTTGGTAGAAACTAATTGCTGTGTCACACACACTACACATCAGCAGTCTGTCAGCTGAATGCACAGAGACCAAACTAGTATCAACCCTCCATCAAACTCCTGAGAGCTAGAGGGCAAACAAGCCATCCTCAAAAACTGTTGAAGTGATGGAGTGTTATTGGGATTTGTAAATGACATGTAATTACTGCATTTCACATTGTAGTCCCTAAAAATACTTGTTACTGAAATAGTATATTACTATTATCTCTCATTACATGGAAAAATTGTGCATGAATGTAACTACAAGAGGTAGGGTCGGTTTAAAGTTGCACAGAAAGTGAGTACATTCACTGTGATGGATAATATGGTCCAATCCCAAGCCTTAAACCCTGAACCCGCATGGATTTAGCTGATATCATCTGGTAAGTGCTTCAGTACGTGAGGCTGTAAGGGCCAGAAATGGTCTAAGTAGGAATGAGACAACAATTTGCATCACATCATGTTACCTTGTGGGTTTGGGACTTTTTCAGACCGACTGAATGATCGGAACATCTTCCAGCTCTTGCCTTAGAGAGTGGACGAGAGGTGCTTGTCAAAGTTGCTGCTTTCACATTTGTTTCAGCACATACGAATCAAATGTGAGCCAGCCCTCATGACCTTGATGATTTGATCGTGGGACAGCTCTAAGCTGTCGCAGACTTGCTGGGAATGCAACTCAAACTGAGTCCATAAGTGAGGACATTGCATTGGGCAACTGAGCTTTTCTCTCATATTTGACCATCTGCCCTAATTTTCTCCTCCTGATATGTTTGGCTGGCCTGGGGCTTTGTTTACAGCATGATCATTTAATTGCCTCTAGCGATCATGATTGTTGCCACACTGGACCTGCAGTTGTCAGATTCAGGCATTTCTATAATTATGCGTCTAAAATGTTATCACAGCTGATACATCCAATGTCCAGAGCCGAGAAAATCAAACCCAAATACACTTTTTTCTTTAAATATTCAGTGATGAGATTAAAAAGTGTCACTCAAGGTGCAAAACTTACTTTGCTCTCCTTCGCATTTCTGCATAATGACCTTGCAAAAAAGTCACAAATAGTGAATATGACAGTGTATATGATGCTTATGTTTGTAACAAATTAGAAAGATCTTGCTAATGCCAAGCTCGTGCAATGTAAAGACTTAGTGTGACATGATACAGTGTCATTCTCTGTCCTTCCTTCATTTTGATGCACTCATTCTTGGTGGTCAGGACACCTCCTGCTAGAATTTTAAGTGGGAGCAAGAAGTTAATGGCCAGTGGCATTTGGTGTCAGTATATTATTCAGAAAGCCAAGAATTGCAATGTAATCTTTAGAATTTACATTTAGAGTGGAAACAAAGCAGACCAGTCACTTCAGGTGACATTCCCAAACTTTTAACAGCTCTGTCTCTATGTAACAATCAGCATTAATCAGTACAATCACTTATAATAATATTGTTTACTGGCTCCCTTATTTTTAAACATGGAAATACTGCTATCATGACTCAGCATTCTTGACATTTAGAGCAAACTAAAACTACACATGTCCAATTATACCTTCCCAATCTACTGACAAACATGCAGGTGTCCTGCAGTGGACCTTAACAGCAAATAGATTTAGTCTGTCTTTTCCAATCAGAGTAATCTAAACTCTCTTTGCAAAGAAAACGATTAAGACAAATGAGATCGCAATTAAGACAATTACGGCGAACGATTAACACTAATGATTGCTAACAGAGGGCTTCAGAACAGTGCTGCCACTGCAGCAGCTGCGGAGGAGGAGAGTGCAGGGAATAAAATAGCACAGGAAGACAGGAAGCCATTAGGATGTGGGATGTACAACAACTTCAGAGTTAATCTTATCTTTGCTGAGGATATGTACAGTATATGGTAGCTTAGGCATGTACTGTACTGACATGCTGCATGGCTGCAGCTGTATTATCAATATGTGCATTATTAACCAGCATGTAAACTCCATCATCCTGCCATTTCCACCTAATCTTATGTTGTATGTGAAAAGTTCTTACATTTTTTGTAGGCAAGATGGATGGTCTGAGGTCCAGTTTTACCATCCATACCATTCAGCCATCATACTTTACTGTCTGAATTTGCTTCTATCTCCCTGATGATCCTTCCACACAGTGTAGCTTATCCCTCCTCTAGTCCATGTGGTAGAATTCCAACAAAATTCTCTCACAACTGGGTCAGTCCCTGACTATTTTCAAATTGCCAGTGTTCAGTCATAAAAAAGCCTCACTAGACCCAGCCCAGTTAGAGACTTACAGACCAGTCTCCAAGCTTCCCTTTCTATCAAAAATCCTTGTCTTTCACCGGCCAGCTCCTGAAGTTCTCCTGAAATCTTTAGTAAATTTCAATAGTATAGTACTGAGACTGATTTACTGAGAGTATCCAATGATATTCTTATACATGCAGTAAAGGTGAATACTCCAGTCTAATCCTACTGAATGTGACTGCTGACTTTGACACCATCAGTCATGCCATTTTACTTTATAGGTTGCATAACTTTGTTGGTATATCTAGTACAGCTTTAAAGGGGTTTCATTCTTACCTGACAAATAGTTGATTTAATTAAAATTTCTATCATGTATCCTGCTCAGCTCCCCTGCTGTGCGGTGTCCCTCAGGGCTCCGTCCTTGGACCAGTCCTTTCATTGTACATGTTTCCTCTGGGTCACACGTTTAGCCACTTTCAGGACATGTCATATCACTGTTGTACCAATGATATCTATGACATGAGATCTGTTTCTCTGCTAAACCCTATAACCTGAATCAACTGTCCTCCCTCCATGATGAAGAAATATCACTAAAACCAGATGTGTGTTGTCTTCGACAGATCTCAACTGTTAATTCACACATTAATTTTCTTCCACTTTGATTATTGTAATTCCATCCATATGTGTCTCAATCAAGCTGCTCTAAACTACAGTTAGGTCAGAACGCAGCTCCTGGGCTATTGATTAAAACTAGCCACTTCCCTCAACTGGCTTCCTGTAAAATTCAGAATAAACTACAAGATCCTGTTGAGAAGAAGAACTGGAACCCAAATGCAGCACTGAGACACAGAGTCAACAATGATCCTTCACGATCAAACTGTGAAATGGCGACTGTGTCTTTGCTGTTTTAGCCCCAAACCTCTGGAATCATCTTCACACATCTATCAGATTTGCTTAATTTTTGAACTGTTGCAAGCTTTTCCCTACATCTCCATTCTGGGCGTTGATTTTTGTTGTTTTAGTTTTATTTCTACCTTATTTGTTTATTCTTTTTTGTCTTTTCATGTGCGTGAAGCACTTTATAAATGTGTGTTTGAAAACAATATATATATGTACTAAATAAAGCTTCAGTTACATCAGATATCTTCATCTTGAAAACCATATGGGTCACAGTATAAAATGTTAGAGGGAACCAGGCCTGGGCCGACCGTCAGGAGCAGTGTCCGCTGTTAAAAATGCAAAATGAAATGGTCAGATCAAAGAGAAGACATCAGCTGCAGCTACAGTCACCACAGCATTGTGGAGAAAAAAGGGACAGCACGGTGAAGAATAAGAGAGGGGATGAGATGGAGCACATTAAAAGGAGAAAAGACCTGGAGGCCATGTTGCTAAATGCTGGAGCAGAAGGAGAATAATATATCTTGGTGAGCAAGGGGGACATGGTAAGGGTTAAGAATATACATGGTGGAGACGCCCTCGGCAAAGAGGAAAATGAGTTTTTAGTGGTAAGATGAAGAGTGTGAACCGTCATGGTACTTCCAGCGTTGGCGTTCTGTCTCCATTTGTTTGAGGCGCCCACTTCTTGGATCGTTTGTAAAGTATCTTTTTGTCTGCTCAGATCATGTCTCTTTTCTTTGATAATTAATTTATGCACATCTAGTTCAGGTAGGTTTTCTGTTGGTCTAAACTGACCTCAATTTTGGACCCCTGAGGACCTCTCGTCTTGAATATTTAACATCAGTAATAACAGCATTCAGGTAGAAATGCAATTCAAGCAATTCTTTTACCTGAGAGCGTGTGTTTTTTTCTATATGTGCTTGAGCGTGGGTGCGTTTAAGAGAAGCTGCCTGAACACTGCAACGGCTTGACGGTCTAAAACGACTGTTCTCCTGTTAAAGGTGACAAAGTGGACAATGATTCACACAGCAGTCGCACCGCAGTGACCAATGACCGCTAACCTCTCATGCATGATGTTTTCAAGGTCTGAAAGGGTCGGCTTGTGAACGCAGCTTGTTTGATTCCCTGGAAAACACTGTCACAGCGCCCCGGAGCAGGCTACTTACTCTCTCACTGCTCCCGTGGAGAGGATCAGTGGGCGACACACGGCCGAGATTGTCTGCACATGTCTCTGAGTGAACAGGCTTTGAAAAAGTAGCTGTGCACGTCTACTCAACGGGTTTAAAACAGTGCAATCACTGGCCTTTGTTTTAGAGAGAAACTAACAAAGGAAATGTTTCCAACTATAGATCTAAGTGGTGGAACAGATAAGAGAGGAGCTTCTTCTCTGTTGTGAAGTGCAATGTACAGCTCTAACTTCAAAACCCCTGTGTTGAGATAAAAGTTTCCTCTCTGTAGCTTTGAAGACACTTTTGATCTTCCTGAACAGTACTTTTTTTTTCATGAGAAGAACAGAAAAGAAGGCAGGAATGCACACCAATCCATTTAGACCCTGCAAAGCTGTAAACACTCACATGCATCTCTCTCTGTCAAACACACATACAGACAATGAGGTGCTCTTTTCTTCACTTCGTTTTTGTTTTGCTTTTTTGTGAAGTCTGGTAAATCTTTCCAAGTCATCATTGTTTCTTTGAAACTACTTCAAGGCTTTCAACATAATCAGCATCTTGTTTTCTCCTCAGCAGTCTTAAATGCGGGTGAACTGGAATGAACTCCGCCTGCAACTCCTAAAAGTCTTGACAGGTGCGTTCCACTGTGGGCACTCCATCAGATACACAGAGTGAGGTTAATACGGTGCAGAGCACTGCCGCCATGCAGCTGTGGGGCAGCTCAGTGGTTACTATAGCATCATCACCCCCTCATCAGCGGAAAACGTCCTAGAATCAATAACCGATCCTGTCTGCAGGAGTTTATTCAAGTTCAAATTACACACACTGGCACACTCTAACTTCATGCAAGCAATTTAAAGTCCAACTGAAAACATATTTACTACTTATTTACTGTTTTAGTACTCAAAAATAATCAACATGGTTTTTCATATATTCTTCCTTTTTTTTTTTGACAGTGCCGGTGTTACGCTGTAGGGAACATATGTTTATTCATAGCTCAATGTGCTGCAGCTGAGCAGCTAATTATCTATCTTGTGTGCAGACTGACGTCTACAGTGTATTTTTCCGTGGCGAATGCTTGTACAGACTTTCTGTGCATCAGGCTCTTAATGCATAATGGCAGAAGGGGTGGTTTATACAAGATAGGAAGAAGACATGATTTCATTTGGTGGGTGGGGCTGTGACTGTGCAACAGGCCTAAACAGCTAAATGACAGAATGGGTTGTTTGCCTTCTTAAAGACTGTCTTCTTAATGCTGCTTGCCTTCTTAATTGTGACAGTTACCACTTATAAAGCTGCGGCTCTTCAGAAGGCAATGTGGTTCAGTTACTCAGCCTGTTCGGTCCAGGCTAAAATGTATCTTCAGCTATTGGATAAATTGCCATGTTGCAGAAACATTTATAATCCCAGGAAGATGAATACCAATGGTTCAGAGTGAAATGTCTGCCGCTGCCAATTTAGTGACTTTCTCACTCAATTTGGTGATTTTTAAGACAATATTTTTAAGACAGAGCCATAGATTTTTTGGGCAGACCGTGACTGTCAGCATTTCTCGGTGAATGTGGCTACAGCTCTGTGGACGGAAGAATTTCAAGAAGAAGTTCAGCGAGTGGAGGAGAGCAGCAGCACGTTCAGCTGACCAATCATCTGCCAGACAGAAACGTGAATGAGCTGTGAATGTTCACACGTAAAGACCAATCATAGATCCACACTGTCTGTCCGACAGTGAGTAATGCCTGAGTGACGGCTGTCCTGCAGCAGAGGTGGATGTGTGAGGGTTAAGAATACTGTGCTTGTTCAATATAACATTATAGGTATTTCACTGAAACACTTAATTACCTTTAAACAACCAGCTTTGGCTAATGCAAGACATACATACTTGCTTGCTTTTGACTATTAAGAGTCATGTCTAAGTGGGAAACCGGTAGCTACGATAACTCCGACATGACACAAAAGCAAAATTAGCTGTTTTTCATTGGCAGAAGTGTTTGATGTGTATGATCCTTTAACTTTCCATCTATCGCCAACATCAGTGCAATACAGTTTTACACATATAGTTAAACAAAAGCTAAAGTTCATACACACTTTGTGTTTAGTGTTAATTAGCAAGCATGATACTTCTAACATGCCACTCTAAGATGATGAACATTACCTGTTAATATTAACAATTGGGAGCATGTTAGCATCACCTGACTCACAGACTCTTGTCAACTGGTACAGCATGAAGTAAGAATAACATATTCAGAAAATAAAAATCAAAACTTTTGCTAAATAGATGTTGACAGACTTTATTCTACACTGGATGGAGATACAGGATCACCAAAATTTCTGTAAGGCAGAAAAGCACAAAGCAATGAAAACACACACGCACACATATATATATATATATATATAGAGTGTAAATAAATATTTTGACTGTGAGCCAAGTTTGGATGTCGGGCGTGTGTGTGCGTGTGTGTGTGTGTGTGTGTGTTTCTGCATGTGCAATAGCCTGTGTAATGAGTCCCATCATCCCTTCCAAGCAGAATGTCTTCAGGCGCAATGTGACCAGTGGTAATGAAAAGAAAATAAGAATGATGCGTCATGAGGAAAGGATGAAGCACAGTGTTTTTAAAACTAACACAACAGAAGTACTGCACATCGTCCCTCCTTCCACTGTTATTATCACCTGCCGTGCTCTTTTTTGTCGCTTGTGTGTGTTGTGTGTCCAGGTGTGGATGATGTAGCATCCATCTCGGAGACATGCAGTAATTTAATTTTATGATGGTGATTTCTGAATTGTTATGGTTTCAAATGATCATCATCTCACTGTTTGAATGTGTTGCTAATACATAATGGATGGTGTTATCCAGCCACTTCTTCCCCCAGCCATTATCCCAATTACCACTGCACTTTACGCCGCCATCACAGTCATTCTAATTATTACATAGTGGGCTAGGATGAGAATTTTACAGTTCCCTTTCTGTCCCATTACCATTAGAGTGTCAACACTAATTTCTGAAGGCTTGTGCCATCATGAATCTATCCTGCATCTGTCTGCTTTTAGCATTGCAGTCTAACACTGATGGCTACAAAGAAAAAGAGAGTTTAGACTCCCTACATTGTTGTGAGGTAAGTGTTGAGAAGAAGGGATGGCGAGTATGAATCGGTCTGTGTTGCATCTTGCAAACTACTGAACATTCCTGAAGCAGCTTGTTTCTAATCGGCCCCAAAAAACCAACTGAATTGCCGGTGGGGAATTTCTGTTTATCAGTTTTTAGTGGCAGTGGAGCAACACTGCAGAAGTAGAGTACTTAAAGACTTCACAGTGTCCATATAATGTAAGTCTGTGTAATGTCTCCTCCTTTGTGCAATTTGCTTCAAAGCAAAGAACGAAAAGCGAATGGATAGTCGTGTATTTTGATTCCTACAGAGCTCCGCAGCCAGTCAGTCAAACAACAAATGAATTTAATGCCACAAATGACTCATTTGTGCTCCTGAATATGTGCCAAGGTGCTGCAGCAGAGGGACCTGAAGTCACGGGTTGTGTCTATGCAAGTCATTCAGGGAGGATTAACCATGAGTGGTTGCGGCAGGCTGGCAGCTGTTGCTTGATTTTAAGGGTGCCCATGCTGAATCCATTTTTTTTCTATTAGTAAAATAGTGTCCCGTTCAGGCCATGGACAATCTGTTAAAGCTGTTATGATATTATTTTTTACCATATTACCAGGGCTGTATGTTAACTATGACGTAGCACTGGTGCTACGGAGGTCCAAAGTTTTCCAGCACAGGCCACAGAATCAGTAGTGAGTATAAAAGGACTGTTACCATTCATCGCTTAAACAGGCACGTGACAGGCAAAGACATTAATGTTGCATACAGGACACCATCCAAACTGTCACAGCTACGTTTTCAGACATGAAAACATGTTCGTTGCAGGGACATGCAGGGACATTACACCTCTCGCAATACAAAACATCTATACATTACATGTCAAATAACCAAAACATCATCATGATAACCTGTGCTTGTATATATAAGATGAGATTGCAACCCTTGGCGTCCACTGACCCCTGGTTGATGACCTTTGACCCCCTTGTCCAACAGTGCTGTTAACCAGTTTTAGTTAGATCGATGTCAGATCTTGTGCATGCAAGGAAACAAGAGCAAGGCCCTTGATGCAGACTACGGAGGCCGAGCTGCAGGTAAGCACTTACCTGAGTGCTAAAGAGATCATTTAAAACTTGGTCAGACAATTGTCCCGTTCCTGTAAGGCCCAACTGGCCAAACACAATCATAAACTCTGCTGCACAAAAATGTCCTTGAGCAACAATCTGCTGTAATCCTCAGGCATTAGCACACTTTTCATTCACAGCGAGTACAACTAATTCCCCGTGTGAAGAACTTGAGATAACACGTGTGCCTGTAATTCATATTCTGGGCGTGTATGAGCATTATGAGTCACGCTATCATTTAAAATAGCTGAGGGGCATACAGATCTTCACATCACTCGTCAGCCTCCGCACACACACACACACTCACGGAGGAGAGATAACATGGTGTATAACAAGTGTAGTAGTGGGGAGCGAGGCGTGCTTTAGCTTTCATTACTCTAGGAAAAGCCTTGTCACATTAAATGGCAACATAATGGGGGGAGATGGAGAGAGGGAGTGGCAGAGAAGCACTGACTGAATTACACTGTATGAAGAGACAAGAAGTTGGGTGGTGAGAGGGAGGTGGAGGAGAGGTGAGGGCTGAGGAAAGGAAGACAGTAGTGTGGGGAGAAAGTGTGTTACAGCAAACAAAGCACTGCAGTGTCAAACACAGGGAAAACTCCAGCACACAACACGGCATCTGAAGCATTTTGATCAGAAAACATGATTCAAATTTACCTTCTTTGAAATCAACGTAGTGTTTTATCGTAAAAAAATTTCGATTTTTGTCTGTTTCTGTGTATTTATTGTCTGAAAGCTGAGGCAAACACAGTTTTCTTGTGAGAGAGAGGCTTGCTCACACTGATCCATCACCCAGCCTGAGCATGAGGAGCTGTCCCTGGTGCTGAAATACTGCTCAGCTCTTCTTTTCTCTGGTTTGCTGCAGTGCTCAATACTTTTCTTACAGTGCACATGCATTTAATGTGCACGTGACCGTACAGCTGCATTTCTCTATGTTTCTATTAATAATGGATCAAATGTATAATTTAAAACGGTTGTTTGCAGAGACCTGTAGTGAACTGACGGTCCACTGATTGTCCAATCATAGCTTAGCAACCATAACTCTGCCTGTCAGGCCAAAACGGTGTGCAAGGGGCTCCAGTAAGAGAGAGCTTATCAGAGAGCAGTATCTAAAGATATTGGACAGTGGTGTTCTTTTGGTTTTGGAAATGTGGTAAAAAAGACAAGACCAAAAGTCAACAGAACGGATAACTGTGATCATCTAATGTAGATGCTAACATTGTTGTGCCCGGCTGATTCGCTTTCTGCCTTCATTAGTAACCTAGTGTGATTTCACTGCTATGCCACTGGTGGCCCTGTCCTGAGCTTCATTTGAGGGGGGGTCAGTCCATCAATCTGAGCCAAACAGAGCGACAAACATGGCCCCACTGTTCCTTTCTTTACTGCACAAGCTGCAAGTGCAAAGGATAACAGGTAAAAAGTGAACATTTGCATTTCCCACCTAAAGGTCGAGCTTGGAAACCATGACCGGGTCACAATGTCTCAGCTTCTTTGCTTAATATTTGTGCAAGTAAGGACTCTTTTTTTTTAAAAAAAAGGTTTATTGTTGATGACAGAGAGAAAGGGATTGTTTAAGCAAACACAGAAACCGTCTTTTTTGCTTCTTGCATCAAAAAGCTTGCAATGCAGCAGCCTTTGATATTGAGATTCCAACCAGCACATGAATGCAGCAGCACCACCACAACAAGAACTGGCTCTTCAAAATCGAATGTAGTAACTCTGAAACAAGGTAAATAAAAAAGTACAGTCCTGGCGACGGTAAACTCTGAGTGCTGAGAGAAACATGATGACGCTGATGCTTTCTGCTAGAAACATCCTGAAATAAACCCTATAAATCTCATGCGGCTGGGTAGCATCTTGTTTTTTACAACAGGGGAGGAAGAGCCACAAGTCTTGAGAAATGAGTAGCGTTTAACTAAAAAAAAAAAAAAGCGTTTAAAACAACCACATTAATCAGAGCGGTATGAATCTTTGATTTACAAAGCTCAGCTAAATGCATCCCTGCTGCTGATGAGCAATTTGATTTCTGATTAGATCTCAGCTAATATAATTACCCCCTTCTAAGACAGTGTGGCTTCCTGTTTATCTCCTGTGTGTCGTTTCTTTCCTATCATCTTTTTTGCTTGTTTCTTTTGCGTGGCTTTTGCCGTAGCTGCTCTCTTTCGCTTCATCTTTCTCCGGCTCCTTTCTGTCTCTGCCTCTTGTCCTCGTCAGCCTTTGGAGCTTCACCCTGTGTGTCTGTCTCTCTGCGTGAATGAGATCCCATTAGGTGAGAACAATTTTCCAATCAGGACAGCAATTTGATTAATTAGCCCGCAGTCTGAGCGAAGCCCTGCTCACACGGAGACATCATCTTCTCCTCGTCGGATCTGAGGAGGAGGAGGTTTGGATGATGCTTTAAAGAAAAGTCGAAAGGTAGTATGATTAAAAGCGACGACTGGCTTTTTAATGCTTCCATGTGGGCAGCCTATCTTGTGCCGCTTCCACCTACAACGTACTTCTCATGGTGCATATTAAGAGGGCCGGTCTTTCAACAGACGCTGACATGAAATGGTAGATCATTTCGATGTCACTGAGTGCAACTGTTCTCCTCCCACTCCTCAGAAGCAAGTCGTGACTTCACATCAGCCCCTGACAACTAAAGTCCCACTCTTTTGCCTCGCCAGACATTTAAACTGACTTAACGCGGAGCCTCCAAAGTACACTGAGAGCCCCCCAGAGATTTCTTTCTCTCTGCTGTCCAATTTATTCATTGTGACAGAGATGTTGCTGCTTGTCTGTCTTCTAAGCTCCAACATGCTTGTCTGTCTGGCAGCCTTCTAAGAGGACATTATAAATTAATAACTGGTGTCGTAAACATGCCACAGAAAGTGATAAACAGTTTTTTTTCTTGAGCTGCACCTCATAACTTGATGTTGAAAATAACTTCAGGAGAAAAACAATAGTGTTAAATGTGAATTAATGTGTGAGGATGCTGCCAAGTACAAAAAACCAGCCCATTTGAGGGGATTTCCCTTATTCCTGAACTCATTCTTGATCTTTCTTTACAAGCTTTACAATTAATCACTGTGTCTTGGGCGGATTGGATGCTGTCTCTATCTCTATCTCTAGAAAGCCACGCCTAGATGCATCCAAGAGGCATTCAAGATGGATTGAAATCTAATTGTTCAAACCATGTTCCGAGGTAATTTCTACACAAACAATCAAATACAAGGCACCCCGGCTTATCTGATCCCTGATCAGTTCAACGACTGAACGATCCGTGTGGGTGGGGGAGTAACATGAGCTAGAGCGAATGAAGACAGTGTAACTTTTGTCTCGCTGGTCTATAAATCACTCATGTGTTTGTGCTTGGTTATGGATAGCTGGAGCTAAACTGTTGTCTGAAGTTCTTCTTCTGTGGCCAGCATTAAATCAAAGCGTCCCATCTGGGTTTTCTCCAGATACAAGAGAACTGAAATGACAAGGGTAAATTTGGCTCGACTGTTTCCTTATGTATAGCTGAAAACACTGCACGTGATTGATGATTTGATTGATTGGTTGAATAATTACATTTGAGGCTTGCAGTGCTAAAATATGCAGTTCTGAAGAAGTTCCAGCCATGTTTCAAAGCGCTGCACATTTGTTGGGGAGTTTAGTTTACTAGGCCACACGAGGCTTTCAATATTTAGAAATCTAAATTATTCACAGGCCGTTAAAGTGACATTTAAAAAACGCTGGGAAATAGTTTAGTATGTGTCTACTCAAGTGTTTCAGAAATTTGGTCCTAGGAGCTCAATGTGAAGTGATAATATCAAAGGATGCACACACAACCTCTGTAAAGTACGAATCCTATTAGAGAGCAGAGTGTGTATGAACAACTTTTAAATCTGTTAGAACAACTAAAGCAAACACAAATACATGTTTTTAATGTCTTTCGGGAGTCGAGAGATGATAAATACACATTTCCAGGGGAAGGTTTAATGCACCGTGCAGGAAAATACATTGATTAAAGGTACAAATGGAGCATACGGTGCATTCAAGCAACCAAAAATACAAAAAAATGTGGTCTTTAGATGGCAAACACACATAGAGAAGTCCTTTTTTTAACATTACTGAACCTTGCTATTGAATGACAGCTGCAGCCCAAGTAGCCTAATGGATAAAGGACTGACTTATTAAGCCAGAGATTGTGGAGTGATTGACAGCTGAGGGGTGCAGTGGGACGTGGATAGATGAAAAACCTTCTCTGTAGGCTTAAGCTGTTTTGCAGCATCATGGTGTTCTTGCAAGTTTTGAAAACTCATTCCACTTTTCTCACAGACTGTCTCCTCTCTAGCCTGAGTCCAATGACTCAAGTTTCTACCTGTATGTCAGCAGCAACTGGGTCGGCTTATACTGGGGAACTAAATGTCTTGCTCACAAAGACAGTGTCACATGAATTTTCCAAAGCTCTGAAAGTTCCATCAATTAAATCATTACAGCAAGTAGCAACTGCAGGTAAAAATACTGCACTGTGGAACATCTACCCAGCTTTAGCTTAGCACTGTAGAACTCACTCAGTTTCAGATTCAGCAGGGACGGTGCATCTTCCTGTATATTACAATGAGTTGTATTTAATGTGACTGAACTCTGATCATCTGATCTATATGATTGTTGAACAGCTATAAGCTATATAAGCTATAACAGCCTCCACTCTTCTGGGAAGGTCATCCTAAAGGTGCTGTGTGGAGTTGAGGCCAGGGCCCGGTGCTCCCAAGTTGTGCTACACTAAACTGGAACAACTGGCTTTGTGCATGACGGTGTTTTCATGTTGAAACAGGAAACGCACAAACACAAAGATTTCATCATGTACTGGTGGATTCGCACTGTCACTTAACTGGAACTAAGAGGCCGAATGCAAACCAGCATATTGTGTATTTAAAATAATCCCATTAATAATAACTAATGGCCACTTGTAATGCAATGCTATTGACATTAAAATTTAACTTTACTAATAAAAATAATCCAGCACCCTTTCCAATGTTTCACTCCCTGCTTTATGACACTATTCTGCAGTTTGGATGTGATAACAGCATGTGCAGTATATCTCTCAAAGCAGCTCAAATGTACAGATAGTAACACATATGCCCAGGCCGCCCAGTAAATAACCAAGCTAATTATGTCATTATACAAACACGCCTTAGAGATAATGGATCATTAAATGGCTCCTCTGTCAAAACATATAATTTGCCAATTTCCCATTCATACAACAATGTATAAGGGTAAATTACTTTGCCCACATCTATAATGGTCAGTGGATGAAAAAATATGATAGTGAAGGAGTCATGATCAGAGGGTGTTAAGCAGGGAGCTGTAGAGGTCCAGGGTGCAGATCAACTTCTGATCACCAACATCTCAGATGACAACAAAGATGTGAACACTGAACAACTTTTGAGTGGATTCGCTTCTTAAATCCATGCTAACATGCTGTGTTCATACTTCCAGTCATACACACACACGATCACACATACAGTATATGTCAACATATGCATAGTCATGTACAATACATGCTCAAATAGACACATGTGCACAGTAGGTTTGATCCGGCCTGTTGTTTTCATGCTGATTCTGCTCATCTGTTGGTCTGTTTATTATATTTATGAGATGATCTCATCCCTTCAGATCCATTCACACCCTGCTGACAAATGGGTTCATCCAATGAGTTCATCAGGAATCCTGCTTCAGATCCCATCTGTTTATACGTAAATAGCCCAAACACAAAGCAACTACTTTATCACTTGAGAAAAAATGGTTCTCCCTGAATCCATGTGTGTGACCATTTCTCCTTTAGATTAAAGAGAGGAGAATGTTTTGCTGTTTGTGCAATTCTCGAGTCTGTGCTAATGGTTTTAGCAATTTGAGTGTGTGTTTGGTGTGAGTCTTGTGTGTGTGTGTGTGTGTGTGTGCAGTGCAACAGATGTGTTTCCTTCGGGCTTCTGTGTGTGCGTTCTGATGATTAGAGGCAAAGTGATGCTGTTTGTTGTTACTGTAGCACTTGGGCAGCTAGCCTGCTAGCTATAGCGCTAATGTGCCCAGTGGACAGCAAAGACTTGCCATTAGGAACAGTGGCCATTCAGCCACACACACTTCCACACATGCAGCATGTACAGTACATAAACAAAAAAAGTTTGACTTAATTAGACTTGCAACACACACGGTGTTATATAATACACTGTTATTGTGATGAAGTTTGGAGAGCATCTAAGTTCTGAAAATGCCCGAGGTAACATAAACACACAATTAAACTGATGGAGTGTCAGAAGCAGCATTTATCAAACTGAGGACCACGCAGTCGTCTATCTCCAATATGAATTTAACAGTGATGCGACAGCACTGCGACAAACTGCCACCAGCACTGAAGGACACATTCTGACAAGGGACTGTCACGTCAGCACTTACACTGTTGATGAGGGATTTATTTTGTATTTAAAAATTTCTGTAAGAAGAAGACGAACAAAAAAGATCCTGCTTTCATTTTTGAGCGAAAAAACAATGTGAAGACTAAAAATACAAATGTGACACTGGTGAAATTGAATTCTGGATGAACTCAAAAGGTGTTCATGTTCATTTGGACGGGGGCTTCATCGAGCTTGTGGAAGCTATAGAAATGTCTACACTGAAGTGAATCACATCCAGTGTGATCGCTAAGTTCAGTGCTCGGACCTGGGAACGTGGCAACATTGCCCAAACTCAGTCAGATTAGAAGATTTTGGGGCACTTGTGTCAAAACAAGCAGTAAATTCAACACTAACAAATCATCATCTTTTTATCTGAGTTAATTTAAACACAAGATACTTGTGCTCAAAAAGAGGATTCATTCTCAGTGAAGAACCTTGGAGCTCTAATCTGCCTCTATACATGCCAAAGAGCAGTGATTCCTAACACGTCTCTGGGGGTCATCAGGTGGAAACCTCCCTTCAACAGTGTTTCGCCTACTTAGTCCCACTACACCTCCAGGAGGCTAGGCGGTGAACTCCGGCGTCCCAGAGTCACCCCCCCTAGTGCCAGTTCACACTGCTCCTACACAATCCAAACAGCACCGCCACGTTCAACTGACCCAGAGATGCTCCAGGTAGTGGCCAGTACCGATGCTACCATTTAGCTAATGCTAATGCTAACCGCTAAGAAGAATAGAAGAAGACAATACAGTTCAGATGCTACCATTTAGCTAATGCTAAATGCTAACCGCTACCTGCTAAGAAGAACAGAACAAGACATTACAGCCAAATTCACCTATACTGTTAATGTTAACTGCTAAATGCCAATGCTAACAAATGCTGCTAAGATTAATTTAATCTGATATGAAGTTTATGTTTATTATGATTGTTTATTGCTACATCCAGCTGTTATGGAGTAACATCACTATCCCTTTGGAGTTCCTCTGTAGTGTTTCTGGTCACCTGATAAATGTCTCTATTAGTGACTATGTCTGCTGTTTGCTGCTGGACAGGCAGTGTGTCTTTATTGCTTGTTTGGTTGCTTACAACCAAATGAATGAACTGCAGGATGCTGAAAGGTGCTGTAGAGATGAGGACTCTGCAGGGTTCATCACGACGAGCGACACCTTTTGCACGCACTGTGTTATAATACACCAAAATTATCCTTAAAGAGGAACCCATTTTACAGTACTCTCCAGAGGCAGCTGTGTGAGGTCTGATAAATGTCTTCAGTCAGTGTCAGTTGGGTGTGATGACAACAAGTTTGAAAATGGAAAAAAAAATCTGTCCGTTTGGAACTGGAGAGAAGTGAGCTGACCAAAACTCTGTCGTCTGCTACTCATCTCTACTTGAGGCTAGAGGCTAGCCTCAAGTAGCTGCTTCTAGCAATCTCTAACTGAACTGTCTGCAGTCGAGTTGCATTGTGGGTAATGTAGGTTCCAGGTTTGCCAGGTTGAAGAAGCACTCGTGCAATAAAAATATACAATATTTCTGATTCTGCTGCATCGATTCTGATGTTGTATTCAATGCAACAGCAAAGACTTGTCTTTTAAGGACACAAATACCAAATACTCAAGTAAATAATCACCTTCAAGAGTAAATTAACATCCTGAGAAACATGTATTTGCCAACTAGTGGTTTAACTTCTCACCTTGTTGCAGTGATGTATAAGTGTACTCCAGGTGTATCAGTACACTGCAGCATCGCTGGATGTAGTTGCCCTGTTGCATAAAGATTTCAGGCAACAACAAACCATAACTCTCATGCTGTGATATGATTATGATGCAGAATGTGGTCAGAGGAAACGCTCAACTCTTTTTTACACTCCACACATTCACATATACATTCATACTTTTTAATCCTGATATTAGAAAGTGCTTCATAAATAAAGTACTTATTTACGAAACAGAAGTACTTGAGACAACCGGAGACAGATTTATTTTCTGACATCTTTTGCCTCTCTTGTCTCTTGGTTTCTTCAGTTTATGACAGAACAAAAAGCAGGTTTTATATAGCCAAAAATGTAATGAACAGTTGACAAAATGTGCAAAAAAGTTTGTGGACCACAAAATAAAGGTCAACTAAACAGATTTGACCTAACCAAACTGGACATAAAGGGGAACATACATAAGCAGACCATTTCTGAAACTAAGGGGCTAACACAAAGACAAACTCTACCAACTAGACTACAAATAAGATGAAGCATTGCAATGAGTCTATCAGTATAAATTTACCAACAATCAACCAAAGCCAACAGACCAACAAACTAACAGAGCCTAAAGAAATGAACAAAATTCGAAACCAGAAATCCTAATCCCCCCCATCATGTGGCAGGCACTTGGTACAGTCCATTTAGCCACTAATTGTATTTAGCAGCTCTGTTCAGCAGGTGCATCTCTTGCTCAGGCCTGACAAGACATCCCCCTGCAGCAGCAGCAGCACCCTCCACACTGCTAAACTCAAGACATAGACTAGAACCATTTAAGACAAACTTAACTCAGACAAACTGAATCGTGACTACAGAGAAGACAACCGAATGTGCGTGCTACAAATAGAAACTAATGTACTGCCAACTGTGCTAAATAAGCGCGAGTATGTTGTTTGAAACAAAAGCTATGTGCCATCATTTATCTGCTTGTTGATGCATGTGCAATGTGAATGCTAAGTACACAAGTTAAAAAGGTCAACAAACTGAGCAAATGCACCATTCAGTGTAAACTAAGGTGAGTGCAGGAAAGTTACAACACCTAAACCAGCTCTGTGGTACGAAGTGCAGCCATCACATGACAATGGGGGGAAGCTTTCCAGTCTAATAATTGTGTAACATTGTGAATACACTGCACAATCACTGGCTAAGCCTCTATACATTGTTTTGTTGAAGTGTCAAAGAAATGTATTAATATGTTGCTTCAGATGTTATATGGAAAAGTGCTGACAGCGGTGCTCTGCTCTGATGAGAGAGTTCCAGATGTGCAGTGACCAATCTGAAGACAATATGTTTTCTATTGTATTCCTGCTGAGAGCAAATTGAGGGGTGAAAAGCAGTTCCCTGGGTCTCTGATCTCTGCTCAGCTGATACCCATTGTGTGTGGAACAGGGATTAACAGCATTCTTCTCAAAGAAAGTCCCACGTTTTTAGTTTCGATGATGGTGGTAGAGCGCTCTCTAACACGTCACTCTGATATCCCACATTGGCGTTCTGAGATCTGGTGAGTGTGAAGGCCATAGAGTATAATTCACTGCATTTTATACCCATCAAACCAAGTTCCCCTTTAATTTAACCCTCCGACTGTTGAAGATCATTGAAGAGAATTGCCTGATGTGCTACAGGACAGATTTAAATTGAGGATTTCTGGGAACTGGCCCGAATGACTGCACATAACTGTCATTACAGTAGCTCAATATTATATGCGTACTGTTATATACGTACAGTGTTCATATTTATTGAGAATATGATATGCTGGAGAAGTACCAGAGGCCGAAAACTTAGAGTAACTCTCTTACACAACGGATCTCAGTGATCCACGTGTTCCCTTTAACAGATTCTAGGAAGGAAATGCACAACTCCCAGACTTCATCCAGAAACTCTAGAATATATTTCATTTAGTTGAGCACAAAGCAGAGACACATTATCATTTGAAACACACTACAATTACATTCAGCTTCAGTGTTCCTCAGTCCAAATGGAGTTTTGGGGCTGTGTGGAGGTGTGAGGGCAGCTGCCAGATGTGGTTGCTGGTTTCATTTCTGTCGCAGTCTGTTCCTCCTCTATCTGTACTGGTGTCTCTGCACTTTCTGTCTGTGCTGGTTTTGCCTTCTTCTTAGTAGCAACTTTGAGTTTATTCCTTCCCTGTCTGTCTCCCTGTCTTCTCTGTCTCTGCAAAGTGAACTTTCACAATGTTTGCAACTTTCTCGCCTTGGCTCCTGCAAATTAAGCTGATTGCAGCTGCACAGCCGCTTTTCACTGTGTTCCATTTGCATGACATATTGCCAACAGTTTTTTTCCCCCAATTCTATTAACTGGGTTCAGCTCTGCACTGCATTGCCTTACAGTAAAAAGACATATTTGTGAGCTAAGTTAGTTGGCCATTATTCGGGCTCTTGGCCACAGCACAGCAACTACAACTACTTGTCGTGTGTTCAGGGACAAATGTTCACTTAATGGCTGGGTGTTTTAGCTTGAAGCCAGATTATCCATCACTAAGAGCCATTTTAAAGGCACCAGATATTTGTCTTTGTAAATAGATGGCTTCTTTGGGCTCCACTCAACATTCCAAAAACAAAATAAAAATGGATTTATAGTCAGCATTGGATGGACGTAACAGAATGCTCTAATTGTAATAGCAATAAACTGATGCATGCATTGTACTGCCAACAGCAGCACAATTGGAGGACATCATTGCTTTCGTTGGTATTCTCAGGGAGATAAATATCCATGTCCATATGCTTATTTTTAAAAGAAAAAAGGCTGTCTACAAATGAAGGCTATATTTTTTATCTTTGTTAATATCACATTTTAAAGTTAAATGTTGCTGCTGTTCTCCGGCAGGGAATACACTAATCATTTCAATGTGTTTTACCCTCCACTCATACATTATTTAATTGGGTCTTGTTCTCTATGCAGCATGACTTTATGTAGATGCAGTTTGTAAAGACTAACAATAAAAAAAGCTCTGTGGACTCATATTTAAGACAAATACAGCAGTGCACTTTATGTTAAAGTGTCATCGCTGAGACCAAAATACATGTGTGTGATAAAAATGGTTGTAAATGAAGGACCAGCCCTGCCTCCTTCAGTTTCTGTACAGCTAATTTGCAGTCATGATTATGATGTACTGACAAACGATTGTGTTCAGATAAAACGTTTTTTTTAAGTGACTGAAACAAGACATTTATGTGCTATGCTGTCGTTGCAGGGTGGTGGTCGGGGGGGGGGGCATTAAACGTGCAGGACTGTGATACCAGAATCCAGGGTTGGCGTCTAGAGTCCTGTCTGTTAATAAAAAAAAAACCTTATGTCTTAAGTCACCTTAAACTTTTTCTGTATTGTAACAGACCATGATCTCAAACGCTGAGTAATGCTGCAGTCACTGTGAGTGATATATGTCAGTGTCCACATTTTTGCAACTTGTGAGGTACGTTTATTGACAACATTTCTTCATTATATTAATAAAAAAAAAGTTAATTGAATGGCATTACATTCGCCTCAAAACACATTTGCTTTTGCTAATGTAATGTATCCTCCCACACACATGCTTGGTGCATGCACTGATAGCTAGCTTACAGTTAGCTGTTGGTACACTGGCTGCTTTGGACAGATAAACACAACAGGTCATTGGTCAAATTTGCTAACATGATGTGAGGTGAAAATTTACTTTTACGCTTTCTTCTGTCTGAACATATCATCAAACTGTTTGGACACAGCAATGCCTTGTGCTAAATGCTAACATTAGCACACTAGCATACTCACAACGATCATGCTAGCATGATGATGTTGTTGGAATATTTACTAGGGTCACTAGCTTAGTTTTTTTGTTAATTGGCACTAAATTACAGCAGTGGCTGACAGGATGTTGCTATTTTTCGCAGAGCCAAAGCCCTGACGTCACATCTGGCCTAGCCTCTGTTCTGCTAGCCTCTTTATTACCTGTATTATTATTCATACATGACCATCTAGGGCCCACTACAGAACATGTTATTAGGATCTGAAATGAAACAATTTAGGTAACACTTTCTTAGCCTAGAAAAAAAAAAAAGATTCCCCAAACATCTGTATCACTATTGCATACACTAGGGAGTAAACCAGTCATCACAAATGTCCATGTGATTTTAAAGGAGGTTTTCCTACTTACAGTCCAGGTGTCACTTCTCTTAGTCATAAACCAGTACAAAGGTATTGGACAAATTGAAATTTTGACCAGGTAATGGCTGTGCTAAAGTGAATTTATGAGGGGATCACCATAGTTATTACAATTCATCCTGCAAGGACTGTTTCAACCAAATGTAATGGCAATCAAACTGCTGCTGAGACATTTCCATCTGAAGCAAATATCCCTTCTTCTTGGCACTTAACAAAAAGTCAGGGGATCACTAAAGCCATTAGAAGTCACTCTCTGGGTACCATGTTTAGCCAATACTAAACGTCATGACAAGCCATTGAGTGTTACCGCTGGACCAATCCACCGACATTACCATCTCTACAGCCCCTCAGCGTGGCAAACATGCAAAGGGAAATCAAATATTCGCTTCGATAGGAGGCTTTCATGCAGATAATGACAGAAATGCAAATGCTAACTGTATGAAGCTCCTTCCAAACCTGAGACTTTATTCATTTCATAAATCTTCTTGCAAGGACGCTTGCCTTTCAACACCCCTTCTCAGTTATGTAAATGTTCGTTCTTTCAACACTGACATCAGAGTAGACTTTAAACAGATGTGATGTTTTGGCAAAATCATCTTACATATTCTGCTTGTGTAATTTCTTTTCAAAGCATGACAGTCCTCTATCACCTAGCTTTTCTATAGCCTCATTCTTGTCTTCAGTGTGCTAAAAAACAGATTTTTAGGGAAGTTCCAAAGACATCTGATGATACCATATCCCGTCTAAGCTTTTTGTATATATATATATATATATATATATATATATATATAACTCTTCCCCCTGTCCTTTTCAATATCCTGAGGCCTGGATATGCCCTTTCATCTTGGAACAATTCTTCTGTTTTGACAGATTGGAAAGAGCTGAAGGCTCAGACCTCCAGCTTAAATTAGTTTCCTCTGACATCCAAGATGAGGAGAGAAAGATGGAGAGTGAATCTCCGTGAACAAAAAAAGAGGGAGGACAGAGAGACAGAGCGAGAAAAACCAATGCTTTACAGTTTTGCTCTCTAGGGGGGAGGAGGGAGAGAAGGACAGAGAAAGAAAGATGAGATGTAGAAAATGATGAAGAGAATGTGATGAACCTGGGAGAAAGCAATGAAGGACAGATGAATGGAGCCACAGCCTTACGCTAACAATGCAAAAGCCACTAAAAAGAATAAATAACTAGTTATCATTTGTTATCAATAACTCTCCTACTGAGTGAGACTGGCCTTCACCAATTATCATCGTTTCATTTCATTTTCTTAATGTGTATATTTTACTCATAATGTCTTAGGATGATCGTTCTTCTGTTCTAGTCATCCTTTAGGTCACATGGAAGAGGTGTTGATGACATCATTAGACTTGACTCTGCACAACTGTTTTCACAGCCAAACAGAGTCATACGACCTGACCCTTTCACGGGTAGCCAAATCACTGAACTAGACTTAACCTGATAAAGTACAATAAAGGTGATGATGGAGAGCAGAAGGATTTCACCAGCTGGGAGTCAGAAGAGTAACCAGGCTGTATCTGGCCCAGTCCTTCATCAGTCGCTTCTAAACTCCCACTCCAATCATTTTTTGTGGAAAAGCATCTTTAAAAAGCGCAGACCGCCTGGCGTTTCCAGATTTAGCTGCTTTAGTGTGGGTATTGTCTCAGGCACCATCATGAAACAGATACTCCCACTACATAAAAAGCTGGGATTCGGTTCCCTGAGCTCATCAAAAGAACACAGTATCATCTGCCTATACTTAATCCTCTTCATCATGTAAACCTTGGTTTACTCAGTTGTCTAATCCCAGCGCATTCATGGACATGAGATGCAGTATCCTTCAGCTGCCACCCACAAAGCAACGGAAACTTCACGCTTCGCTGTACAACACGTGAAAGAAGGGGAAATAGTAAAGATAGAGACAAATTACTGTCTGTACAAGTAATACAGCCATCCTATACATGGATCAAAGCATTTATGAGTTTCCAGACAGTGAAGGGCCTTGCACAAAACCAGTCAATCCGCTCTCCTTCAACAGAAATGTTTTGGGTTTTTTTTAAATACTGTTAATTGGCTGAAGTTCTGGGGAGCTCTCTTACCACAACATGCATTCTATTGCGCTCTTAATAAGCAGTGGCTTTTACTTCATCAGACTTAATGTCACATCTACATCCCATAACCTGTTAAAAGCTATGTTCCTTCTCACAGAGGGAAAAAGCGTGTTGTACATGTACATTATACTATAGATGATGTTCATGATATGTTCTGTTTGTGAATGTGTGAGGGTTGGAGGCATTGCACTTTAAGATAACGCTCCTGATCTCTTTATCAATGAACATTTGCATTGGACCTGAGTGTGCTGAGCTTTCTCTTTCCATAAAGGATATTTTGGTGGCCTTTTTGCACCGTAGCATTCTGTCATCCAGAGCAGTGATGCTCTCTCCAGTATTCACTGACAGTATTAATAGAGTGTATTCTGTAATATAATGAAATATACTTTTCTCATAACAGACTTTTTTACTTGTCATAGCTGGAAATGACTAGCAATGTTCAATCTTACTGGTCATCATGAGAAGCATCTATACCAAAATGTGGAAAATAAGTGAAGTAAAAGTAGCCACATAATGCATTAGGTCTGACGGGGTAGAGTTTGTACAACACTTGCTTGTATATATTATTACTAACACCAATATATTGCCATGGTCACAGATTGTCATTTGTCATTTTTTATTGGTTGTCAAGCATGAAGAGGGTGGGTCTTACATCTTATGAGTCTGTCAGAGAAGACACCGGGAGCAGAGAGAGCTAGAGTGGAGATATGGCGTGATGAATGAAGAGAGCAATTTTTCATTGAAAATGATAAACCTCGTCCCTGAGATGTTCTGGTTTAGCTTCCGTCCGGGTGAGTGGACCCCAGTAGGCTGGCCTGATCACACGGTGTAGTGGACGACACTGTGGGGAACATGTGGACTGGTAGTGGAACGTTAGTTGAGCTCAGTGGGGTTAATGTTAGGCCTCCATCCTCTCATGTTGGCAGGCAATCAGGGACTATTTCTGTTCATACGCACAATCCTCCACTGGAGGTCAAGTCATTAGTTGTTCACTTGGTAGCTTACAGCCTTTTGTGTAAAGGTTTCTCAGTGAAATAGTAAGTCATTATAGATGTCATGTGTCACACTGTTCCCTACAGTCTGTGGGCCTCCAAGGTTGTGACAAACCACTGTCACCCTGTGCCTGATCAGAGTTTCATGCTGTAGACACTCACTCCACCCAGGGGAAGTCTGCAGGTTGGCACCTTCAATAGACCCATGACTAGTGACCCATGATGTTGGTATGGGTCATCTTGGTCAGTAACTATCCCATTGGGGCCTGCATGGGCCCTGACACAGCAGGCAGCACTGGGAGCCATTGTTTAGGGTCTTTCTTTTTTTTTTTTTGTGAAGAGATGAGTTATAAAGGGCAACAGAAGCCTATTTTCTGGTTTCCTGGTTACCACACAGATGATAAAAGACAAATACAGCTTCATCCCATTGTGTCACTCTACAAGAGCCACAGCACAGGGGCTCAGAAAGGCCAGGCTTCTCTCGTAGCAAGAAAGTACATTTGTTAGCAAATGCTCCATGGAGTGCACCAACAGGGGAATCAGACCCTTAATCCAGCGCACAGACAGCGAAACACCTGCACTTTGAATTACCTGCAGACAGCTGGGTCGCTGTAAAAGGCAGGTGCTGGGAAAAGGTGTGATCCCTCACCAGCGTGAGATAATGCCTTAACCTGAAGTCAATTTGAATGTAAGGGTAAAAGCTTACTCAGTTAGCTTCTAGAGCCTCTCAGGTGTAAAACGTGTTTTTAATGAGACAGAGCTACTGGCAGCCTGTCATAATATGAGCAGGCTGTATTACGGCAGGCTAACAGTGCATCACTCAAAAAGCAGTGTCATTTCCCTTATTAGTAAGTTATCATTTTAGAGTGGCAATGACATTCTTCTATAATATTTTAACCACTGTATGCTATTTTTAGCATTAATCTGTTGAGAAGTTGTGGGAATATAGATTTTTTTTCTTTAATTGTGAGAGGATGAGGCAACACAAAGTAAGACAGAAAGTAAGAAATATGTGCCCAGTGAGACCAGAAGGTGGCACAGAAAAACCGGATATGTGGTGCTGGCCATGGTGAAACTGGAACTCCTTGTTTTGTTCCTGTAAGAAAACCGGATCGAAAATCTCATTCATGCATACAGACCTCTGGAATACAAACTGGAAGAAACCCGGTTGTGATGACGTAAGTACACACGCGCGGCAACGCGGATAAATTTTTACAGTAAAATAGCTAAAAGCTGAAGTTATGCTAAAGACCACAAAAGCTCTCAACTAGAACAAGTGCTGTAGTAGAAACTCCCTTATCCCAGAATGTGGAATAATAGATTCAAAATGTTGATATCAAGAATATTACTATTGGCTAAATGTACTCAACGTGAGCTAGAATGGCTCCTGTCACTGATATATTACTATATATTTATTGAATTAAGATTAATGAGGAATTAATGACTGATCAGCCTTTTAATGATATTTAATGTAATGAATATTTTAAACTGTCAAATAAATGTTGTGGAATAGAAAGTGCATTATTGACAAGGCAGACTGTGGGTTTTTACTAAAAACATTAACAATAGCTCTTTTGCTCAGTTACCAGCCAGACGGTGACTGAACACAGTTTAAAGGATTTATTTGTACCTTTGATTGCTGTCTTGCTGCTGTTGTCAAACCATACAGCTTACACTCAGGCAGGGCATGGATGCATAAACTGGTGCTACGATGCTAAGATGATAGCTTCCTCCATTTTGGACTCTCAACATCTCTTCCATGTCAGAGATTCTCTCTCTTGTGAAAAAACACAGTCACTTTGCCTCTTCGAGCGAGTCCCCTGGCGAGAGAGTGAAGCTGTGAGCAGTGAAGCTGTGAGTTTTGTCTGACAGAAAAGAGCTGAGAGTAAACATGCAGGTAACCAGAGATAGACAAGATGTTGAAGACATGGAGAAAACAATGAAGATGGAGGGATGAGGGTAAAGGAGATGCTTGATATATGCTTTACCCACTAGACCCAACACCAGACTGTTGAACGAAGAAAAGAAAAAAGCAGCGTAGGAGGACATACGTGAACAAAAGAGTGGGTGATGAAAGACTGTGAAAAGAAAATGGGAAAAAGCATTTGAACAAAAGGAGAGGGCAGAACAAAGAATTTCATTTAAACTTAACTAGTTGTTATAGAGCAGAAGTCGGGAAAATGCCAAGAATAAAAGGTTGGGAGCCGTGCCGTGACATTAGAGACAAAGATTAACAATGTGGAAACAAATGGAAACGCTCTAAAAATACTGTCAGCGCCAAGCAGCAGGTTCTGGCTTCCGACACGAGGTGAACTTTAAAAAAAAAAAAGAAAGCCAAGATTTCCTATTTTCTCCTATGATGTATTTTCTAAATACTTCATCAGTTTTTACTTTTTGATGCATGTTGAGCTTCTATGAGCCGTTTTACATTGATGGGATGCATGAAAGCATGCTTCCAGAGAGAATACTTTTTGTGGGACTGTTGCGACTGTGGTCGTAATTTCTGTTTGTTTCAAGCGTATGCTCTGTGTTTTATGTGTTTCTGCTGTCCTTTTTATGCAGACTAGTGTGTGGCATTGCGGAGAGCTGATTGGGAGATTTGTTTCGGTCCTGGCCAGGGGATCGGCTGTTTCTGAAGATTACCGAGTATAAAAAGATCCAAGATGGCGGCCGGCGGTGGGCAGCAGCAGGTATTCCTCATCTCCCTCTTCTCCCAACCGACCACACTTTGTTCTGCAATTGTAAAAATCGTATTTACGTGTTTACTTGGTAGAGGTGCACTGCCAGTTTTTGTTTAACTGTTCGTTTTCTCTCTCTCTCTCTGGCTCTGTTGCTACTTGAGACTCATGGGGACTCTCCTTCCTGTTCCGTCTGTGCTCCCCTAGGCTGGGCATAACGTGAATAAATAACAGACCAGGCTGGAAGCTTTTCAAATATACAGGTTGAGAAAAGATTTTTAAGGAGATTGCTATTCGTGGGGTGACTTTGAGAATTTGAGATTGTGAAGGTGAATTGGTATTTTTACTGAGCACGAGCACAAGCTTCCTGATTGATTAATGAAGAAGAACATTGTGCTGCAAGCGGAAAGACTGCATTGTCTACCCAAATTAGATTAAAAAAATAAAAAATCCAGTTTCACCATTTTGCAATTTTCCTAATCACTGTATGCTGTTTTGTATTTGTATACAAGTTGTTTGGCTGCCTAAACAACAAGCTGAGACTGCAAACTGAAAATAATAGGTAATGTTAAATAACACACACAGGACTCAAACCCCAGTCTGCTGGGTGAAAGTGTCTCAGCCATTGATCCACCACAACCTCCTCCCCATGTGGTCTTTGTTGCTCTTCATACGATATCACCTGGCGACAGGAGCAAAAAGCTGAATAGCTGCTCTATGGCTATGGCACATGGTGCCTTTCAGCATCTGTATGATGTGCAGAGGGCTTTCAGCTATCTCCAAAGCACACCCACCCATGGTAATTTTCTTATGCCAGCAACTCGCAAAGCCTTCCAGCAAGTCTTTCTAGCCTTTCTACCCCATGTCATCAAAGGGTCACACTTTGAGACCTAAACCAAAACTACTTGGTACTACTTGGTTTCTCATGGGAAACCAACACTGGTGTCTTTTGTAAACTTGTGTTTGACCCATCCAAATACCCCATCTTCCTCCATTTGTGGATTATCTTGGTCTTTATACTGCATCACCTTGTTTTGAGCATCTAATATTGTCGCAGATGGGTTTGCAGTGGAGCTAGTCGAAACCCCAGATTGTGTATTCTACATTATCACAGGTTGCATAAAACATGGTTGCAGTCTCTGTGATGTCACCTATAACTTTAGCCACGTTTATGCATTGTGAAGCTAGGTGACAGTGGTTCTGGCCACTGTCATCTCCACCAAGGTGGAGCGAGGGTGGGGCTGAGCAGTGCCCAGTGAAGCCTTTTTGCTGGAACTTAGCGGCCAGCCGTCAAAGCGGCCATAATTCTGCATAACGGTAAGTCTGAAGAATGAGAAGTTAGCTATAGAGACCAAAACTTTTTTTTTTTTTTAACGAGACTGTAAACATGTAATTTTGGCCATTTTAATCGACTCGCTTCAGGAACCAGCCTCAGGTGGCCATTCCAGGAACTGCAGTATTTGGCATCATTTTTCAGCACCGGAGGTTGCCGCTTGATTTATCATCTTCTGCAGGTCTTGTCTTATCAGGTAAATGTCCCATAAATCACATCTCAAGTCTTGCTCCCAAATGATTGCTATAGGAGGCTAATTAACATTTGAGAAACCAGTCCATCTGGTCTGTTAGAGAGTATCATTGCTAAAGGATGTAATACAGGGAAAGTGTCCCAAGGCACCCCATATGTTCCTGTTTTCCAGTGTGTATACTTACAAGGATTTGAGCCACTGGAAACAATGTTACTGTTCAATAAAACTGGCATTCAATTAAATTTACATTTAACTTCTAGAAACTGTTCAACACATTGCCAAACAGCTGAAATATTGGCAATGATAGAACCCATGGGTTTCAAATCATTATTAAACACCTGAGAAAAGTGATTCATTAATGAGAGAGAGCATTTTCTATAGCTCTCCAGGCTAGCACCGATGAGTCATCAAACCTAGTTTTTGAGTTTGAGAAACGAAAAAGAAAATACGTTTGAGAAAAAGGATCCTTCAATACAGGCTTTGTTTAGGGGTTGATTGTTGAGGTTTGGGCATGTGTTTAGGTTTTACTGACCAAAAACGTTTCTCACCAACTGATCTGCACAGTCCAACATTCTGTGTTCTTCTGAACTGTTCTGCCAAGAAACATTTGCACAGCTTACATAACTACATTTTCCACCTTAGTGACAGTCTAATAGGCTTACTTATTGAAACTTCAAATGGATTGAAATTTTAAATGGTTGCACTTGACCTCCGGTCAACCCAGAGTTATTGAGAATGATTTCCGATCATATTCAGGATGTTTTCTCAGTTGTTTGATTGGCTGTACTGAAACTTAGCCCATCCCCAACAATGACATTTTTTTTTCCTCATTGGGTCAGTATTGCCCTTAGATTTGCAGCTTCAGAAGAAAAAAGAGGACATACTAGTTAGTGACTATCAAATAATTACAAAAGTCCATTCTTTTAGCTGTTTGTGGTGTGTTTTAATGTAGGGAGGTCTTTCCTCGGTGCTCTCGCTATCACAGTATCTAGAAAACATGCGCATTATTAGCTGTATTTATTGCAGGGCTATTTCATAGTGCAACATTAAGTGTCTGCACTATTTTTGTAAAGCAAAGAAATACTGGTCAGCTTACAAGGAGTGGACTTTCAAAATGCTATAAGACAATACTGCAGAGTCCTTTTGATGCTAGATGTCAAGAAACCTTATTGACAAAACTACAGTGACATTGTTTGACATACCCTGTTGTCGAAGAACAAAAGCATCTGGAACATCGTGGGGTGTTTTTGTTAACATGCTACACACTTGAAGGTACGACATAATTAGGTATTCAGAGTTCATTTTCTGCCAGTTAAAAAGCACAACCTTTTGCTTTAAAAGCTGCTATTAGAGAGAAATCTATTGAGTTGTTTCCCAGAAATGTTCTGAAAAGGATTGGTCGGTGAACAGCAGCACAGTTTTCAATATGAGGGATTGGCAGGTGGTGTTGTGCAAGATGGGAACTTTATTCTCAGTGGTGGGTGAGACTGACTCATGGGAGGACATTTTCTTCCAGTATTTTCTTCTAGTGACTATTGAGGAAAACATTAATTCCCAAAGCAAATCATAGCCGTTGCATGGCTCTGCACTTTTCCTCAGACAAACCAAAAGTTGAAGTTGCAGATTTTGACGACACCTACATCTTGCACAGAAGACGTCTGACAAAAATCCACCTCAACCAAAAAGTTGCAGCGACGATCTCAGTTGGACTTGAGTAACAATCAACTTCAGTTTCTCTCAGATGAGAAACAATGGCTATATGTTTTCTGACATCAAATTCATTTAAAACAAAGCTAAGATCATGTACAGCTGGGCTGGGAAATATGTGGCCCACAGGCCAGTCTGGCCCACTGAGAGGTTCCATGTGGCCCTCGAGGACATTGTTAGCAGTCAGAAGTATTGCAATTAAAATCTAACAGTCAGTATTATGTTGCTTACTCTATAGCCATTATTGGGCCTTTGTTCTGAAAGCCGTCAGTGCTGTATTCATTGGTAGTGACAATAAATTGCATGTTTTGTATAAAATTGCCACTTTCTTCACTCGATTTAAACGTCTATGTTTGCATTTTTTCTTCTTCTACTGTTGCTCCGACTATCATTGCAAATCATATCCAGAATGCTGGCACACTATAAAACCTTTGGACCCTGCCAACAACAACTAGCCTACAATTTTATCACATGTCAATTCAGAAAGGGTGACCAGTAGAAGTGTATTACTGTGTTCACCAGATATTAGCTCATCATCTACATGCATTTCCGGTGTGCCCTATACAGAATATACACACCTGGCTCTGCCATTAGAAGAGATTTGGCCATTATTAGGGGTTGTACGGTATCTGTCAGCCCTGAAAACAACATGTTCTCATTCTGCAGTCAAGTGTGCAATGACAAATATGCAGCATCCATTTCAAAATAATAAGAAATAAAGCTTGCTGAGAAACATTTCGGGTGACTGTAGCAGAGTGGTTTGGTTTAGGCACCAAAACTACCTGGTTAGTTTTCAGAAAAGAGTCCTGTGTGTGATCCACCACTCTATCCTGAAGACAAACTTGAAGCAGATCTTGTCACCCTTTACACTTCATTTGTCCTCCACTCCTGTCAGTATAGAAGTATTAGCAGGCATATTTGGACAGAGCCAGGCTAGCTGTTTGCTTCAGGTTTCAGTCTTTGTGCTAAGCTAAACTAATTGAATCCCGGCTCTAGCTTGATAGATAATGTATATACATGAAAGTGGTATTGATGTAATTCTCAATTAAATTTTTGTATAAGTGGATCTCCCCCATATGTGACATGCCCCCCCCGCCCCCACCTAGTAGAATAAGAGAAGGTGTTGGACCCTCCCTGGTCCTGCAGTATATGCAACATGAGTTTAAAGCCTGCTGTTGAATCATTTATTGAAAATAACACTTTAATGACATCTTAAAGAAAGCTTCATGCTCAAAATGAAATGTATGTTGTTTTGCCGGAATAACAAACAGAAGGCCAACGTTTGGGGTGAAAGAACAAATCTAATCTCCATAAAATAAAAGAAGAAAATATAATAAAGAAAAGCTATTTCCCTCCCTAAAGAGTGACAAAAGAAAAGAAGCGAAAAACCAGCTGCTGCGTTTGGAGGCTGGTGAGAAAACAGCGCTCCCACCAACAGCTGCTAACCTGAACTGACGGAACAATATTGTGAGCCCACACATATGAGACTTTTCCCACCTCTGCTTAACACAACAGGACAGGAGTAGGACAAACATACGAAAAGCCATAGTTTCACTTTTTAAACAACAATTTTGATTAGTAAAAAACTACACCAAAAAAATAGACCTACAGAAAAAAAAATCAATTAAGGTGCCACTAAAACCACACCATCCAGCACAGAGTGTGTTTTCAAGAGTGTTGCACGTCTCATTTGCAGTATGTGCATTCCATACTTTTCAGCAGTCAGCAAAATTACACATCATGTTTAAAATCCAGTTTGTAACTGAAGTGGAAGAGGACCTTTTAAACTTGATTGGGCCAAAGATTGCATGGAAATGAAGGAGCTTTTCATACATCCATTAGTTCCTGCTTTGAATAATTGGAATAAGAAATGCATGCCCAAGACATGAGAAGATAACTACTACTGAGAGTAAGAGCGATCAGATTTTGAAACAGGGATCCTCTCTGCTGAACTGATGCATAGTTAAATTATACTCACTCTTCATGTGCTTGGGAGCTGAAAGCACACAAGGTTCTGGGGTGTGTGTCATTATCTTCACGGCCGGAGAAACTGCCCATTTATGCAATGAAAAGAAAATATCTTAAAATATAGTGTTATCTACAGAACAGGGTTTGTCAAAACTGGTGGAAAAGTGGCCACTTTTTCTCAATTCCCTGTCCGTTCAGCTCATGCAGAAATGAAGTGTTGGAGATCTGTGCTTTTCAAAGGAGAGAGACCATATGGCACATAAAGATGGAGGGCGTTCATGAATAAGAATGCAGCAAAGCCAAATAAGTCATTTCTCTTTATAATTTGTCTAAGACAAGAGGGAAAGACTGTACTGAAAGTAAACACTTTTAATCCATTACAGTGTTACAGAGTGCGGGGCAAATGAATATATGGGAGCATTTGGCTAATGATTCGACAGTTTGTAGCTACATGACTAATTACAGGTGCACACAAACAAGATGCAGCTCTCTTTCACAGACACACACACACACACAAATGGACACATTTACTTACAATGAGCAGCACAAGTGTGTGACAAGACATACATACAGTGTATACACGGTGATGACCTATTCCATCTCTCACTCTCACACATAAATATTAATCATTTTAAACAGAATAGAACAGAATTTACTATCAACAAGGTAAAATGCCCACTTAAAGCTGCACTGATTACTTTCTTTTGGCTACTTGGAGGTAGCAGAACAAGCTGTGAACACAGCATTTATATACAATCACCATGTGGGGTTTGTGTTAGCAAAAAATTCAATACAGAGTGCCATTTAGTTGCATTTATGCCGACCTGGAGAATGTTAGTCCAATATTTACTCTCCTTTTGAATCCATTTTTGGTCTCAACCAACTCCTGAGAGACGCATAAATGTGCCACCATGCTAACTCTGTCTGTTGGGGTTAAAATTACGATTTCATTAGCTGTAAAGCGCATCCTCGTTGTTGGGAAAGTATAGCAGCCATAGTTTAAAAAAAAGCTACTTTGACTGTATGAAATGGGAAGTGGACAGGAGTCTTCTGTGTCAAAGACAGACATTTGGTCGACCAGAAAGTGCTTTGGGTAAGGTACGGGGGCCTTTTTTTTCATAAAATTGAGCTCAGATTTATACTTGAACTTGAGATCTTCAGTGTGCTTACATTCAAAACCTCATTTAAGCAGGTTTTAATCATCTAATAAATCCTTTTTGATCTATAAATCAAGTTGAACTGACTATTTGACTTTCCACACCAAAGTGAGATTTTATATAAACGGCTACTTACATGTGGTTTTGTGCTTGAGTCATACTTACTTTTAAAGGCCCCAGGTTCACACAAAATAACAGCCAGTTTAGTTCTTGGTGCTGGTGTTGCTCAGCCTTTCTCTACCGTTTGCTTTTCCTCTTCCTCTCTTGCACAACGCCTTCTATCATGGGGCATGGGAAGAAAAACAGGCATCTCTCTGCAGAGAGCGATGTGTAGATGGGGCGGAGAGGTTGAGGCAGAGGCCTGTTTTGTGAAACCACAGGTCAAACCGGTGCAACTAAACATTTATTATTTACCAGAAACTCGTATCAAGTCACAAAGCATCTTCGTGGCTGGATAGTTACTCAGCCGGTCATTCATCCTCCGCAGCATTCATTCACCACAGCTGTCTGTCTTTGTCTTTCTACAAGGCACATCAGCAATGAATAAAGCTTGGATGACTGGATTGTATGCATGTTAAACAACATGAGAGGAAGTAACCTTTCCTGAACGAATCCACCGGAGAAAGATGATTAGATAGGAACGTACTTGTGGCAATAAACATGCCTCAAAAACAAGTGCCTGTTTATGGAGGACGCCAGTGGAGAAAACATGCTTGACAATTTTCATTTAGGTGAGAGCATAGAAATCCAATTTCAGTGCACGCTGGAGCTGCATTTTAATGCCATGTGTGAATGTAATTCAACTATAACAATGGTCTACAAGCATTTGTCACTGAGAAATCACGGCTCATTTCCCTGATGAACTCGACTGTGGATGGCAGATGGTTGCAAACCACTGAACTAAATCATATTACACACAACTGTGTGTTGTTGCCAGGTGTAATGCCAGTCATTTTTACGGTTATGGAGTTTCCCCAAGTGAGCAAATGCAATTGAGTAGCATGAGCAGGAGCCAGCGAGGCAGTCAGCAGGTCAATGTCTGACTCTGTCTCAAGAAAACATGTGCAACACAGATACAACACACTGTCCAAAAGGTGAAGGTTGAAATATAACTTTTCTATAAGCATGATCAAGGTGCTGAGGACTGAAATGACAAATGAATAGCTACAGAGTGAGGCAGATGGGATGTATATTCATCTACTGACACAGGCCAGGATTACACTCCACTCCATGCGCTTTGGGCACAATCAGTTATGTCGATAGCATAAGTTCAGTCAATGTAAACTACTGATGCAATATAACACAAGTTGGAAGCATACAGATGCCGATAATGATCTATGAGTACTGCAATATTCAGTCTGCACCTATTTATTTTATTCAGTGTTTCTTTTGTATAGGGATAAGTGAATAGCATGAGCCATACACACATACCACAGCGTTTAAGCTGATGCAACTGCTTTGTAATACACAGAAGTCAACAAAAAAATACAGACAAAACAACAAACGTGATACAATAAAACTCAACAAGCATGCACGTTCACGACTGCACACAGAACTGATTCCTCTTGAAAAGGTGCTTCAGCTTATAGTTCAAATGATCCTGATCCCTTTTATTTCCTGTGGGTAAGGAGTTCCACAGGCAGTATGTATCCCCAGACTGAAGAAGCCATCTGTCTAAATAATAATCATTAGAAATAAAGGGCCTGACCCATGAATGATAATAAGATCAAACATACAGAAACATGTGGATATGCATCATTTGATTCGAAGCGATGTGGCATTGTTGAGGTTTGTTTTTCTGTGCTGATTTCTTTTCCCCATCTTTTTTTTTTTCCCTCAGCCATTGTGACTAGAGACATCAGCTTTCAGACAAACTACCGTGTGATTCTTCTTCTTGCTCCAGACGAAAAACGGACCGCGAAGTGCATCGCAGCTGGTGCGGCAGAGGATTCGGCCCAGGAACGAGTTCCTAAACACCAGATACGATCAGAACAGCAAAGCCTCCATGAGCTGCTCAGTGTGGCACCACAGCAAACAGACAGAGGAGCAAAATGAACGCTTACTCATGCGTTATGCTTTTTCTGATTTCAGCCTGAGCTCAAAGGGAGATACCTCTTCTACAATTGTATTTTAAACTCCTTTATATAAATGGTGCTCTTTACTTTTGAAATACATTACAGCATGTGCAGTATCAAAAGTATAAGTACTCATTTAAATGTTAATATACTCTATATGGGTGGATTATTATCGCTGATGCAATATCTAATATATATGTAATTAGCATTTTGATGCTTTAGCTGGTCATGAGGAGCTACCTTTTACTGCTGTTTGGTAGTTTAACCTGTTTGTTTTCTTTGTAAAATACAAATCTGAGAAAGGGAAGAAGTATCTGAAGACATAAATGTTGTGAAGTAAAAAGTTCATAAAATGTGGCATAAAATGGAAATACTGACATAAAGTACAAGTACCTCAAACTTGGTAATGTGCTTTCCACTCCTGGAAACATGAATAAGTGTGTATGCAGAGCCTCATCTTCAGTGGCCAGTACAGCACTCTCACTTTATTATAATGGAAGCGTCCTCTGATGGCACAGCGTACATAAATGTGTCTGGCTGTATCTGTGAGCAGTATAGCGCAGCAGTAAAGCAATCCTCCGCTTTTTTTTTCTGTTTCGCTTCACACACTCCATTCAGCCTGCATACACTGAGAGAGGACAGAACAGCGGTGTGTGTGCACAAATACACACTCTGTTACTCCCTATAGTCTGCCCTCTCTCTGATAAAGTATTATATCATCTGGGCTCAAACCAAACCATGAATTAAGGCCTGGCCTCCAAACCTGACACAGCCTGCTCTTGGAAACCGCACACACACACACACGCGCACACACACACACACTCCCAAGCCGTTTGGCAGAATGGACAGAGAGGATTGCTTTTGGAGCTGATCTGTAGAGTTTTGCTGTTGAACTCTTTCTTGTTTTTGCGCCACAAGAAACTATAACCTTCAGGTAATGATCATCATAACACAGATAATAAGTATGAATCAGCTCAGGGATGTATTTTTCCCCTTGAAGTACCCTATTCTCAAGAAGCATACATCAGTGTCATACTGTTGATGTGATTTATGTGAATGTTTCATTTTCTATTAAGCCCTTTGAACTGTTCTAGAAACACTAGTTAACCTTGGTTTAAGCAGTCTGTCTGTGAATATGACCCTTAAAACCTGCATTAAGCTATTTTGACCACTATGGGGCAAACGTTTGCAAAGCAAACAGCAAAACAAATGTGTTGAGTTGGAAATCTAGCCACCAAGGTCCAAAATTCCATCTGCTTCGGTGTATAGCAGGGGTGCCCAAACCTTTGGTGGGCCACAGGCCAAAAGCAAACACCTATTGTAATGTTAAGATGCATTAGTGTAACTCTGCTCAGACTGTGAAACATTATTAATAAATAGGGATACTTCATAATAAATAGGGATACTTCATATTGAAGCAAAAAAAGCAGCATAAAATAACAAATAGCACAGCAATTTATATTGTTGGGGTTTTTTTTTACTGGGAACATCTGGAGGCACACGTTAAACCTTTTGGCAGGCCAACTTTACAAACTACTGAGAAAAAAAAAAAACTATGTAGCTCTTCATTGTGGAATATTGCATGATTCAAAAAGGTGGAGCTTGGAAGCAGTGTTCCAGGTAATCTTAACTTTTTAAGCCTGTACATTGAAGTTTGTACCTGGAAACTCAACGCTGCTAGCTTGCATATTTAAGTATGCGCTCACAGGCTTAACTGTATAAGTCTGAACATTTCGGTTTCTGCCTGCAACCTCTGTTTTGGAAGTTTGCACAGTCAGTTCCAGACTTGCAAGCTCACTCTCACACGCTGCGAGGCAAAGAAAGGCATGCAGATTTCCTACATGTTCAGATTTTGGTTTGTAAGAAGCACTAAGTGCCTCTAATGCTTTATGCGGGCTCAAAATGCACCTTTCTGAATGATATAATATTCCATAGGTGCAAGACAGTCAGTGGTGTCTTCTTTTGTGTGCTGAGGAGGTGACATACAATTAATTTGTCTGGGTTTTTTTCTCATTTTGGAAACATCTGCCAGCAGAATGTGCAGGCAGAGAACCAAAAAGAAGCTAAATTAGGCCAAAGAGTGCATATATATGAAAGAGGGTTTGAATGCAAAAGTCTCAACCCTGAGCTACTGGAGGAGCAATCCTTGATATTGATCCATAACTCTGTGAAGGCTCTGTATATTACTGACAGTAAAATTCTTTCTTATTGGCCCTTCACTGTCCAACAGGATGATTCTCCCGTTGCAACAGAAAATGACTTGATAGCTGCGACTAAATACGTTCTATTTTACAGTAATTGAATCATGTGTCAGCGTAACAGAATCCCATTTTGTGTTCTCAGTGTACTGCAGCACAGATAGGCCATGGTGTGTGTGTGCGTGTGTGTGTGTGTGGGAGACGCTGGCAGCTTCACCAAATGGTGATTAGTGGTGATTAGCGTCAAACACCTGCACATTCACATCACAGCTGAACCGGTGATACAGTTCAGCGTTAAACATGGCCGTATTTTGAACATAAAAGCAGAAGTCCCCCCACTGAAATGACGGCTTTGTGTTTCAGGCATTATGAAACGTGGATAACATTTCACAAAAGACGCACTTCTGAAAATGAATTATGGGTCCTACGTGTCCATTTATCTCTGTGAAACAATTAGCAGTCCTCTCCTGGCTGTGATGTAGTGTGTTTATTGATGTAGGGTATTGTGGGCAGGAATGTAATAGAGGCAGACCCACCTAAACCCAGTTCACCCTCCTCTTCATGTGGAATCTCAGACGTCGCTAATTTAAAGGCTGGCATCCATGTTGACCTCAGATCTCACAGTAATTAAAGTTATGTACATAATTGTGGGAACATGTAATGATTTTGAGGTTTGTTTCAGAGATTGGGATTTTCTTCATATGGGGTTTGAGGGTTTTTGGTTTGGTTTCAGTTTGTTTGTGCCATGGTGGTGCCCAGTGGGAAATTATGGTGGGAAAAGGGGATACCAGCATTTTCCGGCAACATCATGTATTAAAAGTGAGGTCGTCCAGGTGTTAAAGCTAGAAGTCGTGAAAGAACAAATAACACAGCCTTCCTCTTCCAAATGAAGGATTAAATGCACAAGAAATAAAACACATCCATGATCAAGTTGAGTCACTCATGGGTTTTGTAGTTTACAGCCTTACTTCGCCTGGTATGGCAGCAGCTTAAGGTGGTTCTGTTAGCTAGCTAAGGTAGTTACATGAGCATTTCAATAGTTTTATCATGAAACTAAACTAAATTCAGTGCCTGATCAAGAGGCATGTTTGTTGTTTTCTCAAGTCCATTTACCTTTAATAACAAATAAACTAGAATGCTACACGCATTTTGAGCATTAACTGTATATAACAAGTAAAATGAGGAATTAAATAAAAATAAAAGTATTTACTTTGTCCACCATATATAAATAGACCACGCATATACAACATACAACCAGTATCAACCACAAGTGTATTGTTGAAAACCAAAGACTCACAAATAAAGTCAATGCAATAAATAAATACAAACATTGCACTTGAGAAATGGGATTTGTGAGATGGGTGATGTGTCTCGTGTCCACAGTGTTTGCAGAGTCAGCAGAAAAGTCCAGAAGTACAGCAGTGAAACAGCAGGAAGAATTCCATCACTGTTTGACCTTCCAGCGGGTCATTTTCTTCACCTCAGTGTGGATTTCATTTGTAACTTTGCTGTGTCCACTTGTATTATTTATTATTTTTATTTAATGTTGTGCATTTTCGTTTACTATATTTTCCTGATTGAATTACATTCCAGCATATTTATATTCGTAGCCTTGCTGTGCTTTATTATTTCTCACACATTTGAAATTGTACATGCAGTTGCCTAAAAAAATCACAACCTCCATCACTGTCTCTACAGGAGGCATAACATACCATGAAACCAAACATTACATTTCATGATAAATACCCAGGAGGTGCATGAGTTAAATGATCCAACTTTCACTTTGTGACTTGAGGTTGTGCAGCTGCTTCCGAGCAGATGGCCCATCTACTGAAGCTGTAATACATGAAGGTCTTTAGTGGATGCAGCTTATTGTAAAAGGATCCAGACATAATCTATGGCTATATAAACAGCTGGATACGCTGTATAAACAGTGGGGTGATGGAGAGAATGGGTAGGTGTGAAACTGCACACACACACACACACACACACACGCACACACACACACACACACACACACACACACTAAGTGTTGCGCTGTTTATTTAATAGAATACAAACACTGGGAATGGCAATGAGACAGCTGGACATGATGTATGACACAGACTGTAGGAGGAGAGCATGACAGAGTACCCTCAAACACACACACACACACACACACACACACACACTCTCTCTACATACACATACTACTCCATATTTTACCATGAACACTTGTGGCCAGCTGGATCTGCGCTGCATAAAATCACACACTGCAGCAGAGAGGGGGGGGGTGTACTAAGCAAAGCTGGAGACTGACAAGCTGAGACAGACAGAGCAGGAACGAGAAGGGGAGGTACAAAAAAGTGAAAGTACAGAAATTGGGGAGAGAAGAGTAGGGAGAAAGAAACACTGATACAGAGGAAGAGAGAGCGATAAGGAGGAAGAAGTAGAGAGAGAGAGAGTGGGGGAGAGAGAGGTTAGACTGCAATGCTGCAAAAATTGTATTAGGGCTGTTTTTTAACTGGACCTGCTGCTCAGAGGACATTAGTTAACCTCTACTGCCACTCTGTGGTCAAATAAGGTTATAGACAGTCAATCATTTTCTGCTTCTCTATACTCCTACTTCACTACATATATTTTACAGATATAGTTACTGAAGAGATTAAGATTTTATTAAATATTCAAAAAACATATGACAAGTTTATGAAATACAACACATTGTTAAATGTAAACCAGTGGCTTGTGAATGTCTCTGCTTTATGAAGTTCCACCAACATTACATTTATTAAATCATCAAATTACAGAGAGTTAACCATTGCATTATCAAAAACCAGCGGCACAGCTTTAGAAAGGCTTTAGAGCTTTATCTTAGAAATCAAAATTACAAATAGATGAAAAATGCAGAAATAAATGCAGGAAGAAAAATGAAGACTGTATCTTGTTTGGTAAAACTTTATTTAGGCCTGCAGTTTTTGTAAAATCCTGGCTACAGCCCTGATCACACGGTTGCTGTCTTGTAGCTTCTAGTATTATCCTTTGTGGTGGTGCGGTCTGGTTTGGGCTCCTGGGGGCGGTGCCAGGGTTTAAACTGGCACAGGTGTCACCTGTTGACTGATTACACTCTCTTTTATGCAGGAGCATGCCGGACGTGGAGGACACACACGCACGCACGCACACACACACACACACACACACACACACACACACACACACACACACACTGGAGCGAGAGAAGCTCAGCTGTCCTCCTTTCTGAGATGTTTGCACTTTGAGATTGTGTTATCGGAGAGATTGGACTATACGCCCCGCAGAGCTACCAGGCAAGGCAGCGGCGGAGCAAAGAACAAGAAGAAGGTTTATGTAATGAAAGCATGTGTGTAAACACGAACATCTGACAGCTAGGCCAACTGAGCTGTGCTGGGAAGAACCTTCAGTGATGCTGTCACTGCTGCATCCCTATCACAGAGGAGTCGTCATAGCAATAAAAGCACAGGTGTAACTGATAACAGTAACGATCACGCTCTTCAACTGTATCTACCAGTGAGTCATTGCAGTGGTAGTGGGAGTTGAGCTATCATTAATTTTCTGTGATTTTCCCACTGTGACAAAGGCCTGTTGGAGGTGGTCACCTGCGACTAATCCCACCTCTGCTATACCACCAGGTGGAGCTATGCAGGAATTATGTGAGGTCACTACGCCTCATGAACCAATAAGAATGCCACACTGCAGCTGCAACTCCCACCCGAACAGGTGCAGCAAGACTGATGAGAGAGGAGAGAGGTGTCAATCAAACGCAGTTAGCGCTCGCCCACACCGTCCTCAGAAGAGTCCTGATCATGCAAAGCCGGTGAAAACACCAGTGTGGGTGGAGCAGAAGTGTGGAGGAGCTTTAAGAACATTTAGTCGAACTACAGCGGCACAATTTGAGGTCTATATTGTGGGCAGTGGAAAGAAGTATTCAGATCCCTTCATGTAAAAGTAAAAAAATCAGCCCCGGCATGCCTCTGTCTCATCCGCTGTGTAGTCACTTCAGTAATCACCTGTCACACACGTCTGGAGGAACCAGCGTTGGTTAGTACAGTGGGCCACACAGTCTGTCATATAATACATGATGCTGTGCTGGATCACATCACAGCTCAGCCTTTCTCTATGGATCAGAGGGGATGCAAAGGTAAATAAAAATATTGTGAGGTACAAAAGTCTAACTTAAAATGATCATAGAAAACAACACATTCAAATAATGTATAACACAAGAGAGCTGAGAAGGTGGATTTTGATAAGTGATTCTGAACACGGACAGATTGGTGCAGCCACAGATGTGTTTGGGGAGATCTAGATTGTGGGGGCAGCTATGGTGAAGGTGCTGTCACCTCAGCTCAAGTGCTCGGCCCTGACTGGCGGATCCCATTTCTCAAAATTGCATCCTCTTTTCCCTCACTTGCGTCTTTTCCTTGCGTCTTAGTCCCTCCCACCAGGGATGCATGAGAGGACGCAAGGAAACCACGCAAGGAGAGAAGAAACGAGGAAATATGTTTTATGAGAATTGAGACGTCCTTTCCTCTGAAGCGTCACGTGAAGCGACGTCTGTTTCTGATGAGGCGACACAGCTGGATCTGCTGCGTTAACCGTTATATTCACACCCCCACCGCCCCCCGCCCTCGATATATTTACATTTCATACTTATATTTACATTGTTAAAAAGTCTCCAGCACTAGCAAATAAATATGAAACACTTTTATTAACGCTTCATTCTTGGCTGGACGCCTCTTCCATTTTGAGAAATGAGATGTACCCAGGAAGGGTGGATCTCATTTCTCAAAATTGTCGTTTCCTCGCAATTTTGAGAAATGAGATGTACCCAGGAAGGGTGGATCTCATTTCTCAAAATTGTCGTTTCCTCGCTCCTCGATCCTCGCTCGAACCGGAAGTACTTCTGGTCCGCCATCTTGCCGGCCGTCCCAAAGCGCAAATTGCGGCTCTGAGGATCGAGGAGCGATGAGGGCCCTCGGAGGAGCCATGAGCGAGGATACATCAGTGCATCCTACCCGGAAGTCTGTCAACTGAACGGTATGAAGACTCCGCCCCCACAGCTGGCACGTTTGAACGAGGTGGAGAAAGTGCACTAGTGTAAATATCCTGCAGTGAATGGCTGTAATTCAGATGAGTCTAACTTAAAGTTACGTTCTCCAAAGAGCGATAATACAAGAACATGAGGATCCGTCATGTTTCAATCACGTAAGAGATGATGTTTAGTGAGCAGGGACCATAGGAACCTGCTCACTATTATCCCGCTTAGAACTCTGCTCACTACTAAAGCATTCAATATAAAGTGACACAAAATAGTGATTAAAACATATTTATTGATTTAAAATGAGTCTACTCTCGTCTGTCACATCTCTCACTGCGCAGCGGCTCTGAAAGTAAACACGTATGTTGCCTAGCAACCACCTCTCACTGTGCGCAGGCCGGCAGGCAGGAAAACTTATTTCTTTCAGAGAAATCATGTCAAATGTGGAGAAGAGACGGAATATCCCAGACCTGAGAGAGACGTAGCTGGAGACAGAGTTTGGTTTACCGCTGTTATTTCTACTGATGGATAAAAGTCCCGCAGCAGCTGATTTCTGCGTTCAGCGTCAGACATTAAAACATCTGTCTCCAGTTTTGTCTCCACTAATCAGTCTTTTATCTACAACCTGTTCTAACACTAACACATCGGCCTGTCGTCACTCGTTCTGCGTGTTATCTGTGTTTCATGACTCGTAGGTTTCTCTTCACTGACAGGTCTGAAATGTGTCTCATTGAACAGGACAGAAGACACAGCGAGGCTGATAAAGTTCAGGTCAGAAAATGACACCTGTTCACCTGGAAGAGGCGTCCAGCCAAGAATGAAGCGTTAATAAAAGTGTTTCATATTTATTTGCTAGTGCTGGAGACTTTTTAACAATGTAAATATAAGTATAAAATGTAAATATATCGAGGGCGGGGGGCGGTGGGGGTGTGAATATAACGGTAACTGCAGCAGCTCCAGCTGTGTCGCGTCATCAGAAACAGACGTCGCTTCACGTGACGCTTCAGAGGAAAGGACGTCTCAATTCTCATAAAACATGTTTCCTCGTTTCTTCTCTCCTTGCGTGGTTTCCTTGCGTCCTCTCATGCATCCCCTGGTGGGAGGGACTAAGACGCAAGGAAAAGACGCAAGTGAGGGAAACGAGGATGCAATTTTGAGAAATGGGATGTACCCGGAGTCGGTATCAGAGGAGCGGAGGCTGGAGGAAGAAGCGTGGTGGTGCAGCAGGTCAGTGACGTAGGAGGGAGCCTGGTCATGCAGAGCTTTGTGAGTGAAGAGAAGGACTCTGAATTGGAGCCGTTGCGGGACAGGGAGCCAGCGGAGGTTGTGAGGACGGGGTGACGTGGTCACGGGAGCAGGAGTGGGTGAGCAGCAGAGCTTTGCACTGGAGTTTATTATAGCTTCCTTCAAACTCTGCCTTCATTTGAAGAACCGTCTCTGCAGATAAGCCTTTCAATCACTGTTGCATCCAGTTGCTACATCTTACCACAACTATACACGGTTAATTAACATAGCTGATCTGCTCTTTTTTGGAGTTTTCTTATTATTTGTTTTTTTCATTCTGAGTTGTTCTCACACGGCAGACTGTTTCTAGCTGCAGCCACTCAGTGATCAAATACTGGTGTACATCCTAATCCCTTTATGTGTAAATGCAATCAAAAGCCATTATTCCAGTGTGTATCATTTCTTCCCCCTGTTCTGTAACTTTTTGGGCCACGTCAAAGTCATCTGTTTGCAATTGTTTGTCTATAGAATGTCCACGATGTTAAAAATAAAGCTGACTTCAAGAATTTGTAAGTTGAAAAAGCCAGCAGTCATCAACCCGCAGGCCAAGATATTTATGAAGAGCATCATTACTAAATCATTTATATTGCTTGCATTACGTATTATACAACTGAAGGAGGAGATTAATAATTCTAAAACCTCACAAGACAACGCCCTCGCCCTTCTCTGACAGAAACAGGAACATTTGTCAGCACAGTGTCCAGTCAACATCTTTTGGCTGCAGCGACTTATGTTGCGAATCATCACCTGCTGCAAGATGAAAGGGCGTGATCTGCCCAAAGGTGGTTAAGGCGCGTTTTAGTGTTGATGTAGCAGCGGCAGGTAAGTGTGCCTGCTCATTTATTTGCATTCTTTCTTCTTTTATGGCAGTCTTGTGTTATTTTTCTCTGTTCGCTGTAATAAACACATGGAATGACCTACAGGCTGGATAAGCCATGTTACTATCATGGCCACAGCAATGGAATAACTCCCCTGTTTCCTCTTGCAAATATGTGTGTGTGTGTGTGTGTGTGTGTGTGTGTGTGTGTGTGTGTGTGTGTATATAACAGACAGTACTTCACATATTTTGTTTTCAAGTATGTCTGCAAATAATTTGTTTTAATTTAAGCAAAAGTTTCCTCAAAGCAGCTTGTGCACCATGGCTTACAAACTTATTGAATTCAAGATTCAAGATTCAAGATTCTTTATTGTCATTGAGCATGACATGTCAATGAAATTTGCATTGCAACCCCCATGTTAGAAAGATAATAAGAAGGATAAGAAAGATTAGAAAGGATAAAATTAAGATAACTACAATAAAATAAACCAACATGCAATAAAAATATTCGTAAATGCAATTAAAAATATACCAAAATGCATATATATATATATATATATATATATATATATATATATATAATACAAATATACTAAACAATAAACGAAATATGCCAGTGAAATGTTCCAACAGAATAAGATATACCAGTGATATATAGTATAACTTAAGTGGATTATTGGTATTGCATTGTATTCTAACAATACGGTGGTCTGTCTTTTTTTTTTTTCAGGAGGGCAAACTGCTGTACACGCACCTGAATGCTGCTGCCCCCTTTTCTTAGTTTATATGCAAATCCAGTGGCTTGCCTGAAGAGAGATTTTCGTCTCACAAGCCTCAGCGTGGCACATTTGCTAAAAATACTTTCCTCTCCAAAGGACCAGGGCTGGAGCCAGGAGATAGAGGTGCTCGTCTGGCTGCGGAGTTTTGCCTGTGGGCTTTCCTGCTCTGCGGTGAGTTTTGCATTTTGGATTCCCAAAAACCACGGCGCGAGGAATCATTCACAACATTAGCACCGAGACGAAGGCCAAGTTACACACCGTGATTTCACCGCCAGCTCCAGGTGAGCTGCCACAGATTGCAGAGGGCATCTGACGGCTTGCGCAGAGTCCAGCCTTTGTCCATGCTGCGGGTGCCACTGATGGATGCCATATCAGGATCAAACCTCCAGAGGGCCGGCACCATGGTGATTACATTAACTACAAGCTTCTTCCACCCATACAAATGCAGGCCATCTGTGATGTGGCAGATTCCTTGATGTTATTCAGGCTACATGATGCCAGGGTTTTGCGCAACAGCCCCATCTTCTGCCAGGCACTGTATCCACCAACTGGCTATTCCCTCCTTGGACATGGTGGTGATCCTTGCTTGCAGAATCCAGTTCACATCTTTACAGCATACAAGGTCCCTCTGCACGGCCGGGTACAGGAAAGGTTCAGCTGGTATCGTTCCATTGCTCTTTCTGGCGTGGAACCAGCTGTTGGGATGATTCAATCCAATTCAATTCAATTCAATTTGTTTGTACAGCGCCAAATCACAACAGGTTGTCTCAGGACACTTTCCATAGAGAGCAGGTCAAGACCACACTCTTTACTTCACAAAGACCCAACAATTCCCCCGTGAGCGAGCACATGGCGATGGCCGCGTGGAAAAACTTCCATTTAACAGGCAGAAACGTCGAGCAGAGCCAGGCTCTGGGTTGGTGACCATCTGCCTCAACTGGTAGGGGGGGGAGAGAGAGAGAGAGAGAGAGAGAGAGAGAGAGAGAGAGAGAGAGAGAGAGAGAGAGGGTCCATAAAAAGAAAAAGCCTCTTTCTCCATGTCCAGCACCCCTCTATGTTTTCCAGCTGGGTGGTGTCAGGTGAGGGTGGTGGGGCTGGACTGGAGGGGCTTGGGAGGGAGGAACACTCAGGATTTGGCTGGGCTTTGACATGCATGAGGCAGTGAGGACAGCAGGACGTGCTGATGGCTAGGACTCCAGAGCCTCATGCAGCCTGGTTCCAGGACACATGACCATCAGGGTCCAGTTCCTGATAAACCTGTTACCCAAAACATTTCAGAGAGGATATCATAATTAGATATTCATCTTACAGATCCATGACATCCATGTAGGTGTACGGGCAGTGGCACATTCTGCATTCATGGCAATGCTTGTGAAAGGGAAAATTATTAATTTAATAAATAAAAACTCCCAAGATTCTTTGGCTGCATTTCTTTTTCACTTGAGAGGAGTGTGGTCTGTAAGCCTGCATCGACTCAGTGTTGGAGGGCTTTATAACCAACTCCAACATAAGGCTGATTGGTTTGTAATGACACTTAATGAGGCAGACCCTCCATGCTAACGTGCAAAAGGCGTGGGAGTGGGTAGGGCGAGGGTGTAGGGCCGGATCAGGGTTCGGCAAAAGTCTGTTAATCGCTCCGCCCACCCCTCACCCCTGTGCACCAGGTATATGTGAAGCTCGGAGGCCACGCGTGTGTTTTGGAAGGTTATGCAAGAGTGAAATACTTTCATGGGGAACTTTCAGCAGTCATTGGTCATGTTGTGGGGATTCTACTCTTTAAGGATCTTTAAGGATTCAAGGCAAACTGGTGAAATGGTTTTCATTATTGATCTGATTTTTGAGATCTCGAAAGATTTTTTTCTGCAAACGAATCCTTGTTTTTGCAGACACAAAGCATCTTGTTTTATTTCTGCTGTGTCACCGTGGGCCTGTTTGAAGCCCTTTATTCCCCTCACTGTGTGTGACATGGATACATAGAACATACAGTTGTGTTCAAAATAATTACACTCCCACTTAAGATAAATCACTGTTTTTGTTAGAATTTCAACTTCTACACTGCAAGTAAGTTTCTAGAAGGTCTAGTAAATAGAAAACCAACAGACCCAACAGGCATGACGTGCATGCTGCTGATTCTGTGAAAATTTGCCAAAGATCACATTGACTGGCCTAAAAAGAAATGGTGTAATATTTTGTGGACTGATGAGAGTAAGATTGTCCTTTTTGGGTCTAAGGGCCACAGACAGTTTGTCAGACGTCCTGCAAACACTGAATTCAAGCCACAGTACACAGTGAAGACAGTGAAGCTTGGTGGTGCAAGCATCATGATATGGCGATGTTTCTCATACTATGGTGTTGGTCCTATTTATCACATACCAGGGATCATGGATCAGTTTGAGTACATCAGAATACTGGAAGAAGTCATGTTGCCGTATGCTGAAGAGGAAATTCCTTTGAAATGGGTGTTTCAACAAGACAATGACCCCAAACACACCAGCAAGCGGACAAAATCATGGTTCCAGACAAACAGCATTCAGGTAATGGAGTGGCCAGCACAATCCCCGGACCTTAATCCCATAGAAAACTTACTGACATAACTGACATAACAAATGCTGTTCATGAGGCAAAACCAAGAAATGCAGAGGAATTGTGGAATGTAGTACAACTGTCCTGGGCTGCAATACCTGTTGACCGAGCCAGAAGTTGGTCGACTCCATGCACCACAGATGTGAAGCAGTTATCAGGAACCGTGGTTATACAACTAAATATTAATTTAGGATTCTCAGGAAAGTTGAATTTTCAAGCATTTCGTAGTTTACACAGTGCATTTTTGAGTTGGTAAAGACAGATGTCAACGCTGCTATTTTTTTGAACACAATATTTCTTGACTTTCTGTAAAATATTATCAAATTCAATTACTTTTTCCAGTTTTCTTGCTTGGAAATAGAATGTGCAGTGTCCCCAATGCACTTGTCTTCATTAAAAAAACAATTTATTTGAAGAATTTTGACGTTTACTCACCTTTTTAAACACACTGCAATTATTTTGAGCACAACTGTAGGTGAAGAAGCTGTTCTTTTGTACTTGGATGACAGAATTTGATCTGATTGTTGATGATCTGATATAAACCTACACTGCTCTGTTGAAGCCTTATGAAGCCTGTAAGCTCAAACCTGCGAGGGTGCATGCTTATTCACATTTAGCTGGATCATAACTGAGATTTTTTTGATCCTGCTGGTATCTAAGTACACTTCACCCAAGATTAACTGCTGGCGGTGTTCAAAGACACGGTTAACTGGATTAGAATGAACTGGGTGATTTGAGCTATCTTTATGTTTAGCCTTGATTAGTGTGAAGGACTGGACAACGTGAACTGGAAACTCTTTAGAGAGAGGTCTAAGTATGTCAGCTTTGTAAGAGCACGTTGAATTTAAGCTGAGTCATGGCTCTGCAGTGGAACATGGATAAACTGGATTATAAAACACTTACCTCACACTGTGCTTCTGTTTCATTAGGTATATGTACTTCAGGCTTCATTCTGTGTGACTGACACAGACAACAGGATGAAGAAATGTGCTCATGTTAGCTGACAGTCACAGTGTAAGGATGGCGCGGTGCTGGAAAAACTTTGTTTTTGATGACAGCCACTCTGAAAATGTGCCTGCAGCAGTATGCAGAGTTTCCCTCAGGAAATATGTTAGTATGGGTGGTAAGCACTGCCTGCCCCCCATAAATCCAGCCACTACTGGGTAAAACAAGTTGATTATCAAAGTACTTTCAGCCTAGTTTCTGACCTGCAGTGCACTCAGTTTTCCCTCACTTTAGCCGACCATTGTGAGTGATTGAGCGTTTTGTCTCTATTTGTCCAAACAATTACTGAGAAGCAAACATGCGGCGTGATCGGCCAATCAATCACCTGCCTCGCCGGCTGAGTTGAATCAGACAAATCCTGATGCCTCTCATGTCATCGTTTCTGCTGATTTCCTTGCGGGCACTCCATTACTTCTATTTCAGACGAGGCAGGACACCCTGCTGGGACAGTGTTAGCTTCGAGGACACAAGCCTGACAGCTGACAGCGGGCCGCCGCACACAGTGAGCAAAGCCACGCTGTAATGAAAGGAAGACAGTGACTTGTGATCACTGTACTAACTTACTTGTCTTTGGTTTGTGCTACTAATTAAGCAGTTATACCAGGCTATGTGTAAAACAGCACAAAATGTAGATGAACATATCAGGGATACGGTGTCAATACATCTAAAATGTAAGGGTTTAGATTTTGATGTGGAATAACTACATTACAGTGGGTTGGCCTGCTAACTGTCTACCTGGGAATTTGATGGTGGGTTAATATCAGTTTGGACTGTCTGTGTTCAGTAGACAGGCTGGTCCAGGATCTGCTAGATTAGTACGGGGGCTGGATTGTGGTGGAAGTGGTTAACCTCTTGTTCACATGTTGTATGCTCTTAGCTGACTAAAGTTAAGCAAGGCTACGTCTACAGTCACCTGGTTTAGCTTCTCGAGGCTGTGTAATTGCAGAGCTGAGTTTGGGTCTTCTGCAGCGCTGTGCTCAGTCACCGAGGTTAAACGATGCTGCTGGATGGTCACTAAATCCAGTCAAATTCCAGGGCTGCCTGCTTGTTAAAGCACAATTCTCTTTTTCTATTTCTACACATGAAATGCAGAGATGTGATGTGTGGATTTAAAGGAGCCTTTGACAGAGCTGGGCTGGGCAACTAAAGTAAAGACATTAGTAATGCAATGCATTTCTTTTGCTGCTGAGCAATTCGTAATGTAAATTCTTTTTCAATGAGTAATGTGTAATGAGTAATTAATTATGGCTTTAGAGTGATAAAAAAAAACCCATAGTGATAACACATTTATGGTGGGTTTATTACTGTTCGTGTAATAGCATATTATGTTCTGAGGCATTATTATTTGAATTTGTAGCTCAGTCTGGGTGACATAAGTAACTGCTTCCTAAACACCTGAGTTATGTTGGGATGTTTGACAAAACACAATGTATTTATGGGATAATGGAGCATTAATCAAATTATGTTCAATAATTGATGATGAGTTGAGTTTGGGGGCACAGTTGCCTTCTTTTCCTGGTTGGTCATCCAACCCTCCATTGAGATCTATTTAACTGTCAGTTCCTGGATTGGGTGAATTTGAGGTGGATATTTGTAGGTGTGATGCATTTTAGTGTCCAGTCATACTCAAGGAACACTTGTCTTGAATAAATCATCTGCCCAGGAAAATATTAATCCTTGATTTTTAGGAAAGCTCAGGATAGAGTGGAACAGCAACAGAACAAAAAAAACCACCATGCTATACCACTTTAAGACACATGAGGGCACTGTTGCCCCATGATTAAAATACTAAAACACACTGCACCAAGACTGAACAAGATGTAATACCCTGTCCACTTGTGTCCATCATGTCCTGAATCCTAACCCCTCCCCCTCCTTTCTTTCCCCCTACACCCCTCTCTGCTTAAACCCAGGCCTCACACATTTTTGGGACATCATTACGATCTTTCCTTTTGCTCTCTCACCTTAGCTGCTTCCTCGTTGTACAGTATACACACAGGTACAGACAGAGGGATACATACATATGGTCCGTGACTTTCCACATGAATAGTAAACAGGGTTTTCTCATGGGGGTAAGAGGTGGCCTGGTGAGGAGATGGATGGACTTTGCTTCACCTTTTCCCCACATGCCACACAGCGTTCATGCTCGCTCACAGCACACGAGGGAATACGTTGTGAGGGGATAAGGGAATACGAAGACGACAGGGAGGAACGGTGCTTTGGAAGGATGGGTGGTTGGTGACAGGGAGGGTGGAGAATTGAGCACTTGAATGTCGATGCTAAGACAGAAAAGTGTCATGGAAAGATGGAATGGATGGATGAGAGTGGGAAGGTGGTAGATAGAGCGGGTGTTGCACCTTGCAGAATCTCACAGCTCCAGTCAGTAAAAGAGCAAGCCAAGTTGTCTGCCACCTTCTCTCTCTTTTCTTCATGTCTGTAACTTTCATCCTCTGCTTTTTGTCCCTTCGTTTTCTCTGGCACGCTCCGTTATTAGAATAATCCCCCCCCTCTCTCTCTCCGTCTCTCTCTCTCTGGTTTGATGGATTGCTGTAGTTTTTCAGGGCTTTCGCTACAGATAAGGTTCTGCCTTCGGCTGCACACAGAGTTTGCTTTTCGGGATGGACCCAATTTGCAAGTCATCGGAAGTCAAAGGTCATTAATTTCAATCAAAATGCTTTCAGGAAAATAAAACACATTGCATAGTGTTTGTGGACTACGTTTATGGGCGTCCTTGGAGCTGACACAAGTTTGCTTCAGTTTATTGCGTGTGGAGTTCACAGCCCTGCCTGCATACGTGTGCCTCTCTGCAGTCAGAAGAAAAGTGATTTAAAATGTCTAAATACAATACACAATAGTATTTGTATTTCCTTTTATATATGCAATTATTGTGTCAAATTTGAAATGAAATGAAAAACATATGTGTAAATATCTCTATATTTTTGGATTTCATTGTCACATTTTCCATGCCACATTGAAATCAAGCCCAAAACATGCAACATGTTTTTAATCATTAAACTAAAAATGCATAAGGGGGAATAAAAAGGTTTATTCTATTTTGTGTTGGATCTTTTTTTCTATTTTTTAAGATCTTCCGTAGAGACTCAGTGTCTCTTTGCAAATGCTGTGTCGACCTTGCAGGTATATTGCATGTCACTTCGTGTGAGGCGGGTTAACAAAGCTCTGGTCTCAATCAGCGGCAGAGCATCGGGGGTGCAAGTGTGCTCTGTGACCCGAATCAAGCGCGCACGCACACAGAGATAAGCAGCCAAGGTCATGGCCCATGCCGCGCTGGATCTTGCAGTGACTTCTACATTCGAAAGGTATTTAACACCTGACAGTGTTGGTGGCCCGAGAGAAAGCTCTTTTCTCCGTGCGTTCAGCGCTCAGTGCTTTCGCCGCTTCTCTGGCATTCAGCATTCAGCCATATCAAAGGTGTGTGAGGTTACCTTAGGTGAGGGGACACGCGCATGTGTGTGACACATTAATGAGAAAACAGAGCAGAAGCCTGAGGTGGAGAGCAAATAATAGATTCTACATCCTGACAGTCCTCTGGTAGGCATTAAATCAATCCTTTTTCTTTGTTTTATTGGAATATATTGTTAAGTTCTTGGACACGTACTAAGACTGAACTTTTTTTCATGAGAGAAACGCCTCATCTAATCACCTCCACTTGAGTCTGGACTGAAACGTCTCCACAACTACTGGAAGTTTTTACTAAACCACTGAAATATCTGCACATCTGAAACAGAATGGATGGTTCACAGAGGATATAGGCTGTCTGAACAAATATTAGATGGGGTGCCATAATTTGGTGCGGTGTTTATAGTTTGTTTAATCAACAGTGAACAGAAGGTGGAGTGAAAAGCTGGCCATCATCAAGAGGGGCAGAGGTGATATCATTTAACGGTGCACATGCACAACAGCCTCTCCTGGAAGATCTGCAGAGAAGTTCAATCCCTGGCTCCTTCCTCAGCTCTCAGCTCACACAGCTGACCAATCATAGATGTCACGGCCAGATTGTCAGTTTTGGAAAGTTAAAGAAACGGCTGCACACATTTCTCCCAATCCAGCGTCAGAGAGGTGTCAGGGAGGAGATTTCTGCAGCTGCTCGGCCATCAAACAAGCACGTCTGGCTGTGCTGGCGGCTTTAAAACTGAGCGGGCTCTGTTTCCGCCTCAGTGTGAACGTGTTTGTGGGCTGGAGCCACTGTGGCGCTACTATTGCTTATACTGTGTGTTGTCTCCCTCGTTGATTATTGGCACTTCATCTGTGTCAGTTCTGAGGCGGGTCAGATTGTGTAATGAACGTCTGTTGAACTTTGACCAGAGAAAAAGGTATCATGTCAACAACATCTTCAAAGATGGCTCCTACATCCATCAGCCAGTGGTATTCTGATCCGCTGATTTGTACACAGAGTATCTTGGAACATCCTTTTGGATTAACAAAGATTTCACCACGTTCCTCTTACAACTGTCCACTTTCATTTGGGACAGCCCAAAGTCACACAGTGCGCGGGGGCCTTCAGGGACTCACGAGTCACCAAAGTCACCCGGTTTAATGTTCTGCTGCTGGGAGCTTACAATCCGCTGGAGGTTTCAGTGAAAATACTGTTGTGACAGAGATTGGTTGGATCAGGGTGGCTGGGGTTGCAGATCTTTGTCACATACTTAATAATGAGACAAGTGCTTATTCTAAACTTTTCATCCCTTGTAGACTATCTTGTTGTCGTGGTGACAGTTTGTTACTGAGGGCATATTGGAGCAAACACTGTGAATCACTGTGGAAAGCAAGCATGAAACGCTGCAGAACAATGGAAGACAAACCTGGGGACACCCTCCTGGATGCTGCTGAAAACATGCGTCTCCTGACAATACACTTCCCATGAGACTCCACTTCCCAGATAGATATTGCTCTAGATTTTCACTGTCTTTGTTCATAAAAGTCGAACTTTATTGTTGTTGTTTATCGAAGACATTTTGTTATTTCTACCTATATTGTCACTGCAGTCAGATTTTGTAAATGTGCTGCTGTTGTCAAAATAGGAATAGGCATTAATCTGCAGTGCCGTTCAACACGTGACATGAGCTCTGATGTGACGCATGATGATTTGAACTTTCGTCAGGTAACCACTGTTGCAAGGGTTGGCCACCTTGTCCTCAATCCCAATTCAAGTCTCTGAATGATGACGAGCATCTGCTTGTTTAGTCGAATCCCATCCCAACAACGCAGTTGTGCAGAGCACATTTGCACAATGCAATGGGCAAGCAAACGAGCAACTACGGGTGCATTCACTTCCATTTTCATTTTGAAGTACATTTAGTGGTAAAGATGCAGGATTCCTTCAAACCCGTCAGATCACCTCTCTTGCGATGCCCTGCGGAAACTGTAAAACTGCCTCAAGCAGCGACCATTAAGCTGAAAAATGTTGTCATGAAACCCACATCTTATAGACATTGTTTCGTTTGGCATCTCCGCTGCCTCGTCGGGTGACACGCCAACAGATCACCGCAGATTCGCTGCTGTAGTGATGTTGCTGGTGCCGCTCCTGAACTTTCAAACGTGATGGTTTGGTGATATGATGATTAGTTTGGCACGACTCACTAAGTCCCTCTGTTCTGTATGAATGAAGCCTCTTGCGCAGTTTACTGACGGGCAAACAGGACGTGCACTAGATCAGAATGACAGGGCAGCATTTTACTAATGCCCCCCACTGGAATACACGGCACAGCCTATTTAGCTTATACAGAGCAGTAGTAGGAATTTGAATGAAAAAAATATGTTGATGGTATAGTTTTACATAGTATTGTGATTTCTTAAAACAGATGGGCACTGTAGCTTTCACAGGATTAAACAGTGTTTTGCTGTGGACTATTTTCAGCTGTGTATTATTACATATTGTGGTGCACTCGTATTTACATAAGTGGGACTGAGTGAAAATAAACTATAGTGTGTGTTCATGGTAATGCAGTAAAATGTCACCCAGTGTGGCTCATTGCTTTAACAGTTTATGGAGCTCTATGGCACAGGGGGAGGGGATATATCAGTCCTTGAGGAGATGCACGGCCCTTGTTAGAGGGATTAGTTCATTGTGGTTTTGTCTTTTGATCAAATCAACAAGGTAATGATTTTCAGTAACACAAATGGATGATTCTGCATTTGTCCATTTGCAGCGACACAATCAATCTTTAAGTGCTCTCACAGTAACAGGTTTTATTCGGTAGCTGTCCTGCCTCCAAGAGCCAAATTCATTACCACCTTCATCACTGAGACCAATTAAACACTCTCACACTGATCCTTAATATTACAACTTTCACTTTCTGCTGTTCCCTGAACCCACCTCCCCTGCAAACACACACAATGCCCTTCTTAAGCGTGTGGTTATTGTGCATTTAAATTAAGCCTCATTCAAACAAATAAGCAGTTGGACCTGACTCATTACACGGAGCCAAATTGGTTGTCCCACAGGGCGATGTTTTACCTCAGCCAAACAGATAAATTGTTCAAGACTCAGATTGGATTTCACAATGTAATTTAATCGCTGAACAAGAAAATCCAGATTCAAATAGCTTATTTGGTAAGCTTTCGCTGCTGCTATTCGCCGTGAGGAAACAGGAAAAACTGCTGTTGAATGATTTGTACCGTCTTATTGGAATTTATGTGACTCTAACTGAGGTGTGGATTTGCAATTTCATGTAATTTGTGTTAATCAGTGTTGAAACCCACATACTTTTACAAGTGCAAATCAACGCCAATGCTGTCTTACGTTTAAAGGGGACACCCTTTAAAGATAGGCTTTTTATTGGCTGTTTATTTAGGTGTGACCCCACTGAAACAGAAATACAGAAAATAACATAATCATGGGTAACTGAAACACCTGGGACACCATTTCTTTATTCAACCTTTGAGTCTGATGGCTGATAATACAATAAAAACACAAGGCGAGTTAAAGAGTAAAGGGTGGATTACATGCAAAATTGACCTCCACTTAAATAACGATGGCAGAACAATAATGATGTAGAATCAGTGCTATGGAATTACCAAGCCATCAAGGAAATCGATGTCCTTATAAGATGTGATCAAGGGGTTGAAGCTCTGACAGCAGAACTCAGCACACTCTCTGTTTGTAGATGTGATGTTGACCATGGTTGTTGGGGTTATTACTGGGTATTAACCACTTGTGAAATTATATGGCCATCGCCTCTAGGCCTTCTTTTTTCCTGACATCCCTCATGCCCGTAGGTCAGAGGTCATCCGGTCTGTGTCTGTGCTCATGCACACACACAAATACACTCCCAGATTAAAACACCGTGTTTCTGAAAGACTACAGCTTCTTCTTAGGGTTCCTAGAGTTCTTTCTCCTACATGGTCAACATCTTAGTGTGGCAGCTTGCTGACATTTGCTAAGGAGCACAATGAGCAGCACAGCTGAGGCTGAGAAGAGGAAGGGAATTAGTTTTAAAAGTATTTAGAGTTTCTTTAAAGTCTAAGATACACAGGAGCGACTTGAAGATTAGTGTCCTTGACTCTCACAGAGCAGACTGTGTGATAGGACACATGGTAACACATGACCTGCATACACAATTTGCTTGTGCTACAGTTCCTGCTAGCCCCGTGATCACTTCTTCCAACTATCCAATGATGAATAAACATACAAACTGCATTAGAGTCACAGCAGGAATCATTGAAAACATAAACTGTCTACCCCCAACTGCTGCTGCTGCAGACGACAGCGTACAGAAAACACTGCTGCAGGCTCTTTAGTCATCTCCATGACTCAGTGGCAAAAAAATGCAGGTCAAAATTAATGAATCTCACCATCTAATGTGCTCTGGAAGTTAGACCTGTCAGCTGCTCCTGCATGATCAGGCTTGCTCCTCCTTTCCTTGACTTCTCTGCTCCATTCATGCTCTTTCCTCCTCGCACCCTCCTGCCTTTCACCTCTTCTTTGTGGTCCTTTTTTTTGTCTCTCAACATATATGACCCTGTTAGCGGGAAGGATTAGCCGGACATTTGACAGTTGCATTGTTCTATCGCACACACATACACACACACACACACACGCACACAAATGCTGGTACTAGCCTTCATGACAGATGGTCAGGCTAATTGGCTGCTCTCTCAGCTTGGTTGCCCCTCTGCTGCTTGTGGGCTGCTTTGTTTGGTGTGTGTGTGTGTGTTCCCAAAGTGCTATGTAGCTATGTTTCTTTGCTTAGCATGCCTATAAAGTGTGTGTGTGTGTGTGTGTGTGTGTGTGTGTGTGTTTCTGGATGTAAAGATAGTAAGGAAACATTCGGCTCTGTTCCACTTGACGTCTGTTCCAGAGTGGGAGGAACAATGAGTGTGTGTGTGAACGTGTGTGTGTGTGTGTGTGAGAGAGAGAGAGAGATCAGGTAGAGTGCAGGGCTGTTGCACACCGTATGGATGACAGACAGGTGCTGTGTTGATATGAATCAATAATATGCACAGGCACTGAGTGAGTGGAAATACCCATGCACACAAACGGACAGAGCACACACAAGAGGAAACACGTTCCACATGGGCGAATACACACACACACACACCCACACACACACTTTCCAGGCTTCTGATGTACACACTCTGTAAGTGAACACACAGAGTCCCCGCTGAGCCGACGGGGAATGATAGCAAGCTGCTGTACTGCATGTCTGTCACAGAGAGGGTCAAACTGGAGGATAATGGCTGTATGAATAAAATATCCTCCCCCGTAAATGGTGACATGACATTATTAGGCATAGGGAACTTTAATAGCATCATGACACTTGTTATTTCAATTCACTTCATGACATAAAAAGGGTCGTATAAAAATGTCAAAAGACTGGCGATGGTTTTCTCTTTATGGACAGCTACGATTTTCACACATACACAAACTTAATCGTAACCCATTAAAACAATTACATGATTTTCACTCAGGCTGACGTGATTTGACTGGCAGAAGGTAAAAGCGAAATGAGAAGCTGTCGTGGAAAAGCATTAATTGTAGCTGGAGAGGGTTTTCTGGGAGACAGCATTGGTGTATGAAAAGGCTTCAGCGGCGAATGAGATGCGTCTCGAGCATTAGGCGTGTATGAGAGACATTAAATGTGCTTTTTATTTACTGGTGACATGTCCAGATATTTTCCAGCAATTTGTCCAGGGCATGCTGGGATAGGCGTCATTCCCAAAACCCAATTCAGTCAGAGACACTTACAGTATGGTGACCAGACGTCCCGATTTGTCCGCTATTGTCCCAGTTTCAAGCTGGGTGTCCCAACTCCTGACTGTAAAAGGCTAAAATGTCCCTGTATTCAACATTCACCACCAACTGTCCCAGTCGGCACCACTATTAAAATAATAATCTTAATATTGTACTTGTTTTCAGTGCTTACATAGACATTCAGCATGTTCTGTCCCGCTCATTATTATCCAATACAAACGGACTGTGACTTCTCCGACACCACTCCCGTGATGTGCCATGAGAACGCTGTTGTAGGTTGCATAGTTTGACATGTGTTACAGATCCAGCAGCAGCTGCCGTCTGCTGGTTGCAGAGTTTGGTGTTCTGGTTGATCTCTAGCTGCAGTGTCTCCTCATCTTACTGCGTCACTCTGTCCTGTCCGTAAACCCTGATCATCCAATGAAAGCACACATCTGATCTTGATGAATTGCCCGTACAGTCAAAGGCATCATAGCATATGATTGTTATGAGGCAGCTGAATGGTGAACTTGTACCACCAGGGATAATTCACAGATCACAACATTATTTTGACAGTTAAAACTTTAAACTTAAGTAACTTCAACAAAAACATGGTTATTTTGAGCAAGGTCCAAGTCTACAAGTTGATTTTGATGTTGAACCTTAATGAAAAGTGAAGCCCGGCTGCTGGAGGATTTGACTCTGACACAGAGCCTTCTGCATCATTGGGAAATGGTTCGAAGCAATGTAAGTTGTAAGCACACAGGATTTACTGGGCTCACTGGGCAAACCTACTGGTTTGGTCCTTTAAAGCACCACTATTCTTAGATGTTCCTGCAGACACCTGGCCCGCCATATTAAATTGGGGTCCAGTGAAAAGCCACACTTCAGCCCTGCAGGGGAAGATATACTGTGGCATGATGGTCCTTAACCTTAAGTTCAGGAGTTGCACTTTGTTCCTTAATTCATGTGATTTATATTTCAACATACAGTAGCATTAACAAATTAGGAAGTCATTATTTAAATATGCATTCAATGTTTAAGGTTTCTTTGTTTTTGTATTAACTTGAATGACAGCATGTCAGGTTCAAAGCAGCTTATTAATTGACTGGAATTGTTGTCAATATAAAGCAAAGGCTCCAGGTGATCCAGGTACACGTGGCTCAGGGGAAAATGACCTATTGTGGCCCATATTCCCCATGTTGAGTGCTTGTGTGAGTGTGAGGATTTAACGATAAATCTGTTCACAGATCATTCAAAAATACATACATACATACTGTCACAAGCACAGTAACTTTCTTTCTCTTTAAGCCAAACACACAGTCACACACACTTAGCCCTGGAACTCATGACTCTAATCTTTGCTGTTGGCCAATATGAACCTGTCACAGCGTTTTACATCTCCGAAATTCCATTAGTAGCCGGGTCAACTCTTTCAGTTAGGTGCTGGAAAGGAGAGCGTGTGTGTGTGAGTTTGTGTGTGTGTGTGTGTGAGAGAGAGAGAGAGACAGAGAGAGATTAATGAGAATTCCTATATCTTGTCATAGACAGAACAGAGGCCTGCGTTGATAAAGCAAATAATAGATTGCATGTCGTGATAGTCCTCTGGTAAGCATCATATCAATCTTTTTTCTTTGTTTTAATGGAATATATTGTTAAATGGACACCTACTAAGACTCTATGAATTGCAGAGAGTAGAACAACCTGTGCTTTACTACACTTTACTGTATTTGTCAGCAGTCTGCCGATCAGCATGTCTGAGGCACAAACGATAGATATCATGGATCATGTTGCCCTGACCAGCTATAGCCGATCAGCCACAATTAACTCACTCCGTTTTATGTTGCATGTTTTTTCACGTGAGAGACGCGTCATCTGATCACCACAACTGCTGGAAGGTGCTACTTAACCACTGAAATGTCTGCACAGCTGCTTTTGAGACTGGCATAAAATGCATGCTTCCCACATCATATACGTCTATCTGTCTCACCAAATATTAGATGGGGTGCCATAACCCCCCCCCCCCAGGGTGATTTGACTTAAGTGATCCTCTGGTTTTTCATGTAACACCGTCATCATGTCAAATTCGCCAGTGCCATATCCATCAGCCGCAGGTGCACTGTGTGCTCAGGGCTAATCAACAAAGGTTAGCATGTTTTCGTGCTGAACATCAGCGTGTTCCCATTGTCATTATAGGCATGTGAGCTCATAAGCATGCTAACATTAGCATTTAGCTCCAAGCACCAACAGAGTGACTCACAGAGCCAACAACAGGACTGTAGAATGTTATTTTGCATCTTACAATGTGAGCGTTTGTTTTTAGTATTGTTGCATGCATCAAAGGTCCTCAGCCAGACTCAGACTTAAATGATCAGCTTCTGACCCGTTGCTCACCAGCACACCTCTACTTTTGTGTTTAACATTTAAAACTTGTATTATTATTATTATCAGAAAGTGTACAATGATGGGCAAAGCAAGGCTGTACAATTCCCTGCTCTTGCATTCTCTTTACAATTTGTCTCACTAAAAGTGATATGAAAAAAAAAGTATCTGGGGAGCTGTGGAGCCTTGGCTTCACTCTTTAGGTTTAATGTTTTTATCAGTTGTTATTTGTGATATCGGGAAAGATAATCATTTTTCATCATCTGATCCAACATTGGTCTCTTTTACTTTGCACTGTGTTAAAATGTCTCCCTTTGTTATTCTTGACTTTGCATTCGCTCGCTCCTGCGTGTGTTTCTCAAACATTCACTTGTTACTCCCTGACTCTTTCTTTGCATTTTGTTCTCTTCCCGTCTCCTCCCTTTGTTTCTCTCCATTCCTGCCCATTTTTTCAGCCTTTCTCTCTGTACTTCTTCTTCATTTACTTATTATTTTACTAAAAGTTTTTCAATTTGTTTATCTTTCACTATCTGTCCTGATTTTTTTTCTCCTTTTCTGGAAATGACTTCCTGTTTCTTTCTCTTCCCATTGTCTTTCTGGTTCAGCTGTTCTGCATGCTTCTCTCCTGTCATTTCTTGCTGTCTTCCTTCCCCCTTTTATCTCTTTAATATCATCTTTTCTCCCTTTCCTCTTGTTTTCGTCTGTGCTGAGTCGAGGATAGCTTGCTGTCTTCTCACTCTTTGATTATCATGGACCTCTACATCAAAGCCAACACAGGCCTCAGTACACTCAGTAATTCTGATGCTGTGTTTTCAGAAAGACGCATTTAAATTCCAGTCGCATTAGTGAGGTTTACTGACGGACTACTGACAACTTGAGCTCCTGGAAAAAAAAACAACACCTTATTTTCCTTTTTGTCTTTGGTTTTCTCAGAGGGTCCGACTCGGCCGTGTCCTAGTTGGCCACTCCTCAAAACAGAAGCACCTTTTCACCCGTACGGCTGTCGAAAACATCCTTTCAGAGTATCACTTGAGCCCTGTCACACATGTGTCATTGTGGCACAAAGTTTGTTTTGGACTGGATTGTGTACTCTTGTGTACTCTGAGGGCAGGCATGGCATATACCCAGAGACTGAGCCCGAGTCCTCCAGATTGGGTTGGGAATCAGAACAGAAATACACACTCCTCTGTTTCTTTGTAAATGGTGCGTTCAGGTTCTGTCAGGCGGCCACAACAGCTCTGCATTCTCAAATGTGTCATCAGCAGGTTTACTATTTCATCCTTTTTGGACACATGCAGAAATAACACAACTCGATACACATGTTTCTACCCTATATAATGTGGATCATTTACAGCCAACCCATGTGTGGCACTCAGATCTAATACGTGGGCTTACAGAAAGGACACTTGTCTTGGGAATGAATCTCTGTGGACAGAGTGTAATTACATGGTGTGCATGTAATTACACTTGAGAATGAAAGAGACCCATACTCTCCTTTTCTCTAATGCACCAGCACTCTATACCGCTGTACAGTCACCTGATCTGGGTACACGAGAGGCAGCTTCCACCCAAACACTGTAGTCAACAAGCCGTTACAGAGAAGAAGTGCTAACCCTCCTCAGTCTGTCTTCAACAAATAAGATATGCTTAAAGGAGTTTTTTCTGAATTGAAGCGGAGAGCACTGCAGCAAAACACTGCTTTTAAGCATGGACTTTGCCTTGAGTCTGAACACCTGAAGGATAAAGGGAGCTTCAGAGGCAGCATGGCTGCATAGAAAGTGAATGTGCTGTATGTGGCTTGAGAAGCTTTTAATGCAGCTCTCCTCATTGTAACTGCTGTGGATCCAAGCTGACAACAGATACTATCCTCTAGAAAGCTGCAAGATAGAAAGTGCTCAGAGCCACCTTTCAAGACAGCAGGTGGTGACACAACGCATGTTTTCAGGGTGGGAATGATTTAACTTGGTGGTTCCCAAGAGATATCTGGTTGAGAAACAGGAAATATCTCTGCTACTCAAAATAATCCTTTTTTTTTTTCAGATTTTCTTCTAATCTTCCTTTTATTCACTGTGAATCACTGCATCATTTTACATCCTCAGGTGTCCAGAAAGTATTCAAGAACAACCATGACTTGCTGTTCCACCTCTCATCAGCACACCTGCATGAAGAGCTGAGAATGCACGTGTTGTTCTATCTTGTCGTAGATCCCTGAACAACAAGTTCTAGTGTGACCCGTTTCCCATTGCATCCACCCCTGCCCCATCCTCACCACCCTCCTGTCTCAGCTGTTGAAAGGCCTGTATATTGTTGCCATGTCTGATTTGGGATTTGTGGTCTCTTGGCTGTCTAATGGATCCAAACACTCTTGATTTGTCTGGACGTCCTCCTCAGCCAAACAAAAAGGTCTTGAAGGAGTTTTACATTGAACAGCGGCGCCTAGCATCAGCAACATGCCCTCACATACTTTTTTAAAATGTTCTTTTTTTTCGTGGGAGACAGTATTTACCCCCGGACCTGGGGAAATGCACTCACCCCTGCACCTGATTTCTCCCATCTCATCACTGAGCCTCCTCTCTGACACAGCCCTGAGTGTTTGCCTCATCAAACATACAGCATTAAGTTTTCACATATATAGGCAGCAACCGTCATTTATATTTAGAGAGCCTTCCCACAGAACCACACAGCATCCATAACAGATAGAGAGAGGACAAGACCTTCAGCAGACAGGCTGGTTGGAGCAAAGGTGGATCTTTTTGATCAAAGCGATTGTGACCACTATCCCACTAACTATCAAGTAACTCAGAAAATCAGTCCTAACTGGCCAAAAAAGTTCACTGGAATCCTTAGATGTGGTAACCCTGTAAAGAGCTGCCAGAGGATATGCTTTTGTGTAGAATGCAAGAGACCTTATTGTCTCTCCATACAAAAAGTAGGTGCAAATACATTTGTAACAATGATAATTTGGGTCTGTCACAACCACCAATTTCTGCAGAAATGAATCAACCTTTGACCACCTTCAAAGCGCCTCAGATAATGTGCATATTCATTCCTTTCCAAATGGCTCAGCGTGAAGCTGAAAAACAAGCCACATTCATGCAAATCGAGTTTAGCCATTCATTTATTTAAATGTAGCAGTGTCTGAGCTATATTTAAAGCAACGGTTTGACATTTTGGAAATAACTCTTATTGAGTGTGATGAGAAAATTCCACTCTTATGTCCGTACAGTATATATGAAGGTACTGCATATTTCCCAAAAGGTCAAAGTCTTGCTTTAAGAGATATGTTTATCTGTGATGGTGTTTTTTTTTCCAACATTACAGCAATAATTTTCTTCACTTGTAGTTAACAAGGGGTGTAGTTTCAAGCAAAACTAGAGAATGATAGAGCTGCATCTGCATGTGCAATATTTCATATTTCAATACATGCAGCATACAGCATTATTATTGGCAGTTTAAAAATGTCATTGGATAGGGCTAAGTTGCCCTATACATATACTTGTATATACAAGTACATACCTATACTTGATGTCGATTGACCATGGCTTTTTTGTAAATATCCTGATGACAGTAAGTTATGTATTTATTTTCTCAATATATTTTAGTCACCAATAGTATTTGCTTATAGACATAAAGGTTTGCATAAAAATAATTACTGCCCTGTGGTTGTATGCCTCCACCAACCAGTCCAGCTGTAGTTTATATCCATGTCTGTTCAGACTCAAATCATATATGTTGTGAAGACTTTGAAGGAATTTCATAAAAATATATTAAGTGTATTTTTTGTTTAAAAGGAAGTTAATGGAAGTCATTATTATGTTATATGAAGCCCAATATCAGAAAAATCAGTGAGCACGTGGTCTCTGTCCTCCTCCAGGTATGAATGGTGGAGTGGAGGTCATGCTGTCACAATCTCCCCTTCTGTTCCTGAGATATAACGTTGAATAATGATGCCACAGTAAAGTCGACCTTTGACCTTTTCAATGTAAAATGTCGTCACGATGTGTTTTTTGAGGTCACGGTGACCTTTAACCACCAAAATCAAATCACACCATCCTTGAGTCCAAGTGAACATTTGAGCCTAAATCCTCAAGGCAGTCCCAACATATCACATTCACAAGAATGGGACGGACAGATGGACAGCCCAAAAACATAATGCCTCTGGCCTCAGCTGTCGCCAGCGCAAAGGCGTAAAAATGTTGCTAATTTCTGCATTTCAAATGTTACCACTGCTTAATCAAACTGCACCTGTGAGAAGACTACACCTCCTTTCAGAAAGCAAGTGTAAGACACTTTATGTAAATGGCTCTCAGATGTCCCACTCTGAGGGAGAGCGCTGTTAGTCTCAGGATAATGTTTAGCTGGATATCTAGAAGTGACTCTAACACCAACAAAAAAATAAAAAAAATAAAGAGAAGTATGGATTCTGGACCACCTCAACTCTTTGTGATGTCAGACACTCATCTGCTCTGGCCAGAAACCTTCACTCTGGCCTTTGTGGCCATTAGTTCAACTCCACTAGCACTGGCCTACTTTGACAAACAGTGTGTTCAAAAAGAGAGCAACTCTGCGTGAGTTGAAGGCATCCGTGCTTGTTCAAGTATTCTCAGTGTGAGCAATTTACTGTTCCCAAATGGACAAAAGGCATCCTTGAGTGCACGAGCACTCCCAGAAAGGCTGGCAACGAAGGCTGGTGCACTCAGAGAGGTGGTGTGGTCTCCTCTCAACTCATTTCAAAAGTTTCATTTTGTTTTTACATCCAGTGGACTGGTTAAGTCAGGAGCTTTGAAGGCTTTACTGGCTCTCTTGTGGTCAGCTGTGTATCTGTGCATCAATGTCAAGGCAGATTTGAAAAGAAAAAAAGAATAAAAAGCTCTGAGTTTAGAGACAATCTCCTGAAACTAAAACACAGCTTTAGTGATAATAGTTTACGCTTCACAGTGTGTTTGGTATGGAGGCCATGTAAGGAGACATTAGAAAGTGGTCACAACAGTATTATCCAGTAGTAGAATAAACAGGATGATTGAAGTGAATATGATATTGAGAAAATTACAAAAGCCATGGTGATTTGCTGTCAGTTGACTCTGGTGCTTGATGGGACTTGATGATCATGGACGAGGTCACCAAAGCACCAAACTGAATGAAATGGTAAAGCCTTAGTGTGTACAGGCACATTGGAACATACAGCATTAGCTTTGCACCAAGAATCCTTATACAAGACGACGAGACAAGTCAAGCCAGACTTGATGATGATGATGCCCTCACATGAGAAAGAAGCACTGACAACATGAGAACCGATGTTAGCGTAAATGAATGCAAAAGGGGGGCAAGAGCAAAACCAGATTTTGTACATAATCTCTGAGGGCAAAAGCAGTCAGTCAGGGCTAAATATAGTTGATAATCATATTAGATATTAGAAATTACACATCTGTAATGTGTAAAAACTAATGCAAGGTCATCCACTGCAGTGCAGTGCTATGCACCACTGAATCATAACTCTGAAAGGAAGATTTGGATAACACACATTATTCAATTACTAATGAATAGTTAATCAAGGCTGAAACAACTTGTTAGGATTAAATGTCAATCACAGAATTTCACCCCCCTTTTTTATAGCATCAAATATCTAATTAAAATCAAACTTAGCAGAAAAAGAGCACTAGGACATACTTAAGCGTGATAAGAACAACTAAAATGACAGAAGGCATCCTGGGGGAAAAATAATTTGACATGTACTGTGACTTTTTAGTTTGACCCATGTTCCATCAGCTGACATGGAGGGAGTGGGAGTGATGACCTCGACTGCAGCCAGACACCTGGGGACCAGCGAGATGCTCTGGCTTCACTTTTGAGGGGCTGTCACGTCGTCCATCTCTATATACACACAGTCATCGTCTGACTCAGAAATGACCATTCAAACAAACTGGAGTTGCACCATATGCCCATTCTTGTCCCTCAGAATTGTAAAGCATATTGTAATTAAGTGTGCCACTGGTGGAGCTTATGTCTGATGTACAGTATGCTAGATCTGACCACAATGGCTAAATCAAATTCGATTAAATACCTATACACATTCCAAGCACATGACTAAAAAGAAAAAGGTTTTAAGTTATTGTATATATTTGTGTATTTTATTTTCTTGCATCTGCATCACTAAAAGCAGGCGGTGACGTTCGCCCCCGAGAGCTGTTCGGCCAGGGACACACGGCCGTGCCTCTCACCAAGAGAGCTGTATTTCACATGTAAATACTCTCCAGCAGAAGTCGCCATACACTAATGGGCCATATTTCTGCCTCAAGTACCCCCAGCAGAGGTCATGCTCTGCAGAAGTCACACACTTCAGGGTGCAATAAAAGCTGAGACCAATTCTGGTCAAATCCTTTATTGCTCTCCCATTGCTCACACCTCAGGCTTGAGAGGACACTGCACAGGAAGAACTGCTTTGTATTCACTGGCCCTGTCTGACTCTCCCGTGCCGAATCAGGCTCTCTCTTTCTGCTTCGTTTGTGAAGTGAAAGGCTGCTGTCATACCACCACAGAACTACAGGTATATTAAGTGCAGATGCGAGTTTATCGTCAAAAAGTCATTAATGATCATACTCAATGCTATCATACTTAATATTTTGATAGGTGGACCAGGGCTGACAACCACTGGATGAAGTCTGGATGGATTTGGTTAGTAGATGATCAGGCACACTTCATCTATTAATGCACTTTTAAATGTCATTTTTCCCACCAAAAAGTTCTGTTTTCTTGTTAAAGTGTGATTATGCGAATATGTGTTACTTAGAAAGGTTTGACTAGTTCACAGGTCTCGTCTTCTACTTTACTGAAACATCCTCTGTGTTTGAGCACTAGAGGTTTCAAGTTTCCACATCACACTTATGTAAGTTGAACATTGGATCGGGATTGGCTTCCAAACTATTTGTGATGTCACAAATCCTGCTATTAGGCCCGCCTCTTTAAAACTGGATTTTCAGTGAGCACAGGGAAACTTTCTGCTTTCAGCAGATTAATGTGAATACAGCCGTCACGTGTCAAAGTCTGTACATGCAGTGAATTTCACACATTCAACTGAGGGAAGAAGAAGAAAAACACATTTTAGAGTGGAGAGGGACTTTAAGGATTGCTTTGTTCAGAACAAAATAATCTAGGTAATTCCAGATATACAGTAATCCCTCGCTATATCGCGCTTCACTTATCGCGGCTTCGCTGCTTCGCAGATTTTTTTTACAGTGTTTTTTTTTTACAGCGCTTTTTTTTACAGCGCTTTTTTTACAGTGCATTGTGCTCTGAATCCTATTTGGCTCAGTGGCTTCACTGTTTAGAAGTGAAAAGTTGATATTTTTATGACAGTTTTCGTTTCTGCACATTCTGCCAAATTTGTTTGCAATTTTTCTCCTTGACAAAACCCACAATGTCGAAGAAGCGTTCTGCGCCGACAAAGGGGCCTCCAGACGCACCGAAGAGGCCGAGGAAGATGCTCATTATTACAGAAAAAGTTAAACTTTTGGACATGCTGAAGGACGGTAAAAGCTATGCGGCTGTCGGGCGTCATTACGGAATAAATGAATCTTCGGTTCGTTACATAAAGAAGGAGGAAAATAAAATCAGGGAGACAGCAGCAATAAACTTTAACACGGATGCAAAAAGAGCTGTGACAGTCCGCAACAATGCCGTCGTAATAATAGTAAAAATGAAGATATATCTACTTCGCGGATTTCCCTTATCGCGGGTTATTTTTGGAACGTAACCCCCGCGATAAACGAGGGATTACTGTATTCATACATGTTTGTGCAAATGTTCAACAATCAAATATTGGTTCAGCCTTCACAAATGTAGTGCTGGTTTAGAATTTGCTTTAGTGGGTTTAGTATTTGGTTTAATATCATATTTGTAGTACTGGTTTAGGACAGCGCTACAGATCTCTGTGTAATATCAATACTCTATGTGAATTCAATCATTGTTTAAATTCTTTTGCTACTATTACAGCATCCCCTTTACTGCTGTAACACGGCAAATTCCCCCAAGAACCATCTATTTTATCTTATCTTAAGGCTGGTATATGCTTGAAATGAAGTAGCTTGTACAGTGTATCATCCAGTCGTACAAGTGTAAAAGTGTTATCGCTGTTCAGAATGACTTGGTGTGAAAAGCCTGCTGAACATAATACAATAAAATTGTTGATATATGTATAATGACACACGTATTCAGGCAGTCCCTCCGTGAAGGCTTTTGTGCTGTTGTAGACTCGAAAAGTTACAAAAGCAACTAAGCAGCTGCTGTGTGAAGTAGACACGCTTGTTGGATTGTCGGCTTTGGAAAGCCAGGTAGCAGGCCAGCCAATAGCATAGCTATAAAGTTATTCATGTTGCGAGAAAGATGATGGTCCTTCTTGCAAAGAGAGGTCTTCCACTGCTGCATTGTCCTTTAGATGAACCAGTCAAAAGCTCCATGGTGGTTAACCATGTTGGTTTGTTTGCAGTTGAAGCTGTACACATTGTCCTCATGACTTTCCAGCAAACTAGACACCGGACAAGGCTTGTTGCCATGCCGATGCTCCCCCACACTCAATACGTGCATGACAATTTCCGGTCCAAGAGTATAGCTTTACTCTGATGATCAAATTATTAGTCTGCATGTAATTGTACCCACAGTAGATATCTGTGTGCTTCTTTCCATCTCATGCTTTCTCTTGGCTTTCAGTCTGTCCATTAATGCTCTTTTCTTATCGCAGCTCTCCATGCAGCGTCGCAGGCTTTCCCATCCCTTCTGTCTCTCACTTACTGTCTGTCCACACAAAGAGGTTTGCGCTGAAGTTGGGATGACTCATCCTGCAGTTCCGGAGACACACATTTTTTGATTGACGTAGCATAACTAGCTATGCATACAGCGGTGATGAAGATTTCTGTCAATTGTCTTTGCCATTGATTAGTAATTAGACTAATAACCCTTGCTCTATGGTTCAGTAAACATGCTAATACAGGCTGCCTAAACATTTCATTTGGGTACACTTGAGTAAACAGTTGCTGTTGTTGGGTGCCTCACGAGCACTACCATCAGTATGAGGCTCACTCACATGCTCTGACTTGGTTTATATAAAATCCCATTATAATTTTGCTGGGTACATTTATGAAGTTTTCTGGTCAAGGACACTTCAGTGTGTTGGATCCTTGACAGTACAAGCTTGGAGCAATGTGTATGTGCCCTGTGGCCTCCGTTATTTCCACTGCAATCGATCCTTGTTTTTATGATAAAACTTTTATTTAACCAGGTGAGTCCCGCTGAGATTTGAAAATCTCTTTTTGGAAGGAGCTCTGGCCTAGATAGCAGCAGTAGTGCTTCAAACGACATACACCCAAAGATTAAAACCACATTAAACAAAAAACACACACTATCAATTCACAGGACCACGTGCCTGAGACTACTCTGCTGAAATAATGGAGTTTGTCTGCTTGTGGCAATTCGATTAATCCAATTTAAATTAGTATGCACCGTGTGAGCCCATCAGCTAAAATAATGAAGCTCTTTGAGAGCTGACACAATGCTGCAAAGTTAACCAATAATGCTGGTGTTGCATTTTACTCAAACAAATTCATTTACAAATTTGCTGTTTATCAGATTTGCACAACCAATTGCCATGCAGCAAACTGAGGCCTTTTGGGGCCCTTTGGGCTCTGGGAGCCTGGGGCAGTCGTCCACTTTCTGTGGTTCAAATGAAGCCTTGAATAAGTAATCTGCCCTGCCAAGAGAACTAGTTTCTAACTCTGCTCCTTATGTAATGCTGCTGAAACCAGATTGAGTGATATGAAATCTCCAAATGACCACCTTTGACAAATTTCTATTCCTGTGCCTTGTTACCTCGAGCAGAGAGACTCATGTTTTCAATCCCATATGTTCGTTTGGTAGCGAGCAGCATCTCAGAACACTGAGCAGACTGCTGAACAGATTTTGATTTTGGTGAAAAGTTTAGCCATGAGCAAAGGAAAAGAGGATTTGTTTGTGATCTAGACAACATGGCCATTTATGAAGCACTTTAGATTTAGATTTCACAGACGCCGTATTGATTGATCCAAGAGGAACCACTCAATATAGCCTTCAATTAAATTCTCCTCTATTTTGCGTTTCTTTTCACCAAATATGTGACACACATACAGTACATAAAAACTTTAAAAGTATTTAAATGGTAAAGTTGAGATATTGGATACTAGATGTTAGATTTAGATATTGCTTACATGCATCAACTCAACAGTGATCCTAAACTTTCCTAATTTCGTTTGCTCGTGGTGTTACAGGAACAAGCTTGCTTTAAACTCAGTAGTCAGGAGTCCAGCTAACTTCACAAGTCATCCTTGCCTTAATATCCTTAACAAAAATCAATATGATTATCAATTATTCGGCCCACCATTTGTGTTCATTGTCAAGCACATCATGATAAAACACACTTGTTTTTTTTTATCTAAATCTAAGGATGAGTGGTCCCTGACAGGACAGGTAAGATTATTTAGCAGGAAGTGCGATTTCAGCCAATCAAAACTCATATTATGGCTACCAAAACAAAGCCCTTCACCCACCTCAGCTCTAAAGGTCCAGAGGTGTCGCAGGGCTGTTCCAGAGACCTACAGTTTGTTGTTGTTGTTGGTTACTTCTACATTATTTAATTTTGACTTAACTTTTTAAAGGACTTTTTATTGTAGTTATTTATTTCCACACAGATTGTTTGGCTGCCCCAGCCTGTACTGCTGTGTTTATTCCCTCCATAACACACCTCATGTACTGTGTTAATTCAAACTCCCAGTCGTACACAACTTAAACAATGCCACCATTCCAGCACAGCAGTTAATATACTGTAAATGAAATCTGTATTTGCTGTTAATCCCAGTGTGAAAAGAGCTCAACAACGCCCACCGTACTCAGCAATGCGTCATAAACAAACAATACTGACTCATCATAGAGCTTCACTGTCAGAGCTTCTGCAAATAAGCTCATTAAGGAGGACAAACTTTGTGCAAGGCATCACTGAGAGGGATCCCTCTCTAACACAGTGCAAACAGATTAATTATTAATAATGTGAAATTTGACCAAAATATACATAACTCCACCTGCCGCAGAGAAAATGAGCTGCAGCTGGCCAGCAAATAAAGAGAAGACCAATTAAGACAAAGCACATAGCGTAGGTGTTGAAAGGTTGTACCAAGAAACAATGCTTTTCTTATGGACCATGAATAACCATGGCATTTAATTTAGCATGTGCCTGAACTGCTTCCTAAATAGCAAATGCTCTGCTGGCCACCAACCGTGCCCTCTATTCTCTCTACAAACAACTGCCCGCTCCATCTGTCAGGACCCTTATATGTCACGGGCCTTGTGTGTCTGCCATGTTTGTGAGTGTATTTCCAAAGGTCAGCCGAACAAAGGCAACCTGAACAGCATCATACACACAGCACAAGCCTCAGCCTTTTTCCTCACACACACACACGCACACACACACACACACAAAGGAAAAGCAGACATGTAGAGAACAGAAATATACAGAAAATGAAGAATGCAAATAGTCACATTTAGCCACACTAGTGGCTGTGGATAGCAGAGTCAGTGGACAGATGCATCAGTTTGGTTCAGACTGAAATATCTTGATGACTAATGCCACAAAGTTTGATACAGACCTTCACGTCACCAGAGAGTTTATCCCACTGACTTTTTTTTTTTTTTTTTTTTGCTTCAGTGTTTCGACAACTATTGGATGAATTGCCTGGAAATCTGGTGGAGTGATTTATGTTCCCCTCAGGATCAATCGTTACAACTTTGATGATCCCTTCACTTTTCCCCACAGCACCATCAGTGGGTTGAATTCTTTTTTGGTTCAGTGTTTCAACAACCATCGGATGAATTGCCATGAAATCTGGTGGAGTGATTTATGCTCCCCTCAGGATGAATCGTTAGAACTCTGGCGAGCCGATGACTTTTCATTCAGCCCCAGTCGGGGGTGATTTTTAATCATCACCCTCAGCTGTACTTTAGCATGCTAGCACATTAAACTAGCCTGATAAACATAATAAAGATTATTAGCATTGCCATTGTGAGCATGTTAGTGTGCTGGAGTTAACATTTTACTCAAAGCACCCTTGTGAGGTTGCCAAAGTGCAACCTCACAGATCCACATCAAAAGCAAGGAATGAGAGGTGTGTAAGTGCTACTGATGTGTCCCGTCTGTTCAGTCCACACTGACTCTGACTTATGTCTGTCTGTCTCTGTCCTCTGAAGCAGCTGTTAGTCAGCAGCACAGCTCTTGAGGTGCTGTGCTGCTGACTAACAGCTGTGCCGGTCTTGACTCAGGGCGTTTTACTGGACAGAATTTTTTTCAAGTAGACTCCATGAGGAATATACAGGATGAAAACTGCATTGTGCCTATTTACTGATTCACAGATTGTATAAACCAGGGTGGGGAAAGTATGCCTATAGAGCCTGTGAATATTCTCATTCATCCAGGTCATTGTAAGCTTTAGGGCATTCAATCGTTCGCAACTGGACCTCGTCAGTTTGTCTTAGAAGACGTTTCGCCTCTCATCCGAGCAGGCTTCATCAGTTCCTACGCAACCAGACTAGATAGGACAGCTCTCGTCCAATGCAATGGTGTTAGGTTCAAGTATTTATCCCCTGAGTGAGGCCAACCCCCAAAATCAAGAATGGTATCACTCTATTGTGAGGCAAACGATCCCCCCATTAAGGCGGGGTGGGGTGCAACCCTTGGATGTCAACGACAGTCGTTAGCCTCGTTAGCCTCGCTATTGTTGTCATTGGGAGGCTCCTGGAGCCATGTGTGAATGGCTTTGTTGTTGAGGCTAAATCTTTGAATCTTTTTGGGAGAGATGAAAGGACAGCATTGTATGTGGGAGATAGGTGGTGTCTCAGACCTCCCCCTCTGTTCAGAGATGGTTTTTCAACCTTGACATAGATGGCTTCTCGTACTCCTCTTTCAAACCATCTGTCTTCTCTGTCCAGAAGACAGATCTGTCCCCGTCTGAGGAGGAAAAGAGGGACAGACGGCATAACATCGTCATTCCATATGTGTCTGGTGTATCGGAGAAACTCAGGCGAATCTTCAACAAACACAACATCCCGGTATATTTCAAACCTGGGAACACTCTCAGACAAAGGCTGGTGCACCCCAAAGACCGGACACCTCACACTCAGAAGAACAATCTGGTGTATGCAGTCCAGTGCAGTGAGGAATGCACAGACTTGTATATTGGGGAAACCAAACAGCCACTGAGCAGACGCATGGCACAACACAGAAGGGCTAACTCTTCAGGGCTGGACTCAGCTGTTTACCTGCATCTCAAGGAGAAAGCACACTCCTTTGAGGATAAAAATGTGCATATTCTGGACAGAGAAGACAGATGGTTTGAAAGAGGAGTACGAGAAGCCATCTATGTCAAGGTTGAAAAACCATCTCTGAACAGAGGGGGAGGTCTGAGACACCACCTATCTCCCACATACAATGCTGTCCTTTCATCTCTCCCAAAAAGATTCAAAGATTTAGCCTCTGAGGATAAACAACAAAGCCATTCACACATGGCTCCAGGAGCCTCCCAATGACAACAATGGGACACTAATGAGGCAAACGACTGTCGTTGACATCCAAGGGTTGCACCCCACCCCGCCTTAATGGGGGGATCGTTTGCCTCACAATAGAGTGATACCATTCTTGATTTTCTGGGTTGGCCTCACTCAGGGGATAAATACTTGAACCTAACACCATTGCATTGGACTAGAGCTGTCCTATCTAGTCTGGTTGCGTAGGAACTGATGAAGCCTGCTCGGATGAGAGGCGAAACGTCTTCTAAGACAAACTGACTAGGTCCAGTTGCGAATGATTGAATGCCCTAAAGCTATGCCTACAGAGAAACCAGATATCTCATTATGAAACGGGGCCTTGATCAGCCATTACAGATCCCTTCCACAGCTATACAACCAGTGGGAAATTTGTGTGATTTTAATCGCTGTCTGTCACGATTACACATCACTATGTGCACAAGAGGAAAACAAAATTAGAGTTGGAGCTGGAAAGACACGGAGTGGCGTGTGTCACTCAAGTGTGTCTCGGAGTGTGTGTGGATTGATTATCCTGGTCGAGTGATTTGATGTGTATCTCCTCTGTGAGACAGGCGAGTGACACATGTCAAAAATGCTTAAAGAACGCTCTCTGTGCGGATTACTCTTTGGTTTTCTGTAAGGCAAAAAAAATAATAATAATAAAATCTGTGCACTTTTGATCATTCAGACTCAGTTTATTAAAAGTGTTTGTCCTTAGACTTCCATCACATGAAAGTAAAGCATTGTCCTTTGAGTCAGTCACATGCAAAAGCTTTTAATCTTGTGCATTTGTCAAATTAAAGCCTGCAGAATGGAAGAAATCTACTACCCATCTATCTTTCTGCCTTCCTTAAAAAATGTCTCGTTGGAAGCGCGAGTAATTGTGCCATTTAGAGCCGAGAGTATGCCAATTTTTATTCAAATCAAATGGTTTTGCAGCTGGTTAAATTGTCTCCTTCCTGGGCGAAGGTGTATTAACCACTGAAATCAGACACAAGCAACTATGGTCACAATTAAACTAAGTCCAGCGGAGGGATAGGGAAGTGAAGCACAACAGGTGACACAAAGAGGCAAACATGCAACTAATCTAAAATATGCATCACCTTTTTTTCGCTAAAAGGAATGTTTTAATGGGCTGCAGAAGAACTGGGAACACATTTCTTGCTTTAGAGCAAAGACAAGTGGCTGATGACTCATTTGCCGTTAGTCTCATAAACAATTTGTTGATAGAAGCAGCGACTGCGTTCTCCGCTGCAACTGTCATCTGCCTGCTGGTTTTTACAAAGTCACTTTCCTGCCTTTTATTGCAGGGAACAGAGACCAAAGCCACTAAAATAGGCCAACAAGACAAGTACTGAGTCACAAACAAGGGGCATGAATAAATGACAGAATTATGGAAGTTGCATTACCGCGAGCTAGTTGATGTACCGCGTTTCCTCCCTGTCTCTGTCCAGGGGGAGACGGAACAAGTGATTTTTACCGTTTCTTTCTTTCTCCCCTCTATTGTGTCTCAATCGTGTCTGTTTCTCACCAGGTCTGTCTCCATATTCGTCTCTGTCTCTCTCTGTGTCTGTCTCCACGACCAGAGTAAAAGCTATTAACCATTTGTCTATCTTTCCCTCTTGATTGCCTTGCGCTGCCCCATCCGTCTCTCCCTCGCCATCTTCCTCCCTTGAGTGCCGCGGCGCCGCAGGATCGAGACAGCAGACACACACCCACACACTAAGTACGCGCTAAGTACAATCACCATCACCATTCACCTGATTTGTTTTTCAGCCATGTAAATTAGCAAACACTCTTTGAGTGCGGTGGCAGACCTGAAATGCTTTTAGTGTCTTGCTAAGTTGTCATGATGGCGCAATGTTTCTTTACTCCTACTGCTGGTAATGGGTTTTGTGACTACACAGTGCAGATAAGTATTGTGTGAGGAGCAGTCGGTCTTGTGTGTGACTATAATGTGGCAGTGCATTGATCCTTGATGGAGAATTCAGCCACATGTGATTCCAGGGTTGGTTGGTTTAAACTGGCCTGAAGTGCCCCAGTCTGGTCCTGAGACGATGTTTCTCATTAAATAGGAATGAATGCTTGGTGCTTGGTATTGTCAGTGTCTTTATTTTGAGGTAACACAAGGTTATGAAGGTTTATCGCCTGTCATGCTTTTATCCTGTGTACCTCTGTATATGATCACAAAATGCCAAAGTCCTTCATTCAAACCATCAACTTTAAGAGGCAGCCTCAAAACAGCATGAAAAACGCTGAAGCACTGTTTCGCTTCTTGTCTTGGCCTCAGAAAAACACACCTGGATACTGGGGCCATTAGCTTGCAGGGTCCAGATTGAGGCCGGGTCGTGTTTCCATCACGATCAATCCGCTCTATAACTGGCTTGTGATGGGAATGAAACCACTTCCTCTAAAGGGCGGGCGCAGTGTTTTGGTTCGTACCCGAGTATGACTGATGTGTCCAGAGAGAAATCGTACTGAGGGAGAAAAAAAATTCAAAGGGCCTTTTGTCTGAAAACTAGTCGGCCATCGACTGAGCTGAAGTGGTCCTCGCTGTTAATGTTTCTCTTCTTTTCACAGTTTTGTATACGTTTCCTGAATCTCAAAGTAACATAGCTCTCACTGGGAGGATGACAGCTTCTCTAAAAATCAGTCTGGTGAGCTCAGAAACATGAGCAGTCAGACAATCAGAGGTGAACGGTAAAATTATTACCTGTCGTGAGCTCAGAGACCCACCTCCCCATACCTGGCACATACAGATTGTGGTGCTTTATATTATCACTTCTTGCTCTTTTGGACTTTCTTTGTAGTGATGAAAACCACTTAATAAAGACCAAAACTGAAAATTGACACCATGTTGTGAAATACTGGATTGTGCTTTATTCTCCTGGCCTTGGGCTTTCTGGGTGAGATCTGCTCTTGAATACCAAACTGTTTTGGCACAGGCGGCTTCTGGAGAATCACCCCAGCGATCATTTTGATGTAGTTCCAACAGATGCAATTTCAAAACTATTTCAAAATCACACATTTGCTGTCTGTAATACGTATGCTTGGTTCAGTCTGCCTCTGGTAATGGATCTGATTACACAGTGCTGAGAGGCACTGTGTAACAACTTCAGGCCTTTTACCTGAGACAAAACAATCAGCTCATGTTGAGGGAAATCCACAATTAATCAAAAGCAGTGAGGTGCAGAGCCAGTATGATACACTCTCCAATACACAATGCTTTTTTCTGAAGTCCAGACTTGATACATAAATGTCACAAAAGCTACAAAACCAAGCTTGGAAAATTCCCTGTTAACAACAAACCATCTTCGCTGAGAATGATGGTTTGATCAAATGGTGCACTGACCCTTTACGAAACACGCTGGCCATGTTGCTAAGAGTTGTATCAGCTGATGTTGCCATGGGTCAACTGACGCTTGTGGCAGACACTGGATGTGTCGTCACGGTACAGAAAGCAGCATGCACCAATGTGTGAATCACTGTGATGTAATTGCTCGAGAGATGACAGATTAACCCACCAGTTCACATGCATCCAGACACGTCTAATGTGTGGGTTTACTGCACAGAGAAAACAAAGGGGGGGCGCTGGATGTGCAGTACACGAGTGCATTCCCCTTCATCATCCATTACAGTGCTATTGGTTTACAGCATCATTAAGCTTTTGGGGGAAGAAGGGAGAAATATAAATAAGCTTGTCTTGTTTACCGTAATCCAGATAGCAGTTTCTTAAGTCATCTTGTAAATGCCATTTAGAGATCTGCTGGAAGAATTCAAAATAAAGTTCATAACTTCTAAAACTCTTTTATTATAATGTTGGTATGCTTCCAGCTTTGCTCTCTTTTACCTTTTGGTGTTTTCATTGTTTACATAACAGCTAATCATGTAGCTCAGAATGGAGAAATTAACACAGTTTTGCAACATTAAAAGTTTTCTATTGTTATTCTAGACTCTTTTTGAAATGTTTTTCAGTTTCAAGCAAGGTGCCTTATCCTGGGATGGCAAAACTGTGTTCTGTCATGAGCAAATGTTCAAAAACGCTGGTAATGAGATTGAGATGAGATGAGATGAAAATAGCCAACTTTCTTCCACAATATGACTTTAACCTTCAGGAATATTCATAGAAATGAAACCTACATTAGACTTGTTGATAATAGTATAGGTTAATCATTCATTTCTTTCCTTCAGATTCATTAATATGTGAGTACTTCCAGCAGCTGTATTCCAAACGTTGTCTGCAGAAATATCTTATACTGAAGAGAAAACTGCTTCATGCTGATGAAAAACAAAGGCAAGACAACAACCGTCATCTGAAACGTGTCCATAACGTTTTAAAGGACCAGTGCGTACGATTTAGATTTAGGCAGCGAGCAACTGAACACCCCTCGCCTCACCCTCCATGAAACTGTAACATGAACATACTATTACATTTCTGCCAATAAATTTCCCTAAATCCTACACACTGGCCCTTGAAAAATCAATTCAATCAAACCCACACCCAGTGTGACCTATTAAATAACTGTAATAACAGCTGGCATGCCAGCAGATAGCTAGCAAGTGCTTGACTGGTGCCCCCTGTCTGTCACATGACCCTCACCTTAGCATTAGCATGCTTACATTTGCATTTGTCTTAAAGCACAACTGTGACTTGTACAGTCTAACATAGCTTTAAACTCTCACTCTTGTTCATCTGCTTTTTGGTGAAATGGAGACTAATTGTGACTAAGTGTGAAAGCTATAAGCCGCTGGAATAGTAAATAAGTAGTGATGCTTTAAAGAAATGCACTCCTTAATTTGTGCAGCAAGCAATCCAAAAAGATTTACTGTCAAGTCTGGCGAAGCAGCATTAAGTGTGAAAGCAGCATATACGTTGTCGGAGGTCTGTTTATGTTAATAGCCCTGATGGCTCTCAGTGAATGTGGTGATGATTTAATATCTTGCATTTTGTAGAACATTTTAACTGCTGCTATTTCTTTGAAATATGAAGTCCACAAGGTATAATTTACTAAGTAAGGTGTTCATTTTCATGCACGTTTTATCTCCTCTTGTGCTCACTCTCTAGAGGGCAATGGCATACCTTACAAAGCCCGAACAAAGGTTTGCCTGCTCCTCTGTATTTACTTGCTCTCTCTGTCCCTCTCTTTCTCTCTCTGAGAAGACTTGTGGTGACAGAGTGTAATGGAGAAAAGCTCTGCTGTGTCTCCTTGTTGTTACTGGCTGCACTCGCATCACTGCCCAACAGGTAGGGGTTAGAAACACACACCGACACACACACACACATGCAGGCATCCACACGGACACACAGGTGTGCAACTGAGCGCCGTGGAGATCAGAGAGGATCCAGCTGGTGTCGGTAGATGGGACTGGTCAGGGGTTAATGGGTAGAACGCAGAGGAGAGAAGGACAAAAGGGATTGGGTGAGTGGCAGAGAGAGGGGGTAAAAAGGAGCAGTGGGAAGACAGAGAGCTAAAGAGAGAGATGAAAGGGAAAAGATGCAGGGCAAATAGCTCTGGGAGTAAAAAGACAAAAAAAAAAAAAAAGAAAAGGAGGGAGGAAGACATAGACGCCGAAGATAAGATACAGAGAGTAAGGGTATTTACTCAAAACACATACTCTGTACTGTGTTTTTTACAGCAGCTCAGACTCCAGGAAGTCACCAGGAAGTCCAGTTCATTAGTTTTTGTTTCTTACTTTCACACTCAACAAATTTGTGTCATTTTTTCACTGACTTCATACACAATCCCACTGCCCCCAGTGTGATTGACAGTTCCGTCAGCTAGTCCAGAGATTTAAACCCTCACAAACACACCCCTTTTTCAGAGCAGCTAGTGGGAAAACAAAAAAATAGAATTAATATGAAGATATGTTTAATCACTGATTGCTGCAGCTAAGAGCACACTTTGATTATATGCGTCAGTATTTCTGTCAAACACAGCACAGTGTGTAGATGAATTAAATCATTTGTTGTGAGCAAAACTGGCTCAGTTAGGTCCTAATGACTTCTATGCAAATAGTAAGAATTTATAACAATCTAATCAGAAACTCTAAAAGGGTCGATTTGTAAATGTAATCTCACAATCTATGCGATGATTGGCTCCTTTACTACATACACTTATCTTTAATATGCACATTGTGCAATACAACTTAGACCTGAGGAGTTTGTGTCTAATTATTTTTCACTTTCTAAGACATTCGATGTGGTTATTTGCGCTTCTGAAGTAACAAACCTTTTGTTTCTCACTGGATGCTCTGTTGAAAGCCCATATGTTCCCTTTGTGTTCTCTTGTGTATACTTAAGAAGAAAGAAGAAGATACCTTGTATGTTCGTTAGCATTTGAAAGATTTCTGCCAGAAGTTCTATTACGTTAACTCTAATGGCGTGTAGCCGCGTGTCAATTTGCTCTCGACACTAGAAATGCATCCCATCTTTGATGTGCTGTTGTCAGGTAGGTCATAGTGTGGCTGTGCAGTGCATTTCTCCTCAAATACTGCAGTGGCTACTTTGCTGCACGGTCTCTGTGACACCCAAATGTCACGTGGCCATGTCTTTCATCACATGGACCACACACATCACAGAGCTGTGATAGTAGACAACAGCCAGCATGTGAACTGTAATAGGCTCCAGAGTGAGAGTGGTGACCACTGCCTACCTTCCTTCCTCTCCAATTTTCAGTTTTTTTTTTCTTTTTCTTTCTTCCCATTCCCTACAAATGTATCCTTTTGTCCAAAATCTAACTTCAGGGTTGCACAGTTGTGTCCAGGTTCAAAGGCTGTGTTCTCTGCTGCACGTGGACAATGACAGAGAGTCCTTTGGAAGCCTTGAAGGCCAAGCTTAAACGGTGCCTCCTCTACAAATAGGACCATTTTCCCATAAAGAGACCAAAACTAATGGTCCACCTGGGCATCGCCTGCTTGTGTAGCTGAAAAATATTGTTACACATTTCAGAGACCTTTTCATCATGTCAGGTTCATGTTTTCTAGTGATGGGTGACCACCTGAGAGCCAGTACCTGGTCAGTATGGTGTGGAGTCTGCAGTGAAGCAATGCTGACCAACCCTAATCTGTAAAAAAGTTATTCTCGATTGCTGTGCAGATGTCAGCAAGGTCAACATGTCAGTTGCCCAGAAATAATACAGGATATTCTACATAATGGTCAAAAAAGGGGAAAATGAGAATATACCTATAACAGCATTAAAAAATGTATGCAGCTTTTAGGGTCAGACTTTCTCCTTCTCCCTTGGATACAGATAAACCTGTGAGTGCATGATAAAACAAGGCTCCACTGCTGAAATGAATTGGCGAAAAGTCTTTAAAACAATAACAGCTGACTGGGATTAAATATGTTTGACCTCTATAAGCTTTTCATTGACTTGTCACTTGACTATAAACCTGATATGGTGCCAAAACACTGCAGGTCCCTGGTAGAGCTCAGAAATCCAAAGACTCTACCTCTCGCTATACCAAAATCTCTCACAAATACCTCCAGTAGAGCTGCTTCTGTACTCACAGGCCTGAACTCCAGAACAGTCTCCCTCTGAAAGTAAAGTCAGCTTTCAGATTAAAACTATTAAGCTCCTTTTCAAACTTCTCTCTTCACTCTAACCTTTACTTCATTACCAGTGTTACTTACTTTGTGTGCTTTTACTGCATGTGCTGTGATAGTTGAAAAAGCAGGCACTGAAGGGCTCAGTCATCTGAGGACATGCTGTATTTCAGGAAAATATTGCTCAGATATGAAAACCGGTTTTGCGTCTTCCAGTGGACACACTTTGTTTTAGGCGTACAGATTAGAGGTCTGAACGTACAGAAAAGTCAAGTTTCAACATATCTGTGGTCTGCAGAAACGTACAATGCTAACATTTACTCTGGTGATTGGGTTGGCAGTTCAGGGTATACAAAGGATCATTCTTGTTTTCAGAGATGACGACTATTTGTTATATGACTTTAGCAAGTGTCCAAACTCTCTTCTTAAGCTGTTGTTGTGAAAACAGTGAATTGCATGTTTCAGAACATGTGACCATGAGCCAGCTGTGTGGCTGAAGCATTTCCAAGTGTCTCAATGTGTTGAAGTAGAAAAGGTTTGCAGGACGGGTGTCTCTCCTTATTGCATTTAAAGGAGGACCACACACATAACAGGAGACTTGTTAACAGAGGACGATTATGCATTCTGCTGCACTTGCTAAGGTCACACTATTTGTGACGGTCGGCTTTGCTGGAAAAATTCTCCACCTCCGAACACCAGGTGTAACTCAACACAAATGAGATTTAAAAGAGCCACAAGGAAGGTTGTGAATGTGGATTAAATGTAGGTGTCACACCGCGGTGAGGTTTGTCTCGTCTTGGGTTTTTGTCTTGTTATTTCCTGTTTTATTTTGTGAACCTAACTCTCCTCTCGTTTCAGAGCACTTGCCCTCCCTCATGTGTCACTGGTGCGTCCTCCTGATTACCTATTGTCTCCACCTGTTGCCTATTACCCTCCATGTGTTTAAATAGTCTGCGTCTCCCTTGTCCCGTGCCAGTGTGTTTTTCGTCAGATGGTCGTTTCACCCGTGCCCCCCAAGATCCACAGCCATAGTTCAAGTTGCCAAGTAAGCCTTTGATCCTCTTCGTGAGCGTTTTGTGTTTTGTAAAATTTCATAGTCTAGTTCTGAGTTTTTGAGTTCCATAGTTATTTCCTTGTAGAATCATAGTCCTCCTTGTGAGCGTTTTTTGTTGTTCAGGTTTAGTAGTCTTTGTCCTAGATATTTCATAGTCCTCCTTGTGAGAGTTTTTTCAGTTGTTTAAGCCTAATAGTCCAGTACCGAAAATACCTCGTAGCCTATTTATCATCCTCCTTGTGAGCGTTTTTTGTTTCATAAATTTTCAGAGATAATTGTTGATAGCTTTGTTATTTTTCCTCCTTCTGGAGCGATATCTGTTTTCTAAGTTTTATAGCCTTGATTCCTTTCTTCAGAGCGTTTTGTGTTGTTTTTCTAAGTTTATTTTGTTCCCTTATGTTCTGGCCACTACCTGGTCCAGGACGTTTGGATTTAGAATAAGTTTCATAGCCATTTGCTTTCACGTTTATCGAAGAGGTCACTGGTTGTTTTTTGTGTACAATAAAAGCCTGTTACGTTATCACTCTGCACCTGAGTCCTCTATTCAGTCCCGGCCTGACAGTAGGCTGGTATATGAATAAAAACTGATCATCAGAAAGAAAAACAACAGCAGTTAGCCTGTTATTAATGAACGCAAGATCTGATTACTATATTGCAAACAAACAGTGGATGACTTTAATTTGAATTTAACCATCAATGAAGTGACTACTCCTCCTTTGATAGGACACTTACAGTTCAGGAGCTACAGATGTTAAATTCAATGAAAGCCACAGTGCACATTTATGCATTGCCATTTTCTTAGTTAGTCAGACCCTACAGTGACCAGATGAGAATGTGTGAAAATCCGGACAGGGAAGTTGGGGATGGGGCCGTCACCTCAGCAGGCTTGGCCTTCATACACGACAAGTGAAAAGTCAATGCCTTTAAAGTTTCAAAGGCTGCCCTTTAGTCCCTGCTGTAGCTGCAGCCATTGGAGAGTTGGAAGAGTGCCCGTCTGTGGGCAACAGGAAAGGAATGTTTCATAACCATCAGTGTTTTTCAAGTTTTTTTTTAATATAACTAAGCAAAACTCAATTTTTGGGACAAACAGAACGGGATTAGGGATTGGGGACAGCCGCTTGTAATTTGTGAACTGTGCAGAATTTGTGTAAAATGGTCTGTTTCATCATTGTGCTTTCATTAAAGGATAACTTTAGTTTTTTACAACCTGGACCTTATTTGTAGCATTAAATACGACCATTTACTCACCCAGACAACTTTGGTGGCATTTGGAGTCGTTTTGAAGAAATTAGCGGCGCGAATATCCGTATAATGCGAGTACTCGGGGGCATCCATGCACAGCCTCTATATAACGCATAATCTGCGGCGAAACTCGTTCATATTCCAATATTTTGTTATGATATGCTGGTGCTATTCCCCTCTGAGCCGGCGTTCGGCTAGTTTAGCTGTAGTTTGGCACAGCTATGGTTCGTTATTGCGTATTCGTAGCCGACCGCCGCAGAGTCAGCCGTGTTGTGGCTGGTTGCTCGCAGCGCGCGGCGTTCGGTAATGACATCATCCACATCAGAGGTAGTTGTCTAGAGACGCCGGATGTTAACATGCCACCACGGGCTGAGAGGGGAATAGCACCAGCATATCATAACGAGTTTCGCAGCAGATTATGCGTTTATAGAGGCTGCGCATGGATGCCCCGAGTACTCGCATTATACGGATATACGCGCCGCTCCTCTGGGGCTAATTTCTTCAAAACGACTCCAAATGCCACAAAAGTTGTCTGGGTGAGTAAATGGTCGTATTCAATGCTACAAATAAGGTCCAGGTTGTAAGAAACGAAAGTTATCCTTTAATAGCAGCAGAGTCTTTCAGTGGAATCCCCTCAGCAGCAGTTTGCTTTGACCACTGGGAACAGACAGGGAGCAGGTCAAATGATGATCAACATATAGTCACGTTTCTCATGACTTATCCAACAATGTTTGTAAATGTGAGGAATTCCCAACAGGACTGAGGGATTGATTCATGATAGCATCAGGAGTCAGTTCCTGATGTCACTGACTGGAATGATGATCATCTCCATCACCATCTCCATCTGAACTTTTTCTGTCATTAAAGACTGAAGGATTATTAAAATGACACCGGACAGGTGCCTGCCACTCTTGATTGTGGATTGATCTGTTGTGCGGGCTCCGAAATCAACACATGAATTGTCTTTGCGAGAAGTAGCGAAGCAGCGGCTGTACACACATTGTAGTTGAATTTATACAATATGCAGAGATATATTTATTTTTTGAGGAGGAAGCGGTTCTCTGATGTTTTATCAATACCCATCATGCTGATGTTTTTGAAGGAATCTTCTCGGTGTCAGCAGCAGTGCCTCCACGAAGCCAGTTTTCTTTCCCACATATCCTCAGGCTGTGTCCTCCCGGGCGTCCAGCGCTGTATGCACAGAAGAAGGATAATCAGGCTTTCACTGCGAGGAATCCAGACTGCAGGAGGCATTGCCTGAGAAAAGCAGGCAAGCTGCATCAAGCAACAAGTTTTCTCCAGCCAATGCCAGAGTGTAAAAGTTGATGTTGCTGCATTATGCAAGCTCTCTTAGGTTCATACTGCAATTACATGCAAGTGATGGCTTGAAGAAAGATGCTGACAGTCAGGAGTCACTATATGCACCTGTTTCACAAGGATGCACAAAGAAACGTCGCTGTGTGGGAGACCTTCAAGACGGGATGTTTAATGAACAGTTTGCAGTATTTATTCTGGACAACTGAGACATGACTCCAAACTATTGTCAGCATTAATATTGACATAAATACAGTTCCAGCATGAGGATTTTTCTCCTCATTAGTTAACGTATTATCAAATATTCCACAGTATTTTCTTTTATTTACCAAACGGGTAGCTTTCCACGTGTGTGTGTTCTCTTAGCCTTTTAGTTTGAGCCTTGAAGAATAATGAGCTGAGAAGCAAAACAGACCTGTTACCTGGAGCTACGTGCTCAGATGAAGCCAACACGTGGCTTAATAACTGCAGGTTTGAATGCAGCATTTACACAGGACCACTCAGCAGGTTCAGCTGCAGGGTGCTGGCTCCATTATAGTGATATATCTCAAAGAATCTTTGTTGCTGACAGTGGTCCATCCAATTACCCAGTGCTGTTAGTGTTTCAGATGAGAAAGGGTCAACTTTTCACGCGGTTGCTCCCTCCATTTATCATACCTCCGAGAAGGAGGTATGATAAATGTCGCTGATACAGTTAGGTGGGCTCTAAACATCACTGTGAACCATAGGACTAAAACATTTAATGAGTTAATGAATTATGCTGGTATTTACAAGACAGTGCAGGCATAAAAAAATGAAAAGATTCTGTCTTCATGCTTCAATCAATAGCACATCATTTTATATTCAGACAGTGGTGCTGGTTTGCAGGAATAAACCTGGGCAGAGCAGTCAGAGTCACAGCAGGTTTAATCAGGTTTATATTTCCTAAGAGGTTGTGGCTCATACATGTAGAGGTGAAAGACAAGACGTTTAGACAGTTCCACGTTGACCAAAGCGCCATAACTATACACACACCTACATACAAATATATAGCAAGTAGAGACGTTTCATCTCGGTCTCTCTTCTACTAAACTGAGCTTTTTGGACTGTCTGAGCCCCAACACCACCTTAACTGGGGGACACTTAAAAAAAAAAAAAAAAAAAAAAACTGGAAAAAAAATCAAATAAATAAAACTATATTTTGTTTTGCATTGGGGATAGGAACTGTTTACTGAAAATACTGAAAAATATCCTTCAGTTGAGGGGAATAATCTCAAATTCCAATGATGCTGCTTTCACTTCTTTGGTGTGTTAATGTTACTGGGGTGGGGGCTACACTTACATTAAATTTCAATTCACCAACACTAGTGGAACAACAGGACACCACCCACCACCCATAAACAGATTCTGCAGCCTGTGCATACCACTGACTAACAGCCCTCCTCTCTATACCCTCACTGCAATTAACAAGAAAAGAGGACAAAACTCAGACGTTAAACGCTACAGTTATTGTTAAAAAAGAGTTATGGACACTGTGGCAGGTGCAACAAACAATATCATGTCACAGAAATGAAATAACTGACACTTGTCTCTATAGCTGTTGTAGGCTACTCACTAGTCTGAACATCATTTTGTGAGTTTTTATGCAAACATAGGAATCCCCGCTGGGTGATCCACTGTGAGCATTTTAGCATTTAGCATTCAGCCAGACCCAGCTTGCACCTGTTGGTCACACAACATATTGGGTGTGTTTGACTTAGCGTGCTCGCTGGGTGGTGCAGGAATCAGGAGCCTTTTTTCCTACACAATGACCTGAGGCAACTTTCATCAAGCTTCCTACCATAAAGCACTTTGTACATGAGGAAAAGTGGCCAAAACATGCATTTCCCAGGACCAGTTTGGCGAGTGCTGAGCCTGCTCTGCCCTGTAGCGAATGTTTTACAACTGCTGTTTGTTCAGGGGAAACACTTTTACTGTCCGTTGCCTCTTGTAATTGCTGAAGACCGCAGCTGCATTGGGTGTTTTTCTCCCATCTAACACAGTTGGCAGCGATGAGCCCATTACGGCCCAGCACACCAGAATACACCTTTCTCGCAGCAGACGTTCTGACTTGACATAGCAGGAAAAGCACAGATGCGCCTGATAACATTAATGATGGCTCTGGTCCATTTAGGTGTGACACTAGGTGAGCCAGCAAAGCAGGGCATTGGTACAGACACACCACTGACACACCACTTCAGACTTCAAAGAAATGACAGTCAGGGTAAATAGTTCTGTCTTGCTTTACACCTCTTTTCATTAATTGCGAAGAAATCAGGATGTTGTGCCCACTGTAGGTGTCTGATCGAGGGCTACCGTGGTAAACATGTAAGTGCTTCTGATGGGTCCTTCTGCATGCACGCTGAGCAAACGGGTCTGCATTTCAACGAGCGGGCTGCACAGGGTATTGATTCTCCCCAATGCTAATACATTTATGAGTGGCTCGGGCTAGCACTGCGAGCTGAGATACATCCAATTAAACATAAGTTGGTTCAATGTTCTGCCTCTCAAGGCCACCCTAGACATGCATGCATACACACATGCATGCTCGCTTTCTCTCAGACGGAGGATTGATAATGTTTCACCACCATCTGTGTCCAGTCGATGCTGATTTGATTTGTGAATTCATTACAGGTGAGTCTCTACTGCTTTCAGGTCTGTGTATGTGCGTATGTTTTTTCATTCTTCAGTTACATGTGTGCACACATGGGCACGGTCTGATTCCTCTGCTGCGTATTCCATGTTTCATGCTTCAGTCCTATTCAGTCCGTGTCTTCTAAGCTGTGTATAAATGTATTACTCATATGGCGTCTTGATATTTACATTTAATCAGACGCTAGCCCTCTTTGATCGGGGATCAAATCATGCTGGCATGCTTACTCTTATTATTGATTCCTTATCCTGCTCTACTGTGGAAAATACCATAATTGACCTGCCCTCTGCTTTCTTCTTTTTTATGTGATTTTTAAGAAGACAGGCAAGGTTGTGAGAAAAAACAATCATGTAAGTTATGAAACAATTGATCTCTGTGCAGAAAATGTTGTACAACATAAGACCACACAGTGAATTCCTCTGTGCAGTGAACTGCAGCTATTTAATGCTAATAATCCCAAGACAGTTTGAACTGTCAGATATATGCAGGTTAAACATGATTACACAGTTTTAGACAGCAGTATAAAACATCTCTCGTATTTCACAGTCACAGTCTGCTGACCGTAGTTACTTACTACTACTAATTTAAAAAGTTTAATGGCTAACATCATGACTGACTGTAGCTGATCCAGAGGGGTAGTGCAATAAATACATGTACGAAAATAGAAAGAAAAAGAAAACAAGGTGAATAATCAAACCCAGATGAGGAGACTTAGAGGAAAGGAAAACGGGCCAGGCTATGCCCTTGGCTAATGGCCACAGAACTCTTGTTGCCTCCAGCAGGCCTGCAGCTGAACTACCTCCTGATGAGCCCCTACCCCATAACATAACAGTTTCCCCACCGGAGAATTATTGTTAATTTAAGTTGCCAGCTGTGAAAACCACTATTTCCATCGTAATGAAGTGCACAGGTTCGGGTCAGCCACACCCTTGACACGTGCCAACATTTGCTCGCATTGGAAAGGTGAGAAGGAGAGAGGCTGATAAGACAGACAGAAGAAAGAAGAAGAGATCATCTTGATGCCAGAGAGGGCTGAATGATGAGATAAAGACAGGATGAGAATGGAAAAAAAACACATCATAACCAGTCCTTGAAAGTAATGATAAAAATAGGAGCAAAAAGAGGGAGAAGTGAAAGCAGATGAAAGCAGGTGAGGAGATAAATGAATGCAGATAAGAGTGGTAGACTGCAAAGGGGGAAGCGTGAGAAGCAGGAAGCAAAAAGAGAAAGTGAAGGAGAAAGCTGAAAGATGGCACCTTTTAAAATGGCCTTTTCAAAGCTCTGATTCAGTAAAGTGGTTTCTAACTGCAGCGATTCCCACTGATGCCTTTCAAAGTATAACAAAATGTCAGTCAGGATTAAGACCTGGGGGCTTATAAGAACATACTACACACTTTTGGGTTTTGTGGCCCCTCCAAACGAGACCCCATTCACTCATGTTATGCTTGGGTAAAGTACTCCAAGAGCTCTAATCGAGAAATTAGTGGGTGGTCTGTATAGCGGGCTTAAAAAGGCCTCAGGCAACTTGATACTGTGACCGAAAATGTCCTTTACTGGCACAGAGAGCTGCTGGGGGACGTAGAGAGTGACAGTGTTTGAATCTACAAATGTTGTCCAATCCAGTCGCCACAAAGTCTGTGAGGTGGCATTATGACCCTTTGTACCAAAGGATGTGAAAAGACGGTCAGAGGCTAAAGCTCTGATCTTCTCTGAATGGTGTGCTGAGTTAGTGCTGAGACCATCTCCATTTTGATTCATCCACTCTGCGTCTGTGTTTGCTTCATTTCAGCAAATAATCAGGGCTGGGACATTGTTACGGGACTGTCCTCCTCAGAAAAGACACAGGATTGGTTGTTTGTTCAAGAACTTAAAATGTTTGGATGTCCCAGTGAAGAAAAAGCTTGTTGACAATGGATCCTGTGATTTTGTGTAGTGGAAAAAGGAGATTCACTCATAATGATAATGATCATCTGCAGGTTTCTTAAGTTCTACAGCCTGCAAATTATTATTGTTTTGTTTCACTGCCCCTGATTAACCTTGTTTCCATCGGCAGCAGGCCTTTACTGATAAACACTGCCCTCGCATAGCCAGAATACCGCCTTATTACTGTTTGGCTAGAGTGGCACGAAACATTGTTACAAGGAGATCAAGGTGGATGTTTGGGCTTCCAAAGTGGCTGACTTTGACAGCGGGTATTACAGTTTGCATCCAGTCTCCTTCCCTCATGATTTGTCTGTTTTTCAGTGATTTCTGACATTTGTGTGTTACGTATATTTCAAAACTGCTCTGAGCTTTCCGGAGTAATGGTATGTAGTTTGAAAGGCACTGACAAACACAGAATTATATGCTGTTTTGGAGGGCAGTGCCAAGCAACCTTTTTTTGTTGTAGTGGACTTAATGGAATGAGAATGTTGATGATGAGAACAGAAGATGCTGGCTTTCTTTCCTCTTTTTGCATCCTTTCTTGGTATTGGAGACTATTTGACTTTTGATGAGCACTGAGTGGCCATCGTTGTTCAGTTAATTCTGTTTTTATCTGCAGCTTGCTGTGATGGAAGACATCAGACATACAGAGTGATAAGAAGATGGACAGATAGAAGGGCTGGAGGGTGGAGAGAAATGATGTAGATGTCTGTCAAGCCCATATACAAGCCCACATAAGAGGTCCCCCATGGTTTAGAACTTGAACAACACACACAGAGAAAACAGTGGAAGCCTACCCTCAATGCAGCTCAGTTGGTATTTATGATTGCTAGCATTCCTTACATTTTCCAAAGGTTTGACAGTAAATACTGCCTGGGGGGGAGGCAGGGTGTGCAGCTTTCTCTAAAAAGGACGCAGGGGATGGATGATGGGGAGAGAAATAGAAAGGCAGAAGGAGGGATGAATAGATGTAGGGCTGGAGAGGTACACACATGGATTAATTCAGGGAGGGCCAGTGGGAGATGACTATATAGACATAGATTGAGCCGGATGAGAGACATCAATGAATGGACAAATGAATATACAGGGAAAAATAAGGCTGAATGGTGTTTAAAGGAGGTCATGATCTACACCAGTGGTCCCCAACCCCCCGGGACAGCAGACAGGTACCAGTCCGTGGATCAATTGGTGCCGCACAAGAAGTAATTAATTATTCCTGTTTTATTTATTATCTGAGTCTGAACTATCTTTTATTTTGAAAAATCTTTTATTTTGAGAAATGACCGGATTCTTTCGGTTACATAGCTTTTAACACACAATAGCAGGAGTTCTACTTGAAATATGGATTTGTCGCTGCAGGTGATTCCCACACACCGAGCCCACTCTGCATCATAAGCGCGACTGGTTCTCTAATGAGGCAATGAAGCCTTCAAAACTGCTTCTTCACTGGAGACCAAGCACCCTGGATTAAAAGACAATGTTGTTGGCGCAAGTTACATACGAGTACAGAGTGGATTTACATTTATTATTATATTTACAATATAAACAATCTACGTACACCCCCTCCTAGGCTGCGGTAAAATTGTCAAGCATTGACCGGTCCGCGGCGATAAAAGGGTTGGGGACAACTGATTTGTGCTCCAATCTTGTCACCATTATCGTGATTTCCTGTCAATGACACATTTTATGGTCTTTGTCTGATAAACAAAACAGCACCCCTTCTAGAGCACCACAGGACATTTTAGCCATGTGGCTCTATCTACCACTCTGGTTCACACTGAAATATTTAAGTTTAGGTATTGGATTTATTGGCATTTTTGACAGATATTCTCCAGACGATGAAGTCTACTGACTGGTGGCCCCAGCTTTCCCTCTTGCACCACCAAAGGGTGGATATTTTTGATTTGGAGTGGAATATGTCGACAGCAATTGGATGGATTTCCATGGTATTTGGTGCACATATTCTGGGTCTCCAGAAGACCACCAAATCATCTGACAAATCATTTTCATTTCATTTGTGTTAGTGTGATGAGAGTGGGGGGAGTTAAGCTGTTGCAACAATGCCACCTAGGGGAATTTCACCGCCAGTAAATTATATCACAGAACTTTAAAGCTAGTAAGGCTCACAGGTCCAAAAATCACCAGGGCAAGAGAACATGAAATGCTTATCACTGGTGACAGGCAATAATCACACACACACACACACATTCACAGCCAATAACAAAATAACACAAAAAATCTAAAAGAAATCTATGGGGTAAGGTTACTGTCAAAAGTTTCATGCGTGTACACATAAAAATCGTGCACATATTTAAAATGTGTGCGTGTTAGTCTGTAGTTGTGCATAAATAAAAAAATTGTAAACTCTTAGATTATGGATAGATTATTATAGATTATGCAGTGTAGAAATTATCTGTGAGAATGCAACTCATAAAGTTACAACTTTCCGAAATGACAAATGCGGATTCCAGTTTACGGACGTACGCTTTCTTCAGAATGAATACGAATCTGACAGGTGTGAAATAACTGTCAAAACTACGTCACAAGGTCACAGGCATTATGTATCGAGTGGAAGATAACATCGATTCTACAAACTGCGCATGCTTGAAAGATGGCAGATGCGAGGGACTTGGAGCAAAGTCATGTACGTAATTTACATCAAATTGTTTTCATGTCATTTTCTTACTACATTGGTTTCGGTAACTGACTCAAAGTTCACTTCTGTCTTATATTCGTGAGGGTAAGAACCCTAGACAAACTGGGTCATGGTTAACCTAGTTTAGCAGTGTTTCCTTGATTTAGCCGTTTAGCAAGCAGTCCTTTCCGCTGGAAATCAGTCACAGTGGGGGTGCTTCGAGGCCCCTCTGTATCAGAAACATTGTCAAATGAGAGGCCTAAATTTTGAAACTTGATGGTGGAACGGCAAACACCAAACCTAAGAAATTTTAGTATCCATGGGTTTCAGTCACGTGACATGTTTGTTGTGGTGGCCATCTTTAGGACCGCTGAGCTGTGTGTTTTCAGTACCTGTCAGCAGTGAGCTGGTGACTCTACTCATTTACATCTATCTAGTCCACAATCCTTCTCCGTTCACAGAGGAGTCCCTCAAAGCATTCAAGAGCACCAAAGCCTACCAGTACTTCACCTCATGATGGTTAATGATCTGAAAGTATTTCATCTCGATGATAACAAACTTTTCTCCATCACAGGAAGGTTAAGTGGCAGTTTGTCAATTAAGTAATGTTAAATGAAAGTGTATTGTTTTTTCCTAGTCCTGTTAAGCATGAAGTTACTGACTGAACTGCTAATAACGAGCCCTAAAGTAAAATAATTTAGTGATTATACAACAATTACCAAACAAATAGGAGATGAAATTCACATTGTGAGGCAATTTACTCTCAAAATAAAGAGCAGTTTTGCTGCCGTTATCTCGCTATGGAGCTGCGTCTGATTAAAGCAGATTAATACAACAAAATAATTAACATTTACACTTAGACACAAAAGTAGTTCATGCAGGCGATTTTGCAGCCTGATTTGGAGCCAAGCCTTCACGTGGGCTTCAACAGCGGGCCAACCAGCGGCGAGCCGGCAGCAAGTGCACCAAAGAGGACAAAGGAGAGCCACAATAAACAAAACCAGAACCAGAAGAGCCAAGACCGGAGGAGGAGAGAGAGAGCCAAAACAGCAGGATGACTCCAAGGAGTGGTAGCCACACCCTCACTTCGCTGCCAATAAAAAAGGCACAAAACCAATAATCAATGGATTATACAGACCACCTAGCAGAGGCTTCGCGACCTCAGCCAGCAGGAGGGGGAAAGCCGCAAAGGCCCTCACAGACACGAGAGGCACCCAGCACAGCTTCGAATGGAGCAACCTGTCTCGCAAAGCGCCATCTAGCCGTGCCGTGAGGAGAGGCCACCCACCTGAATATAAAGGTGCAATCAGTGTGTCGGTAACCTGGCACAGCGCCATGTAGTGGCAGGGAGGTATTATCAGTTGAAACATCTAATACATGGATTGGCACACAATCTGGGTGCAGACAACAGCTCTCTCAAACTACGAACACAATGTGAATATTGTATTTAGATGGACTAAACCCAAAGCACAGCCTCACACAGGGGCCAGTCTTGTTTCGCCAACCAGACACAAGATGTTTCAACCACTTTCATCATGTGGCTAGAAACTGCATTTGTCTCGTTCAACGACAAAGCATCAGACCCAACATTTACAGTATTTTCTTATCCATGGAGCATTAATAAAAGGAAGTAGGAGCATGGAAGATGCATTGGTGTGGGTCAGGGGATCCACATACAACATTTACTACAAAATGAAAAGATGACAGAATTCACTGAGAGGATGGATGGATGGATTCGTAGACAGGACTGGAGAGAGATACAGATAGGATTAGATAGACAGGGTGAGAGGCCTGGTTTGACATACAGCTCTGCCATTTGGGAAGAAGGGACAGAGGAGAAGCGTGGATGGATGGATGTTGGGGGAGACAGCTGCAGAGGCATGTTCCTATCCTTGGCATGCTTGTAAATCTAATCTGAAACAAGCCCTGTCCACCTAGCAGCGATGACAGCTAGACTCAGTCAATAATAAGCACAGTCAAACTTTTCAGGAGAGGGAGACAGAGGAAGTGCAAGGCTGGAAAGAAGGAGGAATTATGTCAGTTTGTCTTCCGGGACTGAACGGGGAAGATCAAAAAGGGCGGGAGGTTAGAGAGCGGGGCACAAAACGGATATTTGGTTTGGAGAGAGGGGGGTAGAGGCTCAGAGCACTGCCAACACATTTCAGAGATGGATTGAGACGGAAAGAGAGGCGGGAAGGTAAAAAGAAATATTAATACAGGGGAAGAGAGGCGAGTGTCGATTTGTCTGTTGAGGTTATTGAGCGGCTGCCAGGTCCGAACCAGAGGAGCTGAAGTGGCGGCCTTGTGGGAGCACACACATTTTGACTGCCCCACAGCAAACTAATTTCTACCATGTACTGATGTACCGTACTCCTGATACTGAAGGTTCAAATGTAGCTGTCAGCCATGATTAAACACAAATATTGTATTTGTACAGTATTTTACAAATTGTGATGACACATAGACAGAAGATGCAGGTGCCTCATAATAGAGTGATACCATTCTTGGTTTTGGGGGTTGGCCTCACTCAGGGGATAAATACTTGAACCTAACGCCATTTAATTGGACTAGAGCTGTCCTATCTAGTCTGGTTGCGCATGAACTGATGAAGCCTGCTCGGATGAGAGGCGAAACACCAGAGCAGTGTTGGCAAGTGGATTTTGTTTCTGTTGCTCAAAGCCTTCAAAGACCCTCTGGTAAGTCACTATAAAACATGCACCCCACTTTAGATACAGAAGAAGAAGTAACAACAGAGGTAAAACATCTACATCTTCTGCATTATGACATAAATAATACTTGTGAATGAATCATTTAACATATCTAAGCAGTGTGAATTTCTTCAAAGAAAACCACAACAAAGCTGTTCCTGAATTGTATTACCTTTCTCATGAACAAACAACAATTAAACAATAATGTGAATGAATGGAAAAATGGAACTGATTATTTCAATAAAAGTCTTATTCCGTGACCTGCATGCGTCTGCAGAACACACACCGGAGCTCCTGATTAATTAAACGCCATCGTCTGCTGCCAAAAATACCTCCAGTCCTGTTCAAAATTTCATTCAGCTGTCTGACCTGTTGCACTACAGTGACTAATAAGCATCTTGTATTCAGTAACTTTCTGTCTCTGTCAGTAATGTTATCTGATGGTGCTGGTTCTTGAAAGAAGCTTAAGAAGTTTATGGAGTAAATGAATCTACAAGCCACTGAGAATTAGACAAGAAGCTGCAACAAAACAGCCGGGTCAAACTCCAAAAACATGCAGGCAGCACACAGACATTTATAAAAAAGTAAGCAGTGTTGCTGTGGATGTGAACGTTAATGTTACTTCAACTCTTTCATGTTGCTCCCAGAGACAATGAGTAAATTCCACAATTACCACCAAATCAGAAAGCCAGGTGCCAAATCTAAGTTTAGACTTCTTGTGACTTTAACTCCAAGAAAGAAAAATTCAATTTTTATTTTGACAATTACACGCACACACACACACGCACACACAGCAGCATGCAGCTGCAGTCCTCCCTCAGTCTCTAGGATCCATTCAGCCACAGTGCTGCTGTGCACTCACAGCCTATACACCATCATGTGTATTGAACATCTGAACCTTCTTGCCTCTTGCCTCAATCAACAGTTTCCCACTGCTCAAGATGTCTTGGAGTTGCACCAGTTGTTGTTGTACTCACTCACTTGATGGCACATGTCAGCCACTTTTGCTCTCCTCATGTTTTACTCTGTGCTCTGGAGTTTTGCCGTACCAGAGTAACATAGTCGGTTCTTCTTTCGCTTGTGTCTTAGGATCATCTTCTCATGCCTCAATCTGCCAAGTCTGCCCAGCTCCAGCCCACCACACCACACCACCAGAAAACCTGCTGACTCATCCACTCCACTTTGGATCTACGCGCAATGTCTCCCAGTGATCATCGTCCTTTTTGTGACAATAAATCCTTTTTATTATTCAGACCATCAGTATCTGTCTCTTGCCTTTGGAGTCCAGCCTTTTCCTCAGCCCCTTAACAATAACGGTGATGGCAGAAGTGTCAAGTCCTGTTTATCCGATTCCTCCTATCTTTATAAATCTTGAATTTAAAAAAAAATAAAATAAAATGTTCAAGGGTCATACTGTTGTTTGCAAGCTTTGCTACTTTATGATATACTAATTTATTTACTGTGTTTGATTTGAAAAGTCTCCTGTTGGATGTTTTGCGATTGTTAACCTTCTATTTGTTGTTGTGCTGTGATGCATTCAAGTGCTGCTTGAACCTCCATCTTCCAAGACTTGAGAGTTAGCAGCTCAATAGCACTTTTTTTTTTTTTTTTTTTTTTTTTAAAGGCAGAAGTATCCAAATAGAAATGTTGTTGATAGCGTTATCTCTCATGTGACGTACAGGCAGATATTTCCTAACTTCTGCAGCAGCCTTCCATGTCTTTGGTCTCAACTGAACCCTTGATTACAACACCAACAATAATTATCACTCCAAAATGTGTCAGCACCTTTTCATGCCGAGGCTTTTTATGTGCCATTTTCTAATTAGCATTTAATTACACGGTCAGGTCAACAAAAACCAATTTCTTTCCTGTCAGCTATAAAATAAACAAGACCTAACAGCTCCATAAACCCGACTCCACCATAAAAACTGAATCTGCTGTCCTATTCCTGGTCAGTGGAGCAGCTACTGGAGTTTTGTCCTGATGACTTTGTTCACATAATGTATACTTCACTCTTTAGTCTGGAACATATTAGTTTATATGGTCAACATTAAACTTAACTGTGATTAGTTCAATGTCTTCCCTTGCATTTATAGTGTATTGCCTCATAGCACTTTTAAAGCCAATTAAACCTATTCAGAATACATGTGTTGAAACATGTATCAGTCTCGAGTTCACTTACAAAGCCTTTCAAGTTTGCAAACTCTCATAAAATATAATGAAATTCTGATCAAACTTCCTACTATGGACATTTTTGTTTCTCTGAACCTGATGATCTTTGATCTTTGATTTTTCAATAAGAAATTTCGCGTTGTTGTAGATTTTCTCCTTGGTTGGGTGATAACGCTCTTACTTTGAAACAATTAATGATTCATTTTCCTCAACAAAAACCTCATCTTATCCTGTATTAGTGTTCGAAGGTCGTTTGTATTAAGAAAAAAAGAAAAAAGCAGATTAATTTCTAATTAGCCTTTGTTCATTAGACTTCACTGATAATGGGGCGAAGGGTAACTGGCTAATTGGAGCAATATGCTAATTGAAGGTAAACTAATTTTCTCTCACAGTGAGAGGTTTCATGTGCCCTGGAGGTGAATGCAAGGCGTCGGGCATCGTGTGATTGCTAACCCTGATCGACAGCACACATGCAAAGCGAAACAGTGAAAGGGAGCGATAGGTAGAAAGAGAGAAGGGGTGAAAAAGTGGTGGGAAGGTGAACTGATCTTTGGTCAAGATAGGCTTCTTTAAAGTTTGGGCTAAAGAGAACAGACACACATTAACGGAGACTGTTGGAGCAGTGGCATACAGCCAACGTGCAACTTGAGGCCAAATGTGACAATGTGCTACCCTCCTTAAACAATTATCAAACATGACACCCGAATTTCCCCGACTGGGGATTAATAAAGTACATCTTATCTAATTTTATCTTATAAGCTTTAAAGGAGCAAAGTACTATTTGCTATGTAAAGATATGGTGGATTAATGGCATCCTGTGCAGAGAAGAAGTAACAGTGTGTGTGTGTGTGTTGTAATCTGAGTTTCTCTGTTCTTTCTTTTCGTTGGTGGTTTGCTTGAGCCAGAATGAATCTTGAGGACATCGAGTATATGAGCCGGCTGTGTAAACTTGGTATCTGTTCGACAGCTCATTAGTATGTCGGGAACAGCCAATTACCATTAAACCCTGCATTTATTTTGCTTTTTGTACAAAAGGAAAAAGACACATCATGATTTATTGGTGTCTATGTGCAAAACAGTTGAGCAACAATAATAATAAAATAGCAGGGTCTACATCCCATGTGGCTACATAGACAAGTACAATGCATCCACTTCATTACCATGGATTCACAAATATTGGCTGGACTTTATTTACCTCAGTTATTGAGAGGCTTTTCTTTGGGACAGGCTTATATTAAAGAGAGGCCATCGTTTTTGATTTCTCCTTCTCCAGTTAAAACTCCCTCCTTGGTTAACTGTTATGTTGATAAATTTGGTACAATGTTGATTTCCACAGCACTAATTCCATCAGTACAGCAACACGTCAGATGGAAGTAATACTGTGGAAATTGACATTATTCTAAATTTACCATGTCAGCTGCTGTAGTAGGCTACAGGTAATCCACCGTCCATCCACACTGTTTTCACCCAATATTAGCTTTTAAATGAGATTTTACTGTAATCACTATGAACGCACACAGGACAAGACAGTTCAGTTAACTTCCATGGGTTCACCTGTCTTAACCAGAGATAAAATGTTGCTCATATTAGTGTAAATGCCATCCTGAACCTCGACAATCCCGTAAACTGTGTCAGGTGCGCAAGTAGAGTTATGTTCGCACAAAATTTACATGACAGTCGTGACTTAAGACAGCTTATGTAGCCAGCTATCATCTACTTCACATTCCCAAAGATAATGATATTTGCATTCAATTGTAATGCCTTGATTTACACAACGTAAACATTTCACACATCATGCAGCCCTAACTGTACTGTATATGACACATGCAGTATGGAGACATGACATTTAGTGGAAATGTACACATATTTACTGAGAAAAATTACAGATGCAAAGATCAGTCTCACAATTCTTAGATTTTTAGATTTGATTCTTGGTCAGGGGAACCATGATTTATGAAAAAAAAAAAACGTATTTTTTTCTTTTTTTTTTTACCTACACTGCATAACATAATCCACTGATAATGTATTGCCTCAGCAATCTGCATGTATCACAGCACAATCATCATATTTCTTGCAATGTTTTTCTGTATTTGTATTTTTTAGCAATACAGGTAATATTTCCTCCCTGTCATGTGCCCCCAATAGTACCTGTGTGCCCCTTGCATTAGCCCGTACAGCAGGCATGTCAAACTGATTCCATAAAGGGCCGTGTGGCTGCATATTTATGTTTCAACCAGGGATGAGTACACCAGGCCAAAAACAAACAGGGATCCTTAGTTATCAGCTGAAGACTGAGATCAGCTAATTAATTGATTTGAGCCTGGTGTGCTCCTCCTTGGTTGGAACAACAACCTGCAGCCACACGGCCCTTTATGGAATCAGTTTGACATGCCTGCCGTACAGCCTGCTCCAGCAGCTGGCTCTGCGTTGGAGAGCATAACGTAGCATGCCCCTGCAATCTCTGACCTTGATGCGGTGACAGGTGGAGGCAACAGCAAAAACGAGAGAAGACCGAGGAGGACAATGAGCTGTGAAAAACAGCACGGAAAGTTTCTCAGGACTCAAAGATTGATGAAAGAGAGAGGGAACATTTTATCAATCACACAGATAGTTTAGCAAGAGTGCAAGGCAAATGGTTATGAGTCAAGATAACTCCACTAAGGGGCATTAAATTTAGAGGGAACACCAGCGGCTAAAGAGACATTGAGAAAATTGAGCGAGCTATTGAAGAAAATTAGTTATGGGTCAAGACTGGTGGTAAAGACTGTGTTCTATTAATGTGATGGAGGAGAGTGCCAACAGAGTGCATTTGGGTGAATTTGGCAAGAGGCCATGCTATTACACATTCAGAACAAGGAAGAGGAAGTACATGGTGAATGTTATGAAGTCATGATTGGGTCACAAATTACTTTAATTAAACACTGTGCAATGTTAATTTCAGTGTTAGATGGCAACATGGTACTCAGTCATGTGTTATAATGTCTGTTTCAGAAGCTAGTGGCTTAGTGGTGAGTTCATTTTGAGTGAATATTTACAATTCTGATGAAAAATGTTAGGCTGAACATGAAATTGAAAATTGAAAGAGAGAAAGGGCACAATTTGAGTGCAGATGAAAAGATGAATTTGGCAGACTAAAGAATTACTCTAAAGGAAAAAGGAGTGGAAGCAGAGGTATTACACGGGTCAGTATAGGTCGTGCTAAAGAAAGTGTCTGACACAGAACTGAAGAATTACAGTAGGATGCTTGAGTGTAAGTGCAGGATGTTACAGAGGTCACTATCAACCATGTTAGAGAAGCTTGGGAATCAATACCTTGCACTTACTGTGATCAATATGTAAAATCCTGCAACAGAGTCCTGATCATCAATCAATAAGACCAATGTAGCCCACATGTGGTTGAGCACATGTGCACTTTCACTTAACCAAGGATCTTCCTGCATCCATGAACAAGGGGGCTTACAGGAAACGGAGAAACAGCAGCATTCAAAATGTCAGTGGAATCATCTGTCTGGTTGTTCATGAAGTCTCATACAGGAACGCTGTTGTATTCTGATTTTCTTATTTTGCTTCTTTCAGGTTTGTTCATATGAGCATTTCAGCCTGATCAATACCATGCGGCCACGAGGAGGCATGCGGTCATGAGAGCTGATCATTAGCGTAATCGGTGCCCTCAATCTGTGGGCTAGTTTCATCAAAGACTAAAGAGGAGTTTCACACTGTGCACAATGTTCCCAGATTTGACTGGCACAAAAGAGCCTAATCTGAGTTTGAACCCCCAAAACCAATCATCATGAAAGTACAGTATGTATATTCACTGATATGAACACAGCTATGAAATAATAAGTGTCAAGCAGAGCTGCCTGAACTCTGACCTTTCAATATCCACAATAGCAATTACTGTGAGGTGGTACAACAAGTAGCCTAAACTATTACATGCTGCCCAAATTTGTGTTTAGCTGCCCAGTTAAATAAAAAGTAGCCAGATTAGGTGTGATAATGAGCACTGACCTTGAAGGCTTGCTATCTGAAATCAGCAGAAGAAAACATTTAGCAGAGTTAGTGGTGGTACTACAGGTCCAGAAAAAAGGTGTTAGTACCATGTTGTTGCAGAGTCATCAGTTGTGATGCCAAAATACTCAAAATGTACAGATATTGCATAAAATAAGAAAAAAATACTTATTGAACTGCTCAGTAAATCTGCTTGAACGAGTGGTTCCTGCATGACCCGCTGTGTTACTAAAAGGTGGAGCAGCTGGAGAACCATTTGTTTTCATTCTAGGAACCCAGTCTGCCCGTGCGCATTAAATCCGATTGTTTGCATTTGGCTCCAAATTAGGTTAGCACAAAGTCACAACCTGTCGATACCATGATGCAATACAGATGCAATTACTCAGCAGCTGGAGGAAATGCTCTTCATGTGTGTCTGACCTTGGCATTATTCTTGCATCTGCTGCATTTTGTTGACTCTGTACCTGTACTCATTTCAATGACAATGACTAATTATTTCACTTATTTCTAGCTGTATCAACAGCTGACATTGTCCATAATTTAGGAAGTGTTTCATAACCCTGCAATTGAGCACATATCAATAAATCACACATTCAGTGTCTTATATAAGAAATGTTGAACTTGTTTTCTTAAAATGTTGCAAACCAAGATGCCTTGCTCTGCACAAATAGCACATATTTGTAAGGTGTGTTGACTACAAGTTTGCTGCTAACAAATTCCAAATAGCATATTAAGTGTTGGAAATATATTACTTGCTGCCTCTCGGGGGTGGAAGAAGAGGGAAGAGGAAATTTAGGCCTATGCAGTGTTTGATTTCTAGTTAGCGGTGAGACGAGTTTGTGATACATTTTATTTTATCCTCCATTACTTGCCAATGAAAAGCCATAAAGAAAACATTGTGTTTCATATTGGGTCCATTATATATCAATTTACGTGCGCATATGTGCCTGGCATTTTACAAATAACACAATCAAAAGCCGCTGTATTTCCTAGCTCTTTTACATGATTGTGTTTATAATGTGTTTATAGTAATTCTGTGATTTATACATGGTCTTATTTGATGGGTTCAGTTTCTCTGCACCTCACTGCCATTGGACGCTTTCCTCTCGGTCAAACACATATACAAATGTAAAGGGATTTTATCGATGGACACTCTGTGCATGTGTTAATGTGTGCATGCATATGTGTGGGACAGAGACCAGAGTCTAGAGACAAGGTTTTCAGCAGCACAGTGGAGTTAGATGAGCTTCCTAGTGCCTTGATGTTGCTATGATATATGAACACTCTCAATCGGCCTGTTGCATTTAATCCGATGTTGCTTTCCAGCAACAATAACAATATTAACTGTGCCAATGTTACAGTGTGTGGCCGGTAGCAGGTATGGTGTCCTGTTTAATACTGTTTAATACAGGAAAAGAAGAAGACATGAGACGTTGGTTGCACTTGTTCGGCAGGCTGTCCTCTGTCTTTAATGAACAGTTCATTAGTCTCTCAAATACACAAACCATGTCTGTCCATTCACAGTTCACAATAAATCCTTATTCAACAAAAATCATACTCACACAGCATCTATATAACCACACAGGTTAATAAAATAAAGTGCTGGGATGAACATAACTAATTATGGATGCACAAATCTGCTCTCCACAGAAAATAAATACATTCTCAACGTGCACTGTTACTCACACTCAGTTACTGTTGCGCGTTAGCTGCAGAATATATTTGACCAGTAACTTTAATACTGTAATCAGCCTACTTTACAATTTACTGATTTTAGAAATGCATTTGAAATGTAAACACAACACAATTATATCAGAAAACGGTTTGACCATGCAAAATTACCAAAGTTTTATTCAATATAATTTCAATCAACCTTATTTAACGTGTGAAGCAATTATGTATGCCGAGGAGCCACAGACCAAAGAAACAAAATCTTAACGGGGGGCCGCCATTATGTTTCACCGTTTACACGGGAGCCGCCATTACGATCGTCAGGAAACTTTCTAAAAGTTTCTAACATGACCAAAAATAATACTGTCCACATCACCAAAACGACATCAGCTAGGTTTTAAAAGTCCTGAAATGTCCTGTGATGAAATAATACACTTACTAACCTGTTTAATACAGGAAAAGAAGAAGACGTGAGACGTTGGTTGCACTTGTTCAGCAGGCTGTCCTCTGTCTGAGGACGGAAGCCTCGCAGCTCTATTACAACCAGCTCTCCCCCTTGTGGCAGAGTATAGGAACTGCACCTTTTATAGCGTTACTTAAACACACTGCACGAATGAATTTAATGTGACCTTTTTCACACATAAACACATAAGATGTTTTTTACAATTGTGACCATACATTTGTAGGTGTCACACCAACAATCACACATTAATACATATAGATTATGTGCATATAACATTAGACAGGACAACTATACCATAACACCCATAATCCCACCCAGAAGAACAATAACAACAAAATGAGAAACTCAAGCACCACATGGCAGAAACAGCCAACATGGGCTACTTTCAGCCAGGCTTGCTAGCTTCTCTACTTGTACTGTAAACTCACAAATTTATACTCAAAAGTAAGCGGCACACTCAGATTCAGGGTGATAATGATGATGTAATACTCGCTGGCACAGACAGTAACTGCCAGTCAAACACGGCAGTAATGTAGCTTGCTCGTGGGAGTGTTAGCACAACTGTTTCAGGTGAAGGCAGCTGAGCAGAGGGAGAGCTACTGCTACTCTTCAGAGAGACGTGTCAGAGTTAAGAGTACTCCATCAATCTAGCGTTGTACTCCAATAATATTGTTGGATTTGTCGTATTAAAAAAAAAAAAAAGATGAAAACTGATGCAATTAAGCTGCAAATCTGTTTTTCCTATGTATTCTTTCCTTCTTAAAACCTGCTGGTACATTACCCACAATGCAACAAGTTTGGTCAGAGATGGAGTTGCGTTACGCTAGCAGCCCCGAATGCACCCTTGAGCTGCTAGGCCCGAGCAGAGATAAGGAGTGGCCTGCAGAGGTCTGTTCAGCTCACTTCAACTCCGCACCACCAGAGTTTTTTCGTTTTCAAAATTCAGCCACGACCGCCGCTGACTTAAGTGATGTCAATTGAGGCAACTTATCAGACTTCTATCAGCTCCCTCTAGTGCCACAAATGGCTTTATACAACTTTTATCCAACACCTGCAAAGAGACAAACACCTGTGATGCACCTGAGAAAAAGTTTCTCTGGAATTACACATTGAATTTTGAAATTGCTATTTCTAATCATACATGTATGGTACAGGCATCTTCATCATATTAAAGAAAAGTACAAAAAAAAAGACACATTGAAGTTGTGTTGCTGTAATTGAAAAAGGGAAGTTTAATCATTTAATGCATTAAACCCACACTGAATCATAGATCAGTGAGTTTATGTGTCATAGCAAGTTTATCCAAATAGTAGATAAAATGTAGTGATGTGGAAGCCATGAGCGCTGAGTTGCACCCCTTTCTGCATGTGTCCTTCGAGACATTTATGTGTAGTTCAGAGTTATGATGCAGCAGTTACTGTTGATGTGACCACTGAACGTCTGAACTTTTTCTACTCGGTAAGGAGACTAGTCACCTTGTGGTTAAAGGCACAACATCAGAGCACAGGCATGCTGCTGTCACACCTAGTAGAGCATGTTTCCCATGTATGAAGGCTGTGACCTTAGAGACCCAGGTTCAATTCCAACATGTAGCCCTTTGCTGCATCATGTCCCCTCTCCCTCCCCCTTTCTGCTCTCACTCTGTATATGAAGAAAAAAAAGCCAGTGCTACTTTTGCAGGTCTTCTGTGGACACAGGCACTCAATCAAGTATCAACTCTTATTTCCCCGCTTTATATCTTTTTTATTCCAAATCACTTATGAACATGAAATTGCAGGGTTTGAAGTGATGACTCAGTGCGCTCCCCCTCTCTCCTTCATGATCCATTCCATCCCTCTGTGACCCCCCGTCCAATTTAAATATTCTCTATCTGTTTTATTGGCGTGGGTGTTGGATAAACGATATTGACAAACCATATGAATAGATGTGTGTTCTCAGTATATATATGTACTCTGCCTCGTCTCTCCTCTCGCTCTCTCTTTCTGGCAGGCCAGGTGAGGTATTTTGTGCCAAAGCTCGCAGCCTTACTGCCACCATCGCTATGATATATGGCCTCCTCTCTTTTGGTAATTAGGTCTAACAGTTATGATTCAGTGAAGCTGGCAATTCACATTAAAAGCAGTACATTAGCACTTCACGCTAACATAATTAGCTACACTTTGAAGGCAGCTATAATCACAGAGCAGGAACCCCTGGGCTGCCCTGCCAACACGCAGGGTGAGCAACACTGAACTGATTAAAAATCTGTCATGTATGGACGAGGAAGGAGATTTCCACTGGACGTCCGGCTCAATTGCAAACTACCTTCTCATTTGGCAAATGATTCAGACAAGAGGATAAAGTATTTTACACTGTAAGAGAGAGAGAGAATCATCAGCTGACTCTGAAGCTTGGTTTTTTTTAGCAACCTTGTTTTCTGCCACAATAGGTAGCTCTTGTGGACATGTATTACCCACATTGTGGCAGTTTGTCAGTATGGGGACAAAAAGTGCCCATAAGACTTGGGTTATAGTTAGGGTTATGATTTGTCAAGTAGTATTTATGGTAATGGTCAGGGTAGGTCTCCAGAAAATGAATGTATGTCTATGTAATGTCCCCAAAAGTGATGGAAACATGACTCTGTGAATGTGTGTGTGTGTGTGTGTGGAAGGCCATTGCACACTATCTTCCTAAAATTAAAGACAGACACAGTTAGCAGGTATTTTGTGAGCAAAGTGGGGCATTTAGCAGGGGAAGAGCCTGACATTTTCTCCAGGAGTTGGTGGTGACCAAAACAGAGATTAAAGGAGAGTGTATATTGGATAAACGTGCATCTGGTTAAACACAGGAATCCAAATGAATGTTGATGTTTCTTGTTACCTTCTAAATGTGCAAATAGGCAGCTCTTTGCTAACACAATCAGTTTTATTTGTAACTATTCTGTGCATAGGTCCCGTCACATGCTACAATGTAACTTCACGTTGGGGCTACAAGACAGCTATGGAGATACCCAGACAAGAACAGTGATCAGCCACTTGTTGCCACAAATCCAACAAGTTTCCAGGCTGGTGGAGTTGGTTAATAGTAAAGAGAACATTAAAGCTGTTGAAGAAAGGCTTAGAGTTCAGACTGGATGTGGTGATGTCGTGCAGTTGCCCTCCACAGGTCACATTTCAAATTCCACTGATTCATCTAAATTCTTGCATAATGTCCATTAAGATGGAAAAGCTGCACAACATGCTTCATAGTCTCTGCCTCTGCTTCTCTGCTGTGTTTCTGCATCTATTTCCATTGGTGGTGCTTTTTGCAGGCTTATCAGCTACTGCAATCCCCTCTACTCATACCTACAGTTTTAAAAGAAACTGCTTATTAACAGGATGTCATTTATTTTCCACTTTGTCAGGTTACAGTGCCACTCCTCAATACATTTCATGTCACTGTTGAAATCCTTTTATTTCCCTCTTCCGTGTGTATTGCTTACTGCTGTGGTTTCGGCAGAGATTTCCCAAACAGAGACCATTGAAAACCTTTTTCAGCTGAGATGAGGATTCTTCTTCTCCATTCTCTTTTTTCACTGCTTGTATTCAGCTCCCTCTTTAACACCATAGGTTTAAATCCCCTCTGTGCACCCTGAATCAGACATTCCCTCAAGACAATATTAGACCTCTGTTCTCCCAGCCTTCAGCTCCATTAGCCTTTTGCTTTTTTGCAGCAGTGGGTTACTGGCTCCTGCTAACATGATTAGTGGAGATTCATTTCGAAGGTGGCCATAATCACAGACTTGAAGCCCTGGGCTAAACCGCCAGTGGCTCTGGATGAAAACACAGAGGTGATTGAATATGCCATATATGGAAGGAGGGATAGGGGCAGTGATCTAATCGGCTACTGGGTGGCCTGTTTAATCAGACAGTGACACATACCAGTGAAAATCAGTCCAGTGTAATACTGGATGAAAAATAAAGAATTACAGGGTAGTTGTTTGATATTTAACCCTTTTGTTGTTAATTATAATTGTAATTATAATCAGTCCTGTAAGTGTAAATGTCCTGCAAACTTTTGTGTGTGTCTCCTCATTTTATTGTTACATTCTTTATTTGAGACATGAAGCCACCACCCTGCCCATTTGATGTCATACTGCCATCTTTTTTTTTTTTCAAATCTGTATTTCAACACCACACAACTGTCAAAGCAACTTTTCGATATTGTGTCAAGCATAACATACATGTACATGTATACAGTATAGACAAAAAATGATCGTGGTCACCGATCAGTAATCAAAGTTCAGAGACAAGTACAAAATTCACACGATAAATCAAGAAACAACATTTCAAACCCACCATTAAAGTGGAACATTCAGCTAAAGCTGTAACTCAGGAATAGCAGCAAATACGAACTCCTCAGCGTGATCATTACATTTGGTGAGTGAATCATTTATAGCACACCAAATTTTTCTACTTTAACAAGAATGTCCTTGATCCATGAGGATTGGTGACTTCCCTTTCGGTAAAATCAGTCTAGCTAATGTAGTAACAAATACTGCCAGGTCTGCATTATGTTTTGGACGCAGTAGAGTGCGATGTGGAACCCCAAACAATGCTGTGATTGCTGTACGTTCAAATTGAATCCTAATACAATCGAAGTGTAAAGATTTCTAACCAACAGATGTGAAAGGAAGGGAATGATTAATACATATTGATGTGGGCAGCAGGGGCCTGGTGACATCTATCACAGGTCGGGTCAATATCACAAATCCTAGAAAGCCTGACTTTAATGAAGTTCTTCATGTGTGATCAAGGATTTTGCATCGACTCAGACCATGTCTGTCACATATAGATAAGGAATGAACCAGACGCAGAATGACGTAACAACAGGAGCTGGATGCAATGAGTGAATAAGATAAGGGAATGAGGTTAAGAAGGGGTCAATAGGTGAGGGTCATGTGAGACTGGGGAAATGGGGGGCTTAAATTACAACACTACAGATCTGTAGGTACCTAAAATATGTAAATGTTCAGCAGATGTACCTTCTCAGACATCTGAAGGAAGGATGCAAAGCTAATGTCAGAAAAAATTGGACCACAAGGAGAAAACTCAAATCCAAATAATCAGTCAGAGAAGGAAGAAGTACTGCCATGTTTTCATTGGTCCTAGCCTACACTGACTTGTGAATTACTCTTCTTTTACTGGCTGTATCCCTGACTCCTTATGCAGGCTGCCTCTGCGGAAAAACACATTTAAATGCCTAATTATCTCAATAAGTACAGATTTGCAAACTCCCATCCTGTCAAAATCTTCCAGAGAAAGGAGGATCTGTGCAAGATTCAAAATTCAAGATTCTTTATTGTCATTAAGCATGACATGTCAATTAAATTTTCATTGCAACCCCCATGTTAGAAGCAAGATAATAAGAAAGATGAGAAAGATTAGAAAGAATAAAATTAAGATAACTACAATAAAATTAACCAACGTGCAGTAAAAATGTTCATAAATGCAATTAAAAATATACCAGAAAGAAAATATACTAAGGCAATGAAATATACTAAGCAATAAACAATAAAATATGCCAGTGAAGTGAAGTGCAGTGTCTGTTTGTGGAAAACAAACTATGTTTTCTTCATTTCCAATCTGCTTTCTGCATTCTGCACTCAACAGAACACAGCCCTCTTTGTTGCCCAAAAAACACTGCGATGTCGGAGGACTATTGACGATTGTTTTTTGGTTGTCCTACTTGATATCAGTGCTGCATTTGATACTACTACTCAAGCTATTGTACTTGATAGGCTCAGGGGGCCAGGGTATCGCCAAACGTGGTTTAATTCTTATCTTTACGTTTTGTCCAAAGCATTTTACAGACAGTGTATTCAACCTTCAAAGATCAACACAAGAGTAACGTGTCAGAAATTAAAGTAAATCCCTTCCAGGCAAAGAAGTACGGACATATTCAAGTGCAGCAATACAAGCATTAAAAGTTTTTTTTAGGAAATTAAATGCAAGTAATTGCTAGCATGGAGTCCATTCTACTGGTGTAGGGCCATAAATATTTAGGCTTCACCTTCTGCTCCTGTGTGTGGTGTGCCCCAGGGATCAATTCTAGGTCCAATCATGTTCTCTGTCTGCCTGCTCCCCTCAGCCCCCTAAGTTCTCTCTTATCTTGCATTAGTGTTCTCCTGATAACAGCCACATATCTTATTTAATCTTAATCACCCTCTGAAGCTTCAAAACACTGTGCAATAACACAAAGGGTGACTAAAAATTTTGTGCAACTTAACAAAACAAGCCATAGCTCAGGCATTAGACCAGTTTTAACTCCTGTCTGTTAGTCCCAGTTGTCGAGTTCAGGACTGATGTCAAATGTGTACACAGCTTTACATGGTTAGGCTCTTCGATACATAAATGAGTTGTTGTGCCCTCTCACCACTTTGAGGTGAGCAGACACTTCTGGCTGCTCCAAGATGAACGTGGTAATTATTAAGGTCAAGCTAAAGGCCAGTGGGCTTTGTGTCGTTTCTCCTCGGCTTTATAACAGCCTCCAGCAAAGTCTTAGAGGAGTCAAATCAGGGCAAAAAACATCTTAGAAGTTGTTTCCTTTGGACTTTTTCTTGATATTCTCACCATCTTGTATCCATAATTGTATGCATTGTCTTGTCTGTCTCTTCTATTTCCTTATTTTTTACTCCTTTGTAAAGCACTACAATCTTGAAAAGTGATAGAAATTTAATTTAGGTTATTATGTACTTATGTATTTATTTATCTATGGTCAAAATCATACATGATCATAGTTGTTGTTTCAATCTAACTCTATATTTCTTGTACACATCTAATATGTTGTCTTGTTTAACAGCTCAGTCATAGTGGACAAACCTGCACATAATTGTCTCCACAACACTCAATCCTCATTTTCAGATTTGATGTGTGGCGCTGTCTGAGAGTCCTATATATATCATGATACCTCCTCACCTCTCACACCAGTTAACACTATGCTAGCAAATGAGTGACAACTTAGCCAAGTGGTGAAGATGTGGTGTTGACACTGAGGGCCAAGAAAGAGAGAGGGCCTACAGCTTCATCTCAGGAAAGTGAGACAGGCAGAAAGACACATGGACAGACAGATGGCCTAATGAACTGTCAATACAGTGTCCTCCAGTCAGCTGACATCTGTATGAGTGACACCCATCTGCGTTACTCATCAGCAGGGGACCAGCTGACAGTTCAGTGTCAACACTGTGGTGAAAAAGAAAAGCCAAAGTAGAATCACAATTTCCCGATTTGTCATATTTTTGTGATCATTTCATTCATTTTTAATGTGGATTTCTTTTTATAAAGAATTCTCTTGAATCACTGTTGTTTTCTAGCTTTAGGTGGATTATTCGGTCTCATCTGCACTGGAATCAGTGTTTCGATTTTAATCATCACTCTAACCTTTCTTCATCTTATACATACTACTTCCAGGCCATCTGGCATACTCTATCCCAGTGGGCCGGTATGTAGTGGGGGCTGGTCAATTGTTTGTTTGTTTTTTTTCCCCCACATAATTGACCAGCCAGTTAAGTGACCTATTGTCCAGTTGTGTGGCTGACTGGCCATTCGGTACAGCCCATCGACACATCCCACTGGTTAACTGTCAGCCAGGTTCAGGGCAAGTCAACTCAAAAACTTGAGGGAAAGAGCCGGCCCAAGACATCAAGCCAAAGCATGGAATGGCCAGGAGTGCGTTAGACTAAGCCTAGATTATTTTTCACGCCCTGATCAAAATTGCCTGCAGGCTTTTAAAAAAAACACCCTGAACAAAACATGGACAACTCATTTATCAATGTCCAGGCCTCTTTCTATCCCATCCTCTCTTCTGTCTCATCAGGTTGTCTTGAGTTGTTACCTTTGTCAGCTTCCCTTTTCAGTTGGTGAGTATACAACCTATTGTCCAGTAGGTGTCACTACAGCACCAAAAGCAGAGCATACCTATATATGTATATTTGCTCTACTGGATTGCATTTTTTTTTTCAAGTTTGTACAGGTCTCTGAAGATGTCTTTGAAATTTCATTCTGAAATTTTGACCTTTCTGTCAGTTTTTGTCCTTGCATTCGAAAATCAGTGCTTGATTCAGTCGACCGATAATGTCGTGGGCAGGTCGGGGCCAAAAATGCCAGGGCTGATTTTTTTGCCCCAGTCCACCCCTGATAACAGGTTCATAAATGGTGCATGATTTAGGGCTTTAAGACAAGAGGGGAAAAGGATAACACTGTATCAAACATCCCTCTTTCAGTCTGTAATCTGTGGCTGTTTATTTTGCTGCGTTTCCACTGGGAGCAACTCACCGAGACAGGTGCACATGCACCTGCTAATTAAGCTAATTTGTATTTTTCTAACACATTAAATCTCCTTAAGAACAGAATGAACGGACACATACCACCACCCCATTGTTTTCACTGCTGCAGCTGCCTTCAAATAACCATCCTAGTCTATTTAACGGGTAGATCACAAGTCTCACTCTGTAGCTTTCAATTGTTTTAAAAGAATTGTTTTACCACAGAAGACACTGTGGTCTAGCAAGCCTTTTCATCAAAACAACAACAAATAAAAGTCTTCACTATAATCTGGCTCATTCCAAGTGATGAATTCTGTCTTGTGACAGCATAGAGAGAATCTGTTCTGCTCATTACAAAATTGGCAAGACTTTTCCACCTCTGCTCCTTCAACAGCCCACTTTCATTTCCACTTTTATCTCCCTTAAAGCAAGCGCTTGACTTGAACCATCACTCAGTGGGTGTAAATCAAGGTCCGACACCCGTCGCAGGCTGTTACAGGTGTCTGCACTGATCAGGTCAGTGCCTCAACTTGGAGGTGCTCATAAACTCAACTCAAATGTCATGTCTGTTGGTGTGGAAACTGAAAGGGGGAACAGGTGAAGCTCTTATAAGATGCACAGGTTGATTCTTTCTGAATTGTACTGTGATATTGCCTCACCTTGACAGCCATTCTGTGGTGAAAAAAGTAATGGATGAGTCTGGTGATGCACTATTTTTCTCTTGCAGATGCCATCGGTGTAATAATGGTCTGGCAAGATCAACTCTTCATCCTGTACATCAGATCTGTTTTGTAATGGTATAACTTCAACCAGAGGCAAGTACAACGAGCACGTTCAATGCAGCACTCAAAAACTGGAAAACTGAAAGGGTCTTTTTCTGATTCCAGAAAAGTTGAGACTGTATAAAACATAAATAAAACCAGAATGCAGTCATTTGCAAGTGAACTCTGTTTACCAACAATGATTTTACAAAGTGCTCCTGAGCCCATGCAGTCATATCTTATTGCACAATCATGTGTTCACAAAGTGTTGAACCTCGCTTGTGAACCACTGAGCCTTTCCAGGATGCTCCTTTCATACTCAATCATGATACTCTCACCTGTTGCCAGTCATTCTGTTTACCTGTGAAATGATCCAAACAGGTGTTTTTGGAGCGTTCCACATCTTTCCCAGTCTTCTGTTGCTCCTGTCCCAACTTGTTTGAAACGTGTTGCTGCCTTAATGAAGCTGATGAGGTCAAACATTACATTTATAGTATATGTCAAAAAGGATGAGCAAATTATATCTTACACAGCATCCCAACATTTTTGGATTGTGTAGGAATAAAGGCATCAAGAATGAGGACTAAATAGCCAAATATGGATGTTGGATGAAGTTGGGGACCATTACAGAGCATCTGAGAGTAAATGACGGCTCATTCTTTCCATTACGTTCCTGAATGCTACAGAATGCGATTGATAGAAGGTTGAGATTCAAATTGTTAACCACGCATCAGCTCTGGCAATACCAAGTGTGAAAACCGATGATGGAGTAATCCAACTCGTGCACACACACATACACCCACACACAGAAGCTGAAGGCTGATCCAGGGTGCAGCTACCAAGTCTAAGTAATTGCTCTTGGAGAGTTGTGTGAGGTAACCCAGAATGAAAACATTCCCAGCCAGCAGGGCCTGGACAGAAAGAGGAAAGGAATTCATTTATTGTTGAGGCTTAAGAGTGATAAATAACAACCGCAGGGGAGGAGGACAGGGAGAAATGTGTGGTGGAGGGAAGACTTGTTCTCGGGCAAAATCAGGCCTACAATGAAGATTTTCATTCGGCCACACTCGGAAAAATGTCTCGGGAAGTTTTTTAAGATTGAGACTTAAAAGGTGGAAATGGCTGCGGCCACACCCTCAAAAAATGGACGACTGGACTTTAACTGTCAAAAAAATAAATTATTTGGAGAAATTGGCATTTACTGTGAGACTGTGATATGATCAATATGGAAAATACTAGAAAAAACAGACTGTATATCTGTACCCATGTTACATATGTCATTAAAAGAGCCTTTTCCTGTACAACTATTATGTTTCCCATGTCAGCCCCTTCTTTGTGCCCAAAATATAAATAGTGCTGCCAAAAAAAAAAGAAACAAAAAAAAAGATTGAGACTTTAAAGCAGCTATTTTTCCATGCCTCACTGTGCTCATAGGAGTTTGTAGTCTGTTGTTTCCTTCTGGGTCTGGAATGTAATCATCATTAGTAGTGCATTACTGTCAATGCAATGCTAATTTACATTTTAATTCTGTCATTTAATATATTTGTCACTTAACATTTGGTACTGAACAAAAGTGTGACTCATGTTAAGGCGGCGCTGGATTAGAAGTTTTATTTCCACGGTCTGTCAGGAGGATGAGTGTTGAATCTTTAAGGTGCACTCATCCGACTGCTTCACTGATTTAAGACCGATGACTGCACTTTTACTCATTATTGGCCATTGGGAGCCATAGATGAGGTTTGGTTCAGCGCTCAAGGACAACTGAACTTAGTTTAAAGACTGTTATAGAATCGTTCGACATACAGTCTGTCAGCCAGTTCTGAGACTGAATGTTCAGACAGCAGGCCTGTAATGTCAGTGTTTGATTATGTGTGTGTGTGCACGCTTTAATGTGTGTGTATAAGGTCATTCATGTATGTGCATATACACGTGAATGTGTCTTGTGTTTTCATGACCATAAATCCCCTGTGCATGTTACATGTAGCACACACACAAACACATGCAGTATGTAGATACATAAAAGCTGAGGGTTAACACACACACATACAGCTCATTAGCTTTACTCCAAGGCAGATATGTTTGTCACACACACACTAAATGCCTAACCCTGACTCCTAACCTAAACCTAATTCTAACCTAACCCCTAAAGTCTTCAAACAATCCTTTGAAGCTGTGAGGACCATCCAAAATGATGTCCTTTCTCTGCTAAATGGCCCCTCTCTGTTGGCTAAAAACTTGTAGCAAGTACGAGTACACACACACACACACAGGTATAAACATATGTGCAGACGTGCTCATGGGTTATATACGATATATTCTCTCAAGGCATTGCACAAACACACACATAGCTATATTTCAACTGCCAAGTAATGCAGCAGCAGTGGCAGTAAAGGGCAAATCCACACAATTGGTCTTTTTCTCTGAGACACAAAGGCAGAAATCCCATTACTAGCCCTATAGGACACATACCCACACACACCCACACACACACACACACACACACTAGTCTCCCCGGCTATGGCTGTGCGGTGAAAGTCAGAGCAGTAGTAGCTATTTCTCTGCCAGCAAGAGGGAGACAGGGTCATTTACTAATCCCCCACCACCATCATCACCTCAGGCCCTGTCCCATAAGACTTTCTGTATCACACACACACACGCGCGCACACACACACACACACACACACACACACACACACACTCATTCTTCTCGGCTCTCAGTAAGAGCATCAAGTGATTCTCTCATTGATGGGATTAGAAGAATAGGAACCTTTCTTCCTCTTTTTCGGTACAAAATGCCTACAGAGCTCCTGTTCAAGTGCTGTGAGGGCCAAGTTGACATCTCCCTGTTCTTCTGATGTGTCCTTCGATAAGTATGCAGACAGTGCATTCGGGACACTTCCCCTGCTCTCCGCCGATTAAACAGCACAACTTGAAAGAGCGTTACTTTGGCAAGTTCCTTCCAATTTGTGAATGAGGGGTGTTCCTGTAGATCTTTGAGGTGTTGCTTCTGTTTTACAGCTAGATGACAATGCAGCTTCTGGATATCTTGTATGAAAGGTAGGAGTTGTTCTGCATTCCATTTGGTCTGATCGAGCTGGATTAATGCTTGGCCTGCAATATCAAATCTCAAGCTCTTGATACAACTGTGCAAACTCTGCAGCATCTTGACTGGTTTCTTTATCTTTCTTTTTCAATCCTTCGGACTTAATAAACATAGCCAATAAATACAGGCTGTGTCCCACCTTGCGTGCAAGGTTGGTATTGGTATTTTCCAGTTTCCTCACTGAATCCAGATAGGTTCTTTGCAGCTTTGACAACCTGGGGGTACCGTTCAGGTTTTATGAGTTCTCGAATGGTCTTCACATGTGTGATTTTTCTAGCTTCCAATAAAAGCCTGCCAAGTTCTCGCAGTTTTTGGCGTAAGTACTGGTGTTGACTGATCATTTTCTCACTCTTTTTAAACAACCTGAACCCATAATTGAGGATGCAGTGATCTCCTTTAATTGCAACTGCAATCTGGTCCTGATTCATTACACTCAAGAAGTTCCAATATGCATCTGTAAACTCCAATGGAGCAGGTTCGGCAAAAGCACACAGTGCTTGAACTCTAGTTTTAACACTCTGAGGTTTGAAGCTGCAGACCTTGAAAGGCAGCCACATCGATCTTTTTGTGAACAAAACATAACAGTGAATGCAATGTGTAAATTTCTGCCCCTTTGATTTTTCTTGCCGGTTATTTCTATGGGAGTTTTCCTTTTCCTTTTTGTGTTTCCAAAACATCACAGTTGTGCTGAAAGTTTCCCTTATTTCGAATATAGTCCAATTGTAGTTTCCTTTCCTTTGAGTTTTTGTTTACGCAACATGTGTCTTGACATTTTCTGGACAACTTTCTGCAATAAAAGCAAAAATGTTGTTGTAATACTGTCTAGATCCATCATCCTTCTTTAAAACTGGACTGACAAAGATGGACGGCTCTTCTTCCAGGTGCATTGAAACATTATCAGAATATGTTGCCACTGTTTTCTCATTTCCATTCTCCCTGGGCTTGGACTTGCTCTGATTGGAGGACTTGCCTTTTCCCTACCTGGAGGACTTACTTCCACTCTCTCTGGGCTTCAACTGGATGATGCTCATTTGTTCTTTTGTTCATCTTTCTTTCTGTGCCTTCTTTCATGGGCTGTGGATAGTGGTGTAACCATACACAAAAATCTTGGTTTTGAGGTCACGGTTCAGTATGGGAACAAAATGGAAAACCTAAATCTTGTTGTTCATTTGGGTGTTAATTATTTGTAAACAACAAATTATGAATAAACTGGAACAACTTACTGTTACATACAAACAGGAACATGAAATAAATGCAAAGTGCTGCCTGGTAGTAAGTTAAATAAAATTCTCAAATAAACAACAAATGTGTGAAATATTATTAAAAAAATAAATTCCTTGTCAACAGCTTTTCACAAAACAAGTAAAGTGCAGCAATGGCAGTTCCAGCATGATGCCCTGTTCAGTTTTACTAAACCTTCATATTTTTTGCGAGAAAAATTAACTTGTCCACATTGTCAGCATGTGTCCTCCAGGTTTTCTCTGATGGCAGCCTTGACTTGGGTCACTGTTGCACTGTCGCCATCTTTTGGTTCCATAGAGTGGAGAACTGTGGCTTTGAGGGGCAGGATCATTGATGCTAAAGGTGTAGCTTCAGTGCTTATGAGTGTTGTGAGAGTTTTTAGTGACTTCAGGACCTCAGTTATCTCCTCGGCCATCCTCACCTCCTGGTCAGACAATGTGCTGATATCCTTCTTCTTGAGCGCCTGTTCTGTCACCGAAAACACTGCTGCTTGCTGCTCAAGGTACCTCTCAACCATGTCATAGCTTGAATTCCAGCGGGTGGTGACGTCCTGAATAAGGGTGTGTTTTGCTATATTAAGCATCTCTTGTTTTCTTTTCAAAATGTGTGCAGCTGTTGGGCTACAGTGAAAGAAAGACACAATCCATCTCACTTTAGCAAGGAGTCTGGATATTTGGTTGAGACTTGTTGCTTTCTGAGAAGCTAGATTAATAGTGCTCAAAACATCCAATTTGGGGGCCCATTCCAGCTTCACTCACTGCATTTACAATATTTCTGGCATTGTGTGTTGTGTTGTTCCTGGCCTCTCCAATTTCCACTCCAACACTGTCTCTTTAAGCCCCTCTGCCAGGTTTGCGCTGGTGTGTTGATCATACATGGGCCAAGTTTGCAGAACATGGCTCACTATGTTCCACTCAGGGGGATGGCAGTCACAGTTATGTAGTTCTCGTTAGCTCTAGATGTCCATCCATCACTTGTGAGTGCTACTGCACATGCTTTTGACAAGTCTTGGACAACAGAAGATTTAGCTTGTTTATAAAGTTGTGGGATTATTTTCTGGCTGAAGAGCGGACGAGTGGGAACTTCATCCCGGGGCTCAATCACCTTGAGCATGTGTTTAAAACCAGGATTTTCAACAACTGAATATGGTCTTAGATCTGCTGCTATAAAAACTCCAGTGGCTCTTGTTATAACTTTGGCCCAATCTGCCAGGGAGAGGTTGCGTTTGCACTATGTTGGTTTTTCTTCTTGTAGCAGTGATATTTACACTCGGGAGGTGCCATTTTAGGTGAGTTAGCATGTTTGTCATCGTGTTGCCAGAGACATACCCGATCTCAGCTGAACAGCGTCGTCACACTGCCCTCGTTGGCAGACTTTGACATATTTAACTAGGAAGCTGAACTGTTCCCAAGCAGGAGACTTTAGCGACAGAGGAGGGTCTTCAAGCTCCAGTTTACTGCTAGCAGTAGCCATCAGGCTGCACGTGCAGCGTAAACACACACCTGTGTGCCAAAAATAAAAAACCAGCCCGTGAACTCACCCGTGCACAGTCCTGTACCGAACCGAACGTCACATACCGAAAACTGTTCAATACAAATACATGTATTGTTACACCCCTATGCCAGTGTTTCCCAGGGGGTACTGCAGGGGGTACGCGGTGCATGGAGAGTTTTTTTTTTTTTTTTAAAGGCGTTTCAAAAACTGTAATCCCAATAACTCCTATATTTATTTATATTATTTATATTTATTTAATAAAATTTCCAAGATGATAAATAGCCTATTCTCAGCAATGCCATGTCGAGCTCATTAAAAAATCTGGCTGCTATCTCAGATGGATAAGTGGTTAAAACGTCCAGTTTCTCTGGGTCCAGGAGGGAGTTTGGAGGAGACAGCAGAGAAACACAAGAAAGAGGCGAAATCTAAACCTAGGAAGTACAATGATAACTATAATTTGTATGGTTCCACGTCTACGTCTTCGGAACTACCGTAGCCTCAGTGTTTCTTCTGTGGTGAAATTCTGGCTAACAGCGCAATGAAGCCAGCCCATTTGCAGCGACATGAGAGCACCAAGCACCCTTCAAAGGAGGGAGAACTGAAGATTACTATGAACGAAAGCCGTCAGAATTTAAGTCAGGTCAGATTCAGAATACAAAGATGAAAGCAACAAATGTGTCGAACAAAGCCCTGGAGGCATCTTACGCCGTGTCGCTGCTTGTGCCACAAACAAAAAAACCTCACTCAATTGTTGAAGAACTTATTCTCCCTGCAACGTAAGCCTGGATTGGGTGAGGGACCCATTCACCACAACTGAGAGCAGCAACAAGCTTCCTGCAAGGCTGCAGGAGCAGCTGCTGGATGTATCTTCTGACCGGGGCCTGAAGGTGGCACATGGAGAAAAGACATTGACAGAGTTTTGGTGTGATGTGGAGAAGGAATATCCTGAATTGGGAAAGCATGTACTGATTGAACTTTTACCTTTTGGATCAACATATATGTGTGAGGTGACATTCTCAGCTCTGACACACATACAAACAAATAAGAGGAACAGGCTGGATGTGGAGAACAGCCTGCTTGCAGCTGTTTCCACTCTGTTCCCAGATGTAGCAAAGCTGATTAAAGACAAGCAAGCTCAAGTGTCTCACTAAAGACCAGACTATACTACAGTGGTGAGTATCAAGAGAAACGTTTTGTTTCAGATATTAACAATAAAAATGCCTGTTTACGGAGAACTGGTTATGGAGGACACTCCAGTTTTGTGATTAATGTTAGCTTAGGCCTACATGAGTTATGTAAATAAAAGAGAGAGAAATATTACCTGTTACAGTTAGATATAACAAAATGAAGGTTATTTTGATTTATTTATTTGATTTTGGTAAATTATTTTTTTTCCAAAAAAACATATTCTTTATTCTTATGTTGAATTATGTTGAGGTTAAAAAGAAGGAGAGAGGGCCTGAGAATTTTATTTTCAAGTTAAGGAGAATAAATAAAATGATTTTCCTCTGATAACCACTGTATTATGATCTATTTTTGGAGAATTATTGAAGCATATGTGTGAGGGGGTACTCGTGGAGTGACAAGAAGGCTCAGGGTGTACTCAAGCCACAAAAGGTTGGGAAGCACTGCCCTATGCTATAGTCATTTGTTTTACCAAAGTCTGTCAATTGCTTGCAGCATTAAGATCAGTGGTCACAGTTTTCTCTCAATCCAGGATGTGTGTCATTCTTATACCGCAATGGATGGTTGAGGTCAGGGTGGACATTAGGAACATGTGGGATGCAGGACAGGAACGCTTGTCTGTGGTCAGATTAGCACAACAAGACTTCATTAAGGTTAAAAAAAGATCTTTATTTTGGTTAAATATTATAAACTTAACATATTCCATGAAGTCAGTGTCAGGTTTTTTCAGATTTAACCCATGTTTTTCCAAACTGCAACCAAGCAAGCAGCAAGTCCTTTGAGTTGCCTGAAGATAATCATAAAAGTCATTTGCATTTCTAAAAAATGGACGTCATTGCATTTCCAGTTAGTTGTACCGTATATGTATGTCATTTTTAATCCATGCATACAGCGTTCATGCAGGGTTGGAAATGTCAGTCTGTCAGTTGGACCATCTCTTTGGGTCAGACTGAAATGTCCACAGCTACTGGATGGACTGCCATGATATTTCATAAAAAAATCCATTGTGCCCGCACACTGCATCTATCTGATAATGACTTTTCTTCTACCACCACGATGAGGTTGACATTCTTGATTGCTGGATGGATTGCAATGAAATTTGCTATATGGTGTTGAGACATTCAAGATCATGTACAGGATACATTACGATCGCTTCAGTGATCCTCTGAAAGTTTGACCAATCCTTTGCTTCATGATCAAATACTAAAGACATTCAAATCATCCTCTGCTGTACTTTGTGTTAAGTGCTGAACTAAAATGACTAAAAAACGCTGTCATCAAAGAGGTATTTACTAAGAATACAGATATACAGTAAATCAGTCCAGCCACAGCTTATAGTAGATATGAACTAAATACAATCCAATGCTGGACCATTTTGCAGGGGTGGAAGTAATGATTTGCATTTAATTGTGCAAGAATTAAGCAGAGAAGTTGCACCGAGGGCGGAATGTGGAGGAGTTTGCAGCTCTGAGAATGCCTTCCAGATGGGAACGGTCACCGCGGTGCCGAGCAGCGTAGCATTGTGTGTGCGCTATGCAGTCTGTAAAAACCATGCAGCTCTTTATTGTGGAGTTTATATTAACATACATGTGTTCATGGACATGCTGATGCTTTATTCTGATGTTAAAACTTCAGACTATTTAATTTATGTAGCCTAATATTGCTTGTTGCACCTGTGTTTTTTTTTTTGTTTGTTTGTTTTTTTTATTCATTGTTGGTCATTTTGGTTTAATTTGTTTAACACCATCATGTATACTCAGTAACCTATACTCAGATGGAAGTAAAGAGGTCAGTTAAGATGTACTATTAAATCAGCAGTGCTTTCACTTGAGTAAAACCTTCCAGTGCTCTTTTCATCCCTACTATTTAGAAATGTGCTGGAGACCAAAGAAGGTGTTTATTGCAGATGAATGCAGAGTTTTGGTTGACGAGAAGATGGTTTTGGAGCCTCAGGCATGCACAGAGAGAGAGAGCTAAGGTTGTGTGAAAAATAACTGCTGTTTTTTTGTTTTGTGTTGTAGTGCTGAGTGGAGAGCTCGAGTAAAGTGACGAACAAATAAGTCATGACGATTTGCATTTCCCTCATTCTGCTGGTCTCACTCACTGAGCTGCTCCGGCTGGTCTCTCACCCTCTGTGTGCACCTGACGAAGCCCTGATGCAGGTTTTACACCTGCTTTTCCCAGACTTCCTCCATGTGGCTTTCCCACTGCTCTGTTCTCTGTTGTTGGCTCGCTGCTCTGCTGCCCCACTGCCTCTGACTCCGGAGCATCTCCTTTTCTCCTCTCCCTGCTTCCATAGCTGACACATGCACAATCATAAACTAAACTCATAAACCAGTTCAACTATATTACCACCTTAGTGAAGTTGAATTGCATTCCTGCTCATGACATCACCTGTTACGTCGTCTATGGCGCTCTCTCTTGCAAACCGACCATCATTAGGACAGTGTTCTGGGAAAGGAGCGCGCGCCGCCAATCCTGCCAAGCGTGCTTTCTAGCATTTTGTTGCATCGCATGGGCAGACGCTGAGACATTCTCACAGGGATTTTTAATTCCTGCGAGTTGCCTCGCCTTCTGTGCCTTTCTATTTTGAAAAACTATTTTGTGATTTCTGAGAATTATCTCGCTGACTCGCCTTTCAAAACGGAGATATCTGATTTTTCTTTGCTCCTTATGTTACATACAGCCTAACCTTGGTCCAGCTGATACTGACACTGATCTGGGTATTATCCATCTGAACATACGCGGTATGCTTCTTAATATTGATTTGTTAAGTAGCTGGACAAATCAACTGATGTCGATGTAATTCTCTTATCTGAAAACTGCCTCACCAGATCTGTTATGAATGAAGTCTCTATTTGCGGGTACAATATTTATGAAACTAATCATCCCAGGAGAGATGGGGGGAGACGGATGGGTGGGCAGGTGGGGGGTTGTTTTGCTCTCGAAGTCTGTCAGTAAGCAATTTGACTCTATTTCTTATAATCACTATAATCAGGTGCTATAGACCGCTGTCAGCTGTTGCTGATGCACTTCCAATGCTGTCACAGTTACTATCACAGCTTAAGCCTATATCTGAGGGTCCTAAAGCTCTCTGGAGCTCACTTTATTGAACCAAAATTATTGAGCACCCCTTAAAAATCATTTTTAACGAATTTGTTTTTCACAAATGCTCTGAAGTACTCTGAGATGTTTGTGTAATAAAGACAATATTGTCATTTACTGGTGCGGTGCCACCGATTGCAGTCTGCCTTTTGTATTATAGAATCACAGTTATCTGATAAATGCTGCTAAATGCTACAAAATAATAATAATAAAAAAAACAAGCTGATGTTGTTTTCTAACATCAGGAAGGCAGTAGCTTCTCTTGTAGGGCAGTCGACCTGTATTAGTGTCACTTTACAGATGTCTTGGTATTTTAATTGATGACTGTTCAATTTTAGACCTCACATTAAGAACTTCGTAATCAAACTAATGCTCACAATGCACACTGCTGGATACAGTGTACCATGGAGCTCTGAGATTTGTCACAGGCTGCAAAGTTCTCACTCACCATTGCCCCCTACAGGCCAGAGTTCAGTTGTCTTTGCTGGCCTCATGTAGACTCACTCACTGGTAAATAGAAATCCATCCTGGGACTGTTCCCCTGTTATCGTTGTGGGTATGTCTCATTAAAAACTAGCCACTGTTGTTTATGCTCATATGACATCTCTTACTGTCCATTCCGAAGGCTTGCAGTGAAAGGAGGAAATGAGCCTTTATGTTCTGTGCCCCTGCCATCTGGAACCACTAGCAGATAGATTTGGAGCTAGATAGGCTGAACCCAATTAGGGCATTTAAAAATATATTAAGGGTTTGGAGGCTAATTCAGCTGGGATTTGTAATTGTCTCCTTAGCTAGATCTGCTTCATCCTTTCTGTCTTCTTTGGCACATTATACTGTATGTTATATTTTATGTGTTTTTGATATTTTTTTGCGTATGCTGCTTGAAACACTGTATTGCTGCTATATTGGCAGGGCCTGCATTAAAAAATAGATTTTGTAATCTCAGTGGGACTTACCTGGTTAAATAAAGGTCGAATAACAATACACTAATAAAGACTACAATTACAGACTACACATTGTTCCCTCTGTGGTCAGTATATGTGATGATAAATAAGGTCCAGTGGCTATTTGCATGAACTTTAGTTCATTTCTCCCATATTTATTTCTCTACACAGGAATCCCTGGAAATACATATTGTTTGAGAGCTAAAATGCAATTTTCAAAGGTGCTGCTTTGCTTATGCTTTACTGGTACAAAACCTTGGTGTGGCCCTTCAGTAAATAAAGACAAAGGCAATTTTACTGTTTAGAGCCAGAAAAGGGCCACAAATCCTGAGTAAATATCCTGCTTACTCTTGCTAGTATACAGGATTAGAGGTGCAATGCATAAGACACGGCCGGGAACCTTATTTAAAAATTATCAACAGAATGTGAAGAAGTACCTGTTTTGATGGCATGACAAAGATAACTGCGTTTTGTGTTGCAGCGATATCTACTGAAGCTAGCATGCTAATCAGCTAGCTGCAGCCCTTCTTGTCTCATAATACCACGTTATGGTCTATCTGGCTGTGTCTTCTGGGAGGTAGCTGAGCCCAGTTTTGTTGCACATGGCATAAACATCAACAATTCACAGACCACAGTGAGCAGTAGTTAGTTACTATGCTGCCTACTACTGGTTTGGTGTGGCCTTCGACACCTGGCCACTTCTTATACATTGTACCAAGTGAAAATGGTGTGTTTCTCTGTTTTTCTAAGATTCTTTAATGTATCGTTCTCTAAAAGGGCAATAAATACTGTGAAAAGATGTACAGTCATACTAGAAGTTAATGGGCCGCTTCATGTTCCTGCTTTCCACTCAAACATGTCCATTGATGTTGAGTAGTATGTTGTATAGATGCCCAGTATCATGTAAAGATACATCGATACAAATATACCAGAAGCTATATTCAAAGAATAACCAGCCTTATAAACCAACATCATCTGAAGTCCACTGTGCCTTTCATGCTCTTCTTCGTCCCTCTCTCGTGTCCCTCGTCTCTATCTCCTGTTTGTCTTGTCCTCTCTGTGTCAGCTGATGTTTATCTTATTATTGCTTTGGGCCTTAGGGCTTGTATGATCAACAGGTTATTTCTACAGCACTGTGCTTTCAGCTCTGTGCTTCACCGTGGAAAAAACAGAACAGCAGCTCACATCAGCCTCATTTCTTGAAAGGCTGGTTTATGTAGTTTTTCCTTGCTTGTGCCATCATATTTATTATGCATTAAGACAAATGTGTAAACATATTCTAATGTCATAAAAAATAATCAGTCATAGTAATGTCAAAATTCAGTTAAACGATCGGAGCACTCACTGTAGAGTGAACAGGTCCTATGGAGAAAATAAACCCCGACAGTATGAATAAAAGACCGAGGGGCTTAACCTGCGTAGCTGGCAACAGAGTTTGGTTTCTATTATTTTGTACTGATGGATAAAACTCCCGCAGCAGCTGATTTCTGCGTTCAGTGTCATACATTAAAAAATTTGTCTCCACTAAGCAGTCTTTTAGCAGGTCGATCGCCCATGTTGTGTTTTTCTTGGTGTTTTTTTCGTGTCTGTCCGCTTCAATCTGGCCGGTCTCTGTGTCCTCAAGTCGCTTGTGCCTTAATATCGCTTCTCCTGCCGGTCCAGTGTTGTTCTTTTCTTTTCTGTTCTTTACTTTTCTTGTCTTTGTTGCTGGGGACATGTCATTGTCCAGCTACATGTCAAGTGTTTTGTCCTCTCCAAACAAATGAAAAGATCAGCTGGTGATTTGTTATTGAGCTTGGTACATAAAGGGATTGTCCCTTTAGTCTATGATTGTTGCAATGCCTTCCCTAGCAACGGAGTACCTGAGCAGCCGGTGGCCTCTCAAGAAATAAACACACAGCTGAATTTTGACGAATGACCAATCAGAACTGTTTATTTGGCTAAATATAATGGCTATTGATTAGGTTTGTACAGTATACACTTACAGCGGGTCAGGATGCTTGCACCCATAACCTGTTAGTTTCCACACCAACCTAAAAGACACAATCTAAATGTACAAACACACTTTGTCTGGACTAAGCCTGTCTGTTGTTTGGTGTTAGAGACTTAGAGAGGGGGGTCATCATCTACTTCCAAGTGTGGTAATCCAGCAACTGAGTAGGTACAATTGTGCATGTGAATGTGGGAATTTCCTTCAGTACAAAAGGAGTTCAAATAAACTATAGGTGTGCATTTTAGTGGTTCCTCAGTAAAAAAAGGAGTCATTTTACACTACAAGACTCCCTGCTTTTATTATGTTTCTTCCTGTCTCATTATTTATGATGTATGAGGTCCAGTTGCAGTCTCCCCTAATAATACTTGTTAGCAATTATTTCTTTGTGAGCTCTTTGTGAGAGGAAGTAAACACAAAATAAAGTGCTGAATGACCTGCTGTCAGGCAGCACACATTGAGTTCTCCCAATGGTCGACAGAGCGTTGATGTGCAGGTTGACACTAAAAGTGTCCAACGAACGTCATGTCACAGCTTTTTGGTTTGGATTAAGTGAATTTAACTAGTAACCTTAAAGGAAACTGCTGAATTTACACATTAACGTCTGCTGAGAGTACAACTGCATATGTGAAAAAAGACTTAAGTGCCTCCAGACAGAGCTGTATGATAAATGTCCTCCAGTGATGTCACTTGAGTCAGTGTCAGTTGGGGATAAAGTCTGAAAATGAAAATAATCTGGGGGTTTGGCATTAGAAAGAAGTGAGTTCGAACTCTGCAGCCCACTCATCAACTTCAGGCTAGAGGCTACATGAGCCACTATTTGCAGAACACACACAAATATCTGACCTAACTGTCAGCGGTCAAACTGCATTGTGGGTAGTCTAGGCACCAGGTTTTGACAAGGAAGAAGGTGAGAATAAAAAAGGTGATGGCTCTGGTTCTGCTGCATCAGTAGTGATGCAACACTAAATCGATGGAGCAGTCTCAACATGTACTTTAATCTTTTATGGCAGTAATAGTACAAATTATAGAATATATATATTTGGTACTTAAGAGCTTGTATAACAACACATGTACCCAAAAATCTAAGCAGTATAGAGTAGCACATCTGCTCAGGCCCACTCACAAATGGCCAGCAAACTCTGACTGCCATGACACACACACACACACACACACACACACTGTGGTTTCAGCAGAGAGGAGGTCCTCAGGAAGTCACACTCTGAATTTAGCATCTAAAAGAGTCCTTGTTTAACTGGCGTTGAGCCTTTCCTGACCTGGTTTTCTGCAGTACCAGCTACCTCTGGCACATTCTCAATCTGTGCAAACAGAAAACATCTGGGATCTTGATCTCGATCATTTTAACTTACACGACTTCACTCTCAGACACACCTCTGACAAAATCCACCAAGAAAATCTGTTCTCTAAGACAGAACCACATGTCCTGTGTAACCTCAGGATGAAAGCTGCCTCAATGAGTTTTAGTTTGGATCGTTCCCTGGTAGTGCTGCCATGACACTTCCTGTTTTGTGAGGATCAGTGGTCCATTCAGAGGATGGTGTGCTATGTGTCCACCTCCCTGTCTATCTCCCTGTCTAATGTATGTAAGCATGTGTGATTTATGTTGAGCTGTTCGCTGTAATGTCCTTAAGCCAGGAAGCACACTCTTCTTCTTCTGTTTGTACATGCATTCATGGTCATCAGAGGATAAACAAATTTTGTGACAACTACAGGATGGATTGTCATTAAATTTGGCATTTGTTTTCCCCTCATGATGACCTGTGATGACTTTGGCAAACACTTCTCTTCATTAAGTACCAGGTCAATATTTTCACTTGGTTTGATGACCAAACAAATGCCATTCCATTTTAGCATCAACTGTACATTGTGTTTAATGCTAATATGCAAATTTTAACATGCTAACATGCTAAACTGAGATATTAAAACATTAAAACAAAACATTACCTGTCAAACATTGCTAAACAATAATTGCTAAATCAACATGTTAACATTATCATGTTTGAGTTGGATGTAAAGAATGACTGAAAAGGACACATGTAGGGTAGGAGCAGGAGCACCACAATGTCTCCACAGTAGACGATCAGCTGAATGTTTGATTGGTGGTTACAGTCGAAAGCAGACGAAACCATCAGTCAGCAAATTCGACAAGTCTTGTATGTTAATTAGTTTTGTTTGTTGCCATTTTGTCTTAGATTACAATGAGTAGGCCTAACCAGTTAACTCAGAGCTACAGGATGATAGGTGATTTAGTTCTTCTTGATGTGATATATTACCATCTTTAAAGTCTTAAACAACAGCTATAATAAATAAAGCCAGGACAAGATAGGACAGAAATAGTTGTGATTTTGTCTTGTTTGAGGAAACATGTCTTGATAATGAAGTTAAACATATACATTTCAGACTGGAATCCCTCTGTAAAATGATCTCAGCTTGCCTAGAAATATCTGTGGTGACCCTAGAGAGATTTCCTCTACCTTTCAAATCTGCATACCTTAACAAGAGCAGCTCCCCTCTGCCAATTAAAGTTGCATTAGCCTAATCACCCGGGAAAAACTGCTCATCCATTCTTGCTTAGTTTGGGCATTTGATTAGCACAGGGACATCGTGGCAGCTCAGTGGATTAAAGTGAGAGCCACATCACCTATTCAGCGGTGGATGAGTTGTGAATCCAGCTCACGACATTTCTCATGTGATCTTCTCTCTAATTATGAATCAAAATCTCTGAAAAAAGAAGACATTTCACATCTCTAGAACCAAAGATTCTGTATTTTGTGTTCCCTAAAGGATAAGTCCTCTTTCGTAGAACTTGGGTCTAATTTTTGCAGTGCTGTCCATCATTTATGTCCATTGTGATAAAACTCTACTCACCAAAATAATTGTGGCCATCTGGGAACATGCTCGCATTGTGAAAGTGAAAGTCAGCGGGGGCAAGAGGCACAGTCAGACAGACGATCAGACAGGTTGTAAACAAGTTGACAGCTCAACCAGATAATCTAAACCACTTTATTTTGGAGGTCAAACAGACAATTAGTGCTCTTAGGAGGCTAATAATCTACGCCAATCACAGTAAGTCAAAGTTGAACCAGGAAGTGCATAAAGTTGAGCTTTTCTCAGCTTCCCGCTGCAGTGCTGCTTGGCACATCATATCTATATCTAATATCTTAGCAGACGGCACCAGGCTGTAGATCCCAGGGACAACAACCAATGGCCGGGACCCCAAGCAAACCGGCTTGAAGGCAAAAGGACTGGAGGCCGGCGACGGGACAGCAGGGCGGCGGCCCGACCACTGATTGAAGCAGTGTTGCATGATGTCTTTGGGAACCCTGCTTCCTCCTTGTGGGGGCCATCTTGGCCAGCCGTGTGATAGTGAATTCAAAATTCTGCATTGTTACAGTTTAGATTTGAGGTCAACTTTGGATGAATTTAGTACCTATGGTGTAATCCTTTGTGCTTGTTTAAGCAGTTTTCTCAACACCATCATCTTTCCATCATCACCATCATAACTTCTTCCAATGTATTTTTTTAGAGTCTTTTGTATAAAATGTATATATCTATATATATTCAACTTCTTATTTTGTACTTAGTATTTTTTTTATTTTCCATTGCCTTTGCTATTGCTATTTTTATTGATGCTGCCTGTAACACCAAATTTCCCCAGCTGTGGATTAATAAAGTTGATTTTATCTTATCTTCCTCAAGTGCTTTGGTTATTTATCTAAGAAGCAAAAGTTGTTGAAAACATTTTTTCATCTTTTGAGGTGAGGATTCAAGTGGGCGAGCTCCATGACGATCCAAAAGCTCCAAGCGTGAATCATGCAACTTTTTTTTAAGGGAAAAAGGAGTGGGAATTTTATTTCCAATAGCTCCTGTCAGTATGGTGTCACTATTATTCAGCTGAGCATGTCTGAAGCATTTTTTTCTTTTGCTTGGGCGACAGTCTTGTAACCTGATCTAATCAGGTAAATACCTCTTCGGCTTCGGTTGCACTTACAAGTCAAATCAGATCAGGCTATCTGATTAGGTAAAGTGCATATTAAACTGGTGCCACTCACATTTTTAAACTAGATGGAGTCATGATGAAATCTCGAGAGGAGGAGTGGGAAAGGTAATGCATGCACGCATGAATGAAAGGAGATGTGAAGGACATTTTCAGGTACAATTGGGAGAGCGAGAGAGAATAAGCCTGATAAAAAACACATTTAAAATGTCTTTCTATTATCGTATTGAAATGATCAGTGTACCTGCAGCTTTTGCATGTCATCTTTTCGTTTTTTGTTGGAAAAACATGGTGCTCAACGGCTCCAGTCTACTCTCCTGCACTATTTCTGCATACCTTAACAAAAGAAGCTCCCTCCTGCCAATTAAAAGCACATTAGCCTAATCACCCAGTAAAAACTACTCATCCATTATTGCTCACTTTGTAAATTTTATCGTTGCATTTCACCAGAGAAATGGCTCTGCTCCACTGCGAGGGCCTCGTAAGTCATTAGCGCGGCTACGTGAGCATTACTGGAGGTGGCTGAAAATGTGTTGACAAATCAAATCACGCATGCTGATAACTGGGCATTACAGGCTACAAATTATGTGTTTCTCGTTAAATTTGTGTATTTTTTTTTGTGGTGGGAGGGATCAGGTTGTAAGTTTACAGTAATTATCTGCACATATCAGATGGGGAGGTGCTGTATGTTTCTTCCTCTGTCTGTCTCTGTGATGGGACTGGTGATGTTTTGATATACACCAGGGTGGGGAACATTTTCCTGTGAAGGGCCATTACAATTTTCATAGCATCCTTTGAAGGCCGTCCGACATCCGATGGTAGTGATGATGATGACGATGACGATGATGATGATGCTACTCGCAGCTGGTTTTCACCAAACGCCTGAAGGAGTTTTCAGACTCAGCAGTAGATTCAGATGTCAGAGCAGCTTTTATTCTTGCACAGCAGGAAAATGCAGTGTTTCCTCTTTCCAGTTGCACTAACCACATCTTTAGTTTGGCTTCAAATGATTTCTCATTTGAAAACAGAGAGCTGAGATGCTCGAGGTTGAGCTCTGAGAGTCCACCATGAAGGCCAAAGCCCACAGACACTTGCTATCACTGAGTTTCCATGTCAGGTTTTCCTTCACCTCAAAGACAAACTGACACTTTGAAATGATTTAACCACAATAAGAAGGCCATTCTTCACAAATTGTCTTTCTTAACGTGGTTTCAGCTTCTTAGCTATGAGCTCGCTCACCACAAAACTTGTCTGCATAACACTGTCTCTGTCATAATGTGGTCTTGTGAAAGCTGCTTGTTGGGCATCCAAACTCAATCGAAGAGTGTTAACTTTATCCAAGCGCATTGATACCTGGAGCTCATTCAGTTTGGGTTGTTTGTAGCTGTCATAACACTCAAGATTATCTGTTTTCATGAATGCAAGCACGTCCCTACAAACTTTCCTTTTCGTCACCATGATTCACTGATTTGATACCGACCACAATGTGTGTGTTGCATTCAGGGACCAATTGGAAGAATATGTTAACCAACTATTTTATTTTACTTTCTTTATGGCTGAAAAAAGTAATTGATCCGGCAAATGAGGCAATTCATAAATGAAAAAGAGCAAACAGTTTGCCGCTTTTCTTCATTTTCAGCCTGCGAGACTGTTTGATAGCCCTTAAAGGTATGTAATTCACTGTAGGGTGAAATCCCCAGTGGGCAGTTCCTCTCAGGGAGTCCCCAGAACTGTTTGGTCAAAAAACCCTGTGTGTGTGTGTGTGTGTGTGTGTGTGAGAGAGAGAGAGAGAGAGAGAGAGAGAGAGAGACTGTCACGATTTTGCTTTTTGCATTGAATATGCATGGATATAATCACAATTCATACTCAATCTCACTCCCAATGTCATGTGTAGTCGTGTATATAGATAGATAGATAGATAGATAGATATACAGAAGCAACCGAGGGCAAGGTTGACAGCTCTGCTCAACTATGCAGGTCACTTGCACTTGGAACTTTCTTGTAAATAAAATTTCTGTTTACATTCAGTGTTCGTCACCAGAATGCACTGTGTGTATCCTTGATGCCTAACAAACATGCTGAATGCCTCTCCATCCTCTCCAAACAGCTGCATGGCTTATGTATTTAAGCATTTGAAACCTGCATTGTTTACGTCCACGTTGAGCTGGTAGCAGTCCATAGGCAGCTGATAAAAAGCTTTTCCCAAACAAAACTAACATTCACTGTTGTATATTCAATTCTTCCACTAGTTTATGCATCTTTCCTGATAACCTTGTATTTTTCTGGGTCAAAGGCAGAATGGTCAGTAAACACATGTTAAACAATTTGCAGCTAATTAGTTCCCTGTTTTGACTTAATTGCAATGTTCTACATTGACACATAAAAATGCCATGAAACAGTACCTGATGCAACAACTGACATTTCATGCGTAGTCCACATGTGCACATGCTTTTTTCAAAATATCGTTTTTTCAATGCGTTTTGGCATTTCTTCCAAACACAAACACAGTTTTAGCTCACTGAAAGCAGCAAAAAGCTTTTGTTATCTCTGTTGTTTACATGAGGCGATTTTCTACTATGGCAAAATCATATAGTGCTGGTACTAACTTTACTAACAGGACTTTCTACATGTTTAAATATAAATGTAGAGGTACTCTTCCACTTTTATTGAGGAACAAAGGCATCAGAGTGTGCTACACAGGTAAAGGCTACATAATCCTCAATCCTCACTCCCACGCCACAGACCCCATTGCCAGCGTCTCTGTTTAAGGACAAGAGTGATCAATTTACGAATCCTACAATGGTGAAGACAGGTCGTGCCTCACCATAGTAGGATCCATTGTTTAAAGCTCGGGCCTCTAGTTGCTGGCTTTATCTTCCATGACTTTGAGACCAGGCTAAATCAGTAATATTGCATTCAGTACACCACCCCCAACGGGGAAACTAGCTGAAAAGTATTTGGAGATAAAAGACTAACACAGAATGATGAAAACATCCTGTTAGACAAATGTATAAACACACATAAAAAGCATCTACACAGGCACACATCGCCACATGGCCAAGTGCTTATTAGCCTTTGGAAAATAGAGGTCGACGATACGGGGAAAGCAATAACATGTCTCTGAACATAGCACAAAAGGTGCAGCCGCTGATTGTCACCTAGTAAGCCAAACCACACATGATACTGATAAACTGATGGCTATAATACTGTGTAATTACTGAGGAGAGAACGCAATTAATATGGTGATAGCGTGTTATTTGATCATTGCGCATGCTTCACTATTTGCTCAGCTGCTTGAACAAACAGTCCATCTGAGTGCAATCAATGTCTTATAGTGATCGAGCTGGAAAAAGAAATAACTGCTGCCAGGGCAAATACTTAATTCACATTTCATTGGTTGAGATACAACGTCGATATATTGGACAGCAGAGAGCAAACACACATATGAGTGGAGGGGAGAGGCAGGGCTGTGTTGCAAGAAGGAGTGGTTTTCGGACAAACTGGGAGGTTTCTTTGATTCCAGGGAACTGCAGCTCAGCCTAATGCATGCGTGCTTTATCCACTCTGCCTCTGTTTTCACATCTGTATGGAAGGTCCATCATTTGTCTGTCCCAAACCAGCTATATGGGATTGGAAATGCACCACAGAACTCTGAAGTTGGTGATTTTGAATAATCCACTACACTAAAACAGAAGCACACCTTCTGTGCTGGAGTGGTGAAGAAATTATTTGAATTTAAAGCTGCATTAATTTTTACTTCTTCGGGGCAGCAGAAAAAGCTGAAACAGCAACACTGGTTTATAATTACTTTATAAAACTGGCAATTGTATAAGCAAACAGAAGCTGATCTGCACATCCAGCAGATATGGAGCAGACTGGATTTGTGTTTTTGGCCAGCCTGATTAATATGCTGTACGTACAATGGCTACTCTCCTTTTAGACCTGGTTTTGTCTCCACCAGCTCTTGATGGAAATGTTTTTAGCTGCTAAACGCTCTCACTAGCTGCGTCAGTCTGATGTTTAGTGCTGAGCAGATGGTGTACAGTGGGTTTGTCGGAGCTTTGGCACTGAAAACAGCTGCCTGCTGCTGATGGGGACGAGTTGGGTCGAAGCAGAGACTGCTGAGAAAAATAGCTGAGATACAATGAAAACCACGCAGTCAGATTCTCCGTGGGCTCATCACTGTGAGTGACACCTCACATTTCACATTTCATGAAGTCGATCCGTTGTTAATGCAGAACGCAGTGCCCATTTGAGCTTTGCATTCTGTCCTGCTGCTTTAAGAAATATTATTGAGCCTGTGCAGTTTCTCTCACTGCTTTTCATGTTGGGTTGAAAAAACAGAATGTGTAACAAAGTTAAAGTACAGAAGAGGAACATGTTTCATCAGCCTTCGAATCTGTCGGCACGAGTTTGGATGCCTTCATCATTTGGCATATTTGTATGCTGCTAAACTGCCCTGTTGCCTGACCTACCTTAGTGCTACTGTGGTCTTGTATTTCATAGCTGTCAGTGCTTATATCTATCTTTGCTTTTATCTGTCTCTGCTTATGTCTACTTTGCTGAAGCCGTTCTATAATTTAATTGTTATGTCTATCCTTGCTTGTGTTAGTTGTTGTGTTGTTTCTTGCTTCGCTGAACCTTTTGATGTCCATGTCTGTGTTCTACTTACATTTATCGGTGTCCTGCTTTTATTGTAGCCGTATTTATATTGTACAATATATTCTTTTTATGTGCGCTGCATACATCTGTTCTTGGGAGAGAGCGAGAGCTCTCTTTTCCCTGTGAAGATCTGAGGGATTTGACAGGTGCTGGTTCCAGCGTGGATTGGCTGACCTCAACCGACGTTGCCGCTGCAGATCGGTTAATGGACCTATTTAGCCTCCGGGTTGTCCAGAAGACACCAGGGGTTGATGCCAGCAGCAGAGCCTTGATCCTCCCTGTCCTCCATCCTTTTTGTGATAACGTTTAAAAATTAGACAGTTAGATTTTGTGTGTTTAGACCACTGAGCTAGATAACTTGTGTCTGCATTTCTCTATTGTTAGCTACAAACAGGCTGTTTGTGATTAGACCACCTCTGCTGGTGTTAGCTTACTGCTGGTTGTCATCCGTGCACTACAGCACTGCTATTGTCAGTAAAACTTGACATATCTTTGTTTAGCACGAAGCAGCAGGGGTGACCCATTAGTTTCTTTGAACACTGTTTTCTCCTGTTTTTACTTCGCCTAGGAAGTGAGATTTATTTCTGCTGGGGGGGATACTGTGGGTTTGCTTGTTATTTTGGCCTTTGGTTCACTTTCAACTCAAGCTTCAATTATATAAATAAATATATATAATAACTGTCATTGTGTGTGATACTAAATTGTACACCTATTTGCATTTCACTTTTGCACTCTGTGTCTCATTCCTGTTGTTACGCTCTCACACACCTCGACAGGGGCGGGACATTGAGTGGGGCCTCGCAGTTGCTGAGGCGGTCGGTTGTTTCTCATCTTTGGTTGGCAGTTCTTTCTTTCTGTGTGCGGGGGTAAGATCTGCTGTTTGAAAAGAATGACTTTGCACAAGATCCCAACCTTGAAAAGCAAGCAGACTTTTTGTTAATTGCTAGTTTATTTGATATCTTTGTCCCTTTGAATGCACATAAAGTGGAGATTAAAAGTTATCTATCACAGCAGTTGGTGAAAAGGGGCATAGCTACAAAGAGACAAATGTAGTTGGTTTGTGCACCTGAGGGTTTATGCAGGGGCTGAGAGCCAGGGATCGAGACAAAAACCTACAAGGCTGAGTTTATGCATCTCTGCATAAGGGCTTTGGAGCAGAACAGACCTCCACCACAGACTACATCTACCCCCATTAGTATGCGCCTTCCCACCACTCCTTGTAAGTTTGATGTAAGCAGCTATATTGCCTTAGCCTCACTCTTTGTAAAAGCTGGTACTGATTCATATTTTAATGCTTTTGAACAAATTGCGGTGAACTTAGAATTGGCCTTAAAATGTTTTATGATTTTGTCGTTACAGTGCAAATTGGTGGGACAGCCCAGGAGGTGTGTGCAGGCATGACCATTGATCAAAGTTGCCCCCAAGTTCATTGACTCACGATAATTTCGCTGGCCTCTGCTTTCCTTTTCTCCTTCTTGCTGCAAGAGGAAGTATGCAGAAGTCTACTGGTTTTAGTGTGAGACCACTAGCTCTACTTCGAAAATGTCAGAATCCTAAGCAGACGTATTAAAAGTGGTTAAGGATTACACAATACCTTTAAATTGAACTGATTTTATCCATATTTAGCAATTAAAACAAAAAGAATCCTCACACATAAACTCTTTGTATGTGCAGAGAAATAGGGAAATATGTCACAGCGGCCTGACACAAGGCACCTATCAGTATCCATGGTGACAAATGATAAATAGCGGGACCCACTTGCAGTCTCCATTGTAAGCATCAATTTATTCACACCCACCCTCTTCACATGGAGTGCCCTCCACAGCTGTGAGTGTGGCTTCATGTGGAGTGATACTCTAATGAAAGGGAGGAACCAGTTTGGGAGAGGACCTCTCTCAGGCCACACAGAAATCCCACTTATGGTCCTTCATGATAAAGATGACACTGAACTGGCACTCAGGCAGCTAAGACAAACATTCGGCCTCCATGCAGCAGCTTATGCCCTTAACTGTGTCCCGATTCCAGGGCCGAAGCCTTGAGCGCAGCCTTCTGGATTGTGAAATAGTGCTAATGATGCAGTGGCTGTGTCTAAATCTGGGCAAAAGAAGGCTGCATTTGGAGGAGCCATTAAAATGTGTCAGGCTTTGTTGCTCTGCTATGGCACCCCTTGTCATAGATTGGATATGTCTATGAGCTGTGAGCACTTCAACCAACTTAGACTGTTAAACTTCAACTGGAGTCCTGAAGAGTTCAAACTCTTATTATTATTACACAAACGCTGCAGAAACAAAAAGGAAAGAAGAAATTAATGTGACTTAGCAGCAGAAATATTTTTCTTCTTGTTGATCACCTTGCAACCCCTCAGATCAGATTGATCATGCTCATGCAACCACTGTGTTATCAATATTCTGCCTGGAAATCTGTACACTTACAGCTACTGGCTCTGATTTATTCCAATAAATTCCAACCAAGGATATGATTTTGGAAAAGTTTAAGTGAAAGGTCCACTTTGTAGGACTTATGAGGATTGATTAGCAGAAATGTATTGATATTCATTTTCCTAAGTGTATAATGACCTGACACCTTATGTTACCTTAAAATGACCTCTTCATACCTGCAGAGGTAGCGGGACTCTTCCACTGAGAATGCAACATTTCTACAGTAGCCCAGAAAGGACAAACCAACCACCAACAAACCACTGGCTCCCGAGAACACCTTTAGCATTTGTTTCACAGCCACATTAGGCTCTCCTACACGGTTGGACAGGGAGAGGTAACGCGATGGGTATTCAGTCAGACTGGTCCTTAAAAATAGTGGAACAATCATTATGGCAATAATCATCACAATCTCACAGACTGTGAGATTCCAATATTTTTTTTTCAGACTTTCCTCAAATATTTGCTTTCTTCCCTATAAATTTCTCTCTCTCTTTTTTTTTTTTTTTTTAACTCCCTCACGACTCTAAAACCTTTTCAAGCATAGAGCAAGAAGTTTATGAGAAGTTCAGCCAAACAGAGATTTTTTCTCTGTTTGGCTGAACTTCTCATGACTCACTGCAGGTAGTACTGAGAGGTCCCACACTGCTTTGAATGGGTCACATGTAAAAAGGTCAAGGCTGATAAAGGTTGCTGGAGTAAATTGGGGTTTAAAACTTGTCATCATCCAGGTCATGGAACTTTTAAGTGCTTACCTTAGGTTCTAAATAACAAGCAAGTCCAGCTGCCTTTAGAGAACACTTGAGATGTGAACTGTGCAAAAACAAGTCAATTTTTCATGATTTTGACATCACATGATAGTGTATTGAAGTACCTTGATTAGCTACAGCTGCTATCAGTTTCTGAATTCATTTTCAAAATTTCATGTACTAAATTATACAATATAATATACATGTAAAACTAATATCCTGAACAAATAAAGGCCTGCGTGCAAAGACTAAAGCCTGATAAAGAACTCAGGACAAAGAACAAAAAAACAGAGCTAAAATCCTGTCAGAACAACAAGAATGTGGTTTGAATCCAAACCTGGTTTCACATTGGATGTGAGTGAGGGGAATGCCCTCGACATGGCCATGACAGTATCAGGGATATAAGAGTCAACATGCCCCACTCCACCTCACCTTTCCACTGCAATGCCAAGTTGCTATCGGAGGTGTATCATTCCAAAGCAAACCTTCGTACTTTGAGTAGCCTGGGCATCAGCCCTTAAACTCACTGGATGAGTGACACACACACACACATGCACACACAAACTCACATGTGGAACACACCTGCTTGTTGCCTTAATGCTTGCTAGTGTCGTTACTTGTGTTACGGCTGCTTGTATTGTATTTGGACAGTAGATGTTCACTGATTGAGGGATTATTGATTGTTGTCAGTGTTGCAGGAGTAAATAAACACTGTTGTACATTTAACGAGGAGTTGTCTGTGATTATTTGTGCATATGTGTTGTGGAAACAGCTGGTTGTGAGAGTCAGTGCTGGGGATGATGACCCTCTGTTATTAGTTATTCAAAGACATGGATTCATATTAATGTTGTTATTGGTATCGAAAACCAATAATCAAACCTCCTCCTAACAGCTCCCAACACTTCATCCAAAGAAAGTTACAAGGTTACTGTGTGAATATGCATTTTCACTGTAAAATGTGTACACATTTATTTATTTTCTTTTTTTATTGTTGTTGGTGTTTACTGAGTTAAAAAAATGTGAAAGAACTTAAAGACATGTGCAATAATTTCTGATTAAAGTCAAGGTTTAAGCTTTAAGTAATGGTTTTATTTCATGTTTCTATCTGCTACAGAGGCTGAGAAATAAAAGTTTTAGTGAACATTGACTATTCTGTGAAGTTACTCAGCAAAGCCCCCGGTTTTAGGAGGCCGTTTTCAAACAATGTGTGGTGTGTGTGTAGGTGAGGCTGGGGGTTGGGTTTTGTGTGTGCTCTCTCTGACAGTATCGGTGTGGCTTGCGGGTTGGAGGAGGAGCTGGCTGCACACACCTGTGCCTGATCTTCATCAGGAGCTTACATAAGGCGGGCCCGCCTGTGTTCTCGCTGCCAGATTGTCCACCGCTTTGTGGTAGATCGTATGCTAGTGCCTCAGAGAATTTTCGATTGCGATTTCCCATACTTACCTGTGTTTTCTATGTTCAGGATCCAGCTCGTTACCCTCAAGCCACCCAGCACCTGTACCAGTCAGCTCGAGCCACCGCTGTGCCACACGGCCTACCTCCCTCGCCGCCTGCTTGCTTGCCTCCCCAGTCTTCCCTGTGTCTGGAGACATCACCTCTACCTACGCTTCCCCCCTCACCGCTGCCTCAATAAACCTTCACCTAGTCACCTTTCCAACGTCTGTTTGTTTGCATTTGGGTCCAGCTCCCTAGCCACGTCACACAATGTTTAGGATTTAGAGTGCTTTTTTTTTAAAGGCGCCTCTGGTCTTTTAAACAGCAAAGGTCAAGGCATGGAGGACCTTGTGCTCAATACTTAACTTTTTGACTCAGCAAGTTTTTTCTAATTTGTTCTTGCTTATAATCCCCTATATAACCACGATCCTCAGTCCTCCCAAGCAAAGCACAGTCGTTCTATTTTGGGATTAGACACATTATATTTTTGTCTAACTTAACTTTTGGGGTCATACAGTCAAACTGTGCCACAGATATAATGCTGCAAGACAAACAAGCGAACATGCACGCACAATCTGCAAAACCGGATTACACCTTTCTGTGTTGTTGTTTGTTTTCTCCACTGAAAAAGCTGCTTTGTAAGCTCGAAGGCTCACTGACACAGTCAGCTCACTGCAAATGTGATGTGGAACAACTGAAAACTGTCAAAGAGAGTGTCAAACTCAGGTCAACAGTTTGAAAACCTGTCCTGTCCTGCCTGTCCTGTCGACAGCCAGTGAATGTGGAACTTTCAGTTTTTACACACACACACACACACACACATCAAGCACACTCATCAAACACACACATATAAACACATACTGTCGAGCAGATGTCTCGGTGTAAGAAGCCAATCCCAGAGCTGATGCTCTAAAAACAAGCCCTCTCTTTGTTCTGTTATAAACTGATGCTGTGATAAACAGCTACCCACTGTTTCTGTCTCACTCCTCCTCTTCATCTCTCTTTCTCTTTGTTTCACGCCTCTCCTTCCTCTAACTCCATGCCAAAGTCTCTCCTGCGCTGTTTTTTACGACGACACAGTGATGTTTGAGGGGCACGTCCAGCCAGATCTGTGGCTGTGACCCTTAGCCGGAAGCTGATGGGTCAGGGTAGCACTCCCAGGCTTCAGCAAGCTGGATGTAATTTGTTTTGTTTGTTTCATTTTTAGACACTGCAAAAAAGAGAGACCCAGACATGACATGCAAATGCTGTGGTAAATGTTTGAATTTAATTATGTTCCTGCTCATTAGAATCCACACCGCTTGGAGGGATATTTGAACAAATCTGAAAAAAACATACTTTCATACTCATCTCTAGTGAAAGCTACAGCAATACTTGCCATGATATTAGGGCAGGGGCAGAAACTGTCCATCTGCATTGTCAGATAACACTTGAGGTAAGACAGAAAATGTTTTTGTAATATGGGTAAACTGAGCTCTTAGGTCGAGATATAATCTTCAAGCCAGGTGTCAGAGTATTTTCTAATTTATCTCCATCTGTCTCTTTCGTATTATAGAAAATCAAAAGACATGTTATCAGTGCACATTTTTTTGATACGTTAAAGGTACACCATGCAGGATTTTCCTAACAAACGAAATAAAACAATGAAGAGAGTCACACAAAGGTAAATCCCTGAACTAATGGCAGTGTACTTACCTGCTGAGACCCTACATTCACATTTTCTTTTGTTTGTCTTATTCTACTGTGGTGGGGAAGTTTTGGGCTGCAGCCTTTGGGCAGTTGTTGTGTAGACCCCAGCCAATAACAGCGTGCAGGTGAGGTCGGGACTTTATAAAAAGGTGGCGACAAGCGGGCCATCACCAAGAGCACACATCCCAGAGGAAAGCTATCCTATCAATAACCACAGGAATGGTTCCAGAGTCTCACATTGACTGATATAGGGCTCATGGTGATGGCTGTTTATTGCCAAACTACACTACGTTTTTTTCATTTGGGATTGATTCTTCCTCCTGTCGGTTCATTCTTTTCCTGCCTAGCAGCTTGACACTGGCTGAAGCTGGGAGCCAAATGTCAAATCCAATTCAAAATGCAGTGTTTATTACATCAGTAATCAGCTGATTTTACCATGAGATGATGATTCAAATCTCCCAGATGACGTGTGTACAAAGGCTCACATGTTTCTGCTTAAAAAAAAAACAAAAACACATGCCTCCACTAACGTGCATGTGCAATTTGTCCTGGTCTGATCGTACGGTACTAGATAAACAAAGGACCAGAGAGCTGAAATCACATTCAGATTAACTGGTAATTAATTAGTTCTGTATGCCTTCGCCATGAAAGAGATCGTATAAAAGGCACTTTCCCCTCACTGTACGCCGCTCTCAGCTCAGTGTAATGCCCTGTCGTAAAGCAGAAGCTGATTTTATTGCTGTCATTGCGCTATATAAGGCTCCTAGTTAACTCCCCCCTCACCCCCTGCCTCTCCTTCTGCATTGCAGTGGCAGCATGTCAGGCCGGTCATCATAATGAATCCATTTAGGGCCGGAGTGATTAGGTCTGCCTTCTGCTCTGTTCTGCACATCTATCAAACCAGCGTCAAGCTCATTTTGTCAATTAATAATCCCCATATTAGACTCACTCTGTGTGTGTGTGTGTGTGTGCGTGTGTGTGAGTTTACTCCTTTCAGCCTGCATGTTTCATATTTAAGCTTTTTAGGTGGATTGTTAACAGTATTGCTTTTTGTTTTTTCACCACACGTTCCACCTTTTGTTTCTATGTTACATTCAGGCTTTCCTGGTTTTATTTTCCTTCATTTTCAGCTTAATGGCCTCCAGTTTAATTGACAGTTGCTGATTTTTGCAGCAATATTCAGTGTTCAACAGTAAATAGGCTGAAGATTCCCAGGCGGTTTAAAAGATATTGTATGTTTAATAGGATTTATGTCTGAAGGCTCAGTTCTTCAGAGAAGGCTACTGTAATTAAATTTATGACCCTGTTCATGTAATTTTACACATTATTATGAGTTTAAGTAGTCTAATTAGTACAGCCATCCTAGTTTATTGCAGCAGATCTAAAGCCTGCAGCTACATTACTTGATTCACAGCTGAAGGATAAAAAGTAAGCTTTGACAGCTCATTGATGCTCATGTTGCCTATTTTTGGATTGAAGGTTTTTTAACAGGACTCAGGTGCCTGTAAGAATTTCACTCAACACTTTAATCACCATGCAAAGTTCCAAATGAAAGCAGGGAAGGAGCTAAAAGTGTGGTTAAATGGTTTGCACTTGCATTATGTACTGACTACACACACAGGACACATGTCACATCATGCTACGGTATCACAGTATACTGTGAACTAAGCTACTAAGATAAGCTTAAAGGGATAGTTCGACATCTTGGTAACTGATAAATGAGCGGATACGCATAACAGCACCTTCAAAGCTTATAATTAACACATTGTATATTGTACACAAACAGATATGTAAAAAACATAAGATGTTTCATTGGAGGTTGCATGGTGTAACTTTTTCTTGGCAAAATGAAACCAGGTATAGTGTATATCCATTTTCTATACTATATTGCAATCTTCTCATCTACCTCTGAGCAAGAAAGGACATAAGCTCATTTCCAAAAAAAAAAAAAAAAAAAATCAAACTCTCTCTTTGATGATAGGATGTGCTTAAAAATATAGATGTAAGATACCAACAAACCTGTCCGCCAAGTGTATGTCATGTTCACTCAGCGACTACTGAGCTGGTGGCAGGCTACCTGTTTGAAACTGCCGTGAAGCAGTCACCTAGATCACTTATCTAAAACCATCACTAGTTTGTTATATAGCTTTAAAATCTCCAAGGGCGTACGACTCTAATGTGAGGACCGATTGCAGTTTATTCCATTTCAAAGGTGCACATTACCTGAAATCAGATCTGCCCACATTAGTGCGTCCATAAGGGATATCTGAAGAAGCAGCGACTGGATCCTGTACAGTTACTGGATTTAAGTGAAAGAAGAGATGTCAGGAAGTCTGGAAGCTTCAGCAGCACAGCTTTATAGATTTATAACATCAACAACACGTTCATCCAACCATGATAAAGGAAGCAATGGTGAGTGTGAAATTTGTCATTTGTAATATAGTAATAAAGCTTTCAAAACATGATGTGTCTACGCTGCACAGAATCTATTACGAGCTTCTGCTCCGACGCTTTCAGCAGCAAAATAATTCAGGGTGGGAAATAGATTAATACATTAAGTTACACTGAGCAGTAGCTGCTTTAACTAACAAGTTGCACAGCTTTGTTGCCCAAACGGGACAGTTCACGTTTTATGCTTTTTTTCGAATAAAACAATTTAAGTAGGTTCAACTTATTTCCTTCTCTTGGGTCAAGGTGGTCTAAGTTTTTGACAAGTTCAAATATTACGTTTTCTTAAGCTATTGCTGTTGTTGGGTCAAGTAATTATTTTCTCTCAGGTCAAGTTGGCTCAATTTCTCTACGAGTCAAAATATGAAGTTAGCTCAACCCATTGCAGCTGCTGTCCTAGTACTGGTTTTTCTGTTAAAGTGAGTTGGCCTAATATAATCCTGCACAGTTGTCACCCCAACAATTACATACACAAGCATCTCTTTTTAAAAACTATTTTTCAGAAACAACAGCAACAGTATTTAGGTTGGCTTGTTTGGATGAAGGTTGATATGATCCTCAAACTCCCCTGATATCAAAAATTACCAACACAGAACAACAAGCTAATAAACATCTCACATAACAGACAGCGCAGCTTATTAAGTGCAGCAGGTGAGTAGAATAACAGCAATATGTGGAGTTGTGGTGGCAGGTGCAGCTGCAGCATGATATTCAGTGTTTGATTCGATGATCCGGGAGTTATAGACAACCAAACGGCAGAATGCAAACATTGTCACAGAGCATTTTGGAACTAAAGAAGGAAACCTAAGCAGCTGATGGACAGACATCTGGACACAGAATTCAGGGTGAGCGAGATTCACTTGTTAACTTTATGTAAACAGCGTGTCATCACAATCGACTGGTGCATCTGTTCCATCATGCTCCACACACGTTTACAGAGGCTACGATTAGCTTGTTGAGGCTAATGTAGGGATTGCTCACAACGTGAGGCGAATGATTGATCAGTCAGTTACTGTTGGTAGTCTGCAGTCTGTCCCATGATGTGTGTGTATGTTGGCTTATTGTGTGTGCAGCAGTTATGTTGAAATGCATTCATTTGATTTATTTTTGGTATGAAGAATCTGGGAATTTAAGTGTCTAAGATCAACTGAGATATTCCAGGCATTATTATACCCTTAAACAATGTTGCCAATCATGAGGGTTAAAATCTGCACACAGGCAGCCTAATAGAAATATAACTTGAAAAACTGAATTAGTTTAAAATTTTACAGTCATTCAAATCCTAATTTTAATATATATATATATATATATATATATATATATATATATATATAAAGAATCATTTAGGCCCCGCAATGCTTTTGAAATGAAAAACAAAAGAAACAAATCATTAAGTGAAAGCAATAACAACACCTGCACCTATCATTCATCTTGTCGACGATTGTCTTTGCCACCATCGTTTCAGCAACCTAGACAGTATTAAATCTTGTTTGACTCTATCAAATTAATTCACAATTTATTATCCTGTCAAATTATTTACTTTTTTTGGGCACAATGCATTACTCTCAAAGTAGTTAATGTCCAGCTTTCTTGTTTTTTTTAATCCCACAATCCTCCTTGTGTATTTTCATGTTTGATATTTTTCATATGTTAACAGTGAGGCTTCAAAATCCTGTTACTATATGCAAAACATGTACTTTTTTCAATGGGCTGTGGAACAAAGTCAAGGTAAAAAAGAAGAAAAAGAAACGCGAGACAGACTCTAGCTCAGTATTATGGGACATATGTTCCAATTAAGACGATCTCTAAGGTATGTGTGAAGCAAAGTGATGCTGTCATGACTGAATGGCCTCATCTCATCCTGTATTCTCTGGATAAATCACACACTTGCGCATGCAAAACCACGTGGCTTCATGGTACTGTAAGACTAAAATCCTCTTGTTACGTAAAGAGTGAAAGTTGTTACTCAGCAGCATTGTAATGGCTGTGAACAACGGTTCCACGTAGAATGGCTGTCTGAAATGGTTTCGGTGTCGTACAGCACTCTGGATTTCAAATCAGCCCTGTGCACAAGAGGCCCTGTGTTAACAAAATTTCAGTTGTAAATCCCTCCTCTCCTGTGTGTGCAGTTTTCCATGCATGAGTGAGGGTGTGTGAGACTGTATGTGGTTGTGTGTGTGTGTGTGTGTGTGTGTGTGTGTGTGTGTGTGATCTCCATGTTCAGAGCAGCTCCGTTGTAAATCTCTGCTCTCCTGGGTGTGTGTGCAACAGGGTGAAGCTTTGTCGCCTGACAGGCAACATACGGGCTGAAAACGCTCCTCCAGGATGTCTGTCATTGTCTCCCAGCCGCCGAGCTTCTCCTGGGACGCCTAGCAACCATCCTGCTTTCCTTCGCTTTCTTCCCCCTGTACTGCGCCACCTGACGTCCCCTTAACTTCCTCTTTTGATCAAAAGTGTTCTGTGCACGAAGAGTGAGGAAAGTGCATTTAAGCACAACAGGAGAATTAGATGGGGGACCCAGGCAGAGACAGGCAGTTGTCAGACTGGCGCAGTGAGAAGTAAGGGTTAAGAAGGCCTTTCTTGACCAAGCTAGCCACAGTGGCAATGCTCAGAGTTGGACTCTGCTGGAACTCTCGGGTTTATGGCAAGGTTTCCTGTTTGTGAACAATCTGCAATAAAGGGGGGAGAAAACATGTTGTCACGATGTTATGATGTTAATATTAAAAAAAAAAAGTTTTACATATGAATTTATATGGTTAAGATATCCTTGCATATTCAGCAGCCAGTAGTTTTAATAACCCTGAGCCAGGCTGCATAATGTAGCCCTTAGGTCCTAACAGATATGTTTAGTGTCCCAAACCATCAATGGGCTAAACGCACATTACTTTCCACCATATTAATCTATAATCCTGAGATGCTAAAGGTAATTATTATATCTGAGCTAACAGAGACGTTTCTTTCTTGGGATAATGAACGTTTCCACTTTATTTTTGTGATCCATGCAGTTCAAGGCACAAGAACATTTTCAGCAACATCCTGGTTTATTTTGGACCCCCTGTGTGTGTGTCTCACCAACGTCACTCGGAAACTCCGCTAACAGCTTCCATTTGCTTCAGGCTAAAGGTAAGGTGTGAGTTCAAATAGCAGAGCAATTTTCTTCATCCATGTTTTAGGGTTTAAGCTCATCTTTCAATTATTCCTGGAGCTGAGTTGTGCTTTCTTCCAACCCTTAAATGATCAGGTCTTTCCTCTTTGTGTTCCTTTCTCCATCAATCATCTTTCATCCCTGCCTCCAACCAGATGATGAATTTAATCTCTACTTTCCTCCCTCCATCCTCCACCTCCACCTTCATACCCTGCACCCGTCATCTCCCCTTTAAGCAGGAGCTTTATGGCTGTTGTTTCTGTTTTTTCCATGTATCCTCCCCTCTTGCTTTTATTCCCTCCCAGGTCCTCTCCCTGTGTGGCTCCCAGGCATATGTTGATGTTAACAGCAACTTAAATCACACATTTTCTCAGATTGCCCAAGCAGTTTCAAACAAGACAAAAAAAAAAAAAAAAAAAACAGACAGAAGAGGGAAAGCCCATCCAGCTTTAATGGGATTGGACACATTGGTTTAACTTCTAATGAAGTCAACTTTCACATGATTTGAACTGAGCATCAAGACAATGTCCTGGTGAGAAGCTGTCAAAGGCCGCAACCAGACTGTATACAATATGAACATATTCTCCCATAGGTGACGTCACCTGTAGCGCTCTGAAGGGCCAGCTGAGTGACAGTGGCTCTGTCTGTCGTCATCTTGGCAGTACCTAAATTAAATGAACTCAAGCTTATCCAAAAACAGGCAAAGAGGTGAAGCAGGTTGAATGAAGCCTGGTGGCTCAAACCTAGTGGCTAGCTGTCACTCAAAGGCCCTTAATTACACCTAATTTTAAGATTTAATACAATTTAACCTAGTCAGTTATATGAAAATGCCCTCACCATGAGTAAATTAGATATAGAGACAAAAGATGTTTTTTGTACTGTCAGTAGTGGGGAAAGAAAAGTACGAATTGCAGTACCGTCTCCCTGGCTGGATTCACAGTGGGGACTGTGTGGTTTACATCTGAGACCACTTTGCCATGTTGAGGCCCCTGAAATGTAACGTAAGTCTGTGGAAATGGACAAGTGACAGGTTATACAGCTGCTTAGGCAAGTGACAGTCGCTTAACTTCAACTTTGTTCTTTTTTCACTAAACACTTGCTGGACGATCCGACAAAGAACAGGACCTCTGGTTTTTCTTGATGAAAAAGTGCCTGCCCTTTTCCAAAGAGTTTCCAAGGACGACTTCCCAGATGGTTCTGTGTAACAAACCATCTGGTGCATCAGGTTATTACCTAGGTGATAAGAGTCAGAAAATATGATGATGACGTTATTTAGACAAACCCTGCATAATACCCTTTTGTCTTGCACAAGAGTTGGAAAACATGTCAAGTTGCTGAGTTTAGTCATTTTTGCAAAAACTGTATGATGCCAGAGAAGTCATAATAAACATTCCTGACCTTCATGACCTTCATGGAGGTCTGGTTTATTGCAGAGCTTTTATCAGCTAACTCATTACTATCAGACAACGCGATAAACTGGCAAATGAGTGTATTTACAACCCTGTGTAATGGCACTTTAAAAACACAAGACAACAATAGATGGTCGATATCCCTGCTGCAGGGCCATGAGTATCTTTTTTATTTTGGCAAGCTGAAGTCTTCTGGCACTCTCACATCATGTCTGGGGGAATCTGCCAGTTGATCAAGCTCTGTATCTCTGAGATTAAGCACCTTTGAAAGGGTTGCAACATGCTTCCTGAGCTTTGTGGAAGTGAGTGCCTGAGGGTTTTCAACATCGCAGTCTTTCACAAAGCGACATATGCAGTCCGAGCCTCTGTAGTGGGACACAGAAGTGGGACCTGCAAACAAATACACATTGTCTTTTAAAACCCCACGTTCTTCTCGCTTGGCAACACTGCTCTATTACAAGCCAAATAAATGCTTACATAGCTTCTGAGGGCCAGGTTTATATTCACATGAGTCTCTCTGACTCAGTCTCCGCCTAGAGTTAGTATTATTGTTAGTGCTGCTGTCACAAAGACAATTCAGATTCAAATTTCAGGTTTTCTCAGAGCAGCTACCAAAACACAGGAATCACTGCATTTATTTTGTCTGTGAAGAAATTATCAACACCACTTTAGAAATAAGAGAGAAGAAAGAAGCATGTTCACTGAAGAGTTTATGAGCAAGACATGGACATCTAAAGTAAAACAGCTGTATGTCCCACTGCATTTACTGCATGGCTGTAATTATAGGCTAAATAAACGGTATCCAAGACAGGTTCATCGTCTGTGATTGCTGTGGAGGCTTTGTTGGGGTTCATTGCACTGGTAAGCTTCCAATATCCATCACTAAATTTATTTGGGACCGGCTGGGTCAGTGCACATAGAGCTTGCACTGCAAATTTAAACCTAATGGCATAACAAACAGTTAAAAGCAAACGCAGATGTGACACCTGAGTTTTCACCTGCATTGTGTTCAAAATCGCAGTAGTAGGTGTCTAGCAGCAATATGCAGCACTTTTGTTATTGTACTGTCTAGAGCCATCGTCTGTCTTGAAAACATCATTTAGACTGTCGCTCTGGACATCATCCAAGGACTGCTGATCACTTTTTTTTTTCTCTTGGATGGAAATAACTGTGGTAAGAACTCTGTGTACATGCATTTCTTGATCAGCCATTTAAAGGAACTCAGGAACTAAAAGGTCCCTTCCTCTGCATGCCTGTTTGTGTTTGGGCCTGAGGAATAGGCTCATTAGACCATTGACTGATTAGAGAACAAGCGAGGCATTTGAAATGCAGCTATCACATACACATATACAGACACTAAGCCGAAACATGCTGGTTCACACTCTCTCCTTCTACTTAAAAAAATAAATAGAGTAAACTTTGATTTTTATTCAAAGAGGCTGTATTATGCCACTCCTAAGGAATTGATCTCTCCTACAGAAAACACTCTCTTGAACTGCCTGAAATGCCTCATCAGTGCTCCAGCCTTTTCTTTTGTTACTTATCTACTTCACTATTTAGCAGAGCGCCACCTCTGGCTACGAGACCATCCTCCACCTAGATGACCGTCCCGCCCACCTCGCTCTCTGAGGTTATACAAAGATGTGAAAGTTAACGTTATGAGCAAAGCAGTCAGTTTCTCTGTTGTTGGCTGCAAGAACCAACACAACAGTCTCGATCCACTCTCCTCAGATGGTGGGAGTAGATGAACTTTATTTTTGACAGAAATATGATAGAAACGTCCCCACAAGGACTTAAAAACAGTTGAATTGTGTATTTTGCTCTCAGACTGCTCCTCGTTTAATCGACTATTTAATGAACCACACATATGCCGAGTTCCTTCACACTCACATTTTCACACCAAGGCAATCTTGTGTCACTGTAATTATAATAAACTTCAGTCCCTGCTGCAATATCTTCAATGACACAAGTATAAATAGGCTTGTTATCCACCATAATTCTTTTGACACTGCAGTCTGGTGATTTGTGGTCATCGCTGACCAGTGATGGATATTTGGGTCATATTTCTATACTTTGATAAGTTTGATTACACACATATATTCTGCTAATAGTTAGATTACATGCATATGCTTACATTAATGATAGTTGGACCCTGATATGTTGATCTTATTCATATTTTCTGCTGATGGATTGTGTGACTGAATAATCAACAGAAATTCTACTTCTCCTGGGTAAGTTTTTCCTTTATTATTCATAGAAGTGATTTAGACGAGGAGTGATTCTTTGTGTGCAAAATATATCTAAGGCCAGTGTGACCTAGAACAGGAGGTTTTGAGATAGAGGCCTGGCATGGGAGACATCTTGGGGCCCTCGACTTAAGATAGAACAGGTTGGCGTCAGGGATAAGGTTGTCTCTCTAGATTTGTCCTTGCAAACAGGTTGCTGGGCCGAGGAGAGAGAGCGCCCGACAGCAACGAGGAGGAGCCAACGACTGTTTCAGCATTTCCTCATGTTCTGTCTATAAAATACTGGGTCAGGGAGAGATAGTGAGTCAGACTTCATGAACTGACCCAACTCTGTTATGGATCAGGGAAAGGTTATGTCGAGACCCAGAGCTCTGTAACCTTGCACATTCTACTGATGTTAAAATAAAACAGATTTTTTGGATTCAACAGCTTCTCCTATTGCTTCATTAAAAGAACCCAGAGGACCAGAGATTTTTGAGACTGTCCTCGACACCAGTCATCCCAGAGATCCATCCTCTCGCGATACGTTAATGCCAAATCCGATTTAAAAATACAAACAAAATTGATATTTGAGCAGACTTTGTAACATTGCATACAATGTTAGCGTGACTGCTCACTGAAATTAAAATATTCAGAGCACTGCTTTTGTATTTCGGTATTTGTTACCACCTACACAAATATATCAGACATACCACGTAAGCTTTTGCTCTCATCAAAAGTCAAAGTTAGTTCCTCAGAATATTTATTCTTGCCTTGAATAGCTTTCCCTGTAATAAGTACATCGCACTACTCCAGTAAAAAGGAAACTTTTTCAGTGGGTTTGGTGATGTGCAATGAACTATGCAATAGAAATACCCTATTTTTTATTTCAGGAGACCAACTGAGCATATGAAAGTCTGGGTTATGTATGAATGAGCCTTATAAAGGCTTTTTTCACAGAACACATTTCGACGTGGTAGGAAAAGCACAGGAAAAAGCAAATAATAAAATGAATGATGGCTGAATTCCATTTAGGTGCTCAGGTTTCAGGCTCCTGCTATTGTTCATGTTGGCATGCTTTGAGTGTCACAGCTTACTGAGACACTTAGAAAGAATGACGCAATCAATAATATTAATAGTGAGACTTGTGCTTTGACAGGTAAATATGTCTGCTTTGAAATGGGCTTATACCTTCCTCCTTAAACAGATGAAGACATCAGGCAGGCAGAGCTGCAGCAGGCTACATTAACAGGCAATATTAAAATATGTTATTTTTTCTAATATTTAAGAACAAGTTGTGATTTCCTGTGACACAATTTACGATGAAAACAAGTAGAATGTGAAGTAAATACTTACATTTGTAAGAATGCTCAGCTTTTCAGTTCATCAACTGGACTCATCCTCTTTCTTGTGGACATGTTTGAAAATGTTTCAAAGGCAAAATAAGATCCGTCTCTTCACTGTAAAATTGCTGTTTTCGTCAATGGAGTTTGGTGAGTGCGATGCAGCTGCTGTTTCTGACGAAGCAAAAAGGATCTTACTCTGCAACAAAAAGGTCAGTCTCTGTAGGTGTCCTTTCAGTAATGTGGTCAGACACTTAGAATAACAATGTGAGCCTGTCAGTGGCAAAAACACTTTCAACACTTTCAACGAACGGCAGCGTTAGTCAGGGTAGCAGCGTCAAGGCAGCTTGAACATTACAAAACATTACCTTGACCGTGAACATTCATGTCAGATAGATTTTTATCTGAAATGGCAGTTGTCAAAGTTGCTTGTGAACCACTGAGCCTTTCCAGGATGCTCCTTTCATACCCAATCATGATGCTATCACCTGTTACCAATCAACCTGTTTACCTGTGGAATGATCCAAACAGGTGTTTTTGGAGCGTTCCACAACTTTCCCAGTCTTTAGTTGCTCCTGTCCCAACTTTGGAAAACTTGTCTTTGAACTGTTTTCAACTGAGTATATATCAAAAAAGATTGGCAATTTTTGTCATTTGTTTGATTAAATATAGAATCCATACATTTTTACAAGTCTTATAAATTGAGTTAATTAAAAAACAAAACCTCCTGAATTTAAAGGAAAATGAGAAAACTCAAGTGAACTCTCGGTTCCAAAGGTGGTTTCTCAAACTCTGTGTCTCTCTGTATCTCTCTTGCTCTCTCAGTCCAGCTGGACATAGCAGAGCATGACCACCGCCCCCCACGGCCCCACCTTGAACAGCCTTTGGTCTGCTCTGACTGCAGCGTCAGACCCGAGCCAGACATCCACAAACTGTCTCTTGGTTTCCCTCGAGAAGAGCTCAGTCCCTGGGCTGTATAGCTCCACCACCTCCCTAACGTGACAGGTGAGTACTGGTGTGTGTTAAAGCATGTGTGCGTGTGTGTGCGGCCATGTATTAATCATATTGTGGGGACATAAATATGTTTACACGGTCACATTGTGGGGACTTGCCGTCCTTATGGGGACAAAATTCCAAAATGACAAAGTCCCCAAAATGTAAATCATGAAATTTTAGGTGTAGACTTGGTAAGGTTAGGTTAAGGTTAAGGGTTAGGCAAGAAGTGGTTATGGTTATGGTTTGGGTATCCAGGAAACATATGTAAGTCTATGTCTCAATAACATGACTGCTTCTTGCTTCTCTCCCCTGCAACGCTCCATTCAGGAATTCCATCACAATTTTGAGTATGCAACTTCATATTTACATTTAAATTTGGGGTATGTGGCATATGTCAGACCAGCTCTCATGGAAACATTTTAAACAAGCGGAACTGGCAGGATTAGTGGTTGTAATGAACTTTAAAAGGCCCAGGTTCCCACCTCAGTGTCCTCTCCTCATACAGGGCTTGTGAATTTGGCTAATAATTCTTTTCAGCAGTGTTCTCTCTGTTTCTTACCACAACCTTCCCCGTGATTTCTCCAGGTATTGAGTGCCGTCTTCCATTGTTGACCTCAAATGTCAACCTATTCCCCCCACCATTCCGTTCGTTGTTGTGGTTTAACTCCAGGTGTCTGCATCTCTGTGGTGATCTGTCTGTGTGGGTTAGATTGATGACTGATAGGCGTGGGTGAATAGAACCGGAGGGTCCAACCGATGCCAGAAACTGATGTAATTAGGAGGCACATGGAGACACAAACCTTTACCAATATTGAACAGTTTCTCAGCTTGCCTTTGCGCCCAGAGAGATCATTCCTGAAGACCGTGTCCACAGGAACAGCTGTGAACCGCTGATGTAGAGTTATGAAAAGCTTGCTTCATCGATTGAAACACTGGTTGCTGTTTGAATCAGATTATCAAAATGTTCTTCCTCCTACCAGATAAACAGGACTTCTTCGTCTTTTATAATTTCATATTTTGAATATGTATGTCCAACAACTTTCTTTTTGCCTAACTTGACCAGCATGGCCTAAACATTAAAGCACAGGACATTCAGCAGATTCATGATGAGATTCATGAGTCTGATGAAGCCTACTCATCAAAATACATCATTGCACTAATAAATATGAACAGTGGTCTAATAAGAGGTACGTGCTTTTGTGTGTTACTCAAGTTTAGCAGAGATTGAATTCAGATGTTTTGACAGTCAAGGTGAGTCGTAAGAACTGAGTAGTAATGCAAAACAGATATTTTTTTTTTCTCATGCATATCCTCATCGAACTTGGAAGATAAGAAAGCAGCAAAAGTCAGCTTTTAAAAGATAAGGTGGGTGTTAGCAGCAGAATGTAGCGCTTCACTCTTGTAAAAAGGATAAAAGCAAAGAACATCTTCACTTAGTTTTTAGTTTTTATACATTTGGCTGAATAAAAAAATCACATATTTCAGTATTTGTGATGAAAAAGAAAGCCAGAGGAGAAATGACTAACAATGCATTATTTAATGCCACGCCAAAAAATAAAGTTAAATTATGCAGTGCGGTTCTGAATGTTTTGTCAAAGCAGTGAGAGGAGTAGTGATAGGATGGTATTCCCAATGGTGAATGTAATTAACTCTCCACTGCATGTATTAGAACATGCAGCAGCCCATGTCAGCACAAATGAAACAGACCTTAAAACAAGTATGTTCAATGATTGCTTTTACAGTTTCCTTGTTATTGTGTTCATGAAAATAGCAGTGATATGATAACAATAATAGCGTGAATAAAATGCATCAGGTGGGAACTGTTCAAACCCAATCATGCACTCAGTTGTGGGATTCCTATTCAAGAAATGAACTTAAATAAAATAGGAAAGCCTTGTTGGGAATTAAAGTTAATTGCAATACAAGATCTGTATAAAGGAAGCTGTTAAAGGAAGGTTATACAGTACTTTGTCCTGCTCATTATTGGCGACTTAATAAAAGCCGTCTAATAAAAGCGCCTATGCGGACGGAGCTAACGAATACGACAAAGGTGTTAGATCAGAAACAGTATTGCAATGAGCCAGGACCAGATCAAAGGCATCACGGGGTCTTTTTATGTACAATTTGATTGCAGACAAATGTGTTGATAACTGACAATATAGCCTGAGGGCGGTCAGATGCATTAAATTCATTAAAATGTCAGAAGTGGTGAAAGAAGCCTGCAATGAAATTGGATAAAATTCCTCTCAGAACAAGTCAGCACTGGTGATGTACAGGCAAACATGCTTTGAGGCTGTTCTATGTAAAACACTGATTAAACTTACTGCTTGTTTTAGGCTGTAAATAACTGAACTAGATAGATGCAGACAACCAATAATCCATCACTGACATAAACTCACATGTTCAAATGCTTCATAATGCAAATATTTAATCAGGAATCAGCTGAACATCAAACTAAGTTCGCTGTAGAAATGACCTGCACAGTCACTACATCTCAATCCAATTGAACACCATTGGGATGTGGTGCATCGGGAGATCCGCATCATGGATGTGCAGCAACTGTGTGATGCTATCATGTCAGCATGGGACAAAAATCTCTGATTAATGTTTCCAGCAGCTTGTTGAAGCCGTGCCACAAAGAATCAAGGCAGTTCTGAAGGCAAAAAGGTCCAACTCAGTATTAGCGAAGTGTACCTAATAAGTGGCAAAAACAAACCTATGTAAAATAGATGTGAGATCAATTATTTAGCAATTACATTAGTTTAATTCAAATCTGTCTGCTCTTAATGAAAGATACTTCTCTGTTCTGACATGATGCCACAGAGCTCGCCTGCATCAATCTCCTGCATTGATGTTTCACACAGTGCCTCAGTGTTTTTGGAATCGAGTCTGCACTCTTCAATCTGTTCATGATTAATTCTTTCCTTGACCTTGACTGACCATCATTGGATTGGAATGGTAATGGCCAAGTACCAGCATGATGTCAGAGGATGAAATAATGAGCACTGTGGGTTCAAGTTTAGGGAAACGATCAGAGCAGAGCCTCCATCATTCTACAAGTTGCCCATGTGATTTACAAAATAGTAGACAATATACTGTAGGGCTTCTTTTTAAAGGTAGGAATTTAACTCTCGCCTGGTTTCATACAGTCCCATCATGTCAATACGATCCTTGATTAGATCGTTCATCATCAATGCTGTGTTGAAGTGCAACGAATTCAATCGCTCGCCGTTCTCGTCCTCTGTCTCTTTCTACTTCTATGTTTCTTTCTCTGGCTTTGACCCATCATGACCCCTAAGCAATTCTCAGAGGTTGGTTGTCATGTTAGATGGATGAAGCCATCAGCGGACAGCCAGTGGTGGAGAGGAGTGTGACATATGATGGAGGTACAGGACATAGAAAAGATTCAAACAAAACTCAGTCTACATCAGCTCCAAATCGAAGCTTTCGGTTTCTCTTTCGTCTGGCTGATCGTTGTTGTGGTAATAATTGTACCCTACGGCTTTGTTCTGTGAAACCACAGACCTTTTCTCTCGCTTTCGTTTCACTTGTGGTGTGCATGCGTTCCCACTGTTCCCACCTCTCGCTCTGGGTGTACAGTCACAGGGGTCAGCTGGCATGTTGGATGGACTGAGCCATCAGACAGCCTGTTGTGACCGCTCGCTGCAGATGAGATGAAGGACAGACATTAGGACATGTCAACCACTTCATGAAATATGAACAGAAAACACAGACTGATAAGCCTGTGAGTGTGAAAAATCGGACACACTCAGTTTGCTGTCATCGCAACAGAAAGATTAGCTATACATGTATAACGGGTTTACACTGGAGCTACAACAGTAGACAGCCGTTGTTGTGAAGCTGTTGTGTGTCTCCCCCTTTCTGTAATCCACCCTGACCCCATACCCACTCTCACAGGTCAGCTGCCATTTTAGATGGATGGAGCCATCAGCTCCTCTGACCTTTTTAGTCCAAATTACTGACTACTGGCTGGCAGACTGCAGGCTCTCAGTCTGTCTGTGTTTCCTTTCCTACCTCTGTTAGGCACTAAAGCACTGCTCCCTCCTACACTATCAGATTATTTGCTGTGTCTCTCATTTTTAAAGGAATGGATGATTAGTATTAGGAGCTAATTCATATCAGACACAAGGCAAACAATGGCTCCAGATAGTGTGGATATCCTGAAAAATGCTTTTATATTAATGGCCAGCCTAAATGGAACACAACAGTTGAATTTATTTCACTATAAATTATCACAAGCACACACTACTGGCAGGGCATTTAACAGAGCACAAAAGGTATGACCACAAAAATCCAAAAACAGCAAAAGTTCATTGACGAGTGCATTTTTGTTTTCACCACAGTAGAAGATATAGGGAGTGACAGAACAAGTTCAAAACTTTATTTATGTATCCAAATGACGGCAGTACAAAAACACACACAGAGGATGTTGATCTGTATTAGACTTCGGTTCTATAAATGTGATTTAATGCTGAAAAATAGATTAGAGAGCACCCGTGTGGAGTTCCTTAAAGTTATACAACAAACCTGGTTTCAATAATAGGGTTGGGGATTAGAGCGAGCCGATTTCTTGATCACGTATACATGCTGCCAAAATTCTGATTTGCTTTTTACATGAGAGCATGTGCATGATAAAGAAATTCAGAGGGAGAGTATCGCTGTGACAGCAGAGCCAAATGAAAGGAGAGCTCATTACATGCAGCAGTGCATCCTGGTATTCATATTAACTCCATCCAAAGTCTCACAAAAGCTAAAACTAACACAAAGAAGCCTCTCGAAGTCCAAATCAGTCGTTTTACATCACTGAATATTGCGCTATTTGTAAAATCATGACAAACTGAAAAGCTGTGTGTCGCTGTTACAAAGCCTGTCCTCTCACTGCACGGTCAGCCTTCATACACGCAGTTCAAAAGCATCAGGAGGCAGCATATTGTATCACTGCTACAGTCAGAATAAAAAACTGGAGCCTTCAAAATAAGGTTGGAGGGAGGGGAGACAGTGAATGGCTGACCTGTGACACGTACCGTTTATATAAATCCCTGCAAAACATGATTTCTCAAGTAACCTTGTTCCTTCTGTGCATGTGGTTGTACTGACTGAGCAAAATAGAACAGAGAGATTTTCTATGAAATGAATGAGCTCAAGCATTATTTAACAAGGCTGGAAATGCCATAAATGGAAAAGTACATTGTTAAAAAATAATTGAGTGTTGGAAACTATATATTTATGATGTCTCTGCTTCTTTGTGTTAAATCTGGAACATTTTCCATTACTGCGGTGCTCTAGCATGCACTTAGTTTTAAAAGACTTTATCCAAACCCAGAAAATGCAGTTCTTTTTTTAAGCAGTGGTTGAAACCAGAGCTGGAGAGAAAAGCTCAGAAGTTACCGTTTGTATGTGCCTGTTGAAAAAAGGGCAGGTGTTGCATCATGAAAACCTGCCTGCCAGTGTGTGAAGTCATTCTGTTAAAAATATATTAATGCCAGAAATATTTAAAAAATGTGGGATTTGGAGTGGAAGTAAATTTATTTATCATCCTTCCATAGTAAGTATTGCAGACAGCCAAGTCATGTTGAATGGATTATTATATGAATGTAGAATATACACAGTGTTGATGTTGGCATAGGATCTGACCTCATCACTGACCATAACAACTTCCCTCTTAGGGGGACTGTAGGCTCAGAGTGGGTGGATGCTGGGGTGGAGGTGCAACTTTTGAAACGCTATATGAGCAGCAGCAGCAGCAGCATGTGAGTCGAGCATGCAGGTCAACTGTAGTACTGAGCAAGCAGCAAGCAAATTGAGGCTCGCACAGCTCTGGCAGGCCCAGAGGGAGAAACTGTTGGCAATTACCTGCATTGCTCAAAATATACTGCCACAAGAGTCACACTGCGAGAGTGACTTTGCACAACTGTTTGAGGTGGTAAATCATCTGTCTAAGTTACTGACAGTTTAGCGTAAAAAAATTATAAAATACCACAATAACATTAAAGCTAAATGCACAGCAATAGGTGCTCTTGTCAAAGTCCGACTCATGTTGCAAGGCTGTAGCTAATTCCTGAAAAATTTACTCAGAATTAAAAAAAAAAAATGGAAAAGATTTGTTCATGAAGTTTTGGAAATGATAAACCAGCATTAACTAACTTTGGGGGATCACAGAAAGAAGCTGATATCAGCATCTTAAACTGATATGGTGAACTTATCAGCAAGCATTTTATTTTTTTATAAACCCACCAGGTCCAGAGCAACACTGTTCTCTTCTGGCTAAATGAAAATGTAAGTCCAATATTCACTCTCTTTAGCTCTGTTTTTGGTCTCTTTCAACCCCTAAGGGAAATATCTGATTGTTTAGCTGCTAAATGGTCCACTATGTTCACCAGTTAGGCTGTAAGTGAATCTGTGTGCTGTTTATTAGAAGAAGTGTAGTAGTGTACAGTTGTCTGCTAAGAACAACTGTCTGAAATGATGAAGAGGAATAAGAGACAACAAACACAATAGATTTGTGCTGTAAAACCAAACTAGCTGAGAGGTGCTGCAAACACTCTGTAGAGTTCAGGTGACTCTTCAATATAGTCTTATATTTTTCCATTCATTGTTAATGGGAAAAAAAATGTAGCCACTTAGCTTGCAGTTATTGTACTGTTATCGGCCAGATTCAAGCGACCACAACAAAAGGGAGACACATCATATGAAGTTAAAGAATATTTTATTCATTCGACTTAAACCCAATTTAGACCAAATTAAAAACACCAAACTAAATATGCGCCAACATGGGGTGTGTTAGTGAGTAAGAGCAGTAGTGTGGGATGTGCATGAGTGAGGGCAGTGCTGTAAGGTGTAAAACAGAGCATAAGCATAAACTCAGGCACCATAACCAAACTAAGATGTAGTGTGCCCTTTGGAGAGCAGCAAAGAGTGAGTGAATGACTGCAGCCTAAAGGATGAGGACACTGGACACTGGGCCCCTGGGGGGGAGAGACACCTCTTAGAAACAGATACAAACTGCCTGATGACACCACAGGGCGCATCACATATTGTGATATATTTAAATGAAATCTAACATGTCTGCATAAAGTTGTCTTTTAGTCTTGATATTTTATTTCTAAGTATTTCTTGGTCTTTTCAAGATGTAATCTCTTCATTCTTTTGCAACACACAACACAACAGCACATCACCGGACCTATCCCATGACTGGCATATCACTGTTTGTTCTCCAGAGCGACACTAAAGTGATTGGTGTGAACTAATGCTTTTCATCCTTAAGCGTCATCAGGCTTTTTTCATCAGGGTTCAAATTTTGTTTTCTCTGTTTCTTTTGGACATTTTATTTTTATCTGAACCGAACAAATGTTTTCTGCTTTAATCTATTTTGCCTGAAGGCCTGTATAAACATAGGGCCTAAATAACCTTTATCAAGACAGCACTAAATAAAGAATTTTTGGATACCAATCTAAAAATATGACATTCCTTACTTCTTTAAATGTACAGTGTATTTTTGGAGCTACTATACGTGACAGTGGAGTTCTCTGACTTTTGGCATTATTAAGTGTTTGAAGATCCTGGAACCAAACCCAAGTGTAGATACCAACTAGTAAGGTCTACAATCTGACATACGTGGGTGTGTTTGAAGGAAGGCAAATCAACAAAGTTTGCTTCAGAAGACTTTGGCGATGAGGGTTTGATGTGACTGCTGTGACATAAAATGTACAGAAGATCCACTTTTCAAGAGTGAAGTTTAACTTGCTGTCTGTAAGCTAAACTCGCAGATCTGCAGGCTCAAAGGAGCAGATATGAGAAACAGACTGCTGTCATTGTGCCTCTTGATAGCTCATTCTCACCCTTTGTATTTATCTCACTCTTTTGTCTCTTCTGTCCAAAAATGATTTCCTTTAATACTGCATCTCTTTGAGGCGTCACTCTTCCCTTTAACAAAGGTCAATGGTCGGTTGCTGCGTTAGCGAGGGGAAAAAGCTGCCTGCATATGAAATCTGACAGCCAGCTGGGAATATTACTCAAACCTCTGAGGCATGCACCTTTCAAATGAAACCAGAGAGAGTTGCTGAAAGAAAAGGGAAGGTAGGAGGGAAAGCAAGAGAGGGGAGACTTTATGATGCGTTAAAATGATCCAAGGAACAGTATCCATTTATTCTCATGAAGCGACAAAACTCCCCGTTACCTTTTTTTTCCCTGTCAACCTCCTCCTCCCACTATCACCTCAGAAATCTGTTTTCTGTCTGTGTTTCTTCCTCTAAAAGAAAAAATGGTCTGTAACTCAGAACAAAAACTGACTCCACGGGGAAATAAATGATGCACTGGCGATTGCAAACATGAAGACAAAAATTGATTAGCTATTTCTTTCCATGTTGACAGAGCTGATTGTATTAACTCCACCTCGTGCTACACACGCAAATGTTTGTCACCCTTTCAATTCAGTGATATGAACAATGTGGTTTTCAAAAAGGGTGCAAAGCTGATGTTTTCTGGGAAGGATTTCATGTATGAAATTGACAATCCAACCTACACACCCACTTCCCACCTCGGCTAGCCGGCTGCCTGGAGGTTAGAAAACGGTTCTGTGAATGTCTATATGCAATTTCATGGCAATCCATCCAATAGTTGGTGTTATTGATTAGATATTTTAGTCTGGACCAAAGTGGTGGATCACCTCTAAATAAACAAAAAAACAGCCCTCAACCTCTAGCTTGATCTATTTTCCTTATTGAACTTTTTTTTAACTCTCTTACTTGAATTTCTGTGCAAGGGCAGTCTGAATCCCACTGGAGGCTTTCAGTCATTGTGTTCCCACTTTCTGATTAGCGGTGGCCTCTTGGTGAGCTTGAAACTACAGTTTATTCTACTGTTGCACTGATAAGCCCTTTTAAAAGAAAAAAGAAAAGCATATATTGGATATCGTAATATATAGCTATCAATCATTTTCTAACAGTATGTGCTCCTTTGAGAAAAATGATGTTTTATCCATATATTTTCATTCATGGTTATCGGTTTGTCTGGGACCTCTTGCAGGCTTTAATAATCATCAGGGGATGTAGCTCAGTGGTAGAGCGCATGCTTTGCATGCGTGAGGCCCCGGGTTCAATCCCTGGCATCTCCACTTTTAGGGGGCAGCTGTGGCCTAGAGGCTGGAGAAGAAGTGGTGGAGTATTCCCTCCCCCTCCATCAAGGGCTGATGTGCCCTTGAGCAAGGCACTTAACCCCCCAGTATACTCCCCGGGCGCTTGATTGCAGCTCACTGCTCCTGTGTGTGGTTCGCTGCATGTTGCGTGTGTGTGTCTCTTCAAACAGAGATGGGTGAAATGCAGAGAATAATTTCCCAGTCATGGGATCAATAAAGTAAATTAAATAAAATAATAAGTGGCTCTAATTGGTGTTTTATTTGAGGGAGAAGTGTGCCGTATTGTATTTGGAGGAAGAATGGGGCCCATTACCACAGCAAAGCATGGAGCATGGTGTGCTTATCTAACCGCCATGACTGGAGGCACACAATCTTCATTTCTACATTGCATATTCACTACTGGCATCTAGGCCTGTGGTAGCATTGTAGCAGCTAACAATAGCTAAAGCGGTGGTAGTATGATAGTATCTTAGCAGTTAGCATGGGCATCTAGCAGTTAACATTAACAGTATAGGTGAATCTAGCTCCATCTCTGGGACTCTGGGATGCCGGAGTTCACCGCCTAGCATCCTGGAGGTGTAGTGGGACTAAGTAGGCGAAACACCGTTGAAGGGAGGTTTCCACCTGATGACCCCCAGAGACGTGTTAGGAATCACTGCTCTTTTGCAGGTATAGAGGCAGATTAGGGCTCCAAGGTTCTTCACCGAGAATGAATCCTCTTTTTGAGCACAAGTATCTTGTGTTTAAATTAACTGTAATACATCGTCTGTATTTTTTCTCTGAATGACTCTTTCATTACCTTCTGCACAACTCTCACATCTTCACCTTTTGCTTTCTCTGTCTTTGTCACAGAATCTCTTGAGTCTTTGTCAAAAGATTCTCAGGGAGATCTCAAGCCCTGATCTCAATCAAGATTCTAAACCATTTACAGGTAGTTCATTGATTTTATATTGATTCTGATATTTTGTATCATTAATCTGAATCTGCAATGTAACCAGACACTGAAGTTATCATTAAAGGTAGTGAAGTGCAAAAGTACATTTGCCTTTTCCTTGTAGAGAAGTACAAGCAGGGGCGGACTTACCATTAGGCAAAACTAGGCAGTTGCCTAGGGCCCCAAGTTCCTGAGGGCCCCATAAAACTCCTCATACACTTATGGTTAATATAGTTATTACTTATTTGCACACATTAATTATGTTTTTGATTAAAATCCTTTCGCTAAAATGCCAGCAGAATGCTTATTGTATTATGTGTGTCTCGGGGCCCCCCTTCAGTCTCCACTACATTGGATCAGTCCATCTTATTGTGCATGTGCAGAAAGGATCTGGTAAGACAGCGGCAAAACGTATGAAAACAAACGGCGCGAAGAGAAGAGAAGATGAAAAGAAGTTACCCCAGCGGTGCTGAAAATAGGAGAAAAAAGGAGGAAAGCAGAAAGCTGCTCTCAAAATTCCCCAAAGTGAGTGCATTCTTCACTGCGGCAGCGGCTAACAGCAGGAACCCACAACCGGCAAGTGAAACGGTGACGTCGACACCTGTTGGGGAGGGTCCGTTGTCGACGTGTGGAGATGAACAACTAGTGAGTATCAAAACTGTCGAAGGAGTAATGCCCCCCACCCCGGCTATATTAATAAGTATTTCTTTATCCCATTGAAGACGGGAAACTTATGTGTCATTTTGTAGTCAGCTTTGAATTTCGTTTCTATTTACTACAGAGGATGAGAAATCAATTATTTAGTAGGCTTTTTTTTTTCGTGTTGAATTTCAAGGAAAACTTCAAAATCACCCAGAGGTTTTACAGGTAATTTTGGCAGCTGTTTTTAGTCCTTAATGTGCTAAGTTATGCATTCAAAATGATAGAACCTATGTAACTTAAGGAAGTTATTAACAACTACTCACTGCATTAAAATAATCCCTGTCAGTGTTATAGCTTTATATTCATTAATATTGCTTTAATGTGTTATCATTTACTGCTGTAGATGTTTAAGGTTGAGCTCATTTTAAATGAATTAATTTACTGTTAGACAGTTTAAGCAATTGTCATATATTCACTAGTCTTTCCTGTGACATGCAGCCTGTTTTAAGCCTTGTCATGATGCATTTTCCAGCTGGCCCAAGATGAGTTTTGGCTTAAGAAGTCAACCCTCAAAGGAAGACTTTAAGTTTATCACAAATGGTTGGTTTCCAATGAGCAAGAAGGGTTTGAAATATATAACCAGCAATGTAAATAATGTTCACTAGTGGAGTAGAAAGTGCAGTATTTGCTTCTGAGATACAGACAAAATTGAAGTTGCTTGAAATCCTCAAATTTCTACGTTAGCAATTGAGTAAATATTACTATTATTATTAATATTATTACAATTATTATTAATACATTTCACCACTATCAGAGAACCTACTGGTAGAAAAAGTGCGTGCGTATTCTGTTAAAATGTTTATTTTAATTGACCTGTTGTTTTGTGTGTTGTCTTCTCATTTCAGAGGGCCCCATGCCTGCCTTTGCCTTGGGCCCCAAATTTGTTAAATCCGCCCCTGAGTACAAGTATAAAATCGTAGACAATAGAAATAGTCATGTAAAGTACACTGACCTCAACATTATACTCAGGTACATTACTTGAGCACTGCACTTGTACTTAGTTGCTTTCCACCACTGCTATCCATTTTATGTAGAGGAGTGGGCCCTCCCTGATCCAATTCATATTACCTCAGTTAGCTTTCTTTGGGAAAGCATGCAGTCCAATGTATATATGAAATGATATGACCAGGCTACTCTGGAGTGTCATTATTAGTATCCATTTTGCTGTACTGTGATGGTGCTTTTACCACAACTTTCAATTCTTGTGCCTCTGCTGCTATTTCTTCTCACAACAGAAGCACCATGAACAACAAAAGAAATTACCCAGACAGATGTCTGTCATGTGAAATAAACTCTTTAAAACGTTTGCAGTGTAAGACAGTCTTACCGTATTGATTGTGCTATATTAATAACTGTTCCTCAGCTTTGGAGGTGCTAACAGTGCTGACAGCTAGCTTACAGCTACAACACACACTATACTTTGTTACACACACAAAAGGGCCAGGAGTAAAAGGCAGGACCCACAGTCCCAGGATCACGCATGCATCCAGGGTGGTGAACAAATCATCCTGTTAAGCATGCTGTATATCATTGTAAAGCTTAGAATGAGCCGTAGCCCAAAAACATTTCAAGTCAGGTTAGGTTGCAGCAAATTACCTGTGAGAAATCTGATTAGCTGCTTTTAGACACCTGCTATTTTGGGACAGTGCACACCAGGAAGCAGAGTTTGTGGCACTAAAGAGAAAAAAGAAAAACGCGGAAAAAAATGAAAGAGAAAAATAAGCACAGAACACACAGGTTTTGAGTGAACAGTCATATTAGCAATTTTACTGGTATATGTATTATTGGTCAGGGTCTTTTTGGTAGTGAAAGAAAATGTTCAAAGACCTTTCAATGCTTTAAATGTCTTGAAATGCACATGAGGCTGCAGACAGTAGCACTTATTAACAAATAATATCACATAATTGTAGCTTTTATAACTTGCTGCTAATTTTGAGACCCATATCGATATGATACAGTTGTGGAAAATGAACAACAAACTGTCAATACCAGTGTCCATACACGCTGCAGAGAAAGGGTTAAATTACGCAAAAACAGTTGCCAAGACCATCTTGCTGAGGTCAGAATATGTCAACAAACAATGACACATACTTCCAGTGATGTGAGACATTAGGAAATGGACAGGCCAATCAGAGGTCACCCTATAGTCTGCACTACTAGTCTAGAGCACGTTCAGTACTGAGGAATTTCCACTCCCGCACCATCGAGAGCATCCTGATGGGGAACACCAAAACATTTCTGCAAGGCCCTGCAAAGAGTGGTTAGTTGGGCTGTGTAAAGGATATTTACACCAGGCACTGCAAAAATAAGGCTAGGAGAAACATCAAGGACCCCAACCACCCGGATAACAACCTTCTGTCCTTGCTGTGGTCAGGAAGAAGGTACCAGGCTCCCCCATGATTCATATGTATTTATTACTCTCCTATTCTGTTTAAACTTGTTTTAATGCACACACCAGCTGCCCGTGGCATGTTGGAATTTCTTCATACAGATCTCAGACCTGACAATATTATGCTTATGCAATGTGCTCAGTCAGAAGGACCAGCCCTTCACGGAGAAGTTGATCAACTTTGGTTTGACCCTTCCAATATCCAAAAGGTTCCAGGGTCAACCATTGGCCTCCCAAAGTGCAAAGCTATAGATATGTGGGGACTGGGATGTGTCAGGGTTAAAGATGAGGAGGCAACAAGTGTTGAGCTCTAAGTTTTATGGAGGATTTTTGACATGGCCAGAAATCTGGATGATGAAATCCAGAGATACCTGAGGATGGTGGGTGGCATTCAGTATAAAGATGAGATGACATTTTTAAATCCACTTAATAAAAAGAGGATCAGTCCCAGGCAAAACTTCAGGCACAGTTTTGGTACAATTGCTCACCAGGCAGAAGATACGGACACCAGCTTATATCCAGATGCTGGCCTTGAATTTCTGATCACCTACTCATGGTAGAGCCCCTGCCCCATGTGCTTAGGCCTCCACCCCCACTCTCTTCATATCTGAAGACTTACTAGTCTTCATATCTCTCTCCAGCTGCAAAAAAAAGGCAAAAGTATGTGTAAGTGTATGTTCTTGTTTTTTAGGTTTTAAAAAAAAAAAAAAAAAAAAACTACAAAAAAGACGCCACCTTCCAAACTCTTGAGATACCAAGTGTTGCACTTCTTAACTTATTATGTACACCGTACCAACATATAGAGAAATGTGAAGCTCGACAGGCCTGCTGGTGCCGAGGTATAGTCGCTAAGCTATGAGCTGCTGTTTATCGGGTTTATCAAAAGGTCAGTTGGGATCAATCTGTCATCTACAGTGAAGCTGGCAGAGAGTCTGCAGATGACAGAGCTTCAGCTTCCACTGACACATGATAGATTAAAAGAAGCTGCTAACTCCAGAGACGGCACAGCCACTGCTGTGGCCTTTGGCAGAGCTTCAGTCACCAGAGGTACAAAGGACACACAATCAGACTTCAACAGCGCCGCTTATGATGACAAGGCTTCGGCTGTCGCTGGTTCCGCTGATAGAGCAAATGATGGTCGGTCAGCCATGACGACTTCCAGTGACTGAGTTTCAGCTGTGGAGCTACAGCCACCACTTAATCAAGTGCAACTGTGATTGGACCTTCTGACTTAGGCGATATAAGCATTGATCGTCATGGAGCCCGGCAGGAGAATCTGATTCATCATCTGACAAATGAAAGGGGCCCTGGTTTCCCTCTTGTTGAAAGCACTAATCCACACTTTGCTATTAAAGTCAGAGTGGGGATATGTCTCGACTCAGACACATGGCACGTGCTAGGGGACTCATGGGGGGGGGTCTCATTTATAACCACTGCATATGCACAAAACAGGGTCTGAAAGAGGCATATGCAACTCCCCAAATAAAAGTTTTGATCTATTAAAATAAACAAACAAAAAAAAGGTTTGTGCACCTGTATGAAAACTATGACCAATGCGTGCAAACATTTTGGAGACGGAAAACTGATGACGCAGAAGGTGAAATGGTGAATTGAAGCCAGAGTGTGTAACAATGCCTCTTACATATTTAATTTCACATAATATCAAATATCAATCATAGCTCCACATTACCAAGAACGTACAACTCAGCAGTTATTTGTACTTGTGCTTGTAGTGAGCCATAGCTATTCCAGAAGCATCTTTCAATTTGAAGAGACACCAGCCAACTCGAATCTTTAATCGCAGTCCGCTCAATATTTCATCAGCACTGTCTCACCATCACATTTCCAAACCCCAGAGCGCAGAGGAGAGGGACCAGACTAATGATGAAATTACCATCGCTGCTTGTATAAATTCAAGATGACATCAAACAGCTCTAAAAAAAATGCAGAACAGAGTGTCAATAGTGTTTAATAATAGATTCCAATTCTGTGCATATCAGCAAGTATGACTTTAGTTGTTATATATTATTTCTGTGTAAAATCGCTGCAGTGAACACGACTATGCATCAGGTCCACAGAGCGTACTGGAGACACATACATGCCACATACACTCCAGTCATCACACCCAGCACATCTTCGCCGGCTGCATATGGAAGTCTGGAAATGAAGCCAGCGACAGCTCGCGTTTAATCGTTACACTCCGACTACAATCCTCATTATCAGTCCTAATCTCCCGTGAGTATTGAGGCTGTTTGAGTTTCCAGTGGTGTGAGCCTGCGTGTGCCCTTGCCCCCGCCAGTAGCAGACATGCTACTCATCAGTTGTGCTAGTCAGGCTAATTTATGTACTTGTGGTGTTCTTTTTTGACACATTTCATCTGTTGCCAGGCAGACCTGCATGTCCATAAAGGACCAAAACAAAATGAAAAATAAAAGCTGGCATCAACCACAAAGTGGGTATCAAGTGACAGGCACTGTATGATGAAGGCCTGATGTAAACAATGCAGTGAGCGCACAGTATGTCATTTCTGCTGCTCAAAACAACAAAAACAGAAGGCGTGGTTTGATGATGTCATGAAGTAGCGCGGGGTCATGGGAGTTGTTGTATTTACTGTGAAACAACCAAACCTGCTGCTCAATCCATCTGAGGTGACTCAGCAGAACTCATGTTCACGGAGGAGGAAATGGATTAAGGTTTTATTCACGCTTGGTCACATTCGCTGACTTCCTGCCTCACTCTCATCATCTGCCGTGAAGCGTCATCTTCCACTGACAGGCGACAACATAAAACACACACCATTACCTTGACTAAAATTATGGATTTCTCTGGGTTTGAGGATTGCTGGAAACATTTGGGACACAACTCATTTTGATGCTGAAATGCTACATATGGTTTTGACACTTCAAAACAAAGCCTTGTTTGTATACAACAATACTCAATGACATACTTTTTTTTTTAGCAAATTGGTATAAATATTAGCTTGTCCTGCTAACTAGCTTAATACCTCGAGTAGCAGGCTAACCTAGGGTTACTTCCAAGGCAAATTAGCATTTGCTATTTTGTAGAGTAATGGTGAAAAGTCCTTCACTGTAGCTCATCCACTGTCACAGCAAACGTGCCCACGCAGGCTCCCTGTGCGAAGGTGAGGGGCAAACCCTCACTAATACAGTGTGGGCCCCCAGTGAGTTGGTCCATGTTGGGCGCGCAGCTATCTGTAAATTACGGAAAGAGATGAAAATGAACCAAAATCCTTCCAAACAAATACTTGATTTAAAGAACAAGTATGATACATGAAAACATAATAAGGATTTATGTCTGAAAAATGTAAAAAAAAAAGGGTTCACACACTTTCAAGAGCCACTGTAAACAGCCTCTAAACGCTGTTAATGTTGTGAGTGCGTGTGGATCTAGTTCAAAGCAGCATCAGGCGTGTGAAAGCCTCTCTGCTGGCTGGTAGAGATGGTGTTCCTGTTTTTTGTGTGTTTGTTTGCATATGCTCTCTGATCTGGATACTTGACAGCAGCGACATCAGATGAGAGCGCTTCGAAGTTCTGCGGAAACAAGCGGTGCTCTCAAAACATGGCTTTTCCCCACTTTCACCAGCTCACCAGCACATTAAACAACTGGTGAGAGATTTATTGAGTGAACATGTTGGAATGTGAAATGTTTACAGGTGAATGTGAGTACAAGGACAGGGCCCTGTTTTCCAGCTTACAGTGCAGATCATCTCAGACTGTGCACTACTTTTTTTTTTTAATGGATTAAGCACGAAGATCCATTCTGTTAGTCCTTCCAACCATGAGAGAGATTATTTAATCAGTTCTTCTAAGAAACTTTTTTTTCATTTCTGTTTTGTTTGCAAGAAAGTGCCATTCAAAACATTGTTACTCTATCATCGTCTATTTTGGGAAACACCATTTTATGGCAACGTCTCCCTTGTGGTGTGTTTCCACCAAGCAGGCTGCAGACTTCGGTTTCAGTTACTGTTAAATGTTTACACTCAAAAACGGTTCTTTCAATTAACTTAATTAAATCGTGGAAAGTATTTCTATGAGATTAAATGGCTTTATTTCAGCATTAAGCAGGGCCTGCTGGGCAAACTTAATTGACATGGGTGAATCAATGTATTTAGTGTACGACTGTAAAACAGTTTTGACCAATCCTGTTCAATTAAATCAGACCAAACCCCAATGAAAACGTTCAACAAACCCTAATCAATGAAGTTGACCAAACCCAATTACATTAAGTTGGATCAACAGAATTGTTTAATGCTGAAAGACAGACCTTTAATTATGTAGAAAGAGAGCCGGCATTATCGAGGAAGTTGGTCCACCAGGGGAAATCAGCATTATTACTGTAATTATCATAATTATATGTGTATATACTTATTTTTTTTTGTTGTGATTAATTATTTTCAGTATTGCTGTTATTGGAAATATATGCGCTTTATCCAAATGTTTCTTTTACATTTAACTAGTCTGCAACATTAGTGTATGGAATACGGTTTTATTGTGGGATAAAATCAAAAGGAACTGACTCTGTTTCTGATGATATGGTCTAAGTTCACTGCCTGCTGGTGATCTGGTACGCTGGTTTTGAGTCGTGTGAAGTCAACCTTTTCAGAGCTTTGCATGTTTCTTTTCTTTGCTTATTTTTTTTAATTAGTAGGTAAGTAAAACTTCATTTACATAGCACTTTTTTCAAACACACAGTTACAAAGTACTTCACACACAAAAAAGATAAATATAAAAATGAATGAAGAAATGCGGTAAAAACAAAATACAATTTAAAACCTAGCACAGTGAGAGACAGACCAGACAACAAAAACAACAAGAAACAAAGCACAGAATGGAGATCTATAAAAAGGCTTGCCTACAAAAACGCATTTTCAGAAGCTGTGTGAAACAGTCCAAAGATTCAGCAAATCTGACAGATGAGGAAGATGATTCCAGAGCTTTGGAGCTAAAACAGCAAAGGCCTTTTGTTGTGCGGTTGCAGCGGGGGATGGATAGAAGGCCGAGATTAGGGGATCAGAGTGGTCGAGAAGTGAAATTCAGAACGAGGAGATCAGAACGTAACAGGACAAGGTCATGCAGAGCCTTAAGTAATCAACAGGATCTTGTTGTTTATTCTAATTCTTACTATGCTTCACTTCAGCCAGCATCTGGCTAGCTTAGTTAAAGTATCAGCCATCATATTACTCTGTGGAACCGGACATAAAGCGTTTTACACTGGCTACTGCGCCATAACTAGCACTTTATTTACTCAGGCTGCAGGTAATCAAACATGAAACAAAAAGGGCAATGGTTTTGCTTCATGTGTTGCAATCTGACAGTGTTATATTAGTTGCACAGGTTAAAATAGCTAAATAAATTACACCGCACAAATGGAACAAAATCCATAACAGCTGTAAATTAGCTGTAGTCAGTTAGCATTCATTTTGTATGTTCAATTAAAAACAAAAAAGTATTCTCTCTCTCTGTTTCTCAGCACCAGGAGGAACTGAACTGTCCGGCACAGAACACTGACCCCCACCCCACTGAATAACTTTTGGCACAATTAGAACGCTGATGGCGATCTATGCCTTCTCACAAATGCTCTGTTGGTTGAATGGGCACAAATTCCCACAGGCATGCTCCAAAATCTTGTGGAAAGCCTATTCAGAAGAGTGTGGTTGCAAAGAGGCCAGAGTCCACCTCATATTAATGCACACAGTGCCAGAATGGATGTCCAACAAGCTCATACTCACGTATATAGACAGTCAGGTGTCAACTGACTTTTGGCCACATAGTGTGTATAGAACCACAAGTTATTATTCTCATCTGCTCCCTTGCTTACTGAACTGCAGCTCTTGCATCATCTCATTTACTTCTGCTCTCAGTTTATTTGCATCCTCTCTCTCTCTCTCTCTCTCTCTCTCTCTCTCTCTCTCTCTGTAATTTTGTTTTTTACATTGCTAAAAAACACCTGGAACCTCTAGGAACTCAAATTAATCTCACTTTAGTTGCTGTGTTCCTCAAAAGGTGCCTTGGGAATCGTCCTGAGGTAAAAATTCCCCAGCAAGTGCGATTATTCTATATATGCATTCATAGTAATGTGGGTTCAGCTTTGGGCCGTTTATACTGCAGTTACAAAGTAGAACCCTCAAAAATGTGATTTGCTGAAAACCACAGGACCTGCAGGGGCATGGGAAACTGAGTTTGACCTCTGTCTACCCGTTGTTTAACAAATACAAAGAGTTTTGAGGAGTGAATCTGTCCCTGTTATAAATGTAATCTGTGTTTATGTGTGTGAATGAAAAGTGTTGGAGTAACAGCAATGAAGAAGGCCATGGATAATCATTCAGTTAACTGAATTTACAGACCTCATATCATTTAGTCACTTTACTGTAGTTCCTCAACATGCAACAATACATTTAAGATGTCTAAATAATACATGTAGATGTGTGAGGACAGCCTTCCGCATCCTTTACGTAACCTTCCTGTTGCTGGACGGAGGAAAGTAACTCAACCCAGGTTTTTAAAACTCAGTAATCCTCCAGAATCTGAATGGACTGTTCAATGGGGACATGTTTCTTTGTTTTTCTCCATCTCCTGCACATTGTTACATGTTGTACTGTATCACCTCTTTTGTCTTACCCCTGCATCATCATTCTCCTTCTCCCCCTCCTATATTTATCTTCTATCCCTTTCCACATCGTGTCCAATTACTTGCTATTTTTAGCTGATAAGAGAACCGTTTATTTTATTCTCCCTCTGAAATGACACTAAACATCACAGGGAGAAGTCAGCGAGCTTCATTGAACGTGGCATTTTATTACACTGATAGTGATCTCTGTGTGAGGTGTGGATGCTACTTGTCATAGAAGGTTTGAAACTAGTGTGTGTGTGTGTGTGTGTGTGTGCTTTGCTGTGTTAAAGGGCAGTGAGGCATTGAGTAATTGCAGACAAAGGCATCTTTGAGGGGGGAATGAGACAGCAAAATGCCTTGTCTTGGTGGATTATTTTGTCAAGTACTGAAAATGAGAAAGAAGAAGAAAATGAGGTTTAGCCATCAAACATCTGTTGTGTATCATATAATACTGTACATGAGATTAAATCAATGTATTATTTTGCAGCTTTCACATATTAACAAGAGGCTTGACCATCACATATCAATACAATACATTTTTTTTGTCACATTGTCTTTTGTTGTTGTTTTTACGGGAAGTCTTTATTTGGTTCAAAGATGGCAGTTTAAACCTGTTAAGACACACTGAAAAACTACTACTATTGATCATAATAATAATGATAATAGTAACAATAATACTAGCAGCAATAATAATACTGAAAAGCTTTTCCAAGTGATCATCCTGTGTTAAATGTTTCTTCGTCTCTTGGTAATGTTACCTTGCTATTGGAAACATCTTGACAGCTTCAAGAACAAGGTAGAGAATTAATCAAAAGATGGCAAAGGGAAGAAAGGAAAAACAAGCGTTTACCGGCCAGAGTGGTTGGCTGAGGATGGCAGGGTTTTGGCGAGCAAGGGATGCGATGCTGAGATCCAAGGCAACCAACATGGCTGGAAATATTATTACCAGGCTCAAAAGCTTTTAACAACAATTCTGCAGCATGTGATGAGCAGAGGGTAACAACTACAGCAATTCCTACAGAGCCAGTCAATCAAAGTCATAATGCTGGTGCAACTCCAGGGCAACGCAGCTGCATGAGCTGGGTCATAGTAAAAAATGTCCAGTGTTTGCTGAGGAGGTGTGACACCTTGTGAGCCTGTCTTATCTTAGGACAGATGCCTGTTTACAAGGATTGAGGAACCAAAAAGGAGCCTATGAGGCAATGACTCATGATCCACACTCCTTCACTGTCCAAGACACAAAATTAATCTTGCATCCTGAAGTATTGGGTCTATTTCCCATCTCATGCTCCATAAACAAGTACATCCTGGCCATCATGGATCTGTTCACCAGGTGGGTGCAGGCATTCTCAATTCCTGAACAAGGAGCAAAAACAGTAAGATGTCGGTCAGCAATGTCATGTTATGCTTTTGCACCTCATTGTAGCATCATACGGACCAGAGCCGTAACTTTAAAGGTGTCCTTTTCTAGAACATCTTCCAGCTCTGTCAGATCTCCAAGACCAGGACCAAGCCATACCATCCTGCTTCAAAAGGACAGGTGGAATGAGTTATTTGTACACTTCTCCAGATGATCCATTGCTATGTTTTGAAAATTAGAAGAAGAGGTCTGTGAGATTGCTCAACAGCTTCTCCATGCAGCTCAACACTGACAAGGCCAACAAAACCGACTCACAGAGACCTAATCCATCCAGCCCCAAGGTAAGAGCACCCTGGAAAGGCCCAGGTATAGTCCAGGCCCGCTGCGACCCTGTACTGTACGAGATCCTGACGAAAGGAAGTCATGCACCATGATCAGCTGAAGTCAAGTGATGCAGTTCCTGCATGGGTCAGGCACACAGTCAGACAGTGCCAGGACCCAGTCACAGCACACTGGAACACAGTCTGCATATATGGACCACATTAGTAACAGTGGACTGAAAGTACTTTGGTTGGATCCTCCAAGGCAGCAAGGGAGAGGAGGCAAGTGGCAGCACTGTGCCAACACCAGGAGGGGGTACATACCCTACAATCAGTCAAAGACCACGTACCAGGAAAACCCTTTACGGGTTTGATATCAGGACAGCTGAAATGAGTGACTGTGGCAGCAGGCAAGAAGCACCACACATTTAAGGAATAGGTGGAATTTAGTTTGTAAGTGAGGTCAGTTTGATTGAATTTTAATAGTGCAAATGTAGTGTATTACTGGTACTATTATTAATCCTCTGCCCTATGCTACCTATCCATGTCATTTGCCTGCTACTGGAACTACATGGCAGCTAGTTGCTAGTTCCACTTTGTGCGTGCTGTTGTTGTTGTAGTGATTGCTCGCTGGCTCCGGTGTGGGCTTGAAAAGTTCATCTGCACTGCAGAGTTAAGGCGTTCTGCAGATTGTAGCTAACAATATGGAGAAAAATCTTTTTTGAGGGTCTTCTTATCAATATGCCCCTCCTTTCCTTTAAAACGTTAACATATTTTTGACGACTGGTCTTAAATTGGAAGCATACACATACATTCATCTATCAAATATGATTTGGAGAAACCAGCTCAGTGTGCCTAGCATTTTAATCCACACCTGACCAGTTGCCTGGTTGTCATCAGAGCTAGCAGATGGATTGGTCACAGGTGTGTGTTTGGATCTTGATCACTGCAAACATTTCCAAATGCACGGTTTTGCTCTAATTTATTATTTTTTCATTGATCTCCCCTTCGATTGGTATGATATAATACAATACAATGGGTGGCTATCATTGACCCATGAGTGGAAATTATTGGGAAAAAACACGAATTGTCCTCCTCAACATATCATTGTAAACATGGAATTTTAAATAATATAATAATATGCAATAAAAGTGCTTACACTAATCATAGACACATTCTATAATTAGCAGCCTGCAACTTAATGGCCCTCACAACACCTGAAGACAAATGTTTGGTTCTTTTGTTTATTGGCTCATTGCTGCCTGTTTCCTCGTATGCAACAGAGTAAAGTTTTAAGTGTGCTGGATATTGTAATCTTAAGTCAGCTATTAGATGTGGTTATGGACTAGCAGAGCCAGCATTATTTCATCTAACTAACTACTATACTTAGTATAGTATTCTTAATTTGCACTTTATTTGTGGTAAAATATCACATTTGCTTGAAACAATTACACAGTTTTATTCTGTTTTTTTTCCCACATAATACAGCACAATTTAAAAAAAAAAAAGCTTCTTTATCATGCCCTCCTAATCAATCAAATTTCTAACATGTCTGTATCCAGTGTGTCATATGGCAATGTGTGTGTGGGTGGGTGGTAAAAGTCATGTCCTTGATATGTGATTCATTTTCGATGTATGTGCAATTTAATTTATATAAGTGTGTGCATTTCTGCTTCTGTGACTCTCGCACCTTTCAGTTTGAGTGTCTACATGAACAAACATGCATGCTTACTGGTCAACACCAGTGTGCGTCACGCTTGCCTGTATGCGCATCCATGCCTCTGATGGTGTGTTTGTGTGTGTGTTTCAACATGAACGCGGCCGTGTGTGATATATCAGCGTGAGCCACCTGTTCTTGGAGCACTGTGGCGAGTGAGAGGTCTGGATCAGCCCCGAATCCCGTGGAGCTGACACCTGTCAGCCTGTCAGCCCGTCTGCTTAACTGTCCTGTCCCGCGCTGGCTAGCAGCTTCCAGCACTGATAACCCACAGACCATGTCTAACACTGACAGCTCCACAGCCTTGCTCTGGGACATCGGAGGGAGACACAGACCACGGAAGACAGAAACCCAGCGCGGGGCTCAAAAGATGCTTCATATCACATGAAAACACAAAAATCAGGAAACCAGTTAATCAGTCTCTCAATTATTGTGTCATTTTTAGATACTGGTCACAAGTATATTAATCACCTTTCAAAGGTGAAGATTTTAGCAAATATTATTCAGGCACGAGTGAAGAGTACATTTGGTGGGAACCCCTTACTGACGGTCTCGTTTTGCTAATTATGCAGCCAACTAACATACAGTATTGCATACAATCTTACAACAATTCCTTGACTGAACTAAATAACAGCAATTATTCAGCTGAACCTTTCCAAGTGTAGGGTAGTGGGAGCTTCGTAATGACGACCAGGACGCTTTCTCTTCAGTTTGAACATTTACTGCTTGAAATGCTGCAGTACAACAGTAAACAAAAGGCATGGCGGCCATGCTGCATCTCATCAGTACTCGTCTCAACTAACAATCAAACTAGAAGGAAGAAAACACACAGCTTACTCCGTTTCACTTCAAAATAAAAGCACTTCCTGTCAAATCATTTCCAGCAATTAATGAACTGCTATCAGGAAATAGTGTTCAGAATATTTAACTGTGTAATTCTTACTGTCACTGCAAATAATGTAAATAGCAGGTTTTTTACTTAAAGTATATATTTTTATCTCTATTTTAGCTGATTTTAAAGTAAACATTAATTCACCATGAAATCAATTATTTATATGTTTTTTAACATAAACATTAAACAACTGCCATTAAACATTTCACAACACCAAGTTTATTTTTCCAACCAGTTCAATAAACCACCTCATCATTGTGGGACTAAGTTTAACATGCATTTGAGACCACTCACCTTTATTGACTTTTGCATCATCAGATGTGCATTAGCTAAACTAGCTGAATTTACCTGCCATGATAGCTTTCCACTATCTAATACAGGGCCCTTCAAACACACTGTGAGCAGTTATTGTTCACTCTAGTTTAACTGTAGGTCTTTAGCTGTCCTGGATGCACTTGTAACATGCATATGTTCAGCAGGGCTTTTCCCCAGGATGTTGGCTGTCTGCATTTGGTTCGCCAGCAGGTTAAAATTGTCTGTGAAATATCAAGAGATGGATGCTGAGGTGAGAGCACTAACTGTGATATACCAGCAGCGACAACACTCTGAACAAGTTCAGAGACTTCTTACTTCTCACCTGTGGGGAAAAAGTTTAAAGGAGAAATCTCTGTGAGCGTGTTTGGCTCAAATGCATGTCATGACAGCGTGAGCGATGTGCCTCTGGTGGCGTCATGCATCATCCACAGACAGAAAGATTTAAGTGATTTACTGCGTGTATGTGTGTGTGTGTGTTCAAGAGCCACACCTGCTCACAGATTAGCTGTCGTGACCACAAACACACACATTTCTCTGCTTTTACTGTATACACAGACAGATGGGCCACTGAACCATGGCCTTGTGTGGAAAGGGTTGGACACACACACACATACACACAAACACACACACATACACACGTACAAATAGGAACAGGCAAAGATTCATACAGATACTCCATCAAACACCCACACAAACATGCAAACACGGACCATACAAGGACCATCACATCCCCTCATCTGGTCACAAGCAGGACTCTGGCTTCTTGTCTCCATCCTCCAGTTTTGGGAATGGTAAAAGCTCCTCTGCAAAAGTGTAATCCAGAAACTTTTGAAGAAAAACTTTTGTCTTCAGACTTATTTGTAGTTTACTTTTTAAAAAATAAAACCAGCAATGTGGATAGGACCAACAGTACCATAGGCCACTCATCTAGTGAATTTAAAAATATTCTTTGCAAATGAAATACCATTTACCCAAGTCTTCATTTCATTCAGTCCTTTCCACTCCGTCTTCTTTAACACATACAAGCATAGGGTTCACCATCTTTTAAAGGGAAATTACAGTTAAGTATAATTCAGGTTTTATTCTGTATGATTATTTATGATCAATTCAGTGAGGATATCTCAGCAAAGTAAATGATGAGATCTTTAAACCCTGAGCATGAAAGCAGCGTGCCCAACTGTGGCAAATACAGTTGAAGTAGGAAGTCAGTATGTACACTGATTTATTTTTAAATTGGACAGTTTGGGTCATTTTCTGCTCCGAACATGTTTAACTTACCTGAATTTTTATTGCAGTCTCTCTTGGTGTGTACTGCTCATGTTACAATGTTAACATGTATGTACATGTTCCAGTCTTTATGCTAGGCTAAGCTAACAGGCCACTAGCTATAGCTTCATATATAAGGGACAATCTTTTCCTCTAACTCTTAAACTCGTAAAAAAATAGGTAATACGGATATCTCCAGTAATATATAGGCTAACTCTTCTCTAAACTTATAGCAGAGAGGCTTGAAAACGTTGTTTACTTCATTGATTCATTCATTCTGCTGCCTTCTTCATCTGTCTATGTTCTGTCAACGGAGCGGTGAGATTTATAATGATTAACTGAACTTTGGAGCAATGTTGGTACCCGTTAGCCCTGGACAGGGGTTAAAATAAGGGACCTGATTTAATATTTAAGCAAACAACTGTCCCTGTAGTTTATGATTCAGCATTGGCTGCTCTGGTCTCCTTTTGGCTCTGCAGCCTGTCTCAGCTGCACCCCGCCGACTGAATGAGCAAACATTATCGGTGTGCAAATGGCTGATTTGTGCCAGCCACCTCTACCTTGTTATGGGGAAATTGTCTTGCGGCAGTGCTAGACAAAATGGCACCCACTGGACCAGTTCCAAGAAGATCTTCAATCCATTCTTCACTGATCGTCAGCCAAGGTGAAAGAAGAATTTACTTTCAAATTTTGGGCCCTTATCCATTTATTCCGAGAAAACCTGGGGAGTGATGAATGCATCTACACATCCTTGTCAACTATGCCCTTCAGTTTGGCCTAAGGCCATGTGTTTTCAAGGACTGGGGATGGAGACTGACAAGTTGGATGGAGCTCAAATGAAAGATGAAAGGATATGTTGTTAGCACCAACACATCCTCACAAAAGAAGGTTGAACCTGTCATAAACTGAATATTCATAAAATCGCTTAAATGTTCACACTTGTTTACATGTTATCACACTTTTCTATCATTTTCTTGCATCTTCACTCATATTTAACTATGTCTGCAGTGTCAACTTTTTAATAGCTCTGCTCTCATCCCTCAGTGCTCCCTGAGGAAATGCACATTGACTATCTGAATATTATTTTTCACTTTTTCTCTCTGACTGTTGTTGTTTTGTTTTTTGTTTTTTTGTTTTTTCACATGAGAAGGTGTCATGAACAACTGATGTTGTATGAGCCTGACCAAGGTGATAATCATGTGTCTCCATGACAATGAGACTATTTACGCGATCATCTAATCGACGTTTCAAGCACTTCGGTACTTGCGTGGCAATTCCCTTTCAGATAAATGACTGCCTCAGTGCTACAGAGCATTGTCCAATCAATTATGCAAGATCCCTCAGGATGTCTCTCTGTCAACATCACGTTTGTGCTTCCTTTTGTATGAATACTGCTGAAAACAATCTGTTTCTCTGAGCTACAGCTATGTTCTGTATGTTCAAGCCAGGAATGTCAAAGACTGTCAAACACACAGCTGTTTGCGTGGAGAAGGCCATTTAGTGAATGGCTGTCGTCAAACACAGTATGTAGCCGGAGCCAGTTTAGCTTAGCATGAAGACTGGAAACAGTTAGCCAGGCTGTCAAAAAAGCGAACCTGCTTGCTCTAAAGCTCACTGATAAACATGGCACAGCTTGTTTCTTAACTGTTTTTTTTCTTAGCGTTTATTTCTATACATTTTTGCAAATTGGTACTTATGTCAAATCGGCTATTAGCAGTTATTGTTTGCATTGTACATAAAACTATCACATTGTTAATTTGATACCAAAGAAAACCTACAGAATGTCATGATTTTCAGTCAGGTTCTGGAAAAAGTTCTAAAAATGAGGTAAAATGTTGGAAACCTCAGTCCATTAGCTTCAACAACTTTCATTACATTATATATATATATAAAGCTTTTTCAACATCTAAATACTTCTTCGACATCAATTATGTCTCCTCCACGAAGCTTCTCTGTACCGAGGTCACTTTTCTCACCCCATTCGGAAGCACATGCATATATTTTAATGTGCAGACTTTGGATCTCTTTGAACAAAATTCATAGGCAAACCTGGCTGATTTTTAGCCCTCAAAATAAATGCTGTTTATCACGGCCACAATGCAAGCGCTGCCAGCACTTCCTAAAGAACCTAATTAACAGTGTCCCCACGGCACGTCAGGCAGGTTAAAGTGAGCGGCCCTGGAGAATCAGAAAGTATTTAACTAACAATGTGACCCCGCTCTGTTGGCCATAAGGTTTTCAAAGCAGTTAGAGTTGTCACCTGTCAGGGGACGGTGCACCCGCTACGCCAGCATCTGTCCCTCTGACACACACACGCGCCACACGCAAATAAAATGACTCTTTTTGGATACAAATACAGATGCTCTGCGCCCTCCGTCTCTAACCTCCAGCACCTGTCCTTTCTTGTCCACAGTGTTAAAGTCCACGGCTGCAGCAGATGGGAGCTGATTCCCAAACTCACCTCCTGACACCCCTCCTGTGTAGTCGTTTACCCTCCAGGCACCTTTGCGTACATTAGCATACAATTACCTCATATTATTATTTTTTTACTTTTTCAGCATACACACTAAAAAACACCTGGTTAAAACTGTTTATGTTATACCCACAAAGTTAACAGACAAGTTTAGAGTTTTACAACCGCTGGCTTATTAAGACGTTATTCACCATCATATATGACCTTATGACCTTACTAACAGTTTTATTTTTATATATGTATGTAAATAAATGAGTAAAAAATGCAGTAAAGACTGTAAAAAGTCTGAGATTTATCTTGAAGGTCATGCTTAACCTTGAGCTTTTAAGCAGATCACATGGTCTTCTTCAGCAGATGAGTTTGCCCTGTTGTTATTGAGTTGTAGATGTTTAAGCATAATATGTTTAAATATATATAACACATATGCATTTGTATCCAAAGGGCCCTAGGTTAAGTTTATGTTGCTTTTTCTCTCGTGGATCTGGACTGGATCAAACACAGATGATATTATGTATGGGTCTTGTGCCAATGATAAGGTTGGACCACAGAGAACCAGTCCAGAGTCCGGATACACCATCAGTTACAAACTGTTTCTGTTTATTAATTAGAACAACATCCTATGAAATAATCTAAAAGAAGTAAGAAAAATTTGAATTTTTTGAATTTGAAAATTTTGAATGAAATTGTTATATGTTATGCATGAAGGCAACAAATGTAATTGAATCAATCTTTATTTATTTTAAGGTAACTCTCGAATGTGTCTGTTTTGCTCTCTTTGGCGCCACCTATCGCAATAAGCTGGAACTGAAGTTTCATCGTCTATAGTCATTGATCTTTTCTTTGTTTCATACCAACCGTTTACTCTCAGCACAAGCAGAGACTGGAAAAAACACAATGCTGCTTCACACACATGTGGGCTGATGAGTGAGTGTGTTGGCTACCCTCTCTGGTGGACCAACCACTGCTGGGTGATGGAAAACATGTCACTAACGGTGCGCAGCCTCACCACACACACCCAGTTGGTAATATTGCAAACACAAGGGCTTTCATTATTGGGCCACAGTATCAATCACCATTATGTCACCTCATTGGGCAATATAGACTTGTTTAAATCTAAATTTTCAAGATTATTACTTAATGTCAGTTGTGTTTGTGCTGGCCTTTGGATTAAATAGATAGCAGGTGTGGACTGGATAAACTGTAGTGTGGATTTATGTACTGTAATCCAGGTACATTACAGAAAAACTGAAACACGCGCCCCTATGGACAAACCACTGACATCTTATCTCCCAATGCTATTATTATCCTGTGGGAACATGAATATCTGTAATTCATGGCACCCTATCCAATAGATCCTGAGACATTTCACTCTTAACCTTAGATGTCAAACTCCGGGTGGCTCAAGAACAAAATTTAGGGGTCAACTATAGTTAAGCAAGATGAATGCTATGCACCAAATGCCATGCCAGTCTACTTTGATACTGTTTGTAAGATGAAACTTTGACATTGTAGTGGCACCAGATGAAAAAGCAGACTGTTTGACAATGCCATCTGTAATGCCTCGTCACTAGCATATAGCTTAAAACCCATTAAATGTGTTTTAGCATTGATTTCATGCTAGTTCCAAACACAGGAAACTGTTTCAACAAGTAAATTTTTTCAGTTTATGTTCTCAACAACCCTCAACAACTTTTTTTTTTTTTTTTTTGCCCTTATCAGGATACATGTTAACAGCATATAAAAGGATAATTCTTGTCTTGCCATGTTATGTTAATGTGGTGTTAACAAAACGTTGCCTATGTACAGATCTAGAAAGCCAAAACCAATTCAAAGAGTCAGTGGAAACATGCACGGAGTCACTGATGGAGGCATCTATCTTTTTTAGCACAGCATTTTCTACTGTGTATCTACGTCATGTATGGAGCCTTGTGCAACTACTTGACCCGGTGACTTGCAAAGTTCCAGCGAACAATCAGCTTTCCATTAAAGTTTTAACTTGTTTTCTAATTCACAAAACTTTCCTTGCATAAAGACTCTGGAGTCACTTTCAAAGTTCTCTGTCAGGACTGAGCACCGTCTGCTTTGTTTGTTTTTTTTCTTTGTACAACCTGCATTGAGGGCGTAGGTTAATTATCTAAAAATAATAATGTCATAATAACATTTAAATGACTTGCTCAAAGTTACTTGCTTCATCATGTTTTTTTAATGCACGGCCCTTCATCCTATTATATTTACTACTATAATGTTTACCCCGCATTTTCTCACCTTGTGGTCGCTTATTGCTTTTATTTTTGTTTATTTCATGAGTATTCAACATTTGCTTTCACTGGATTTTCAAAACACTGTGCACACACTTAGCAAGCACTTCACAGCTGGTGATGTGCAGGTGGAGGCTGAGATACACATCAAACCAAATAGGGGAAAACAGAAAATTACACTGGGTGATATTTTAGTATTCTAAAAGTCTAAAAAAGTCACATTAAAACAGCTTTGGAAACAGTTTTGAACTCATCAAAACCAAACATGTGGTAGACAGTGGTGGAGGAAGTACTTCGATCATTTAGTGAACATAGTGAATCACAGTGTAGAAATACTTCACACAAGTAAAATTCATGCATTCAAAATTTTAATTAACTGCAAGTACAACAGTATACATATCAGAATTTACTTGAAGTACTAAACTAAAAGTGCTGATTATGCATATTGGTCCATTTCAGAATCATATAGATGATATTACTTGTATTGTTTATGCACTCATGTGCACATCAGTGTCATGTTGCAGCTGGTATAGGTGGCGTTCATTTCAATTACATTAAATACTGGTGGCTGTTTGCTGTGAATTTCCCCCCATGGAAATTTTATCTTAATCTATAATAATACATAACAACATATTTGTTTATTATATTTTGTATAATAAATCTGAATCTGGAAAGATTACTGACTAAAGTCTTCAAATAAAGGTAGAGAAGTCAAATTGTACTTACAGTATGTACAGTACTTGAGTTCATGCACTTAATTTCGATTTGGTGGGGAACGCAGCAGTTATTTTTTTCACCGATTACAGTGATTTTGATTCTGATTTTCACTCGTGACTGCCTTTCTTTTTCTTAACAACAGCAGCTTAGACTCATGGGTATCTGAGTATTTGAAACCATCTGACATACTTGACTGAAAAATGCATTTTCTTTTACATCCCTGAAACTGAAACTATCAGCAAACCAGCGTGCTTCTGTGGAGCAGAATACTCAGACAGAAAAAAAAAAGAAAAAGAATGGTGGAACACAGCTAGTAGGCCTAACGTATGATAGCTTCATCCATCGTGGACCCTCGCACCCATCTCACAGGACAGGACTGTCAGGTCACCTTGCTATTGGTCGGTGGCGCAAAATCGTGGGTCAGAATTTGAATTAGACATAAAAAGTTGCTCAGATTTGAGTCATTCGGTCAGTCGAGCCGTTTGTCTTTGTGCACAGAGCACCACAGCATAGAAGAACAGCAGGCTTTACATTTTTACAAACCGAATCCTGTCTGATGGTAACAGAGGAGTAGGGAGCAGAGGGCAGTGTGCAAGAATCATCTCTGTCTGCAGCTCAGAAGCTCTCTGCTCATCTGCTAAATGCTAGTGAAGTCAGCTAAACTACTGCTGAACTTGATTATTGCACCTGCGCTAGGATTTTATTACTAACCTATCATCAAGATGCACACTTTTTATTTCTCTGATCATGTGGAAATGGATGTTTTCAAATTCAAATCACAGATAATGAACAAAAACACCAAAAGTGCATCTTGTAACCTAGGAAGGAGGGATGTTGGGCTCCTGGAGAGTGTGGTGAGGAGGGTGAAGAGGGGCATTGGATCCCTGACTGGGACAGAGACGTCCCCTGAATTCCTCGAGTGATGTTGGCACCGAGCAGCCTGCAACCAGTGATGTTTGGATGCATCCCATCAGGCTTAAAGTGGTGTTTACAAATCCAAAGGATACTGAAATTATCACGCCAATGTCAGCCATGTATTCAGGGCGAGGAGTCTGCTGAAAGATTTGATTCCTTTCCCCAAGTTTGGAATGGGGCCTGATATGAATACATGTTGTGACTGACTGTCGATCAGTTTTTCCTTCACAGGCCACACACCCTCTACCCGCTGACCCAACACCCTGATTGTCATTCTGTTCATTTCCTATATCCTTCCCTCCTGTTTACACTCACCTATTGTGCATATCAGTAAAATGCCATCAGTGTTTTATTTCCTGGCACTTGAGACAAAGTGTGTGAAAGCCAGACTGTGTGTGTGTGTGTGTGTGTGTGTGTGTGTCCGGTATCTCTGTAATGTACTACTGACACAATGTGCAGCGAGAGGTAATATCTTCATTGAGGCGTGCACACAGAGTGATACATTAAGCTGCTATCCCACTATCAGTAGGGGTATCATTAGACCAGACCTGCTACTGTGAATACATAATATCACGGTGCACAGGTCTGATTAACATGTGTGTGTCTGCGCCTGCTGTACAGGAGAGGATGTCGCTCCGAGAGCCAATGATGATTGCTCTGACTGCTTGTTACTCCCAATCAAAAGGTAATAATATCTTTTCTTTTTTTCCCTCGCGCTTATGTGACCTTCATTCTCCCTCTTCCCTCTCCTCCCTTTTTCCTCAAGCATCTCTCACATCTCCGTTGCTTCCTCAATTTCTGTCTTCCCACTTCTGAACACTCATCCAATTTGTTCTAACTCATCTCTTTTTTTTCCTCCTATGTTTGTTGCGCATATCTCCCTTTTCCAATTTTCCTTCCTCACTAATCTCTTTGCCCTCTTATTCTCTCCTGCTCACTGTGTCTCTTTCAATAACCACTTTCTCTCTGTTTTGTTTTGTCTGTGGTTCAGTTTAAATGATGCAAGTGAAGAGCACAAAACAGCTCTCCACCTGTGAAGCATGTCATCATCGCTCTCTGTGTCTGAGTGTCTGTTGGGATTGTGCTAACTGTAACTCTCAAAAAAGCAGGACTACAAAGGTTGTGTGTCAACGAAGCTGTTGCACCCTGCATTACACTGCTGAAACAACTTTCTACTGACAAGTCAGTCTTTTAAAGTGTAGCCAACTCTTTCTCTCTTTGAATAAGATAATTAATGGCTAAAGCTAATGATGATATCAGCCAGACCAGTGCTGTCACTGTAGGGATGGCAATGCCGGGTGGTCGGTCCACCACATCAGTGGATTTCTTTAAAACTTGGAGTAGAAATTTAAGGTCACTAAATCCTAATTTCTTTTTTGATCACCCTATTTTTTCTAGCCACCAGAAGGTCAGCTTTTTCAGAACTAGTACTACTATTTACTGACTGCTATTGCTATAATGGTGCTGGGTGGATCCCTTCCAGTTCCAGACATGCAAATTTCACAATAATATCAGTTTATTGCCTTCAATAACATCGTACCAGTTCTGCAAAATAAAGCAAAACATTTTGCACAAAGGCAAAAGTAATAAGTTAAATACCAAAACATAACTGTAATCACATAAGACAACAATACAAAACAGAATAAGAGACTGTGCTACACTTTAAACTGGACAAGGTCTTCATTGATGAAGATGTTTAGTCATTTAAGGAACTATGATGCTCAGCTAGCAGGGTGTATATGTTAGCCTTCATACAGTGAATAAGAATGAAAAATAATGAGAAAATACATGAACAAAAATACATTTTACACTCACTGAGGGGTGAGGAACAGAGGGGAGTAAGTGATATTTGGGGTAAAAAATTTGTAAATTAAATGAAAGGTCTTGATGAGCTCTTCTGTCACAAGGACACATTCAGATTTATAGTCAAGACCAAAAAAGACTTAACAGCCAAAAGGCTCCAATTCAGCCTTTGATGGAAATGTGACAGAAACATCCCTACAATGGCTGAAAATAATGGTCCGAGTACAAATATAGATCGATACCGGTTAAACTTGGAAGCTGTAAGTTTTCTCATGTTTTATGTTGCTTTACTGTTTATTCTGCTGGTAGCCTGTTTAACTTGCTAGTAGCACGTACAGTGACCTGTACCTGCTCAGGCTTTTGTGAGCTGACCAATCACAGACAACTGGCATTTAAATGGTGTTTCACACAGACAAAATAGAAGTGCTGCAGTGACTGACAGTATAAGAAAAACAATGTCTGTTTTGAACACTAAACCATGTAAACCTATTCTAGTAGACACCTAAAATGAAAGCATGAACCCGAAAATGAGCTTAATATGGCCTCTTTAAAATGCTAATGTAACCTGGTGGTAAAATCCAGTATTATTCTCCTCTTAGGGTGGAAATAATTCCCCTAGTTAATTGAGTGTTAGTACATGTGTTCTTTGTTGTTTTCATTTTGGTGTAATTTCTTTAAATCTGAGTAAAAACAGATTGTAAGTGCACTGTCGCAGGCTCACTTGTTATTGCCATCTTTGGCCACAAGGCGGCAGTAGGTGGTAATATTACTGTTACCCTGCATGTGCGCCAGAGTTGTGCTTCCTGTTTTACGCGTGGACAACCCGGGACTGTGCAGAGTGGACGGTCCCGTCGTGTAAAGTAGTAGGTAAATAGACAAATATCCTGTAAAATATCCACGTACAAACATGTGAAAAGACAATATATGTTGATATTTTAACGAGATGGTTTGATTTAGGCACTACTGGAGTTTGTGTCCTGGCATTTTGAAGGCTGGTCGTCGACCACGACCAAGCCATACTGTGTGATTTCACTTTGTGACTAGAGAAATGTACAGGGTTTGCATTATTGTTTTAACTCTGTTTTAAGGTAATTAACCGTGTGTGGAGTAGTGCAATCTCCGGGAAGTCCCACGTGCGTTTAGTGAAGCTTGTTGGAATGTAAGTGTCCTATAAAAAGTATGTTGTACATTTCTTGGCTGTTTTGTACAGATACAGTTGTGGTTAAGGGTGTAAAATATGTATTGTTCTGTTCTGTATATTGTTCTGTAATTAGTCAGTCCACTGCCGTATTTTATTTTGTTTTGTTTTTTATTATTTCATTTTTTCTATTCATTTTATTTCAGTCAGCCACAAAGAGCTGTTTGCATCCCTGGACTGAGAAATTGAAGAATGACCTGTTGTGGTCAGAAATAAATGTGGCGCTCAAAGAACCCTTGAAGTAAATGTGTCCTGTGTGGCATCTAATTCCACAGGCTACACTAAAATGCCACACACAATAGCAATCATAATAAAAATGACTCACAGTGAAAAATGATCTGTAGAAGATGAACTAAAAAGTAAACCATTGCTGCACTGTGGATTGCAAACTACACGGGTGAAGATGCTTTTTTGGAATTGGTGTCCCTTAAAAAGTCTTAAACAAGTCAATTAAAGGAAAGGAAAAAAAAAAACTTTAAAAACACAGGGGAAAAAGAGAGGATAGTAAGATCCAGGTATCAACACGTGATGTGATACCATTTGTAATATTTGTGAAAAAATAGTAGGCAAACTGTGTCTGGTATGAAGAGTGCAGGACCCAAGACTGACGATCCAAAATTAATTTCTACTACATCTACTTTGATTTAATTAGATACAAGATTAATTGAAGTGATCAGTTGCTTATTAATGAGTTCTTTATTTAATCACTTTAATCAGTTAATTGAATAGGTTAATTGCCACATCTCCTTTAAAAGTTCCTTTAAGCACTCCATTGGTTATATATTACAGGGGTAGATTTTTTTTAATGTTTTAATTCTAATATGTATCATTTATATTAAGTTAAGTAATTTCTAAATAAGGAAAGGTTTGAGGACATACTCAAGTTTCCACACCGAGCAGACAACAAACTTGGTACAATTAGGCCTGGTAAATATGAATCAGACTGATCATGTCTGCATGGATGAGGTAATGATCCCCTACAATGGTAAACATTCTGCCAAGCAGTTCATCAAGGGAAAACCAATACGGTCTGGATACAAGCTGATGTGCCTCAACATGACCCTGAGATATCTTATCCAGTGTCAGCTCTATGCTGGGAAGTGTTCCATACAGCCAGATATTGGGCACAGTGCCTCTGCGCTTATAGAGCTTTTAGATTCACTGCCAAAGGATGCAAGACTTCAGGTTACTTGTGACAACTTCTTCACATCCCTCCCCTTGCTGCAGGCCCTTGGTGAGAAGGGACTCATTGGTATAGGATCCCTGAGGGCTTGTGAGCAACTACCCACTACAAGACCCAAAGACCACAAGAAAGAAGCCCAGTGGAATCTATATTTACAAGGTGTCACAGGTCATGGTGACAATGGGTTCAAACTGCCAGTCTGTGACTCCCATCAAGAAGGTTCCTCACTATTCCCAAGCACTGAGAGAGGGAGAGGACTGAGGACTGACCAACCTCAGACTGAGTCATTAAAACAGAAACATGGGAGGTGTTGACAGAAGGACCAAATTATAAGCTAGTAGCACATCAGTGTCCTTTCCAGGTATCCATTCATGGCAGATGAGGCAATGCAGAATAAATGTCATGTACCAGAAGTACTGTAGGGGCAGAGAGAAGCCAGTGGATCTCCTCAGCTCCAGAAGAGTTGTGGTGAGGGTATACCAGATTAACTCTTCCAGATGGCAACATCTATACACAATGCCCTGCCCACCAGCCCTGCCATACAGCCGCAGGGGACAGGGTTTGGCAGAAGCCTCGCTATGAGGAGAGAGGCCACTACCCAGGACGAGGAGTGCAGCAACTGGTGTGCAGTGATGTGTGCGAAATGCCAGGCCCCACTTCACATCCAGTGTTTCAAGCATTCCATGAGACGTGATGAAAAGCAACATGAAGCCAATGAATAGGTGAAGCACCTCATCACGTTCTGATTCTTGCTGGTGTTTACCACAGTTTACTGACTGAATGGTATCATCCAATAATGAAACTGATCTTCTATTTTTTTTTGTCCCCTGTAGATCAACTATGCCGTTATGCCGTTATGCCATGATGAAAAGGCAAGAGAGGCTTCATCTCACACATGCGGAGCCGTCACCAAGCAAAGAATTGTTGAGCGCTGTCATGGATTATAAATGAAATTGCCATACAATTGCGTAATTTAAAGTTAAGTGAATTTCTGTTTGTGAAATATTGTGTGTGAATGACTGAATTGTGAAACATTTTATGCATTACATTTTAAATGCATTGAATTTTAAAGTCAGATACTTTGAAATACCTTTTGAAATGTTTATGTAATATTATTATACAAAGAACTGCTGGCAGTAGTAGTACTACTAGTAGTAGTATGGCTGTGTGTGTGTGTGTGTGTGTGTGTGACAGAGAGAGAGATGGTCAGAGCCATGGAGTTAGGGTGAAAATTTCCAATTTAATACAGACATTTTAGTCCTATTGAAACTTCCACAGGAATATTATATCAAATGTCTACAAGGTCTGCACAATGACGGAACTGGACTGAGAAAACTATATTTAGATATCTCTTAAATATAGAGTCCAGATTCTCTGTGTATCATAAATGACTAATATTCTTTACCATTTAGTCTAGGTGTGTTTTTGTGGAAGATCAAAAAACAGCATCACCTTATGACTGATGTTTTTAAAAAAAGGAGATTTCTCATAATTTAACGGATTTGAAAAATGTCAGTGGATGTTGTGCTTAACTTGGCTCTTGCCTCCACTGTGTATATTAATGAATAGGAATACCCATGATGCATGAAAGATGAGGAACATTTTAAGGTTTTAATGGAGTTTCTAACTGAAAGTACAAGCAGGTTGACACATGCACCAAAATCAGTTTGATTGTGGGGTTATGTAAAGGCTACATATGGATCTACAGTACCTCAAAAGGAGTGTGACACTCTGGTTGTCTCAGGTCACTGTGGTCAGGTCTGTGCTATTTGTCAGACTATTACTAAAGTGGGTCACATGAGGGTGCAGGATGCAGATGGGTAAACAATGCTGTACAGTAGTTAGAGCAAGTTAGCAAGTTGGTGTTGCATGTTGTGACTGAAAAGTGGAAAAAGGACGAATCAGACTGTTCATTTCACTGCGCTGTGTCACTGGTTGCTATGGTGATCGTGGCCCCTTGGGTCAGAGGGCCTAGTGAGGTAGGATACCATATATATTGTAAAATATAGGAAATATGAATAAATAATTTATCAAGTAATTTAAGCGATTTATTAGAAGTTTGGAAATTACTATTAAATGAATATATATTAGAAAGGCATTCAGTGTGCTTGATGATCTCCATGACAACAGGAGCATCAGTGGTGCAAAAACTCTGCTCACTAAGAAAGAAGTCTAATAGTCGTAGCTTATCTGTATAACTCCAGAATGGCTATAAGGAGCCCCTATCACTCCACATATGTGTGATGCCTGTGGTGGAGCAGCTCAGGGTGGTGTCCTGAGAGTTCACTAAAAATGGCGTCAGGCCAACCACCATAAAGAGGAACAGGGTTGCTGCCATTTCCAACGGAAAGAAAAAACAGTGATTAATGTGACAGTTTATCTCAGGAATCAAGGAGTGCAGCAGCTACGTTATCAGAGGCCACATGCTGAGGGGACCATCTCTTCCTTATTCTCCTCTGGCAATTTCAAAGGAGCTAGCAGAGTCAGAAAGAGGAGGAGGAGGACCCCCTCTCCCCTCCGCTGCCCCTCAGCAGCTGCAGGGATCCCTAAGGCCTTATAATGGTGGAAGTGATCGAGGTAACTTAATTTCTGGCCTCTAGTTGCTCATTTACTTCAGCAGTAATGTGCGACTGGGCTGCGGTGTGTGTTCTCCCCTCAGGGCTGGTCAGGGTGGATGTTTTAATCCTACTCTATACTGTGATCAGCTTTCACTACTGCAATAACACCTGTGACACACAACTGCAAGACAAGTGTCAAATCACAAGCCACAGTTTCAAAATATACAAAAAATAAATAAATCAGTTTAACAATTAACAAATTCAACATAGGAAATCCATTGAGATCATTTCATGGTATAACGTGTGTAATGACAATTACAATTGATTTCATATTTGTACTTAATCATTTTATTTATCTAAACATTAAAACAGAGACATATTCAACCCACTGAAGGCTGTGTTCACCAACCTGGCCACCTGTATGGGACTGGTGAGAGGAGACATGGTGATTGGGACAAAGCAGCTCTCCATGGTTTTGAAGCATGCCCATGAAAAGTCAACAACAGATCCAGTCACACAGGAATCTACAGGTAAGATTTTACTGAACAGATTGTGAAACTACTGGCGTGTGTGTGATGAAAATCTTAAGAGCTGTTCAAGTCGTGACTGAAGAGCTTTCAGGGGACCTGGATGTCTTCTTCAGCAGCATTTAATGAAGCTCAACTGAGGAGAATAGAGATGAGCAGTATAAATGAATCAACTACATGTCCAAGTAAGGGCATCCTCCGACTGCTATGCCTCCTTCCTCCACTCCCCAGGATGTCCCAGCTGCAGTTCCCACCTCCCCCACTGCAGCTTCATGCCCAGACGCATCCTCATTTAACCTAATCAAACAGTAAAAGGTGCAACCAACCTTTGGTACTGCGGGAAGGGGTGGATGATGGGTGCTCTTACAAGCGAGAGTGATGAGCACAATGCCATCCTCCAAAACGGGATGCTCGAAAAAAGGGAAAAGAGATGAAGAAAAATAGGGGGAAAAAAGCGGGAAAGAAAAAAAAAAGAGCCAGGAGAGAGGTTTCAATTTGGTTTCATTTAAAGTAAAAACTTGCAACCAAAAAACTGTGTCTATGACAATCAACTATCCTACAAACGTCAAGGTTCAGCCCCTGCACCATCCTTTTCTGATGACAGTCTCAGCACACGCTGAGACCTGAGCTCGAACAAGAAGTCTGCACAGCTCCTGCTAAAAACCTCGTGCCTGCAGGCCTAAGTCTGTAACTCCCTCTTTGTTGGCCTTCCCTCATCCACTTTTAGACTCTTACAGCTCGACCAGGATGCTGCCGCCAGGCTTGTCTTAAACCTCCCAAAATTATGTCATGTAACTCCTTTCATTCCTCTTTCCACTGGACGCTTGCCTATATTTCAAAGCACCGCTGCAGCTATGAGGCAATCTAAACGCCGTGATTCAACCCAGCACTTTGGCCCCTGCGCTTAGCTGCTGCTAGTCAACTGAGCCTCTATTCCCGGCGCCCTGTCATGGCTCTTGTCCCACTTGGCACCACAGTGGAATGCTGTTCCTACATTGATCAGGGCTTCACAGTCTGTCTGTTTTACACCCCTTGCTGAAAATCCATTTCTTCCAGTCCCATCTTTCTCCCTGACCTTCAGACTTTTACCCAACCCTGACTACATGCTTCACCCTCTACCCACAAGTGTGGTAGTGTGGAGGCTTGTGTCCTTGCCGTTTCCATATTATTAGACTGCTGACAGAATAGATGTTCCTATTTAAACTTCTTGACTAATGAAGCACTCACTGTTTATTGCACTCTGTCGTACTTGGCTCTTTATTCAGCTGGTGCTTGAGGAATCTTCACTTCTATACTCCTAAACTTACTGTAGGTTGTTCTGGATAAAAGCATCTGCCAATGTAAATTATAATTATCCTACACAACGCATCTGTGTGGAAGCATCTGCTTTTGCATGCCTCATTTGCAAAGTGTTATTTTCCTTTTTGGAAGTTGTGTTTAAGTATTCCATAGGGACAGCAGTTGGTACAGTCAGCAAGCAAATTGGTACCGCAAGAACAACATTTCTGAAGAACGTTCCAGGGCTGTTATGTGGCCCAGGCAAGTGAACTCACGACTACTTTTCTACAGAGCAACTGCTCCACCCAAGGGGGGAAATAATAGATTAAAAATGTTACACAACATGTTAAGTTAATAAAACTTATATGTGAATTGATGTTGGATAAATTGTATGAAAAAGATTCACTGTGAGCGACCACACTGTCAGGAAAAGTCACAGCTGGATTTCTATAAGGGTGTTTTATTACCCAAACAGATGAAACAAAGAATTTAATGACTACACAGTAAAGTTCTGGGCCCTAAACAGAACTTAACTCAGGCTATGCTAACTTAACTATGGCCTATTTTTTTTTAAAACTGTGTTTTTCCTCCTTCCCTCTCAGAAATATCCTGTCCATGCTAGCACTGTTTAAAAATAAAATCCAATGCAAAAACACAATCAAAACACTGTCAAGAGCATACCAAACCAACAATAACACTAATGATTAGGCCATCTTGGCCAATCAGAGGCCTGAAAAAAAAAAGCTATTACTAGTAGGCTTTCTGCAAATAGAGGTCAAACCAGCCTTGTCCAAAACCAGCGATGTTGGACCTGTTCACTTGTTGGAGGAATTCCTCCAGAAATGGATGGGAGTGTAGTCTTTTTGTGTGTTTGTATGCCGAGGGTGGTGGTCCATTGGTCTGCTTGGTTTTGTAAAACTTGCCAGCTGCTGGAGTCCTGTGGCTGCATCCTCACGTGTGCACTCCATGAAAACACGTCCCCGGATGTAGACCTCGAAGACAGAGCGGTCAGTCGGGTTCACCAAAATAAAAGCACAACATAACAAAACCAAACTTCCTTGTTTTAGTGGATGTTCAGTCAACTTTACAGTCATGCGTGTGGTTTCTTTACCTTAGCGAGGGGGATGCTCGCTGGCTTCACAAAAATAGATTGAAGACTTTTTAAGGGCTTGCAAACATCCTTATGTCACTTATTCATTTTTTTTTTTTTTTAATTTTACTTAATTTTCATGAATGGTTTCCATGATAAGTATTGACATAGTAATGTTGGAAAAGCTCAGTGGACTCTTATATTATGTAATAAACAGTTCCAAAACACAGTTAAAGGCATACTATGCAGGAATTAAACACATAACATACAAACTTGGATCTCTCTCCCCTGCTCAACAAGCAAGAGAGAAAGCAGCAGAGGTTGAGCGAGCTAGAGGGCTGGTGAAAAGAGCGAGCCACGCTGGTGAGAGCAAAGCTTTGTTTCAGACAAGTAAAACATTATTGTGTGTTCTGTTTCACAGTGGTACATTCTAAAGCATGAATAAACACATCCACACCCCCACACAACCCTGCAAAATCTGCCACATTGGCAGATTTTGAATTCAGAGCTTCATCCTGTCCCCCGTGGCCTCTCTGTTCTGCATGTGAGTGTCAGTCAAAGAGACTCGCCGACAGCAGCAGCAGCACGCGGCAGCCGAGAGAGGCGGAGAACCAGTAAAAAGACAGCCATGGAACCTGGTCACTACGCTACAAGACCTGACCTCACACCCTGCACACTGTTATTGGCTGGGGGCTACACTCCCACTGCTAAAAGACTGCAGCCCAGCAGCGTCCAAGCATAGGAAAATAAGAGCATTCAGGCAGAGGGCAGGGCCTCTGTAGATAAATACACCACCACACACTTCTCGTGAGTCATGAGTGATGACTGAGAGGGATTACTTTTGGATGAGTCTACACATTGTTTTTTTTTATATAAAATCCTGCGTAATATACCTTTGGGTCAGTTAAAGTATACTTTAATCAGTCACATACTAATTTCCTACTGATATTTTGTCACAATATGCTGTTCAAAGTTGTTTAATATCTTTATTGAGGTGTAGGTACTGTTCAGATTTTACCTGCCAATTAAGTGTAGTCTGCATATATTGGTTACAAAGCCTTGTCATGTTGCCTTGTTAAGGGCACTTATCACTTGTGTTTTAATGTCTCCGTTAAGGGGGAAGATGTAATGGTGCCAGCTGTCATGAAGACATCAGGTTTGATTAACAGCGTACAACCGTTGTGATCAATGATTTATTGGTGTGAGAGTGAAAATATGTGCTAGAGGTTTCACAGTCACTTCACTAAATGTTATCGTCAGCTTTAAAAAAGGCACCGTGAGATGTATTTTTGGGCATTTTTTACATGTTCTGTTCCAATAATGTGTGTCATACCGACCCTTTCACATCATCAGGGACAGACAGGAGGAGACAGATAAAGGACAAGTCTGCTGCTCTTGTTTTAATTTGTTTGGATCAAGAGAAGCTTTATGGTTAGCCCTTTGTTTTAATGTTTTAATCTCTATTTTGGATTGTCCTGTTTTGTAAAGCTCGACGCTCACAGTTTTTGCACACCTCATGTTCTCTCTTAGATGGCAAGGCCATGAAGTTTTGAGTCAAAATGTTATCCTCAGTGGTCTTCTTGCAGATGCACATTTACCCCTGCTGTTGCCGAATAAGATGACAAAATTGTTAGCATGGCTGCCTGCAATTTTTAAGCCAAGTGCCTTGCAGGACACCTTCTCAGGATAAACTAATACTGCAAATCTGTTCTACTGTTCAACAGTATTGAGAAGTGGGAACCTGGTGTTAAAATATAACACATTAAAATCCTGTTCCTTGGCTGAGCATACAACCACGGGTTTCCAATGCCAATTTAATAGGTAATCACACACATTTTGTAGTTGCAAAACTCACAAAATGATGAAGAGAAGCAGCCCTTATCCTGACCTTGATTTTATTGGAGGCAATAGCTCACATAGAGGTTGCAGAGTAATTCTGTATTTAAACAACACCTCGTACTATACCACCCCTCAAAGCGCTGTTTCTGTGAGGTGAATGTGTGGCCTTTTCTACTTTACACCAAAAGCGAGTCTAGAGTAGATGTGGCGAAGACACACAGCAACACCTTTCTTTCCTGCCTCGTGTCCCTATTGTGAACTTTGTTATTTAAGTTCATTCAGTGAAACATGACACAAAGTCGACAAATGCTGCCAGAGGAGGATCACTGAGGCTGTGAAGCATAAAAAATGTCCATGCAGGGTTTCTTCAGTGCCTGAGGATGAGCTTTGTGATCAAAAAGGCAGATTTGCAACAAATGTGAATGTTTCCTACAGAGCAAAAGAAGCATATTACAGACGTGTATTGTAGTTATTAATTTAGCTTTAACTTTTTGTCACAGCAGAAGTGTCTGATTATCACTTTCCAACATATATATGAACAGAATGCCACACGATGTCTCAGCGGTCATGGCCTAAGGCCTGTTCCAGTATTACTCAGTGACCTTACAGGACAAGGGCAGTTGTGCATGCATGTGCATATTTCATTAGTCATGCGACGAACTCTTCTCAGAAAACCCAGTGACATTTTGTGTGTCTTTGTGTGTCTGTAACTTTATGTGAATGCATAATAATGGGTTCGTGTGTGTATGACTTTTGTGTGTGTGCCTCGCTTGTGACTTTTCTTACGCATGCACAGTGTATTCTTGGTGTGTTTAGACAGTCCCTGTGGATTAGCTGTGTCGTTGGAAAGGCCAAAATCTCTATCACAAAATGCCATCTGTGTATGTGTGTGATAATATTTTTTATTTTATTATTTTATTTTTATTTTATTCACATTATTGATCCCAAATTGAGAAAATATTCTCTGCATTTCACCCATCTCTGTACTTGAAACACACACATGCACATGCAACATGCAGTGAACACACAGGAGCAGTAGGCTGCCGCATCAGGCGCCCGGGGAGCATATAGGGGGGTTAAGGCCTTGCTCAAGGGCTACGTGACTTAGCGCAGGTACCTCAGTAACCAGCCTTTATAGCTTTATCATTATGTGTGGAAAGATAAAATCTCCAGGGACGTGAAAAACTGGCTATGCCAAGAACCCAGGAAACCCCTCATCCTGATGATTTAGCCCGCAGTATGTTCCAGGGCGAATCCAAAATAAACATTAACATTGACACTGAGGTTAGAAAAAAAAATGCATGAGACAGAAAGAAACATGGTGTGGTGGCACCGTCCACAGAGGACGCAGCAGCGCCTGTGTCCACTGCCAAGTTCAGGCACCGTGTTGGCCGGTGTCTGAGAGAGAGAAGGTAAACATACAGCCACGCATACAACCACGCCGGGGACCACCGACACATTCAGAGCACACGCGCCCAGCCAGTGTGTGCGCCCATACAGACAGCAGACACAGAGCGGAGCCACAGCAAACAGGAGTTACTCTGCGCTGCGCTCCCTCGGGTTCGTGTTGGGACAGTGTTCCCCTTTGAGCTACACTGGGTTTGGGTCAGCCAGCTGACAACTGGAGATACGTCAGTTTTCAGGGCCAATTAGAAGATTTCAAAATGTTGGATACACTGCATTTGTTTCCAAATTTCCATGAAGACATGATCAAAATTCCTTTAGAGGCAAAAGAGAAGAAAAAAGGCATACTTATTGAAGAGGTAAAGTGAAACTGTCGTCATGTGCAGTAATAACGGACTTTGGGTATTGCTACATCAGGAGTTGGTGTCAGGGTGGAGGGGGAGTAGAAGAAAGCATTAGGAGAAAAAGTGTGAGTTAGTTAATTCAATTAGTCTTTAATGGAGACAAGACAGCAGAGAGAAATGGTACCAGCCTGACTGGATCACCAGCCAGCCTTCATTATTCTGGGAGTTTGTACCTGGTGGCAGACAGAATTGCAAAGTGAAAGCGATGCCTCTAGTCAATCAATCGAAAGGCTGATGGTGCTACACTATGCAATCAACATTTACTTCATAATGATACATTAAAGGGGAAAAAAGTCTCTTACATTTTAATCATAAGAGGTCATTGAGTCTAGGAATGTATATGTGTATTTAGAGCTTGTCTACTATAACAGATTCTATGTAAAAGCCATTTTAAAGTCAGATTTAGTTTCATTGTAAGCCAGCGAAGCAACGTCATAATCAGACTTTGTCAGTGATGGTAGCTAAACTTCTGGCAGAATGACTTTGGTCTGGACCTGCTCGGTATGAAACGTGTCATGAAATGACAAAGTGCTCAGCTCTCAGTGTAATGCAGTTTATTTCTGGACCCTGTGTGTATTAATTAACGCTGCTATTGGAAAGAGTAGAGAAAAATGGTGAAAAACCCAGCCAAGGTCCTCCAAAGATAGATAGATAGATTGATAGATAGATATACTTTATTTATCCCAAGCTGGGAAATTGCAGTGTATGAAAAGTGTATGAATGTTCCATTTGTGTGAGCATGCCTTTGTGTGATCATATTCTTATACATTAGGCGTGTGAGTGCGTGTGCCCGTCTGTCAGTAACAGCAGGACTTTGTTTATCATGAGCATCTCGTAAGTGTTTGAGCGTGTGCAGACGCAATGCCAAGGTTAATGACGCTATGCTAAGGAAGTGAGAAGCAACTAGAGACATTTCCGATTTGGCTTCTGTGCAGGAAGGCTGGAGACACAGAGCAGTTAATGGACGGAGTTTGGCTGATTGTACAGTGGATTCCCTGTTGTCGCTCGTCTCTTTAACCTCGTCTGGGTCATGGACAGAATGAGGCTGCCAAGTAGATGTTTGTATTGAGAAATCCACCTTCAGATTCTTTGTACGTTAGCCCTCATCAGAAGGTGCCATGGTATGTCAGTTAATTTAAACACAAGATACTTGTGCTCAAAAAGAGGATTCATTCTCAGTGAAGAACCTTGGAGCTCTAATCTGCCTCTATACCTGCCAAAGAGCAGTGATTCCTAACACGTCTCTGGGGGTCATCAGGTGGAAACCTCCCTTCAACAGTGTTTCGCCTACTTAGTCCCACTACACCTCCAGGAGGTTAGGCAGTGAACTCCGGCGTCCCAGAGTCACCCCCCCTAGTGCCAGTTCACACTGCTCCTACACAATCCAAACAGCACCGCCACGTTCAACTGACCCAGAGATGCTCCAGGTAGTGGCCAGTACCGATGCTACCATTTAGCTAATGCTAATGCTAACCGCTAAGAAGAACAGAAGAAGACAATGCAGTTCCAATGCTACCATTTAGCTAATGTTATGTGCAAACCGCTACCTGCTAAGAGGAACAGAAGAAGACAATGAAGCTAGATTCACCTATACTGTTAATGTTAACTGCTAGCCACCAATACTAACTGCTAAGATACTATCATACTACCACCGCTTTAGCTATTGTTAGCTGCTACAATGCTACCACAGGCCTAGATGCCACATGTCACTGCCGATGGCCACACTACCATCATCTACACCTGCCTCTCACCAACTGCACCAAAAAAGCGGGGTGGGAATACAAACCCTGGTTCAGGTAAAAGAGGTAGAGTCAAAAGATGAAAGTAGGGATTGGATACAGACCCTTGTTCGGGTAGGGGGTGGAAAATTTAGAGGGTTCTGAAGGAGGAGGCCTAAACCACAGACTAGACTTTCCTTCAAGAAGCATGATGAAGCCGTAAAGTTTGCTTATGTTGTGCCCACGTGGCTTCGACCTTCATCCTCTGGAATATGACAATGTCTGCCTCTTCTGTGACTGTATTGTATGATCTGTTATAAGGCTATTAGAGACATAACATGAGTACTAACAATGTTTTAGATAGCTGAAAACTTCACTGTTGTCCACATGGTAGTTGTACTGGAAACAGGAGGCTAGATTAGCTGTGTTTGGGCCATTTACCTGAAGGAAATACACCACAAAGTAAGGGTTGCAAGGTGCTTCATCTTTTTTAAAAGTTAAACATAACGTAATGTACGGCTCCAAGGATGGCAACAAACACACATTCTCACTATCAGCATGTTTAAACTGTACATGTTTAGTCCATCTTACAGTTTGGCTTTCTTTGTAATGAGCATTATAACCTCACAGATGCCAGCAAGGCTTCAGTAGGCATCTAATCTAGCTAATGGTTTTAGTTAATGGTCCAATAAACTCCTATGTAAACATAAAGTATCAAAAATTGAGAATGAAAGTCTCACTGCTAATATACCAGACTGCAAACTGCGATTGTTAAAGGTTATTGATATGCAGTGGAGTAGGCTGACATTTACACAGTGCCCTCACTATCACAGCTCCTGTTTGGCCTTTTACACCAGCAGTTATGTAAAGCAAGAAGTGATTTCCACCAGAAAACATGCTTGGTCATGCCCGGCCAGATAACCTCACATTGAGCTCAAGCCAGCAGATCTTCATTCGTATTCACCCCAACAATCTTCTCCTCCCCTTTTAACTTTTATAGAATTGTAGCACAGGGAGGTTTTAAACTACTCCCTGCTCCTTTCACCACTGCGATGAAGGCGCACCTCCCTGCAATCTGCAGAGATATATTTCAGCAAGCCTTTGATTGACCGTGATGTGCAACAAGTCTTAAAGTTCAACCCGAACACACACAAAAAGTTTACAGTGCGGTGTGGTTATCTTATTTTCTATTTTGACAGCAAGCAGCTTTGAAAGTCAGTATCTATTCGATGTGAAATGCTTGCTGGGCATGCAGGGGGTCATGACTCCAGGATTATTGCACTGGAGCTTTGCATTATCAGGTAGATTTTGCCAGTAAAGATTTCTAACATAAGAACAGAAATGCCATCAGACATCCAGCTGACTGTTTCTACTGGCAACAGGGTGTTAAAGTCACTGACTCTAAGGCTGTTGGGGGAGCCATGCAGAGGCCAAAATCATAACTGGGTTGTGTAAGGAAGGTGGGGATTTAAGGGAACAATGGGTTGAACCCAGATGCAGACACAAGGGGGGCGCAGGTTCAAATTAACACATTTATTAACAAAGAGAAAACCAAGAAAACCAAAACTCAAGAAAATATAAAACACACTCACAAGGGCAAAAAAGCATAAGACAGGGAATGAAGACAAACACATAATGAACACTGACAAAGAACATGGCGTGGCTAGACAAAGACATTACTAGAACACACTTACTAGGGCTGTGACATGGCTAAAGACAAAGACACACTTACATGGACTGTGGAATGACTAGAGACAAAGACAAAACTAGAAACAAACCTACATGCTTGGTGGGAAGGCTAGGAAACATAGAATATACTAAAGACACAGGACAAACACTTACATGGGCTGTGGCATGGCGAGGAAACACAAGAATATGGTGGACAAACACTGACATGAAACTTGGCACAAACAAACATTAAAGACAATGGACAGACACTCACTTGAAACCAGGCATGGACATGAACAAAGACGACACATGAAAAAACACTAAGGGCATGTGCAAAGGCAAGGGTTCTCTGGCTGTGGCGGTTGACGTAGACAATGACCCAACAAAGACTGGGGGGAAGACACAGACTTATATACACAAGGGAGGACAACTAATGACACACATGTGAAAACGATCAGACAATCACAAGGACGGATAAACCCAGGAAGTAAAGCAAACAAAGAAACATAACTTGAGCCTTCAAAATAAAAAAGGATGGCTGCATAGCATTAAAGGTGATAGAAGATAAAATGCCAAGCCTAGTTTTGGTTTTACTTGTACGTTTCAAGATTTGTTTTTCCACTGCTTGTTCTTGAAGGAGTATTTGAACGTCTTGGGGGACAGTTTGGTCTCCACTGCCTGGTAACCTCACAGTAACGGCAAGACAGAAAAACACAATCTGCTGATGATACGTTTCTGTTTGTGTATGAATGTAACAGGATACATTTCGAGGTGTTGGAAGGCAGAGTTCTTTCATTCTTGGGAGAGCTAGGCAAGCTGTTTCCCTCTGCTTCTGTTTTTATGCTAAGCTAGGCTAAGAGTGTGCCAGTGATTTCAGTCTCATAACAAATGAACTTTCCTTTAATATTGACTATATATTTTTTTAAGTCCTGCTTCATTCATATATCTGACCTCATCACAATCATATCTCACATGACTACATTAAAAGAAAAAGAAAAACTTTCGATAAAATCACTGTTATGACTGAAGGTTTTTAATGCAGGAGTCTGGTTTGCCACATGGATGGTAGCGCTCTGTTGTCAGTGTATTTCTGCTGTGTTTAGACAGTCCCTGTGGATTAGCTGTGTAGTTGGAAAGGCCAACATCTGTACCACAAAATGCCATCTGTATATGTGTGTGGGAATAAGAGCGTTGAAAAGTGGCCAAGAAATTAGCAAGGCTCCTCCCAGGTGTGTGAACGTTCCACATGTGTGAGCAGGCATTTGCATGATTATGTTCTCATACATTAGGTGTGTAAGTGTGCGTCGCCTGCCTGTCAGTAACAGCAGGACTTTGATTTTGTGAGCATCGTGCAAGTGTACAGTAATCAGTTCTCAGTATCACATGAGCATGCATTGTTCAACGCTGTGGAAGTGGAAAAGGAAATCTATTTTTGTGACTATAATTACTGGCAATCACTGGAATTCAAGAGGCCATTGTGCTTATGTAGCATGTATGTAGTCTGTGTAGTTGAAGTCAAGTTTCATGGCATTCAGGTTGTAGTGCCTGGGGAACGATAGCACACTTTGTGGTTACCTGGATTTTTATACCCCCCAAAAAAATGAGCTCAGTGGATTCTAATAACACTTTTGAACATCTTGGCATTGTTTGGACTATTTTGTCCTGACCTAGACTCTATATATGAAGGCCGGGTCAGGAAGAGAGCAAGATCCATCGCCACGGACCCCAGCCATCCGGGCCACAGACTGTTTGCACCTCTTCCATCAGGAAAGCGGTACAGGAACATCCACACCACCACTAACAGACTGAGGGACAGCTTCTTCCCCAGAGCTGTCAGAGCTATCACCCCCAGCAGCCCCTCACTGCAGTGAGAGACTGTGAGAACTGTGAACCACTGCACACCGCACTTTACACCTACACCTACACCTCCACCTCCACCTGCACCTTCCGTGTACTTAACATTTAAGTACACACACGTACTTAACTAAATTAAAAACATTTTAGTATATTGGCACATCTCATTTTCATTGGTATATTTTATTGTTTACTGTTTATATACATTTTAGTATATTTCAGCTGCTGTCAGTACATTTCACTGTGTATATTTTATTCTGCTTGTGTATTTTATTCTGTTGGCACATTTCACTTCCATATTTTATTGCTTATTGTTTAGTGTATTTTATTGTCTTAGTATATTTTCATTCTGGTATATTTTTAATTCCATTTACGAACATTTCTATTGCACGTTGGTTTATTTTATTGTAGTTATCTTAATTTTATTCTTTCTGATCTTTCTTTCTGAAGGCTCACACAGTGTCTTCTTTCCCTCTGCCAAGGAGCTCAGGTCATCTGATCGAGTCCATCCATCCATTTGTTTGTATATCTGGAAAATGACTGACCAGACTGGCGCGGAAATGATTCACATTTGTGCTGACGGGAGGAAGTCGCCTACTGATTTGGGTGACAGCATCACGTTTCCTCCAGCAGCATTCTGGTGCCTGTCATTTTCTCATGAGGATGTATCTACAGGATGTACATGTATGTTCCCTGAAATACTGGCAGGAAAAATTCAGCCCTTTTTGTTTCAGCATTTGCATTTCCGTGTTTTCACCCTCACTATATAACCACTGAAGCATCGCTGGGAGGCTCCAAAAGTCTCTCTTTTCCATCAGGCTTGGAGTTACTGGCTCAGCCGCTCATTGCTCTGTCAGACATAACTGATGTTGTGGGAAAGTATAGATCTGCTGACGCTGAATTGATGTGACAGGTAGGCATTATTGAATTTCACGGACGGCAGTGTTGTGGTCTTTGAGAGAGTATTCACTGTGAACTGTGACAGTTAACTCTCCTGGAATGTCCTATAGGACTTTGCACTCACGTTTGAAAGCTGGACCCCTGGTCTTCTGCCTGAAAAAGGAGCATCTTAGGTCAGGTACTCAAATCTGAAATCTATAATGGGCTTTTAATTAACACCACTGTATCCCTGTGTATTACGGACTGTGGTGAAACATTGGAAGTGGTTGGAGACACTCCCTGTTGTGAAAAATGATAGAAAAATTAGAAACGATTTGTCTAATATACCAGTGCTTCATTCGTGATTCTTGGCAGCTTGGTGACTTTTTCGCTGCATCATGAGGTTGAACAAATTCACCAACTCCACACTTCTGCCTTGTCTTGGTTGTAGATTGAACACACAAATGAAATACTACTCAATTTGTGTAAATATGGAAACTTCACAGCTAGCATAGCATAATAGCGCAGCCAACTATTCAAAATATTTAGAGCCAAAGATAGATGAAGATCACTTCATACACCCCTCAACTAATTTAACATTGACATTTTTGCATGATTTAAAACTTGACAGAGAGAGAATAGAGCATGCACAGACAGGAGAAGTGAAAATGAACTTCATTAGAAGATTTGATTGGACGGTAATATTTGAAGCTCACAGAAGACAAAATGTGCACCATGATCCCCAAAATTTTCACTATCCACAAGTGATATCACATCACATCACATCGCTGTGTTCAAGGGTGTAAGTGCAGATATTAAGCTAGCTTTGATGATTGTGACTTTGTGCCATCTTTCCTTGGATGAATAATGCAATATAAAACTCTGTTTCATACTCAACTCTCACATGCTCCCACAGTCTATAATGTTACAAAGGAAAGCACAACAGGGCTGACATTAATGCTTTAATTGTCATAATCATAACAATCTTTCCATGCAGTTTGTGACCCGATGCATTATGCGTTCTATAGAGTTAAGATGTTGTTCACCAACTTATTGAACATATTGTATGTTCCCTCCTCTCCCCCCAGACTGGAAAATCTTTCGGCCAAAAAATGATGACTAGGCAGAGTGGGCAAAATTCTGAGAAGTGTTCATCAACCCTATCACACTGAAAGACAGCGAGTAAGATCAATTATTATTGTCTTTTTCTGCATTTTAATCAAACATGAACTCTACAATTCAAGAATTTTTAAATGTATTTGTTTTTTTATATTTTAGGGTGCCAAAAATCTGAACCCTGTACCATACAATGCTGAGTATATGGGTCACAAGCTGCATGTCGATCAAAATGAAAAGCTTGTTATGTTTGGGGTGACCCATGTTATGGCTATCGATGGTTTCAGTGAGAAGGTTGTCAGTCACTCCACAATGCCTATAAAGAACAACGTCATCATTAATGAAGAAGCGTACAGGTAAAATAATGTAATTAGTGTTTTACTATTGCTATCATTCATTTTTGACAAAATTATTGTTTTTCACTTCAGGGATCTATGGGTAAATACTGTTTAATCCTCTTGTTGTTCTCTTGGGTCAAATTGACCCAATGTATTTTGACTGTTCCTTCTTTCCTTCCTCTATCCTCCTTCCCCTCCATCTTTCTTTCCTCCTTTCATACCTCCTTCTTCCTTTCCTTCTTCCTTCTTTCTATCCTTTTTTTCCCTTCTTCTCTTGCTTCATTTCTTTCATCTCTCCTTCCTCTTTTATCCTTCTTTCCTTCCCTCCTCCTTCTGTCTTTCCCCCTCCTTTGATTCCCCCCCTCTTTCCTTCATCCCCTTCCTTCTTTCTTTCCTCCCTTCCTCTCTTTTTTCCTTCTTCCCCTTGCAACAGGAGGGCTGATTTGATATAAAAAGTCAGATTTTTTGTTTGTTTGTTTATTCTCAGACCTGCTGTGCTTTTCTATGGACCATGGGACCAGGTCAGAGTTGACTGTGGGAGAGAGTTTTACCTGATGTTATTCATCCAGGAAATGCTGGCAGAGCACAGACACAAGCCTCAAAGGCAGCCCTACATTCAGACACCTTCTACAAGGGTAAGTGTGTCAAGCTGTCCTGGTGCCTTGGTATTTATGCATACTTCTAATGACAGCACGAAGACTGACACTATCCTTAAAACCTACACAGAACCATGCGATAGAGAGAATGTGGGTTGAGGTGAATGCGCGAGTCCACTACCCATTGAAGACGGCTTTGGTACAGCTGATGGACCAGGAAGAACTGGATATGGAGGACAACTTATCAAAGTACTGCGTATCAAACCTCAACTGCCAGATGGCTAGGATTGGTCTCGCAAATGTTGTAGCAGCATGGAATGCACATAGCATCCCTGGTATGATTCTACTAGAGATCCAGTTATGTTTCCAGCTCCCATCCAATCCCTGAATTTGGATCTCTGCCAATACTGACACAAGATTTTTTTTTTCTTGGATATAGAATAGTTTTGCAGTTCAATTGTATTCTCAAAAACAGATGGACCTCAAACATCTGAACAAGAATAAAATAACATAAAATGTAGTTCATGCTGATGATTGCTCAAACAATTGTACCATTCAAGTTTTGACCCATCAGTGTAATTCCTTCAATCTCACTACTCATTGCCCTGTCGTGCAGGTAAGGGAATCCCAAATGAGCTGGCTAAAGAAGGGTGTCCTGCCAAACTTCCCGAGGATTTCCTGCCTGTTGGTGGAGTTGCAGCTGATCTGTATCAGCCGGAGTGGATGTTGGATGTGTCCCTTTCATCTCTGAAGAAGCTCAACAAATGGCTGAAACTGAGCTTAATTCCCACTTTGACTTGCTGTCACTACACCAAAATGTGGTTCACAATAGCTATGGCCCTTTCAAAGATGCAGTTAAGTCTCTTATTGCAATCACCGGAAGATGTGTGTGACCTGTTACAGTGAAATGCATCGTGAAGAAGCCGCAGCATTTTTTTTCTTTAGAAAAATATTTATTTCACACAGTAAAAGCTGTGTTAAACAGTAGACTGAACTGTACATACAGTGCATTACAGCTGGCTGACTTTGCTCTGGCTCTCCGTGGACCTCATAATGCATGCGATTGTTGAGATTGAGGGTGTAAAAATGCCCGCTGCCTGTGGCAGAATGGCTCTGTTTGCATCATCTGTAATGTACAGACTACTGGCACTGACCTGTTTAACCGGTTAGAATAGAAAATGTGATTTACTAAAAGTAACTCAAATGCACCATCCATGTCATTACAGTATAACATGTTCACACATGAGATAAAAATGTATCCCCAAGTTACTCCTCCCCCCAGAACACAAGCTGATTGGCCTGACAATAGCCTACACAGTAGCCTATACAGATGAGGACATTTCAATATTTATGACTTTGCCTCCAAAAAATATATGTATATTTACACTGTTTTCTATACATTTGACTTTATTTCTCCAAATCTGTATGACGTTTCAGTCATAATTTAACAAGTTTCTTCTCAAAATTATAGTGCTATTTACATGCACATATATCCACAAGTTACCCTACTCACATAGAAAAGTAGTCGAGGCCAGACTACCAGCAATTGAGGTAAACGAACACCAACTAGCCGCGATACACAACTTTAGCACAACTTAGATCCTATGCTAGCGGACTCTAGTTGATGACTTACCTGAAAAATTCTGCAAATCTTTTCCACAGACATGTCATCCTCTTGAATCGAGAGGCGCTTGCCTGCTCGATAAAGGACAAAACTTGCACTGTCCATACCAAGGGAAATATCAGTATACGTCGGCAACTTGAGTCCTGCGTCGAGTCCTGAGCCTGGCCGCGAAAGCTTCCAAATAGTTTTCTGACGCGCTCTGATGACGCATTCTCTCTTGCGGGCTCGCGCATGGTACAACTTTCAGTCGCAGAGAAAGAACGAACAGGAAATAGAGAAATACGTTTTCCATGGGTGTATTTTAATTTTTATTTCTATTCACAAACACATCTAATTAAATAGGATAATGGATGTTGGATGATTAATTACGGGCTGTTTTCCATTTTTCATTTTGTATTATCACTGAAAAAAACGGGAAACGGTTCATTTTTCGGTTTTATTTTGAAATCTGAAAATAGGAAAACGAATGGCCGCGACGTACACAGACCTTTTTCCACATTTAAATTGCTTTTTTGATTTATGTTTCATGATGGTATTTTAATGGCTGCGTACAACATTGTCATGCTGGAGGGATGGATGGCTTTTCGTGCAAGGTAGGTAATCTGTGAGGGCTTCACAAACCTTTTTTGTTGTCGATTTTTCAACTCTTTCATAGGCAGAGACAGAAGGAAACTGTCTGATTTTGAAGAGTCTTAAGTTGGACGAAAGCTCGATTTCATAACTGGGTCCACCTGCTTATCAAATGTAAGGGCGTCATCACAGCTGACACTCCAGTTTTGAAGCATCTATGCATGTATGTCATTTCAGATGTGTATTGGAAGATGTATTGTTTTCCTTGGATTTATTTTTGGGTATTTTCTTAGATAATGTACCCAGGGAGCAGCAACAACATCATCATTCCCATTCCCTGAAGTTCAATAGTATCAAGTAGTTTAAGGGTCATGATGATATTAAACACTCAAATAAAGCATGCAAACTGAAACACGTCCATCTCAACCCTGGATAAATGATGTGAACATGGTTTTGCAAGACATTAGTGCAACTAAATCTACAGTATAATTCTGAAAGTGTTTTTCATGTTATCAAAAAAGATTGTTGGTATTGCCATCTCTCCTTCTCAATGCAATTACACGCTAGCATACCAGATTTACCCCCATCTCCCCTCGCCTTCCCCTTGTCCCGTGGACGAGCATGAACACCATCTGTTGTTGATTGGCTGGAATTGTGTTGCGGGGCTCGGCTTTGTTTGTTTCCCTTATACAGAGCGAGGGCGGTGTGCAAAAACAGTACACACACAGCTCGGACAGCTAGCAGACTGTGAGGAGATACTTTCCGAATTTCAAATTCAGCAAATATTAACACTCTTTCTCCAGAATGACTCACCCCACCTTTAAAGGCCCCTCGCACCCAAACAGGTGTTTACAGTTAACGTCACTGAGTAAAGTTCAGCTCGGTCTGAAGGTGTGGGCCATATGAGGTCACTGGACTATGGGAATGTCACACGTGTCGTTTGTCCAGCTCTAACAGGGCTAACAGAGTCAGGGAGATGTCAATCAAACACAGCCTGTGTCTGAAATCACTCCCTCGTTTACTCAGTCACTACTGTCTTTATCCTACACACTCAGTAGGTGAAGCGTGGGATTCCTACTGGTTTCACTATTAGTCACATGGGACAGGGCAGGAGGGGAATCGTACGAACAATAGACCAGGTCTGCTTTTATATATGAATATGCAGTTCTAATATGCATAAACTACTGAACTAAAATGAAATACTTTTGGTTGAGTAAAATTATTTGGAAGTAATAGTACTTTTACTTGAGCGTAATAGTACTCTTTCCATCTCAGTATGAAAGTAACCTAAAGAAGATAACAAGAACATCAAATCAGTCACTGCATTGCCACAACATGGGATGGTCCAGAGTCATTTTGCCAGGATTGGGACAGAGCAAGTCTATTTTTCTGGGGCAGGAGAAAATCCACCCCCGTGTCACTAATTAAAATCACCTGTTTGTTTACCGTGGGTGTTTTCAGGAAACCCACAGAGTGAAATCTGAATTAATGCATTAATAATTGTTATGCATATTAGCAGTTTTGGCATCAAGATAAACAGTCATTGTCACACACATTTGAAATTTAGGTGCCACCACTGCAGAAGAAGAGGTCACAACAAGATGATTTTGTTGAAAAAGCACCAATCAGAGCTCAAACAATGGAAAACATGATAGACTCATGACTGTTTGCTTCATGTATTATCTGAGGAAGGCTTCAGTCTCCCCATCACGACCACACAGATCTGCCCCTTTTTTTCTGCCATTTTTGCCTCCTAAGTGGAAACACACTTGTTATCAGTGCACCAACTTTCCCACCTCATCCAAAAGAAAATCATTTTTTGCAATATTTAGAGTGTTTTATTTTGTTTGTGGTGTTTCCACTCACATTTCTTGAAGTGTAAATTGAAATCGAATAGGTGGAAACACACTTTATGACATAAACTCTGACTTCACCAAGGATCATCGAGGATGAAAACACAATAAAGCCATAAGGCTTATTTCCATTGCAGTTTTCAAGTATAACACAAACACGAGATAAAAACAAAGCAAGACAAGCAAAGACAAATACAGTCACAATTCAGCTTTGAGGGCAGAGTATTTCACTGTGCTGCTGCATCACTTCTGATGTAATCATGCACTGTAACAGGTTATTCTGAGCAAACAACAAAAATAACCACTAAACCTAACCCCCGCTAAATTTTCTGACTGTAACTGATTAATAATGAACTTGTGTTTGAAAACAATATGTAGCTAACCCACTTTGTCTTTTGTGCTTGCTGTTTCTCGTTTTGTCCACCAGAGGGCAGCTTGCACTCTTTATAAGTTCATTTGGGAACAAGTAGTATTTTGACATGATTCCTTATATTTAATGATTAGAGTTTTGCTAAAAATGTAATTTATTCTATATGTATGTGTATATTTCGGCTCATTTAAGAGCTAAAAGGGTTCATCTTAAGAGTGCAAGATTTTATTCTGAAGGCGCTATGTCGTACTTCCGGTTTAATAGTGTGTTGCAGGGAAAATTCAGCCATGAACAAGAATGAACAAGTTGACGGTGAAATGATAAAGTTGGCTGTAAGGTAAAAAAAGGTAAATGCATGTGAAGCAGCAAAACAGAAACGGTGACGATAACAAAGTGTATTTTAGAAGAGGCACAAGGTTGGTGTGTGGTTGTAATTATATTTTTGACAACGTGTCTGTGCAGGAAATTTATGCTAGCCTGTTGCTCATGTGTTTAGCGATCTTAAGATATGTTGCTGAGTATTCAGTTACGCTTGCACTGTGATTGTTTATCAGTTATTATATAGGGAAATGGTAACAGAGATGTGATTTGTTGTTTTCTTACAAGTTCTCACGTTGGTTTATTGTGGAATTCGTGGAATGGAATAAACACTAAAAACCATCAGTCGAGTCTCTTACCATCTTTCGGAGGGTATGCTACATAATAACTGAAGCTTTCTTTAAAATACACTAAAATACAATGCTGCAGTCGTCCCTCCGGATACTGGAAACACAGTCTTTTGAGTAGTTTAAGGTGTAATGTCCATGTAAAGGGTAATGGAATACCATATTTCAAGACTTCCATTCTAATTCCCCTTTAAGTGAACAGTTCAGCATTTTTTAATGCCACCACAGCAAAATAGAGTAAAATCTCTGACTCCCGCTCTCCAAGCCTTCTGCTCTATGAAATATGGATCTTTAGACAGCTGCTGTTGAATTGATGTGGCAGATTCACAATATTGCATTTTAAAGCCGAGAACATTTGACAGGAAGACTCGTGGTCTTTGTGACCAGCTATCGAGTGTGAATTCTTATTTCGGCTCTGCAGAACCTCCCTCAGATATGCTCTAATTATTCAATAATTTGAATCGACCACTCTGCTCATTTGCCCTTCTATTGAGTGATGTATACATGCAAGCTGCTCAACGCCAATTAGTACAAATGAGAGCAGGAAACAATCCAAACAATCTTGGACTTCCTCAAAAAATCATTTCATCATCAAACTCTGGATTATTATGGTGATGTGGAAAAACAGTTCCAAAGAGAAAGGGCATTTTGTTTGTTTTTGGAGCCTCCTTTCTGAAATCAATATTTGAACTGTGATCCTCTTGAAATCTCCTAAATATCTGGGTGAAAGCTTTGTCCTCACTGCTCTTTTACTGACTCATGCATCTGACTTTACAGTGTAAGAGGTCAACAGCTGCCGACGAGTACAACTCCACAAATGTCATTAGTGACATTTTCGGTAGTTGAAGGGTGAAGTGACCTCCCTAAAAAAAGACTTCAGAGATCTCAAGCTAGATCAGCTCTCTCTCTCTCACAGCCATGATTATCTAATCATGCTGTTTTCCTCTAAAATCTCACTTTTCATTTCTGTTAGATCAAAGCATAAAGCTAAATAATAAGGTCAATCCCAAGATTATGCCTCACTTAAAAATCCAACCAATGTTTCTCCTTCTTTCTCAAGCACAGCAGTGGAATTACATCTTAATAATAACCATCATAATCCATTTCCCATCAACCATAACAATCCCATTTTCTCTAGCAGTAAAAGAAAAAAAAACTTCTTTCTTCATCAAATTGGGTCATCTCTGCAAGACATGCAGCTGGTGAACTTTGACCAGCTGCTTGACAAGCACGATATACTGTAGCTGCACAGTCTTAGTTTCAGCATGGTACAGAGAGTTAGAACTACAGCGCATTCACTGCATGCTCATTCATTCAGTCTGGTCAGAGGTCAACAGCAAGCTGCCAATCCCATGCTGCTCCTGTGAGTGGGACACAGACAATTGTTGTACCACATTCAAAAATGAATGAAGGCGGCTAGAATGATTGGACCTGGTTGGAGTCCAGGCCAGTCTGGACCAGTTTACCACTGGGACATAAAATCACACAGTGTGTGTAAAGTGTTTTTTTTCTCAGTAAAACAACATATCTAATAACCCATAAATCAAGGGGCTTTATTGCATTAAAAATTTGCCTAAAACGCCTATCAAAGACATACCCAAAGTAAACTGATAGCTGTTCTTGAACCGTTTGGAGTACATGCATGGTTTTGGTCTCTTTTGGAAGGGAGCACTCTGAACGTTTATCCCCAGCAGGATCACGGTAAGTGCTACTGGCATTGAGTAATAAGAAGTTTGAACACACTGAAATAGGAGGTTTTTTATTGCCTGAACATTTTTTTTTTTTTTTTGCAAGTAGATGTTTGCAGATGAGGATATGTGGGATGTATTATTTAATTTAATTTCCCTGGTGTGGGATAAATTAAGTTTCATCTTATCTTATTAGCTGGAAATCACAAAGTCCAAAGTCAATAAAACAATAACATAACAATACCACAGAAACTGGATATTTTTAATATTGAGTCTAAAAGAGTATTTAGGCGTTATTGAAAAAAGTCAATTTACTATTCTAAACATATTATAAATAATTAATGTTTCAGCATCTATATGCATATTTAAAGTATTTATACCAATATTTTGGCTAAATATCTTTATATTGACGGCAATTACTATATTTGGTAACACTTTACAATAACCATCATTTATAAATGGTAAAGAGACCTATTAAAGGAGTTCTGTCCTCATACAGAACTACTGAGGCGTCACGGGTGGTGGCTAGGCTGACGCGCTAGATGTTACCTGAGGCTATTTGCTAACTACACTGTTGACTTACTGTGATCTGAAATAAAACGACGGTACTTGTTGAGTCAAGGGTGATCCATTTATTTCACGACTCCAATACATCAGGTTAAGCACTGTAGTCACAAGCCAGAATCAACAACAAATTAAGCCAGCATAGCGTTTAGCGTTTGCCGTAGCGTAGCGTTGTAGCGGTCAAAACCCTTCGCCCTTCCAGGTAGGATGCCTGACCAACAAGATAGTTCCTACCTATATACCTGGCGGAAGGTTAATTATCATGCGCCACCCAGTGGACAAAAAATAAATCACACTCATAAAGAACCCATACATTTTGGCTCCTACAAGACCATTTATAAATGATTAACAGATAGTTTATTAATATTTAATAATCTTTATAAACTGCATATACACCATTAGTACAAAGATGATTTATTAATGTTTAACAATAATTTATAAATTGCAAATATTTAGTTTATTAATGTAATTTAAAAGTTTCTTTTTACCTTTCTACCATTAACAATTAAATTATAATTAGTAATATTTATTCATTATTAATGGACTATTTATTAACAGTTTATAGTTGCACTCATAACATTTTTAACACTATATTAAGCATTTGTTAATGATTTATATACCTTTAAGAAATTGGTTGTAAAACATCTATAAAGATTAAATATGTAGAAGACCACTTATTTGTAGCACTTGTAAATGTTAATATTTGGTTTATAAACCATCTCTAAACATTACTTACATGGTTATTGTAAAGTTGCAACAGATGTTTGTTATACTTTTTAAATGGTTAATAAGCCGTTTGTAAACCACAAGTAGCATTTATTTGACTCCATTAAAACTTTTATTGGTGATCTCTCAGAGCTCATTTGTTCACCAATACAGAATTGCAGTTAATTTTTATGATCAACTTTAAACACATTCCTGAACAAAACAATGTTGATCTGCAGCACTGCACTTCAAATAAACAAGGTGGGTGAAAGACAGAGACAAAACGTCAACAACAGATAATCAATAAAACCTTTATTACAAAACTGCAAACATTATTTTAAAATATTTAACATGAATGTGAACCAAATATTATGGCTTGATAAAAGGAAAGGATACATCAGAAGTGAATTTGACAAATGTTTGTCTTAAAATCAAAGGAAAAATAACAGTGAAAGTGACTGACAGTAGCCCACTATTAATAAATACAGTACAGTGGCTAGTGGTCATGTTTTGTTGTATGGTATGAGCTTACCCACTGCTTTATTTTTAGCTATGTTGGCCCTGACTTGTGCATCATTTTGGATCATGTGTTCACATTTGCTGACAAAGCCAGCTACCTCTTCTCTTTTATGGAATCCTGCCTATAGTTTTTCAAACTTGTCCGGGCGAGCTATGGCAAGCTCTGTTACACCAGCTTCGCCCAATTTCTTTCCACTGTTGTATGCTCTCAAATCTGGCAATGATCTCCGTGGGACGACAGGCTACAAAAGTAAGAGAAGAGTTAGTAAATAGGATGAACTGGTCATCAACAACATCACAAAGTAGCGCACAACTACTGGAACATCTCAACTTAAAAACCCTAAAGGCACAGCTGATAATTCATCATATCCAATTCAACTTGTACAGCCGTGACTAGTCTCTTACACAGTGGTGGTTGGGCAATAAAAGGCTCTAGGGTGCCACCCCACCACTCCAACTATATATTCTTAGACGAGCGAGAGAAAAGTGAGTAAAATGTGTCACCTGCAATAAAAATTAGTAGATTAAACATGTTCTACGTTGTCTAAAGTTACCTATCACTCAAGTGTTTCCGCCTTGGGGCGCAGAAATCGTTACCCATAGACTCTCATTATAATTTTTACATGTGCAGTAGCTCCTCCTCAATACAAGACATAGGAGCTCCTTGGGGCGCAGCTCTCCTGATCTCATTGATGGTGCGTTCAGGTGTCCTTGAGGGTCGGAATTTCTACCATCCTACATTTAATTTTATTAATTGCGATTAAAGACGGATAGTAAAAGAGTATCTTTGCTGCGATACCGTGATATACTCTGGTATCGTTTGAAAGACCCGGGCTGACATGTTTGATGTTCGATTGCTCATCTCTGAGTTCTTATCTCTTCACCTGACATTCCCAGTAAAGTAAAGCTGCGGCCAACATGTCAATATTTACTCAGAGTATTCTATAGAGGAAAAACGTGTTCTCTTTTATTTTTTTGGGGGACTTCTCACTTAAATGATGATGTTAGATGAGTCATGAAATGGTTAGAATTTCAAACCAAAATGTACATCCCTAAAAAAAACAAATGTTTCAGATTTCTAATCTAACATCACTGAAACTTTTTAATAGAAACCATCCCCGTTACTCACCTCCTCTGCCAAGTGATGTCTTTTCTTTTGCCACCTTCTTCTTCTTCTACTACTTCTTTCCCTTTTCGACTTGCCTCTTTTTTTTGTCCCTTTTCTTTTTGTGCCGTTTTCTTCTTTTCCTCTCATCCTCTGAGGAGGAGGAGGAGGAGGAGGATGAGGAGTAGTTGGAGTCGGCAGATGAAGAGGAGGAGGTGGCTGATGAGGGGGTTGCAGATGATGATGATGACTCAGTCACTACAGCATTGGCCTGGCCTAAAAAGAAGAGGAAATTGTGTATTATAAATGATAATAATAATTAAAGCTGCAAGCAGCATTAAACGGGCCCGAGCACCCCACATCACGCGCTCCGGCAAGTCGGGATGCCAGCGACCGTAGCCCCTGCGACACTCGGGGGGCCGGCAGCCGCGGCCTCGTGGCTTGATTCGTCACAAAATTAATTACAATATTCAAACCAGAGGACTTCCTGGCGGGTTTAGCATTAACAAGGTTTGAAGACTTGTCTGAGTTGATCTGAGCTGGATATGGTCAGCCTGCTCAGCGCAGTACCTCAAAGTTATCGAACCCGAGCGATAACGAATAGGAGTGAAAACAAAGTGGAAACAAGCTGATCTAAAACAAATGAGCCAAGAACAAAGTTTAGGCTAAAACCATAAAATGATTTTAAATTAACTAAGTAAATCAATAGTACATGCCTATTTAACATACAGGCTTAAGATTTGGTTGGTCTGCTCCAAAAAATCTCTAAAAAACTGAGAGAAATCCACACTAGTGTTGCAAACGTCCCCAGCCTCCCCTTTTCACCTTCAACGCAGGTTGACTCCTCCCCTTCTCATGCAATTTACACACGTCTTTGCTGCATTTTCCGCAGGTGTTGAATATTTCAGTAGCCACATATTTTTCCTCTGAATGGAGTCCGAATCACTGTCTGATGAGAATGAAGTAAGTTCACTGCAAAAAGGTCGCTGTCACTTTCCTGGTCAGATAGTTTCCCTGCATCAGAATCGTCGCTGTCCAAGTTCTGAAGCAGCTTCAAGGCCGGGGTGAGTGTTAGGTCTCTCCTCGGTCTTTCAGACGTTTTCTTTATTTCTGTCTCTCAATCCTCTATCTGTCGATCTCTGTCTGATAACAACATGACTGCGGGAAAGGCTAAAAATAGATCAACAGCGGAAAAAGAAACGATAGAATAGCGCAAAATTCCGTGACGTCAATATGATCGTTCACAGCCGAAATAGGTCAAAATTATGATATTTTTGTTGTCATTTGTGTAATCTATACAGACAGTTGGACTGAGTTTTCCCTATGCTGTGTCACTAACTATGACACAAAGCAAGCAGTCCGGAGGCGAGGTCGAGTCAAAAGCCGAAAAATGTATTTGTGGCGTATTCAGACATCTTCAGTTCTTTACACATCTTAATTTAATAACAATTTAATAGCAATTTTATAGATTTCTGCACTCACAGCCTGTGCATTATTATTGGCTGGTGGCCAGAAGCATCAATGCCAGTATACAAAAATGTTATGAACATTAATCTATTCTAACAAAAAGTATCATAGTTAGGGCTGTCAATCTTCCCCCCAAATCAGATTCAAATTTCTAAAGCTTTTTATGTTTAATATTCAAATTATATTCGAATTCTGAGGAATGTAGAAAGTAGTTTTTTTTTTTTTTAGGAGAAAGAAAAACACTTACCTGCAACTTTTTGACGAAGGTTTAATTTCAGGATTTTCAGCCTCAGCAGATGTTCTTTTTTCTCAGCCTTTTTGATCATGGCTGCTGCTGTTGGACTCATGACTGAAAATGAGAGAAATAAAATTGAGTGCATCTAAAATCATGTTGTAAACTGTGAAACGCTGGTTAGGGGAGTTGGAACAAAAGTAGAATATTAGAACATAATGGGAGCTAGTCTGAACATGATTGCGACTGAGGGATAATGATACTGGACAAAATTAAGATTCTACACATATTTGAATTCTGAAGACACAATTCAATTTACAGTTCTTTAATGTTGTGTGTTAAAACTTATTCATATTACAGAGCTCTAATGCTACCAGGTCTAGTTACTTCTCTGTGGGAAACCGTGGAATGGGAAGTAAAGGAAAAAAAGTTTAATTATTTAGTGCTCATGCCACTTAATAAAAATGTTTTGTCTGTTCATGCATTTCTGTGAATGTTGCTGTGTTGTTGATTGCAACACGCAGCATTGAAGTCTATTTTCATTCCCATTGTCCCTTTGCCTCTTCAGACTCAGTGGACTGATTTCATTTTTAACAGAGATGTACCCTCAAAACTCCCCAAAATGTTCTATGTGTGCTTCCACCATATTATGGACAACTGCTTTATTAACCTTGGTCCATACAAAGCAGGCTTTGCTAAAAGTCTGAAGATAAAACGTGGATTGGTACATGACACACTATCAAATGTGCAAATTTTACCATTTCGTGTATCTTTACTCCATAAGGCTATACCAGGGGTCGGCAACCTTTACCACTCAAAGAGCCATTTGGACCCGTTTCCCACAGTAAAGAAAACACTGGGAGCCATAAAACCCTTTTGACATGTAAAATAAAATAACGCTGCATATAACGTTTTTTTTTTTCCTTTATACTATGTACAAACAAACGATAATGTGCTGCGTTTATGAAATCACTGAACGACTGCAGAGAAAACAAAATGACATTTCCGCGTGCAACAAAAACATTTTGAACTCAGAATTAAAGATGTTGGGTTGAAGGTTAGTTTCAAGGAAAATACTCAATGTCTATTGGAGTCCTTCTTGCATTTATGAACAAAACACTGAACTTAAATTCTCCACCGGCAGCGAGGTAAAATACCGTCCACTCTCTGCGTGCAGTCATCCTTTTACTGGCGCGTGCAGTCAGCTGTCAACCTGAATAATAAAAGGACTATTTCACTGAACAATGAAAAAATATGAATATATGCTAAATAATAGCCAATTCAAATATTAATCAAACGTGGTTAATGTGATTTCTGCTCCTGAACCTCAGCGCACTGACGGGCTGTGCGCCGTCACCTGCATCTTTACGCAGGATCGTAAGCTGTCATCTGAGAGGCGCGCGCGATTTCTTTAAAAACGAACAAACTAAAATAAAATACATTTTAAATAAATGTTCATTAATTATTTTCAGGAGCCTCATCAGTGGGATGAAAGAGCCGCGGGTTACCGACCCCTGGGCTATACAGTACAATGGCCTGCTTCAGTAGGGCATACAGGGACTTTTCAGGCTGTATTAAATGCAGGACCAAGTTGGGTCCTGGGCAACACACCTCAATGGAGAATGAATGTTTTGTTTACAAACTGCAGTAAACAAACCTCCAAATCGACCTTTAAAAAGGTACAGTGTGAACCGGACAAAACTAACTTCCAACTAAGTATCGTTTTCTCCTTTTTACCACGAATTTTTAGATATGAAAATAAACTTTAGCAGCTAACGTTAAGCTAATTAGGCTAAAACAAGTGCTAACAAATCAAGATTAGCTAACTTACCGACAGTGTGAGATTCGTCTCTCCTGTAAGTATCAAGTGTCGCTGGAAACATAAAAATCCTCTTCCTCATCCTGGATAGTCTCCGTCAAATTCTTGCATTCACCGCTATCGCTACTGTTGGCCGCCATTGTGCTAGCGTCAGGTGCTGTTGGCTGCGTTTTTTTCTCGCCACAACGGCAGTGTCGCCAACATATTTTCTTTTACGGCTTTTCCAGATCTGGCGAAAGGTCTTTTGGGCATGGTGAAACAATACTTTACAGAAGAAAATCAGTGAACTTGCACGCACATTGCAGGAGGCTGTTGTTGGCAACAGACAGGTTTCAATCGGTCTCAATCTGCACGAAAAGTGATGCTGCGTTCAATTACAACTCGGAGGTCGTAAATTATCCCTTCAGAGTAGGAAAAATAGACTAACAGCCGGTATATTTTCTCAACCCCAGTTCTTCGTATGACGTAATTTTACCATGGCCACCCAAATCGCAAATGATGAGACAATTTTACATTTTATGAGTTTTTATGAATTTTAATGACCTCAACCTCCGACTTTGTAAGTCGAACGCATCCAGGTCTGAGATGGCGTATATCCCACCTCCGACCATTCCCGAACGCAGCACGACCTGTACTTTGCCTGTGACCTGTGACCTCATGCAAACAGGAAGTCTGAAAAGCTCAAGCTCACGGAAAAATGCCGGGTTTAGCCACTAAAATGAGAGAGTTAATTGAAGGTTCTAGGTCTAAAACAAAACACTTGAAACTTATAAAATGGCTACAAAAAAGAAAGCTTCTCAAAAAGAAAATGAAATGCAACATTTGCCGTCACAAAATGAAGCTAAAGCACTGCAGTCGTGGAGATTTATGTAAATGGTAAGTAAAGTTACCCAATCTCCCTTGAATTAACTTGATCTGCACCAGGTTACATCACAGTATTAATTCATTAGGTTATTTATTTATTTGTTTATTCTTTATGTATTTACTGCCTTGTCTACAATAATAATACTATCTATATCTATCAATCTACATATTTTGTTAATTCTTCAAAAATGTCATCACATTTTTTGGAAAGGTTTTAAACATAGATCCCAGCAATTATGGTTTATCTTTTGAATTTCAATAGATCACTCATAAGTAGCTGTGTTGTTCGTAGGGTTTGTCAAAGGCTTTGGATGTGATTCTTGTACAGGTATGGAAATAATACTAAAATATCTATATCTACAAAATCTCATTTTTTAAAATTACATAGAAATAATTTCAATTAACAGAAAGAATCACATTGCCTGTGATTTACATTTCCTATGTCCTATTCTAAAAGCCAGAGGTGGGTTAGGGTATGTAGCTGCATATGCTATAAGCATAAGCCATCCCAGAGCGTTTTCGTACAGACCCCCTCTAAGATGTATAGGGAAGATGTGCTTCCTTTCCAGATGAATTATATTGCAACTGTTTTCTGCTAAATTTATTTTTATTTTTTTGTGGGAGGCAATATTGATCATGCTCCGTGCAGTTTGTTCCATCATCATGAAACTTTGGCACATCAGTAATGCTGACATTGCTGGGCTGTACCTTGAATCACTGTCATGTCCATTGTAGGAAAGAATGCCCTCCCAAGTGTAATTGCTTAAGTATTGTCTGCAGAAGGCCACAAGATTTTAATTTTATGTATTTTTAAGGTTTGCACAAGGCCTACGATTGAGACAAATCAACATGATGGATGACATTGCTGTGAGTTCAAGAACACTGTCAAAGATGGCCAGAAAGCTATGAAATGTGTGTGTTGAGGCAACGGAGAGAAGGAAGAGAAGAAAAGGACAGAGACTGGCAGGGCAGGAAGAGTTTGTGGTTATCGATGAAAGCCATTTCAGACACAAAAGGAAAGTAAGTGGAAACAGCCATACACCTTAAAATTCTGTGGGAATTTGTGCCACAAACCGAGCGCCTTTCAGCTCTGTCGTGTTGGAGTGGAGGCAGACATCTGTATGGCAGATATCTCAAAATAAAAAATGCAAATGACACCACAACTATCAGGGTGGACAGACAGCACTCTGGGCAAGAGGAAACATATATTTTGCTTTAATACAGGGTGAGACATATGTATGAGTAGGAAAAGATCGTGCTTTTATTATCATTTCAAATGGTGGAAATTTTTAAATCAATTTTAGTCCACCATTTTGGATTCAACTTAATTTATTTTCCACGAGGAGCTGTATCTGTGGCCTTTGTCACTGTATGTATATGAGGTAAGGAGACTGCCACCTAATGCTCACTGATACTGACAGCAAATTTGAAAACATTGTCATGGGAAAACTAGGATTTGCTGACACAATGCTGGGGGTGAATCCAAACTTACAGGGATATAATAATTTTACAATTCAAAGTTTATGTTTTAATGGTTAAATGATTACCATATATTAGTCAGGCATCATCGTGTCAATAACTAACATTTCTAATACGTGTTCTATTTGAATATTTTGACAGTATGGCCATGGAAGAATGGTTGGTGGGTGGACATGGAAAAAGTGGGTGTTTGGAATGCTGGGCGTGAAGCACACAGGACAGAAGACGAAGCCTGATCTCCGCTTGGTGGAAAGACGGACCAGACGAGAGCTGATCCCACTGGTTCTGCACCATGTTCGGACGGGATCCACAATACTGACTGATGAGTGGCGGGCCTACCGTCAGGCTCTGCCTGAATATGGATACAAGCATTATACAGTCAACCACAGTGTGGAGTATGCCAATGCTGTTACAGGCTGCCACACTCAACACACTGAGAGGGCCTGGAGGGGTTACAAGGAGACCATCGGTAGACTCACACAGAGGATCTACTAAGAGATCACCTGATTATGATTGAGTGGAATGCATGGCTGGGCAAAAAACACTGTAATGGTCCACTGGGACGCCTGCTCCATGATATTGCAAAGCAATACAAACAGACAAATAAATGATGGCAAGAAAGCAACACGTTGACATTCCAGAGTGCTTTGTTGTTTATTGTTAATTCATGGAAATATGTGGTCAGCAGTGTTGGGCACGTTACTTCAAAATGTAATTAGTTATAGTTACTCACTACTTGTTCCAAAAAGTAACTGAGTTAGTAACTGAATTACTCTATAATAAAAGTAACTATTTCCGTTACTTTAAAAAGAAGTTGTTATACGTCAAAGAATTAGAAATTTTCCGAGCAGTATTGGAGTCAGTTGAATAGAGAAGAACAGACAGGTACTTGTAATACAGTCATGAGTCCAATACAAACACTTTATTAATCATTAAATTATTATTATAAACATCTGTTGCAACTTTACAATAACCATGTAAGTAATGTTTATAGATGGTTTATAAAGCAAATATTAACATTTACAAGTGCTACAAATAAGTGGTCTTCTACATGTTTTACAACCAGTTTCTTAAAGGTATATAAATCATTAACAAACACTTAATATAGAGTTAAAAATGTTACGAGTGTAACTATAAACTGTTAATAAATAGTCCATTAATAATGAATAAACATTACTAATTATAATTTAATTGTTAATGGTGGAAAGGTAAAAAGAAACTATTAACTTACATTAATAAACTAAATATTGCAATTTCTAAATGTTGTTAAACATTAATAAATCATCTATGTACTAATGGTTTATATGCAGTTTATAAAGATTATTCAATATTAATAAACAATATTAATTAAAAAATCTGTTAATCATTTATAAATGGTCTCTTTACCATTTTTAAATGATGGTTATTGTAAAGTGTTACCCTATATTTCTCACTTGTCATTTATCACAAATATACACTTATTGTGTGTAATATGGCTATTATTGCTGAAACCGTTGATTTGAGGTGCCAGAGCTATAAACAACACTATAAAGTGGTATATTGGTATGTTCAGAATTTCATTGGCTATTTGAAACATCAGCCAATTTCAAAATCATCTGTTATTGGCTCCATCTTCAGCCTGGGGGGCTCTGTGCAGCTCAGACTGTTATTATCATTGAGCTGTGGATCGTGAGTTGAATCAATTTTGTGTTCATTTTGGATGTGGTGACGTCAGCTCATATGACTTCCTCAGTAGATTAGATTCAACTTCATTTTCATTGAAGTACCGCCACAATAAAATGCAGTTAAGCATCTAACCAGAAGTGCAAAAGCAGTAAAGTGTAGGGTGATGTCATGTATATATGTGCTTATATATGTAACAGGCTGTGTTACATGAAGCATAGTGTTAGTTTAGGCAGAGCATGAATCATGTGGAATGATCACTGGCTCATTCTCATGCAGGTGTACAGCCATTAGCTTTTCACCATTAGTCTGCGGACACGTTCATGCCAATGTCAACTGCTGCTTCAGCTCAGCTGGCACAGTCAACTCTTTTTGTCTTGGACTATTCTATTACGGCTGTAACACTCAATATTTTCATCATGACAATGTGAAAACAATGTGAAATGGGTCTTTCATAGTGAGTTTTAAAGCAAGTTTCAGCTCGTTGTTTAGCTGTCTGGCCTACAGCTTTACTGTTTTGGCTCACTCTCACCACTCTCAGAGCGCCACTTCAACACGTTTGCCATATGAACTTAAAGGACCAGTGTGTGGGATGAGGCCTTCCACCTGCCACAGAGCTTCAGAGTCAGCAAGCTTAATAAATTAGTATCATATATTTTAAATGAGTAAATTGTTAAGCATTTTTATGTTACTTAAAATAAATTATAGCGTGAAATTAACAAAGCACTTTCTGTAATTTTTTTTCTTTTGTCACAGATGTAACACACTGTCATTCAACACTAGCTTCATCCTGATCCTGCCTCCATCTAATACAAATAAATGCGTGTAAAACCCCTTCACCACCACCTCTTCAAACAGTGCTTATTTGATGGTGTCACACCACTGATTAATGCTGTGTACCAACTCCTGACTCTTAGGATCTGTCCTGATACCCACACATGCTCTTTGCTATAATAAATATTTATTTGTAGTTGGAAAATCTGAACTTTCCTGGGACATCAGGGGAGTGTCAGCAAACATGCCTTATTTTACAGACTCACAGTCCACGTGTTACCATAGTTGTAAATGTGGCTGATGACTCTGACCTCTATCTGCACACATTCTGCATGCTTTGAGATTCAGTCTGGTTGAATTCACGAATAACTTTCATTTTCGTCTGAATACTCGGATGAGCAGGTTTTTTATGGAGGCATGAGCTGGCAATGTATCACAAAAAGACACATTTTTGAGAAAATCAACAAAAGAAATGAATAAATCCTTGTTTCCATTTAATCTGCAGGAATAGCTTTTTCTTCTGTCGGAGCAGTAAGAGTTCAACAACAGAATTTATTAGAAAAAAGTGTTTCCCGTCTCGCATCATCTCTTTTCGAAAAAGGCTAAAACCACCTCAAGTGAGCATAAAAAATATTTTTGTTAATTTGAGGATGTTCTTTTCACATTTTTCCATTTCCATCAAACTTTTCTAATGCAATACTTCAAAATGCACATTTTTAAAAAAAATATGGAAACATGGCTTTATGTGCTTAATGCTTATTCTAATGAGCTGGCAACCAAAAATCTGCAAGAAATGTCGACAATGCTGTTGGAATATGGAGTGTTTGTACTTTCCATAGATTTCAGCATCCACCCAAACAAAAACAAATACCAGCATTAATTGGAGGACGTGAAGACACTAGAGACACAGCTGGATGGCCACCTCCCTGCCTCAGGAACTCCCTGCTGCATGGTGGGTTCATAATCTGTCTAAATGGAGCCTTCGTCCACGTCCAAATGTGGATCCATGAAATATAGCTGACTAAGAAACTTGCATCAGGCTTTTTTTTTATTCAATCAAAGCTACCATCAGTTTGCATTTGTAAGACCTGGATAATCTGCTGGAGAAATACAAGACTTACACAACCAGTACTGCTGCATATTTTTTTTTTATTCCCATGTGGTTTATAATGGCAGTGGATAAGGAGAGCATTTGCACTGTGGTTGACAGAGAGGCAAACTGTGTGGAAAATCATAGATATAATGGACTGTGTGATGATTCTGAAATGACAGGGATATAGAAACCCTGTTTTTTTCTAAATATGAACCAATCTTGGGCTTGAGGAAACATTTAACAGGCATTTAGAGCAACATTAACCATGTAATCAATCAACGTGATGTCTACATTCTGCTATAAGTGACTTAAGTTATCTTTTTTATCAAGTCACTGGCTAATTTACTGTCTTTATGCTTCATTAAGCTTAAATGTAGTACTTCACATCTGGGATACAGTAACAAGTAATAAATATTCACAGAGGAAGCACTGCACACAATGAATGGATGTGTCATGCCAGGATGAAGTTCCATTTCATACAGTGATTTGTGATAATGTACCGATTCTTATATCTGACACCACAGTAAGAACTGATAATGCTTTATTTTTCTCTCATAATGAATTAGTGATATAGTCAGAAGATAGATGAAATCTGTGCAAACCAATTATTAATCAAATATCCATATTTACATTGAATATTTATAATTAAAGTAGGTAATATGAAATAATAATTTTTCTGAAGGCAAGTAGATTTAGACTGTAACTGATTCTGATCAAATAAATACACACATGAAATAAATGAGTGATTGAATCATTAAGAAATGAAATGAAATTTTTAAGGCCAAAAGCAACACAGACACAGCTGGCAAACTTACATCTGTGGATTCCATTGAATTAAATTAAACTTAGATGTATGCTAATGGTGTGTATGACAGTTTTAGCCTTACTATTTCAGCTGCAATCCCGGCATTGCCAAAGGAGCAATAAAACATCCAGTGGCATGCAACGGTTTGGACAGCTCTGTTACTGTGAATAGTTCAGTGAGTAGAAGATGAACTGACCTCCAGATGAAACATCCTCTTCAATATTTTAAGCGAGACTAATGTATTATTTCTGTTTTGTACATTTTTAGCGCGATAAAAAGGAAAAGAGCACCGTGCAAATGTTTGGGCACCCCAGGAGAATTCAGCTCTCAGATAACTTTTACCAAGCTCTTTCACCTTAATTAGCTTGTTAAAGCTATGGCTTGTTCACAATCATTGTTAAGGCCAGGTGATGTAAATTTTAAAGTTTTATAAACTCTAATAAAAAATACTCCTCAAACGTTGTCCCAATAGTCAGCAGCCGTGGCCTCCTCTCAGCAGCTGCCCAGCTCTCTGAATATTAAAATACCTGATGCCCACAAAGCAGGAGAAGGCTGCAAGAAGATAGCAAAGCGTTTTCAAGTAACCGTTACCTTAGTTTGTAATGTAATTAAGATGGCGCAGAGAGAACAGCTTGTAGAATTGCTAGAATAGCAAATAAATTAAATACCAGAAAAGTCTGACGACAAACATCACACTTTGTCGAAGAACTAAAAGATGAATAAACGATGGCTTCTACAACAGAATAGTGATCCAAAGGCAAAATCCACAATGGACGATCTCAAGTGACACAAGCTGAAGGTTTGCAGTGGCCCTCACAGCCCCCGACCTAAACATCATGAAAAACCTGTGGATTGACCTCAAAGAGCAGTTCATGCAAAACGACCCAAAAATCTCACAGAACCAGAAGCCTTTTTGAGGCAGAAAGAGCAAAATCCCCCAAACTGGAACTGAAAGAGTCTATGCTGGCTGAAAAAACCTTTACAAGCTGTAATATTTCCCAAAGAGGGTGTCACTAAGTTCTGACCATGCAGGGTGCCCAGACTGTTGCTTCAGGCCCATTTTTGTTATTTTAAAACTGTAAAAGGAAATAAAGAATGAAATAAAGTGGAAATAAACAAGTAATCATGCTTAAAATGTTCAAGAAAAGTCATTCACTTTAATTTTATGGCTTCCATTTCTGTGCTTGGCTGTTCACGCATGCAAACTTCTGACTAAGGAAGCCCAAACTTCTGCATGCCACACACATACAAAAGGCAAAAGGCTTTGTCGGTTCCTGATCAATGTTGCCCTGCTAAGAGACCCTCTCATGATCTGTGCACCTTGGGCTCCTTTGTGATGGCGTAATGAGTGGTCAGGAGGCGGTGCTTCTTGTTGATCAGCTTGACTTGAACTGCATTGGTCTGACCCGATAGCTTTTGTCTGCATGTCTGCCGAGTGACAGAGCAATCGATCATCCTGAAAGAAACACACCAAGAGATTAATAAAAGAGGCCTCTGCACGACAGCAAAACAACAATAACAACAACAACAACACAGTGAAATAAAAAAAAGTCAGCCTGGTTGTTTTTAAATTTGATATTAACTTATTGAATCTCTTCTTCATACAATTCATCGCTTTCACACTTGAACTCAGTTTGTGCTGCGTCGAGGGAATTCTTTCCCTTTGACTTTTCATGCAATCGCTCGGTTGCTAAAATTTGCTTAGCATTCCATTTGAACACACCTTAATAATGTTGCTACCAACTGTATATTTGCACCGCCTGATGTCTGACATTGATAAAATGTTATCTTTACAACAAAACTCGGCGTGTCATTTTACTTTCTGCACTACATCCCTTGCTGCAGTAACACGTCTTCTATGATAAATGCATTCCTGCTGTACAAGGCCTGCTTTATTCAAGACGTGCAGGACCTAACTCGCATGCAATAAATTAATTCTTCTCAGCCTTAGTTTACAACCACCTCATTATATAAGTCCAATTACCAGATCCTAATGCTCTCTCCATTTCCTCCACCAACCTTTCTCCCTCTCCTGCACCCCTGCTCTCCCTCCCCTTCTTCCTCTCTCCCCCTCTCTTCCATATGCTAGCTCGCACAACACAACAGTCAAATCAATATGGCCGGGGCGATTAATGAGCTGGCGGCGGCGATGTACTTATAAAGAGCTTTCATGGCCCAGTGAAGGATGAAATCACCCTCCGAGTCCTGAGATCTTAAAAACCTGAGGTGCACCGGGCAAAGGCAGACAGAGGGAGGAAGAGGGAGAGAAGGCGGGGGGAGGGAAAGAGTGAGCGAGATCAGCACGGAGTTCATTGGATCTTTTCCAATAGGTGAAAATGTAGAAGGAAAGAGAAATGTGAAGTGTTTGAGGAGGGCACTGGACCTTCTCCAATAACCAAGTAAAAGAGGCATGAGTCCACTTTTGACAGGGGGAACGTGTTAGAGAAGCTGAATGAAAGAGCGGGGGACAGAGAGCTGGCGAGAGAGAGGAGGACGCGGCTATTAATGCTACTGTAGCTCCTCGATTTAACGCCTTGGTGCTGCTGCTAAAGATCTCTGGGACTGAAGACAAGCATTTACCATGTTAACAGTCACAAGTGATTTTCTGCTTAAATTCAGCCGACTGGTCTGAGAGTGAATGCAGGTAGACAGCGTTGTTAAGAGATTCAGGAGGGTTTGCGAGGATTTGTCAATACAAAATAATGGTCCGAATGAATAGTTGATCCTGAGCAAAGCCAACCACAGTGAGACTGCTACATGCATGACCTGAAAGTGTTTTGTTATGTACAGTTTATGGATGAACTGCACTGTAAATATCAATGAATGTACTGGCGCTCTAATGCTAAATACAATAATAGAAATGCATTGTTGCTGAATTAATCATGAACAGCTTGTGCTTTTGATTGGCCATCTACTGAAACTGTCCTCACTGTAAAGACACCAACGTCGGACGCAGGATCTGACGTGACGACAGAGAAATGTCAGCCGCCGCCGCTTGTTACAAAGCTCTACCCACGCAGTAATCTGAATCAGGTCAAGTGTGAAGGAAGGTGCAGCACGGTTCAGCACTGCTGCAGAAGTCATGCACAGACCTGATGATTGACAAGGTTCACACTTAGAGTGATGAGACAAAAAATGAACTCTGGCCTCATGTTTTACTTATTGCGTGTACTTCTGAGTTCACAGCTGCTTTCATTTAAAAATGCGACGCTATGTACGACTCACCTTGTATATTCACACATTGTGAGTATAAATTCTATAAATATACATGTTATTCATATATTGAATGATGTTTGCTGATGAAATATTCAGTTGACTTCCAAAAGTGAAAAGAAGAATTGCAAAGATGGCTTTTTAATGTTTAGTATAGTCGAATCTCTTCAGAGGTTTCAATTCAAAATGTGCAAAACATGAAAATCAGCCTGGTGCAGCAGGGCCATGGGTCATATGGTTAAAGGTCTAATTGTGTCAGTTGTGTGACAGGATGCGCTTTAAACTGAAAGGTAAGAGTTCACTGTCCACAGCTGGTAAAAAAATGTGACAAATTTCACTTTACTTTCACAATTTCCTCCTAATTTAAAAATGTAAATATCACAACTTCATCAGGCTGCTTTCCATGGTGCAACCTCATCGCAACTTCAACTTGTGGACACACACATGCACTTCCACACACTTGCTCACACACGCATACACACTGTGACTGATAGTAATTTCCTTCCCAGCTCATGTGTTCTGATGAAATGTGGTAATCAGCCTGAGCCGAAAAGGCTGCCCTCCGCATCGGATGGATGACTGAGGAAGAGAGGGAGGAAAGAATAGAGACAGAGAGAGAGAGAGAGAGAGACAGGGTGAGAGGGTGAGAGAGAGAGAGAGAGAGGAGGAGGGAGAGGGTGTGAGAGAGAGATGCATGGGTGAGATTAGAGAGCGAGAGAGAGATGGATAGGTGAAATGTGGATGAGATAGGGGGGACTGCTGTGGAGCACTGAAACAATGGTGCCAACACACACGCATGCATACACACACTTTTACTGCACACAAAATAATACAAACACATACACACACACACTTCAGTCACACTGACACCTTGGTAGGTGACGACTGTGTGCATGTGTGTGTGTTCATGCTTAAAATTAATAACCTCTCTTCTTCCCTTTCCATCAATCCCTCCTCTGCCTCCTTCCCTCCATCTTTTTTATCTTCCTAATGCCCTCGTTCCTCCTCGCGGCAGAGCCAGAGGGTCTGAAGGAGGCAGTGCTTTCAGGCAGAGCAGAAAATTCACTGGTTGCCATTCACTTGCTGGGAGAGTGAGGTGAGTGTTTGATGGTGAATTTGGTGCAGGCCAGAACAAGCTGCGCTGCTGTGGTGCAGAGGGCAAACATCACCTTTCTGACCTTGTGTCATCTTTTTCGAGACAGATCCACAGGCAGATTTTAACGGGAGTTGAGCTCACGTAAACATATTTGACTCAGCTGAACTCGCCATTTGGGTCCATCGTCACAAACTCCTGTTGCATGGTGGAGCACTGGTTAAAGCCACACACCCTTTCAGTTCAAATTCTAGTCGAGATCTCAGTAGGTCACAATGGATTTGAACTTCTCCATTCGGTTTCCATATACTCAGTATGTCCCGACATACACGTACATGTCAAATGTCTGTCTCAGTCCTCACATGTGACCCTGTCAAGCTTAGCTTGTTGTGTCTACACAGGATGGGTCACTGCAAATTTATCCAACTTCATGCAACTGTTAAGGGACAGCAGTGTGCAGGACTAAGCAAATACACCATAGAATAGGTGAAAATAACATAACTGCAAATTGCTATGCAAAAAAATAAAGAAATAAAATAAAAATGTGAGCAGATCTTAAAGGCGAGACATTTTGGTTTCCCTAGAACCCTTTTCTGTCTTGAGGTGAGAGGTAAAGAGTCACCTTTGGAGACGGCCGTGATGTTTTGGCTCTTGCCACAACATTGATGATTATTTAGCCGCTGAACTGATTGGCTTTAAGCCCGCCCTCAATGACATCAACAGCCCCATACTGTCAGTTAGTGGCACATTGTCTCCCCATTCAATCTCACCTTAATACCCACTTCTTCATCACTGCCCTGTCCTAGACCCCCTCCTCCCCATTCATCCTTGTGTTTGTGTTATGCCATTTGTCATTTGTCTCATTACCCTGACTGTTTATTGTAAAGTGGTTTTGAGTTCAAGAGAAAGCATCATATAAATCCCATAATTATTTTTACATCGATGGCACAAGGGCAATGTGATCATTTGGTGGTGCTTTGCACAAGTTGTCACCTTTTAGGACCATTAAACTATTGACTAATCTCTTCTTATCACACTACAAATGACATCACTAGCACAATAAATAAATAAATGTGCCATTATTTTACACCATTATTTAGAAGTTCCCATTGCACAGTGTAACACTTCTGGAGTGGTTACAGTAAACTAGGACCAATGCTAGGTTCGACTACTGGAGCAGCAATAGATGTCAGGTGCATTAATAACCACAGACCAGAGAATAAGGTTGAATTGCCGGCTTAGTATTGTTAGTGACAGACAGAAACAGACAGTTAACATAAAATGTACAATATCACTTTACAAGAAAACAAATGAAATATTTTGTTGTTTGATTTAGTTTCTCAATCCCTTTTTAGATTTAAACCTATTATTTGGCTTAAAACGGATATTATTTTTCAAACTAGGTTATGGTTTATATTAATTTCAAGTTTTCTCCTTTAATTTATTTGAGTTAACTCAGTGTTTTTCTCAATAAAGTCTAGTTCTTTAGTTCAAGAGATATCATTGAAGTTTGGTTAAACTCCCCTTTAAGTTTCAACCATTTCTTGTTTTGTTATTTGTACCAAACAAAAACAATTTACAGTTCCAGTAATACCATTACAGCATTAACACATGTGGTTGATCCACAAAAAAAAAAAAAAAAATGCACAAACTCTAAATAATCCAGCAAAAGGCTGAATGACTTGTTTTTCCAGAAGTAAATGTCTTTATGTAAATCCTTTGATTGTCCCGAATGGTTCATCCGATGTCTGTGAGAATCCACTGCAGTTTGGCAGAGAGATATGGATCAATCCAACCAGTTTCTTGATGAAACCGCACAACGTCCAGCAGAGGGCGCTGGCTTCTGTGTGATGCACAGTTCAAGGAGTCCCTGGGTGGCTCGGAATCTTGTTTCACACACGTGAAAATCCAACTCCGGTATTCGCTCTGAAGTTCTGGTCCAAACCTTAATGGCCTACCATAACAACCAAATAGTATACATGAACAACTGAAATACTACATCTGGTAGCTTTAAAAATAAATAAAAGTCTGTTTTTTCAGCTTACTCAGTACTTATTAAGCTGGCGAACTCGCCATCTCGCCGAGTAAAAAAAAATGCATCACAGGACATGAAACTACATACACTCCGTTTAAGCATCAAACTTACCGTGTATATTCGGCATTTTCAACATAAAACAACATAAATCTGTTACCTTAGCTTTCCATTTCAATGAAATGGCAAATACATTGTGACAAAACATTTCTTGCATGAAATAAAATACGTTTTTTTCACTCACCAAGTCCCGTTCGGCAACGTGTACAACGTCACCAAGTCTCGGACTGGTAAAAAACAAAAATGACTCCAAAACAAAAATAACTTTAAATAGACTCTTTTACTCGGCTTTTTTCTCTATTTTCCTCTGTTTAAGTAGCAGCTCGGCAAAGAACATCTGCGTATCTCCCTCCTTCAAAAGCAGGAAGAAACAAAACAACCCGTTTGGCTGTGGCAAGTCACATGACCCACGCTGCGACGCGACTCTTCAAAATAAGAGTCTACACACATTTTTAAATAAAAATAAAAGGAACATTACACGTTTTTAAATCCTTAATTAAATATTAAATCGTGAATTACAGCATTGCTGACAATTCTTGTAATTTTTTAACCATGTTAATCTATTTATTGTCTATTTATCACTTATCACTCATCGCTTATTTATCATATTTATCAAAATTTATTTCTTATTGGCTGTATTTATTAACAGGCTTTTATTTAGTGAGGCTTTGTAACCAGGGTTACAACAGCACATTCTCATTTTTTAAGAATTTACCTCAGCACACTTCTTTACCTCAGTTAGACATCCCAATAATAAATCCAATTCTTATTCAGTGTAATTCCGCAGTTTCAAAGGACAACTTCTCAGATGGTTCTGTATAACAGACATGTGATGGAACTGTGTTTATTAATTGAACAGCCAACTCAAGTGGAGGAGCACGGTGATGTGGATGGTTTAGGAATGATACAATTGGTAAATTGGAAAAGGGGTATTACATTGTGTTTATTACAGTCTGTGCATGCTGCATGCACTAAGTAAATGCTGCATCACTTATTGCACCAAGGGATTCCTATTAGTCAAAAATATGGTGCACTGAGCTGTGAACGTCGAGCTAACCATCAAGTTCAAAGTCATCTTTGTCAATTTCACCATTTGTGCAGAACATACAGAGGGATCGCAATATTGTTTCTCTGAACTGAAGTCTATGAACAACATTCTCACGTAAGAATCTCTGGTGTCCAGGTGGGCGAGGGCTGAGTGGAGAGCAGAGAAGACTGCATCATCAATGGACCGCTGGCCTGATATGCAGACTGAAATGGGTCCAGGGAGGGAGGGAGGATGGATCTTATTTGCTGCATGACTAGCCTTTCAAAGCCCTTCATGATGGTGGAGGTCAGTGCAACAGGGCAGTGGTTATTGAAGCGGGATAGAGATGACTTCTTTGGCACAGGTATAAGGTGGAGGACCGTGGGGAAAACAGCCTGGCTCAGAGAGGTGTTGAAGATATCTGTAAGGACATCTTTGAGCTCCTCTGCACATTCTTTCAGCTCACGACCAGATATTTCTGTCTGGACCAGCAGCTTGGCAGGCATCGATCTTGGAGATTGACCTCTTCATGCTTGCTGGGGACAGGCACACAACCCGGTCATTGTAATACAGACTGCGCAGTTGTGTTGTTTTGTGCATTTTGTTTTATTTTTTTCGTTGCTCAAGTTGGCTAGCTTGGAGCCTCAGTCGTGACAGTCACAGCAAAACACAGACAAAACACCTGCATCACTTCACATCTATGCCACTGTATCATTCTTACTGTTCTAATAGGCCTGATGTTCTTTGTTTCTCATTTTTGCAATACATTTTTTTCAAGGTATTGCAGGTGATTGGAAGATCCACAAGAAAGGTGAAACAACTGAGACTGTACCTGAAAGAAACTATGTTGTGGCCCCTCCAGTCTGCTTTTTTTTCCCAGAATAAAGGAAAAGCAGCACAGACCACAGGTGACTAGTCCTAAAATATTGTTTGGACATATAAATATATACCCAAAATGACAATTTGGTGGATATCATGGATTCAACCCAACTTCTGTGAACTGGTTATTTGATGCTTCATTATTTGTGTTCTGCAATTCTAAAACTGTCTGTATCAAAGCTGTAGAGAGACAGGAGCTGGAGTATGTGTAATGATAATACAAATGAAAGCAAACTGGATTTATGGATTTATGTGGCTGGAAATTACAATGTTGTCATTGTTTGCAAAAGGTTGAAAATTTAAAGGTTTTAATTTGACGGCATTATCAAATTGCTGAAATTCTGGGTCGGATGGGGGGGTCCTGCCACAAAAGCTACATACTGAGATATCCTGGAGTCGATTTCCATTCTTATCCACTTGCTAATAGAAGCTGAAATTGCCTGTCCATTTTGACAGTGTGGAGGGGGGAATAGGGGTTAATGGCAGGAGTCCTTGGTTTGGCTCAGTCTCTCAGGGGACCAGGATGTTCCAGTCCCTCTGGAAAGGCCACTCACAGTTCAGTGTGTTAAAAAGGGTGTTTGGGCCTCAACCAAGCACTGAGTGGAGGATGAAATACCTTCTTCAGTTAACAGGAAAGGTTAACGACAACTTTACCAGGTTCAGGCACCAAGTGGTTTAGTTTTTCCTCAGTTTGAGTCGATGCAGTTAGCCAAGTTGTCAGGCAACGCCAGTGCAGCAGTCACAGATTTGAATACACTGTGATATTATTACCCAGCTGTCCTCTCTAGGCTCACGCCAATATACAGATGTACCTCCCCTTTAAAGTGTCTTAACTAACCTGTATTTTAAGTAACCACACAGTATTAATCTTATAATTAAAACACAGATTTAGTTTAACAGTCACAATTGTTTATTACAAAGTTATAAAATATTTCAATTAAGTAACTGGTTCACTGTTATAAACTATTATTCAAAATAAGTAACAGGTTCACTGTTGACCTTCAAATGTGTACTGGTAACAATATTAAAAACCACACAAGGATCTCACAGTTTTGACCCACATTAATTCAATGAAGATAGGTGAAAATGAATGAAAATGAACATAAGCTAAAATGTCCACAGCCCACACTCACACTGGGCAATTAAAGAAAATGAAAAATAAAATAAAACGTTGCAGGCCCGGTAGATGCTAGTGAGCGGTGAGGCCAAAAACGAAAGGCCGTTTCACTGGGTTACCAGCGCAAACTAAAAGGGCACGTGCAAAAGTGTGATGTATTGTAGTTGTAGTTTACCTCCGTACCACTTGGTGGAGTCATTCTTAGTTGTAGTTCTAGGTCAAGTGCAACGGGAAGTGAATAATCTGTAACGTGTTGAAGACGCAAGTAAACAGTAGCAGTCATGTGAAATCGGTCTCCTTGATTTATTAATGTTTTCATCTTATGGTACAATACCAAAATATCACAAAAAGTACTTACAAACCCAACAGTCAGAGATGTGGGGGGCAGAGGGCACGATGTAATTTCAGCGGTCAGGGTGAAGCGGGTAGCAGGAAACACGCTCTCAAGTACAGCAGCTACAGTCTCTCTCTTGGTCCAGGGCTCTCCCGGTCCTCACTCTCTCCCTTATGGCAAATGTCCAGTCCTGAATCAAATAACTCCTTTTAATATCAGCGCTACAGGCTAACTCATGGTAAAACCCACGGTACATAAACAACACAATTAGCAATTGCTAGCCGCAATGCAAAATCAACAGTACGTAAGGCTATGAGCGTGCTGAGCTAACGGTTAGCAGCCATTAGCATTTTAACTCGTTTTTACACATTTCAAATAACAGTAAGTACATAAAACACATTAATTTACCTCTGGCAGCTTATCAGAATACACACACTTCAACCACGCGACGACTCTTCGTCAGTCTTGGGCATTTAGAGTGTTTTTACGTTACAATTACAGCTGTGTTTGAAACCAATAAGACGGCTCTGCTGCTATCAATTGACTATCTTTTGATGCGCCGTAGTTGACGCTAAGCACCTCCTACCTCAACAAGGTGAGGACAGGATTGGCTCAGGCTGGTGGTACAAAGATGAGAGAAAGAGAGGATGCTCCACTGCACCAAAAATTAACACTGTCTCCTGCTCTTTGTCCCTGTAACCACTATGAATTGTTTTCTAAAACTAACACCATCCTTTGCTCTCTGACTTTTTAACTGTACATATAATGACTTTAACATGTTATAATGCAACATTTTAAAACATATTTACTCCTTATGAACTGTTATTTATCATCAACTCAAAACATTTTAATCTCTGTAAATAAAGCAATGAAATAAGAGCCACAGGGCTCATTTAAATTTAAATATATTAAATTTTCTGTTCATTTTTAAAGTTGCAGAGGGAAGTGGCATAGAATCCACTGCTGTGACCCTGCTGATTTTCTCTACGTCCCTTCCACCAAATAGCAGTTACATTTGATTTGCCTCTGCAGGATCCTCCAGATCTTTAGGTGGCTCCACATATGCAGCAGCAAGGTGCTTCTGTATGAGCGAAATGAAGCTCCAATACAAGTCACACAGGTGGATTTTGATGTCTGGCTGCTTACAGGCAGCCATGTTGGAAGAAAGAGAGCTACTGCTGGACAGTTGTTTTATTTTGTTTGGCTCATAAACTCACAGGTCTCACCTCTGTGGCATGATCCTGCATTCTTCTGTGTATTGCCTGTATCTTGTACTAGGACTGTCAAAATCAGGCAAACATGATCTTGGATTGTTCCTTGAAAATAAATGACCTAGATTCGAACCATTCAAACAAACAAACACAACGTGCTAGAGCTGTCAGCTGCGCAACAAGGTGCAATGTAATCCTTCGGGACATCTGTGGAGATTCTCTTTCATCCAGGTCATGGTACTAAGGTTTTTCCAAAGGGCATCAGGACTTGTTTGAAGTTCTACAAGCTGGTCCGCTTCTCATCCAAAAGGCTTCTTCAGTTGTAACTGACTGGTGGGAAGCCTCAGGTATTTATCCTCTTGCAGAGTCAAGAAACCGTCTGGCAATAATGTGAGTCATCAACGTCACCTGGCTGTGGTGTGAATGCCTTTTGAGCAGCCTGGGGAGGGGTCTGAGTAGAGGTGGTGTCTTAGGCCGCCGCCTCGGTTCAGTGATGGTCTTTCCAGTTGGCACAACAAAGGAGATCCAGCACCAGGTCAAGACTCAGCAGTCCATCTACATCTGAAGGACAAGGGACAGTCTTTAGAGGACAATAATGTACACACTCTGGTCAGGGAAGACAGAAGGTTTGAAAGAGGAGTGAAAGAAGCCATCCACGTCAAACTGGAAAGACCATCACTGAACTGAGGGGGTGGCCTAAGACACCACCTATCAGCCAGTTAAACCAGAAACAACTGTTCATATACTCTCGCCAAAGCCACCAGACTCCATTCACAGAAACAGTGATTTTACAATGATAAAACACACTTCATTCAAACATGACAGAGAAAAAATATAACTCACCAAAACGTTTCATCTTTCCACAGTTCAAACAATCACAGCCAACTCCGGTTTGGTTGAAACCGCTTAATTCACAGAATCAGGAGAGGAGCGAGCGAGGGGGCGGACATCAGGGAAACAGCGGGAGAAACAGTGCATAGAGCAGGAATACTTTCACATCTAACTCAGGAATTACTTTCACTGCATATTATGAGTAATGAACCTAATTTCTGGACAGCATAATTCTGATTTTGTGACTGAGTGCATTCAGTGCAGCTGTCGCTTTTTATTTTTTACAATCAAATATGAATTTTCCTAACAAAATGTTACATTTTGAATGTAAATTTGAATTAACAATATTTGTTGTCAGAGCTATCTTGCACGCAGTTAGGGCAGACCATTCCCCTATTCCAAATGCTGCCAAAACATGCTCCTGCACACCTTCCTGCTCTGCCCACCAACTTTCAAAAGAATAAAAGAGCAGATGACCTTGAATTTTCAGACCCCCCCCTCCTCTTGTCTCAGGTGACATCTAGTACAGCACGTACATACATTCTTTTCTCTTCCAAGTTATTGTTCTCCCAAAAGCATTTGAAAATCTACTCCCTGTCTGCTTCCCCAGTTTTACTCCAGCGATGCTGAGAAGACTACACACATGCAGCTGACTGGCACCTTGGACCCATCACTCTGGGCGCCTTGGCAACCTCCTCTTTCTTGTTCCTCCCAGTTTCAGACTGTCCCATCATTTGTCTCCTTTCCTGCTCACACGTCTACCACTTTTTCTTCCTCCACCACTCCAGGTGCACCATATAGTGCGGAAAATACAGTACATGATGTACACACATGTACATGTACATGCAGCAGCAAGAAGGCGGGTCCTAACATGAACTTGGTGGAGGGCAGAAGGGTCAAGGGAGAAAGAAACAAGTGCATAAATGTCGCATTGCTGTATATTAAGCAAGGAATTCTTTTTTGGGGGGTTTAACTGGAGGCTCACGCTGCGCCCCCTCACGCCCCATCGAGACTTTGTGGGTGATGTCAAAGGTATTGGCCAAGTCTTTTGGGCAAAACTTCACTCTTAAGATACTTTGTGAAGCATTATGAACAGCTGAGCTGAGAATTCTACAGAACAAGTCCTTATTTTTCTCAAAAATAATTTGCATGACTTCAGTTTATCCGTAACCTACTTGATTAAAAAAAAAATCATTTAACAAGAAATAAATGTGTTTTTAAAAACTTTTTAAATTCAAATTAAGACATTGTTTTTTGGAAAAAAAAAAAGTTTTTGCTGTTGTCTACTACTGTGTGAAATTGACAAAACATTGTTTGAATAAAAACTAAGAATCATGATTGAAAAATCCACCATTGTTGTTCTGCTGCACATGCTCTGTGCTGAAATGTCACTTTGTCGTCACGGCAACAGTAACCAAGGACAACAGGTAACTATTGCTTTGATGTCTTTGATCTTGCCTTGATGATGTCATACATCAAAGCAAGCATAGTGTCATTCTGTGTGTGATTCCATGAGCAGGTCTATGTATACAAGAGGTGTTTAGACAAAGTCATTTCATTTGAGGATTTTCAACAATTTATACTTTGGTGTGAGAAAGACAGACAAATGGGTTTGAGACAGACTTGGATGGATGCAGCTCTGCGCCCCTACCACTGGGCCAGGGGTCGGATTTACAAACTTGTGGGCAAGACAAAAAAGGATGCTCTTGTCAAGCAGGTCGAGGAGCTGAAAACTGGGCTCCAAGTAGCAGAGGAACACATTTCCTCCCAAAAGCAGTCGATCACTGAACTGACCAACAACTTGGAATCAGAGGCCGATGAAAACAAGATACTCTGGGACCAGGCTCTGTGTTTGACTGACCAGCTCAACAGAGAGAGGTATCGCGTAAAACGATATAAAAAAAGAGCAAAAGCTGGGGATCATGATGTGTACTTAATGGGCCTCAAGGTGAACGAACAAGAAGAGAAAATAGAAAGAATGGAGGATGAAATGAGGCTCCAGGAAGGATTGCAGGCGACTAAGGAGAGGGCACAACAGCTTAAGTTCCAAGTGCTCGCTATCTCGTACAATAAGCTCCTCTCTGAATACAATGATATGGAGGATGCGCACAAAGAGAGCCAGTCCAAGTATTCCAGTGACTTGAGGGCAGAAAAACAGATGAATACCAACCTTGAACAGGAACTTGATACACAGGTATGGCTTCATATTGACAAGATGTCGGAGCACGAGGTGCTTGTTGACAATATGAGGAGGGAGCAGGAAGCCCTCCGTCAGAAAATGGAGGAGGAGACCAAACTCTTGTCACAAGAGGCCTCTGAGAGGGAGAAATCTCTCCGCAGGGAGTTGGAAGACCTGAAAGCCCAACTCCACGAACAGACCTCCAAAAACATTGTGCTCGCCGCTAAGCTCAAGGCTGAGGAAGAGGCCCGCCAGGTCCTCAACAAAGAAAGTGTCCAAGAGACAGAAGAGCTCAAGGACCAGGTGTGCCAGCACGAGGACGAGTCCGCTGATATGTTTCAGGACCAGGAAGTTGTGGAAGAGGCTGAAGTCAGTGAGAAGATGGATGTCGAAGCAGAGGAGGAGCCTTCTTTCTGGGATTTCCTTAGTTGGAAATAGGAAAAGGAGGAGACGCAACAGCAGTTCAAATCGAATACATGGGGGGTTTAAGTGCCTTGCTCAAGGGCACATCAGCCGGCTAATGGATGGTGTCTGTTTCCATGCTTTCCCAAATGCAACATTCCATCAGGTCAACAAGGTCAGCAAGGTCTCTCATCTCCCGCAAGGCCTATACTGTATAAGAATAATAGTAACTCAAATGCACCATTTTAAAATGTGTAAAATGTAGAATCATGAGGTAGTGAGGCCAGTTAGAATTAACATCAGTCCAAATCAGAATTTTCCAGGTATATAAATGCATTGCAGGCCAGAGGCAGGTGTCAGAACACCTTGTTCTAGAAGAGACTCAATACCAACAAGTTAACGCCTTAAACTGAGTCTTAAGGTAGATAATATTGCTGAAACTGTGGCAAAACTACATTTAGTTTCAAAGTCCCTTTATGCTGAGGAGGAAAAGTTGCAAAACCTGTATTGTGTCACACAAGGCCCCTAGTAAACTCCAGGGGAAGCAACAATTGCAGAAATGTTCAAATCAAGTGTGAATTTGCTGTGATACCTGCAGAACGACCAGTCACTCAGTGTCAGAAATGGAATGTAAATGACCCAAAGGAGCAGTAAGGGATGTGTGCTCCTGGGTGTGTGCTATCAGACAGTCTGCACCATGAGTCCAGAACCCAAGGCGAAAAGTGTGTGGGACAGCTGTTGATATTTTAGGCAAAGTTTGAATATCACCAAACCACAAAGAGGACAACAGATCGGATCAAACTGCTCAAAAACTCACTTTAAATGGTGCAACAACTTTAAAAATCATATTTCATCAGAAAGCTCCAAATATAAGTAATCAAAAGCACAGTAAGTCTCAGCAATCAAAGCACACAAAGTGTCTCTATTTAAAACTCACAGAAGAATGGAAAAATATCACATGTATCAGCCCAGTAGAACGAGACGTGATATCACCCTGAGCTCAGGCTCAATCAATGTGAATTCCAGCAGCAACTGTGGACAACCGAGCACCACCAGGACAGCTGCACTGCGCCAGCGGTGCCAGGGAGACAGGAAGTTTGTCATATTACACTTTACGTCTACAGAAGGAAAATGTATTCATATGCCCCATGCCTGTATTTGGATGATGTTGTCTTTGACTCTGAGTATGATCACACTCAAGGGCTCACAGCAACGTGCATCTTATGTTTTGGCTAGCTTTGAAAGGTTGGTGTGTCGCGTTTCCCAACTGAGACCCCATAATGGCATTCTGGGTGACTTTGGGAGGCTTTAGAACGTGAGTTGCCTCAGCACCACTAATGTAAAACCTGAGGATTGGGGAACATTGTCACATTAACATTGTTCCAAAGAGACATTGCTCCATTATTCTTGTGGCAGGAACTGATGAGAACTACAGATAGAAAAAGACCTAATGCCTGTCACTGTATTGGTCCAAACCAGGAACAACAGCAAGATTTTATTTCAGTCTCCAATGGGCCTTTTCATTTGGAGGGGCAATGTCATTCCAAGGAAACGCATCAACGTGGGGAAAGTCGTTGCATAAAAATGATATGTTAGCATGGAATGTAGAGGCCTGACTTTTTAAACCCCAGGTGTAGATCGACAGGACCCGACACTTGGCCAGAAAAGGTTTAATGAAGGGGAAACTCAGGGTGGGTTTCAAAGCGATTCATGCACAGGACATACAGTGTATTTGTCATTACAGACAAATTAGAGGTACACAACAGACATGAAACAAACTGATGATACCCTTCTTACACTTTGTCTTGTTTAAGCTATGTCAGAAATACCAAATTACATGGACCAAACTCCAAACAGACACCAGGGCACATTGTAAGAAAAAAATCTGTAAAACAACGGATAACGTCCTGGCAGAAAATTACCAGGACATTTTCCGTTAAATTTACGGACACTTCCTTCAACCTTATAATGGAAAATTCCGTCGATTTACAGTATGTTCTCTGGGACATTCACTGACACTTCTGTTATTAATAAAACAAAAAAATTCTGTCAAATTAAAGCATTTGTTGAGCATTTCTTCACCACTGAAAATTTAAAAAATCAAATCTGTAACATGCAGTGGCGTGCACAGACTTTTTGAAGGGCAGGGGCGAAAAGGACTTCACTTGAGCACGCGTTTTGGCGTCCAAGAGGGCACTTTAGCACACGTTTTGGCACCAAGAGGGCACTTTAATGCGCATTTTGGCCCCAAGAGGGCACTTTAATGCGCGTTTTGGCTCCCAGTGGGCACCTCAGCACGCATTTTGTACAGCCTGAAACAAACCAGAACTGTCCGAACACCTTCTATGCTGAGCTGGCTCACCACATTCCTCGTTTGATGGCCTTATTTAGACAGAAAGCTTCCAAAACTGGAAAGACTGCAGATGCTTTGGCTGACAGTTTTAAAGCCTATGATGCACAGGTGAATATGTAGTTCACAGGTGAAGTCTTTGTGTAATGTTGGGAGTTTAATGCTTCAAATTAGCTTTTGAATTCAGCAGGTTATTATTGGATTTATGTGCTGATATCACTGTCGAGGCAAATTGGTCGGTGCTGTTTGGCATTGAGTTTGATTAGTGAACTGGTCACAGTATTTACACTCTGTTAATCTTATTTTATTTATTTTCCGCACTATAAGGCGCACCTTCAATGAATGGCCTATTTTAAAACTTTTTTCATATATAGGGCGCATCGCATTATAAGGCGCATAGAAAGAAACTACCATACTGTGGTGTCTGGGGTTGCGTTATGCATCCACTAGATCAGGGGTTGGCAACCCGCAGCTGTGGAGCCGCATGTGGCTCTTTCATCCATCTGATATTGAGCATATTTTAATGGCCTATTATTTAGCATATATTCATATTTTTTCATTGTTCAGTGAAATAGTCATTTTATTATTCAGGTTGACAGCTGACTGCACGCGCCAGTAAAAGCATGACGGCACGCAGAGAGTGGAACACCCTTTACACCTTTACCGCTGTTACTTCGGCCACGCCCCCTGACTACGATAGCCATAATTAACCAATATTGATCCATATAAAAGGCGCATCGGATTATAAGGCGCAATGTCGGTTTTTGAGAAAATTAAAGGCTTTTAGGTGCACCTTATAGTGCGGAAAATACGGTACATGATGTACACATATGTCCTATTGGTTGGTTGCCCAGCAACAAGAAGGCGGGTCCTAACATGAACTTGGAGGGCAGAAGGGTCAAGGGAGAAAGAAACATGAGCGCATAAATGTCGGCATGCTGTATATTAGCAAGGAATTCTTTTTTGGGGGGTTTAACTGGAGGCTCACGCTGCGCCCTCTCACGCCCCATCGAGACTTTGTGGGTGATGTCAAAGGTATTGGCCAAGTCTTTTGGGCAAAACTTCACTCTTAAGATACTTTGTGAAGTATTATGAACAGCTGAGCTGAGAATTCTACAGAACAAGTCCTTATTTTTCTCAAAAATAATTTGCATGACTTCAGTTTATCCGTAACCTACTTGATTAAAAAAAAAAAATCATTTAACAAGAAATAAATGTTTTTTTAAAAACTTTTTAAATTCAAATTAAATGGTGTTTTCAAACCAAGACATTTTTTTGGGAAAAAAAAGTTTTTGCTGTTGTCTACTACTGTGTGAAATTGACAAAACATTGTTTGAATAAAAACTAAGAATCATGATTGAAAAATCCACCATTGTTGTTCTGCTGCACATGCTCTGTGCTGAAATGTCACTTTGTCGTCACGGCAACAGTAACCAAGGACGACAGGTAACTATTGCTTTGATGTCTTTGATCTTGCCTTGATGATGTCATACATCAAAGCAAGCATAGTGTCATTCTGTGTGTGATTCCATGAGCAGGTCTATGTATACAAGAGGTGTTTAGACAAAGTCATTTCATTTGAGGATTTTCAACAATTTATACTTTGGTGTGAGAAAGACAGACAAATGGGTTTGAGACAGACTTGGATGGATGCAGCTCTGCGCCCCTACCACTGGGCCAGGGGTCGGATTTACAAACTTGTGGGCAAGACAAAAAAGGATGCTCTTGTCAAGCAGGTCGAGGAGCTGAAAACTGGGCTCCAAGTAGCAGAGGAACACATTTCCTCCCAAAAGCAGTCGATCACTGAACTGACCAACAACTTGGAATCAGAGGCCGATGAAAACAAGATACTCTGGGACCAGGCTCTGTGTTTGACTGACCAGCTCAACAGAGAGAGGTATCGCGTAAAACGATATAAAAAAATAGCAAAAACCGTGGATAATGATGTGTACTTAATGGGCCTCAAGGTGAACGAACAAGAAGAGAAAATAGAAAGAATGGAGGATGAAATGAGGCTCCAGGAAGGATTGCAGGCGACTAAGGAGAGGGCACAACAGCTTAAGTTCCAAGTGCTCGCTATCTCGTACAATAAGCTCCTCTCTGAATACAATGATATGGAGGATGCGCACAAAGAGAGCCAGTCCAAGTATTCCAGTGACTTGAGGGCAGAAAAACAGATGAATACCAACCTTGAACAGGAACTTGATACACAGGTATGGCTTCATATTGACAAGATGTCGGAGCACGAGGTGCTTGTTGACAATATGAGGAGGGAGCAGGAAGCCCTCCGTCAGAAAATGGAGGAGGAGACCAAACTCTTGTCACAAGAGGCCTCTGAGAGGGAGAAATCTCTCCGCAGGGAGTTGGAAGACCTGAAAGCCCAACTCCACGAACAGACCTCCAAAAACATTGAGCTCGCCGCTAAGCTCAAGGCTGAGGAAGAGGCCCGCCAGGTCCTCAACAAAGAAAGTGTCCAAGAGACAGAAGAGCTCAAGGACCAGGTGTGCCAGCACGAGGACGAGTCCCCTGATGTGTTTCAGGACCAGGAAGTTGTGGAAGAGGCTGAAGTCAGTGAGAAGATGGATGTCGAAGCAGAGGAGGAGCCTTCTTTCTGGGATTTCCTTAGTTGGAAATAGGAAAAGGAGGAGACGCAACAGCAGTTCAAATCGAATACATGGGGGGTTTAAGTGCCTTGCTCAAGGGCACATCAGCCGGCTAATGGATGGTGTCTGTTTCCATGCTTTCCCAAACGCAACATTCCATCAGCTCAACAAGGTCAGCAAGGTCTCTCATCTCCCGCAAGGCCTATACTGTATAAGAATAATAGTAACTCAAATGCACCATTTTAAAATGTGTAAAATGTAGAATCATGAGGTAGTGAGGCCAGTTAGAATTAACATCAGTCCAAATCAGAATTTTCCAGGTATATAAATGCATTGCAGGCCAGAGGCAGGTGTCAGAACACCTTGTTCTAGAAGAGACTCAATACCAACAAGTTAACGCCTTAAACTGAGTCTTAAGGTAGATAATATTGCTGAAACTGTGGCAAAACTACATTTAGTTTCAAAGTCCCTTTATGCTGAGGAGGAAAAGTTGCAAAACCTGTATTGTGTCACACAAGGCCCCTAGTAAACTCCAGGGGAAGCAACAATTGCAGAAATGTTCAAATCAAGTGTGAATTTGCTGTGATACCTGCAGAACGACCAGTCACTCAGTGTCAGAAATGGAATGTAAATGACCCAAAGGAGCAGTAAGGGATGTGTGCTCCTGGGTGTGTGCTATCAGACAGTCTGCACCATGAGTCCAGAACCCAAGGCGAAAAGTGTGTGGGACAGCTGTTGATATTTTAGGCAAAGTTTGAATATCACCAAACAACAAAGAGGACAACAGATCGGATCAAACTGCTCAAAAACTCACTTTAAATGGTGCAACAACTTTAAAAATCATATTTCATCAGAAAGCTCCAAATATAAGTAATCAAAAGCACAGTAAGTCTCAGCAATCAAAGCACACAAAGTGTCTCTATTTAAAACTCACAGAAGAATGGAAAAATATCACATGTATCAGCCCAGTAGAACGAGACGTGATATCACCCTGAGCTCAGGCTCAATCAATGTGAATTCCAGCAGCAACTGTGGACAACCGAGCGCCACCAGGACAGCTGCACTGCGCCAGCGGTGCCAGGGAGACAGGAAGTTTGTCATATTACACTTTACGTCTACAGAAGGAAAATGTATTCATATGCCCCATGCCTGTATTTGGATGATGTTGTCTTTGACTCTGAGTATGATCACACTCAAGGGCTCACAGCAACGTGCATCTTATGTTTTGGCTAGCTTTGAAAGGTTGGTGTGTCGCGTTTCCCAACTGAGACCCCATAATGGCATTGTGGGTGACTTTGGGAGGCTTTAGAACGTGAGTTGCCTCAGCACCACTAATGTAAAACCTGAGGATTGGGGAACATTGTCACATTAACATTGTTCCAAAGAGACATTGCTCCATTATTCTTGTGGCAGGAACTGATGAGAACTACAGATAGAAAAAGACCTAATGCCTGTCACTGTATTGGTCCAAACCAGGAACAACAGCAAGATTTTATTTCAGTCTCCAATGGGCCTTTTCATTTGGAGGGGCAATGTCATTCCAAGGAAACGCATCAACGTGGGGAAAGTCGTTGCATAAAAATGATATGTTAGCATGGAATGTAGAGGCCTGACTTTTTAAACCCCAGGTGTAGATCGACAGGACCCGACACTTGGCCAGAAAAGGTTTAATGAAGGGGAAACTCAGGGTGGGTTTCAAAGCGATTCATGCACAGGACATACAGTGTATTTGTCATTACAGACAAATTAGAGGTACACAACAGACATGAAACAAACTGATGATACCCTTCTTACACTTTGTCTTGTTTAAGCTATGTCAGAAATACCAAATTACATGGACCAAACTCCAAACAGACACCAGGGCACATTGTAAGAAAAAAATCTGTAAAACAACGGATAACGTCCTGGCAGAAAATTACCAGGACATTTTCCGTTAAATTTACGGACACTTCCTTCAACCTTATAATGGAAAATTCCGTCGATTTACAGTATGTTCTCTGGGACATTCACTGACACTTCTGTTATTAATAAAACAAAAAATTCTGTCAAATTAAAGCATTTGTTGAGCATTTCTTCACCACTGAAAATTTTAAAAATCAAATCTGTAACATGCAGTGGCGTGCACAGACTTTTTGAAGGGCAGGGGCGAAAAGGACTTCACTTGAGCACGCGTTTTGGCGTCCAAGAGGGCACTTTAGCACACGTTTTGGCCCCAAGAGGGCACTTTAATGCGCATTTTGGCCCCAAGAGGACACTTTAATGCGCGTTTTGGCTCCCAGTGGGCACCTCAGCACGCATTTTGTACAGCCTTAAACAAACCAGAGCTGTCCGAACACCTTCTATGCTGAGCTGGCTCACCACATTCCTCGTTTGATGGCCTTATTTAGATAGAAAGCTTCCAAAACTGGAAAGACTGCAGATGCTTTGGCTGACAGTTTTAAAGCCTATGATGCACAGGTGAATATGTAGTTCACAGGTGAAGTCTTTGTGTAATGTTGGGAGTTTAATGCTTCAAATTAGCTTTTGAATTCAGCAGGTTATTATTGGATTTATGTGCTGATATCACTGTCGAGGCAAATTGGTCGGTGCTGTTTGGCATTGAGTTTGATTAGTGAACTGGTCACAGTATTTACACTCTGTTAATCTTATTTTATTTATTTTCCGCACTATAAGGCGCACCTTCAATGAATGGCCTATTTTAAAACCTTTTTCATATATAGGGCGCATCGCATTATAAGGCGCATAGAAAGAAACTACCATACTGTGGTGTCTGGGGTTGCGTTATGCATCCACTAGATCAGGGGTTGGCAACCCGCAGCTGTGGAGCCGCATGTGGCTCTTTCATCCATCTGATATTGAGCATATTTTAATTGCCTATTATTTAGCAGATATTCATATTTTTTCATTGTTCAGTGAAATAGTCATTTTATTATTCAGGTTGACAGCTGACTGCACGCGCCAGTAAAAGCATGACGGCACGCAGAGAGTGGAACACCCTTTACACCTTTACCGCTGTTGGTTGGTTGCCCAGCAACAAGAAGGCGGGTCCTAACATGAACTTGGAGGGCAGAAGGGTCAAGGGAGAAAGAAACATGAGCGCATAAATGTCGGCATGCTGTATATTAGCAAGGAATTCTTTTTTGGGGGGTTTAACTGGAGGCTCACGCTGCGCCCTCTCACGCCCCATCGAGACTTTGTGGGTGATGTCAAAGGTATTGGCCAAGTCTTTTGGGCAAAACTTCACTCTTAAGATACTTTGTGAAGTATTATGAACAGCTGAGCTGAGAATTCTACAGAACAAGTCCTTATTTTTCTCAAAAATAATTTGCATGACTTCAGTTTATCCGGAACCTACTTGATTTAAAAAAAAAAATCATTTAACAAGAAATAAATGTTTTTTTAAAAACTTTTTAAATTCAAATTAAATGGTGTTTTCAAACCAAGACATTTTTTTTGGAAAAAAAAAAGTTTTTGCTGTTCTCTACTTCTGTGTGAAATTGACAAAACATTGTTTGAATGAAAACTAAGAATCATGATTGAAAAATCCACCATTGTTGTTCTACTGCACATGCTCTGTGCTGAAATGTCACTTTGTCGTCACGGCAACAGTAACCAAGGACGACAGGAAACTATTGCTTTGATGTCTTTGATCTTGCCTTGATGATGTCATACATCAAAGCAAGCATAGTGTCATTCTGTGTGTGATCTCATGAGCAGGTCTATGTATACAAGAGGTGTTTAGACAAAGTCATTTCATTTGAGGATTTTCAACAATTTATACTTTGGTGTGAGAAAGACAGACAAATGGGTTTGAGACAGACTTGGATGGATGCAGCTCTGCGCCCCTACCACTGGGCCAGGGGTCGGATTTACAAACTTGTGGGCAAGACAAAAAAGGATGCTCTTGTCAAGCAGGTCGGGGAGCTGAAAACTGAGCTCCAAGTAGCAGAGGAACACATTTCCTCCCAAAAGCAGTCGATCACTGAACTGACCAACAACTTGGAATCAGAGGCCGATGAAAACAAGATACTCTGGGACCAGGTTCAGTGTTTGACTGACCAGATCAACAGAGAGAGGTATCGCGTAAAACGATATAAAAAAAGAGCAAAAGCTGGGGATCATGATGTGTACTTAATGGGCCTCAAGGTGAACGAACAAGAAGAGAAAATAGAAAGAATGGAGGATGAAATGAGGCTCCAGGAAGGATTGCAGGCGACTAAGGAGAGGGCACAACAGCTTAAGTTCCAAGTGCTCGCTATCTCGTACAATAAGCTCCTCTCTGAATACAATGATATGGAGGATGCGCACAAAGAGAGCCAGTCCAAGTATTCCAGTGACTTGAGGGCAGAAAAACAGATGAATACCAACCTTGAACAGGAACTTGATACACAGGTATGGCTTCATATTGACAAGATGTCGGAGCACGAGGTGCTTGTTGACAATATGAGGAGGGAGCAGGAAGCCCTCCGTCAGAAAATGGAGGAGGAGACCAAACTCTTGTCACAAGAGGCCTCTGAGAGGGAGAAATCTCTCCGCAGGGAGTTGGAAGACCTGAAAGCCCAACTCCACGAACAGACCTCCAAAAACATTGAGCTCGCCGCTAAGCTCAAGGCTGAGGAAGAGGCCCGCCAGGTCCTCAACAAAGAAAGTGTCCAAGAGACAGAAGAGCTCAAGGACCAGGTGTGCCAGCACGAGGACGAGTCCGCTGATGTGTTTCAGGACCAGGAAGTTGTGGAAGAGGCTGAAGTCAGTGAGAAGATGGATGTCGAAGCAGAGGAGGAGCCTTCTTTCTGGGATTTCCTTAGTTGGAAATAGGAAAAGGAGGAGACGCAACAGCAGTTCAAATCGAATACATGGGGGGTTTAAGTGCCTTGCTCAAGGGCACATCAGCCGGCTAATGGATGGTGTCTGTTTCCATGCTTTCCCAAACGCAACATTCCATCAGCTCAACAAGGTCAGCAAGGTCTCTCATCTCCCGCAAGGCCTATACTGTATAAGAATAATAGTAACTCAAATGCACCATTTTAAAATGTGTAAAATGTAGAATCATGAGGTAGTGAGGCCAGTTAGAATTAACATCAGTCCAAATCAGAATTTTCCAGGTATATAAATGCATTGCAGGCCAGAGGCAGGTGTCAGAACACCTTGTTCTAGAAGAGACTCAATACCAACAAGTTAACGCCTTAAACTGAGTCTTAAGGTAGATAATATTGCTGAAACTGTGGCAAAACTACATTTAGTTTCAAAGTCCCTTTATGCTGAGGAGGAAAAGTTGCAAAACCTGTATTGTGTCACACAAGGCCCCTAGTAAACTCCAGGGGAAGCAACAATTGCAGAAATGTTCAAATCAAGTGTGAATTTGCTGTGATACCTGCAGAACGACCAGTCACTCAGTGTCAGAAATGGAATGTAAATGACCCAAAGGAGCAGTAAGGGATGTGTGCTCCTGGGTGTGTGCTATCAGACAGTCTGCACCATGAGTCCAGAACCCAAGGCGAAAAGTGTGTGGGACAGCTGTTGATATTTTAGGCAAAGTTTGAATATCACCAAACCACAAAGAGGACAACAGATCGGATCAAACTGCTCAAAAACTCACTTTAAATGGTGCAACAACTTTAAAAATCATATTTCATCAGAAAGCTCCAAATATAAGTAATCAAAAGCACAGTAAGTCTCAGCAATCAAAGCACACAAAGTGTCTCTATTTAAAACTCACAGAAGAATGGAAAAATATCACATGTATCAGCCCAGTAGAACGAGACGTGATATCACCCTGAGCTCAGGCTCAATCAATGTGAATTCCAGCAGCAACTGTGGACAACCGAGCACCACCAGGACAGCTGCACTGCGCCAGCGGTGCCAGGGAGACAGGAAGTTTGTCATATTACACTTTACGTCTACAGAAGGAAAATGTATTCATATGCCCCATGCCTGTATTTGGATGATGTTGTCTTTGACTCTGAGTATGATCACACTCAAGGGCTCACAGCAACGTGCATCTTATGTTTTGGCTAGCTTTGAAAGGTTGGTGTGTCGCGTTTCCCAACTGAGACCCCATAATGGCATTGTGGGTGACTTTGGGAGGCTTTAGAACGTGAGTTGCCTCAGCACCACTAATGTAAAACCTGAGGATTGGGGAACATTGTCACATTAACATTGTTCCAAAGAGACATTGCTCCATTATTCTTGTGGCAGGAACTGATGAGAACTACAGATAGAAAAAGACCTAATGCCTGTCACTGTATTGGTCCAAACCAGGAACAACAGCAAGATTTTATTTCAGTCTCCAATGGGCCTTTTCATTTGGAGGGGCAATGTCATTCCAAGGAAACGCATCAACGTGGGGAAAGTCGTTGCATAAAAATGATATGTTAGCATGGAATGTAGAGGCCTGACTTTTTAAACCCCAGGTGTAGATCGACAGGACCCGACACTTGGCCAGAAAAGGTTTAATGAAGGGGAAACTCAGGGTGGGTTTCAAAGCGATTCATGCACAGGACATACAGTGTATTTGTCATTACAGACAAATTAGAGGTACACAACAGACATGAAACAAACTGATGATACCCTTCTTACACTTTGTCTTGTTTAAGCTATGTCAGAAATACCAAATTACATGGACCAAACTCCAAACAGACACCAGGGCACATTGTAAGAAAAAAATCTGTAAAACAACGGATAACGTCCTGGCAGAAAATTACCAGGACATTTTCCGTTAAATTTACGGACACTTCCTTCAACCTTATAATGGAAAATTCCGTCGATTTACAGTATGTTCTCTGGGACATTCACTGACACTTCTGTTATTAATAAAACAAAAAAATTCTGTCAAATTAAAGCATTTGTTGAGCATTTCTTCACCACTGAAAATTTAAAAAATCAAATCTGTAACATGCAGTGGCGTGCACAGACTTTTTGAAGGGCAGGGGCGAAAAGGACTTCACTTGAGCACGCGTTTTGGCGTCCAAGAGGGCACTTTAGCACACGTTTTGGCACCAAGAGGGCACTTTAATGCGCATTTTGGCCCCAAGAGGGCACTTTAATGCGCGTTTTGGCTCCCAGTGGGCACCTCAGCACGCATTTTGTACAGCCTGAAACAAACCAGAACTGTCCGAACACCTTCTATGCTGAGCTGGCTCACCACATTCCTCGTTTGATGGCCTTATTTAGACAGAAAGCTTCCAAAACTGGAAAGACTGCAGATGCTTTGGCTGACAGTTTTAAAGCCTATGATGCACAGGTGAATATGTAGTTCACAGGTGAAGTCTTTGTGTAATGTTGGGAGTTTAATGCTTCAAATTAGCTTTTGAATTCAGCAGGTTATTATTGGATTTATGTGCTGATATCACTGTCGAGGCAAATTGGTCGGTGCTGTTTGGCATTGAGTTTGATTAGTGAACTGGTCACAGTATTTACACTCTGTTAATCTTATTTTATTTATTTTCCGCACTATAAGGCGCACCTTCAATGAATGGCCTATTTTAAAACTTTTTTCATATATAGGGCGCATCGCATTATAAGGCGCATAGAAAGAAACTACCATACTGTGGTGTCTGGGGTTGCGTTATGCATCCACTAGATCAGGGGTTGGCAACCCGCAGCTGTGGAGCCGCATGTGGCTCTTTCATCCATCTGATATTGAGCATATTTTAATGGCCTATTATTTAGCATATATTCATATTTTTTCATTGTTCAGTGAAATAGTCATTTTATTATTCAGGTTGACAGCTGACTGCACGCGCCAGTAAAAGCATGACGGCACGCAGAGAGTGGAACACCCTTTACACCTTTACCGCTGTTACTTCGGCCACGCCCCCTGACTACGATAGCCATAATTAACCAATATTGATCCATATAAAAGGCGCATCGGATTATAAGGCGCAATGTCGGTTTTTGAGAAAATTAAAGGCTTTTAGGTGCACCTTATAGTGCGGAAAATACGGTACATGATGTACACATATGTCCTATTGGTTGGTTGCCCAGCAACAAGAAGGCGGGTCCTAACATGAACTTGGAGGGCAGAAGGGTCAAGGGAGAAAGAAACATGAGCGCATAAATGTCGGCATGCTGTATATTAGCAAGGAATTCTTTTTTGGGGGGTTTAACTGGAGGCTCACGCTGCGCCCTCTCACGCCCCATCGAGACTTTGTGGGTGATGTCAAAGGTATTGGCCAAGTCTTTTGGGCAAAACTTCACTCTTAAGATACTTTGTGAAGTATTATGAACAGCTGAGCTGAGAATTCTACAGAACAAGTCCTTATTTTTCTCAAAAATAATTTGCATGACTTCAGTTTATCCGTAACCTACTTGATTAAAAAAAAAAAATCATTTAACAAGAAATAAATGTTTTTTTAAAAACTTTTTAAATTCAAATTAAATGGTGTTTTCAAACCAAGACATTTTTTTGGGAAAAAAAAGTTTTTGCTGTTGTCTACTACTGTGTGAAATTGACAAAACATTGTTTGAATAAAAACTAAGAATCATGATTGAAAAATCCACCATTGTTGTTCTGCTGCACATGCTCTGTGCTGAAATGTCACTTTGTCGTCACGGCAACAGTAACCAAGGACGACAGGTAACTATTGCTTTGATGTCTTTGATCTTGCCTTGATGATGTCATACATCAAAGCAAGCATAGTGTCATTCTGTGTGTGATTCCATGAGCAGGTCTATGTATACAAGAGGTGTTTAGACAAAGTCATTTCATTTGAGGATTTTCAACAATTTATACTTTGGTGTGAGAAAGACAGACAAATGGGTTTGAGACAGACTTGGATGGATGCAGCTCTGCGCCCCTACCACTGGGCCAGGGGTCGGATTTACAAACTTGTGGGCAAGACAAAAAAGGATGCTCTTGTCAAGCAGGTCGAGGAGCTGAAAACTGGGCTCCAAGTAGCAGAGGAACACATTTCCTCCCAAAAGCAGTCGATCACTGAACTGACCAACAACTTGGAATCAGAGGCCGATGAAAACAAGATACTCTGGGACCAGGCTCTGTGTTTGACTGACCAGCTCAACAGAGAGAGGTATCGCGTAAAACGATATAAAAAAATAGCAAAAACCGTGGATAATGATGTGTACTTAATGGGCCTCAAGGTGAACGAACAAGAAGAGAAAATAGAAAGAATGGAGGATGAAATGAGGCTCCAGGAAGGATTGCAGGCGACTAAGGAGAGGGCACAACAGCTTAAGTTCCAAGTGCTCGCTATCTCGTACAATAAGCTCCTCTCTGAATACAATGATATGGAGGATGCGCACAAAGAGAGCCAGTCCAAGTATTCCAGTGACTTGAGGGCAGAAAAACAGATGAATACCAACCTTGAACAGGAACTTGATACACAGGTATGGCTTCATATTGACAAGATGTCGGAGCACGAGGTGCTTGTTGACAATATGAGGAGGGAGCAGGAAGCCCTCCGTCAGAAAATGGAGGAGGAGACCAAACTCTTGTCACAAGAGGCCTCTGAGAGGGAGAAATCTCTCCGCAGGGAGTTGGAAGACCTGAAAGCCCAACTCCACGAACAGACCTCCAAAAACATTGAGCTCGCCGCTAAGCTCAAGGCTGAGGAAGAGGCCCGCCAGGTCCTCAACAAAGAAAGTGTCCAAGAGACAGAAGAGCTCAAGGACCAGGTGTGCCAGCACGAGGACGAGTCCCCTGATGTGTTTCAGGACCAGGAAGTTGTGGAAGAGGCTGAAGTCAGTGAGAAGATGGATGTCGAAGCAGAGGAGGAGCCTTCTTTCTGGGATTTCCTTAGTTGGAAATAGGAAAAGGAGGAGACGCAACAGCAGTTCAAATCGAATACATGGGGGGTTTAAGTGCCTTGCTCAAGGGCACATCAGCCGGCTAATGGATGGTGTCTGTTTCCATGCTTTCCCAAACGCAACATTCCATCAGCTCAACAAGGTCAGCAAGGTCTCTCATCTCCCGCAAGGCCTATACTGTATAAGAATAATAGTAACTCAAATGCACCATTTTAAAATGTGTAAAATGTAGAATCATGAGGTAGTGAGGCCAGTTAGAATTAACATCAGTCCAAATCAGAATTTTCCAGGTATATAAATGCATTGCAGGCCAGAGGCAGGTGTCAGAACACCTTGTTCTAGAAGAGACTCAATACCAACAAGTTAACGCCTTAAACTGAGTCTTAAGGTAGATAATATTGCTGAAACTGTGGCAAAACTACATTTAGTTTCAAAGTCCCTTTATGCTGAGGAGGAAAAGTTGCAAAACCTGTATTGTGTCACACAAGGCCCCTAGTAAACTCCAGGGGAAGCAACAATTGCAGAAATGTTCAAATCAAGTGTGAATTTGCTGTGATACCTGCAGAACGACCAGTCACTCAGTGTCAGAAATGGAATGTAAATGACCCAAAGGAGCAGTAAGGGATGTGTGCTCCTGGGTGTGTGCTATCAGACAGTCTGCACCATGAGTCCAGAACCCAAGGCGAAAAGTGTGTGGGACAGCTGTTGATATTTTAGGCAAAGTTTGAATATCACCAAACAACAAAGAGGACAACAGATCGGATCAAACTGCTCAAAAACTCACTTTAAATGGTGCAACAACTTTAAAAATCATATTTCATCAGAAAGCTCCAAATATAAGTAATCAAAAGCACAGTAAGTCTCAGCAATCAAAGCACACAAAGTGTCTCTATTTAAAACTCACAGAAGAATGGAAAAATATCACATGTATCAGCCCAGTAGAACGAGACGTGATATCACCCTGAGCTCAGGCTCAATCAATGTGAATTCCAGCAGCAACTGTGGACAACCGAGCGCCACCAGGACAGCTGCACTGCGCCAGCGGTGCCAGGGAGACAGGAAGTTTGTCATATTACACTTTACGTCTACAGAAGGAAAATGTATTCATATGCCCCATGCCTGTATTTGGATGATGTTGTCTTTGACTCTGAGTATGATCACACTCAAGGGCTCACAGCAACGTGCATCTTATGTTTTGGCTAGCTTTGAAAGGTTGGTGTGTCGCGTTTCCCAACTGAGACCCCATAATGGCATTGTGGGTGACTTTGGGAGGCTTTAGAACGTGAGTTGCCTCAGCACCACTAATGTAAAACCTGAGGATTGGGGAACATTGTCACATTAACATTGTTCCAAAGAGACATTGCTCCATTATTCTTGTGGCAGGAACTGATGAGAACTACAGATAGAAAAAGACCTAATGCCTGTCACTGTATTGGTCCAAACCAGGAACAACAGCAAGATTTTATTTCAGTCTCCAATGGGCCTTTTCATTTGGAGGGGCAATGTCATTCCAAGGAAACGCATCAACGTGGGGAAAGTCGTTGCATAAAAATGATATGTTAGCATGGAATGTAGAGGCCTGACTTTTTAAACCCCAGGTGTAGATCGACAGGACCCGACACTTGGCCAGAAAAGGTTTAATGAAGGGGAAACTCAGGGTGGGTTTCAAAGCGATTCATGCACAGGACATACAGTGTATTTGTCATTACAGACAAATTAGAGGTACACAACAGACATGAAACAAACTGATGATACCCTTCTTACACTTTGTCTTGTTTAAGCTATGTCAGAAATACCAAATTACATGGACCAAACTCCAAACAGACACCAGGGCACATTGTAAGAAAAAAATCTGTAAAACAACGGATAACGTCCTGGCAGAAAATTACCAGGACATTTTCCGTTAAATTTACGGACACTTCCTTCAACCTTATAATGGAAAATTCCGTCGATTTACAGTATGTTCTCTGGGACATTCACTGACACTTCTGTTATTAATAAAACAAAAAATTCTGTCAAATTAAAGCATTTGTTGAGCATTTCTTCACCACTGAAAATTTTAAAAATCAAATCTGTAACATGCAGTGGCGTGCACAGACTTTTTGAAGGGCAGGGGCGAAAAGGACTTCACTTGAGCACGCGTTTTGGCGTCCAAGAGGGCACTTTAGCACACGTTTTGGCCCCAAGAGGGCACTTTAATGCGCATTTTGGCCCCAAGAGGACACTTTAATGCGCGTTTTGGCTCCCAGTGGGCACCTCAGCACGCATTTTGTACAGCCTTAAACAAACCAGAGCTGTCCGAACACCTTCTATGCTGAGCTGGCTCACCACATTCCTCGTTTGATGGCCTTATTTAGATAGAAAGCTTCCAAAACTGGAAAGACTGCAGATGCTTTGGCTGACAGTTTTAAAGCCTATGATGCACAGGTGAATATGTAGTTCACAGGTGAAGTCTTTGTGTAATGTTGGGAGTTTAATGCTTCAAATTAGCTTTTGAATTCAGCAGGTTATTATTGGATTTATGTGCTGATATCACTGTCGAGGCAAATTGGTCGGTGCTGTTTGGCATTGAGTTTGATTAGTGAACTGGTCACAGTATTTACACTCTGTTAATCTTATTTTATTTATTTTCCGCACTATAAGGCGCACCTTCAATGAATGGCCTATTTTAAAACCTTTTTCATATATAGGGCGCATCGCATTATAAGGCGCATAAAAAGAAACTACCATACTGTGGTGTCTGGGGTTGCGTTATGCATCCACTAGATCAGGGGTTGGCAACCCGCAGCTGTGGAGCCGCATGTGGCTCTTTCATCCATCTGATATTGAGCATATTTTAATTGCCTATTATTTAGCAGATATTCATATTTTTTCATTGTTCAGTGAAATAGTCATTTTATTATTCAGGTTGACAGCTGACTGCACGCGCCAGTAAAAGCATGACGGCACGCAGAGAGTGGAACACCCTTTACACCTTTACCGCTGTTGGTTGGTTGCCCAGCAACAAGAAGGCGGGTCCTAACATGAACTTGGAGGGCAGAAGGGTCAAGGGAGAAAGAAACATGAGCGCATAAATGTCGGCATGCTGTATATTAGCAAGGAATTCTTTTTTGGGGGGTTTAACTGGAGGCTCACGCTGCGCCCTCTCACGCCCCATCGAGACTTTGTGGGTGATGTCAAAGGTATTGGCCAAGTCTTTTGGGCAAAACTTCACTCTTAAGATACTTTGTGAAGTATTATGAACAGCTGAGCTGAGAATTCTACAGAACAAGTCCTTATTTTTCTCAAAAATAATTTGCATGACTTCAGTTTATCCGGAACCTACTTGATTTAAAAAAAAAAATCATTTAACAAGAAATAAATGTTTTTTTAAAAACTTTTTAAATTCAAATTAAATGGTGTTTTCAAACCAAGACATTTTTTTTGGAAAAAAAAAAGTTTTTGCTGTTCTCTACTTCTGTGTGAAATTGACAAAACATTGTTTGAATGAAAACTAAGAATCATGATTGAAAAATCCACCATTGTTGTTCTACTGCACATGCTCTGTGCTGAAATGTCACTTTGTCGTCACGGCAACAGTAACCAAGGACGACAGGAAACTATTGCTTTGATGTCTTTGATCTTGCCTTGATGATGTCATACATCAAAGCAAGCATAGTGTCATTCTGTGTGTGATCTCATGAGCAGGTCTATGTATACAAGAGGTGTTTAGACAAAGTCATTTCATTTGAGGATTTTCAACAATTTATACTTTGGTGTGAGAAAGACAGACAAATGGGTTTGAGACAGACTTGGATGGATGCAGCTCTGCGCCCCTACCACTGGGCCAGGGGTCGGATTTACAAACTTGTGGGCAAGACAAAAAAGGATGCTCTTGTCAAGCAGGTCGGGGAGCTGAAAACTGAGCTCCAAGTAGCAGAGGAACACATTTCCTCCCAAAAGCAGTCGATCACTGAACTGACCAACAACTTGGAATCAGAGGCCGATGAAAACAAGATACTCTGGGACCAGGTTCAGTGTTTGACTGACCAGATCAACAGAGAGAGGTATCGCGTAAAACGATATAAAAAAAGAGCAAAAGCTGGGGATCATGATGTGTACTTAATGGGCCTCAAGGTGAACGAACAAGAAGAGAAAATAGAAAGAATGGAGGATGAAATGAGGCTCCAGGAAGGATTGCAGGCGACTAAGGAGAGGGCACAACAGCTTAAGTTCCAAGTGCTCGCTATCTCGTACAATAAGCTCCTCTCTGAATACAATGATATGGAGGATGCGCACAAAGAGAGCCAGTCCAAGTATTCCAGTGACTTGAGGGCAGAAAAACAGATGAATACCAACCTTGAACAGGAACTTGATACACAGGTATGGCTTCATATTGACAAGATGTCGGAGCACGAGGTGCTTGTTGACAATATGAGGAGGGAGCAGGAAGCCCTCCGTCAGAAAATGGAGGAGGAGACCAAACTCTTGTCACAAGAGGCCTCTGAGAGGGAGAAATCTCTCCGCAGGGAGTTGGAAGACCTGAAAGCCCAACTCCACGAACAGACCTCCAAAAACATTGAGCTCGCCGCTAAGCTCAAGGCTGAGGAAGAGGCCCGCCAGGTCCTCAACAAAGAAAGTGTCCAAGAGACAGAAGAGCTCAAGGACCAGGTGTGCCAGCACGAGGACGAGTCCGCTGATGTGTTTCAGGACCAGGAAGTTGTGGAAGAGGCTGAAGTCAGTGAGAAGATGGATGTCGAAGCAGAGGAGGAGCCTTCTTTCTGGGATTTCCTTAGTTGGAAATAGGAAAAGGAGGAGACGCAACAGCAGTTCAAATCGAATACATGGGGGGTTTAAGTGCCTTGCTCAAGGGCACATCAGCCGGCTAATGGATGGTGTCTGTTTCCATGCTTTCCCAAACGCAACATTCCATCAGCTCAACAAGGTCAGCAAGGTCTCTCATCTCCCGCAAGGCCTATACTGTATAAGAATAATAGTAACTCAAATGCACCATTTTAAAATGTGTAAAATGTAGAATCATGAGGTAGTGAGGCCAGTTAGAATTAACATCAGTCCAAATCAGAATTTTCCAGGTATATAAATGCATTGCAGGCCAGAGGCAGGTGTCAGAACACCTTGTTCTAGAAGAGACTCAATACCAACAAGTTAACGCCTTAAACTGAGTCTTAAGGTAGATAATATTGCTGAAACTGTGGCAAAACTACATTTAGTTTCAAAGTCCCTTTATGCTGAGGAGGAAAAGTTGCAAAACCTGTATTGTGTCACACAAGGCCCCTAGTAAACTCCAGGGGAAGCAACAATTGCAGAAATGTTCAAATCAAGTGTGAATTTGCTGTGATACCTGCAGAACGACCAGTCACTCAGTGTCAGAAATGGAATGTAAATGACCCAAAGGAGCAGTAAGGGATGTGTGCTCCTGGGTGTGTGCTATCAGACAGTCTGCACCATGAGTCCAGAACCCAAGGCGAAAAGTGTGTGGGACAGCTGTTGATATTTTAGGCAAAGTTTGAATATCACCAAACAACAAAGAGGACAACAGATCGGATCAAACTGCTCAAAAACTCACTTTAAATGGTGCAACAACTTTAAAAATCATATTTCATCAGAAAGCTCCAAATATAAGTAATCAAAAGCACAGTAAGTCTCAGCAATCAAAGCACACAAAGTGTCTCTATTTAAAACTCACAGAAGAATGGAAAAATATCACATGTATCAGCCCAGTAGAACGAGACGTGATATCACCCTGAGCTCAGGCTCAATCAATGTGAATTCCAGCAGCAACTGTGGACAACCGAGCGCCACCAGGACAGCTGCACTGCGCCAGCGGTGCCAGGGAGACAGGAAGTTTGTCATATTACACTTTACGTCTACAGAAGGAAAATGTATTCATATGCCCCATGCCTGTATTTGGATGATGTTGTCTTTGACTCTGAGTATGATCACACTCAAGGGCTCACAGCAACGTGCATCTTATGTTTTGGCTAGCTTTGAAAGGTTGGTGTGTCGCGTTTCCCAACTGAGACCCCATAATGGCATTGTGGGTGACTTTGGGAGGCTTTAGAACGTGAGTTGCCTCAGCACCACTAATGTAAAACCTGAGGATTGGGGAACATTGTCACATTAACATTGTTCCAAAGAGACATTGCTCCATTATTCTTGTGGCAGGAACTGATGAGAACTACAGATAGAAAAAGACCTAATGCCTGTCACTGTATTGGTCCAAACCAGGAACAACAGCAAGATTTTATTTCAGTCTCCAATGGGCCTTTTCATTTGGAGGGGCAATGTCATTCCAAGGAAACGCATCAACGTGGGGAAAGTCGTTGCATAAAAATGATATGTTAGCATGGAATGTAGAGGCCTGACTTTTTAAACCCCAGGTGTAGATCGACAGGACCCGACACTTGGCCAGAAAAGGTTTAATGAAGGGGAAACTCAGGGTGGGTTTCAAAGCGATTCATGCACAGGACATACAGTGTATTTGTCATTACAGACAAATTAGAGGTACACAACAGACATGAAACAAACTGATGATACCCTTCTTACACTTTGTCTTGTTTAAGCTATGTCAGAAATACCAAATTACATGGACCAAACTCCAAACAGACACCAGGGCACATTGTAAGAAAAAAATCTGTAAAACAACGGATAACGTCCTGGCAGAAAATTACCAGGACATTTTCCGTTAAATTTACGGACACTTCCTTCAACCTTATAATGGAAAATTCCGTCGATTTACAGTATGTTCTCTGGGACATTCACTGACACTTCTGTTATTAATAAAACAAAAAATTCTGTCAAATTAAAGCATTTGTTGAGCATTTCTTCACCACTGAAAATTTTAAAAATCAAATCTGTAACATGCAGTGGCGTGCACAGACTTTTTGAAGGGCAGGGGCGAAAAGGACTTCACTTGAGCACGCGTTTTGGCGTCCAAGAGGGCACTTTAGCACACGTTTTGGCCCCAAGAGGGCACTTTAATGCGCATTTTGGCCCCAAGAGGACACTTTAATGCGCGTTTTGGCTCCCAGTGGGCACCTCAGCACGCATTTTGTACAGCCTTAAACAAACCAGAGCTGTCCGAACACCTTCTATGCTGAGCTGGCTCACCACATTCCTCGTTTGATGGCCTTATTTAGATAGAAAGCTTCCAAAACTGGAAAGACTGCAGATGCTTTGGCTGACAGTTTTAAAGCCTATGATGCACAGGTGAATATGTAGTTCACAGGTGAAGTCTTTGTGTAATGTTGGGAGTTTAATGCTTCAAATTAGCTTTTGAATTCAGCAGGTTATTATTGGATTTATGTGCTGATATCACTGTCGAGGCAAATTGGTCGGTGCTGTTTGGCATTGAGTTTGATTAGTGAACTGGTCACAGTATTTACACTCTGTTAATCTTATTTTATTTATTTTCCGCACTATAAGGCGCACCTTCAATGAATGGCCTATTTTAAAACCTTTTTCATATATAGGGCGCATCGCATTATAAGGCGCATAGAAAGAAACTACCATACTGTGGTGTCTGGGGTTGCGTTATGCATCCACTAGATCAGGGGTTGGCAACCCGCAGCTGTGGAGCCGCATGTGGCTCTTTCATCCATCTGATATTGAGCATATTTTAATTGCCTATTATTTAGCAGATATTCATATTTTTTCATTGTTCAGTGAAATAGTCATTTTATTATTCAGGTTGACAGCTGACTGCACGCGCCAGTAAAAGCATGACGGCACGCAGAGAGTGGAACACCCTTTACACCTTTACCGCTGTTGGTTGGTTGCCCAGCAACAAGAAGGCGGGTCCTAACATGAACTTGGAGGGCAGAAGGGTCAAGGGAGAAAGAAACATGAGCGCATAAATGTCGGCATGCTGTATATTAGCAAGGAATTCTTTTTTGGGGGGTTTAACTGGAGGCTCACGCTGCGCCCTCTCACGCCCCATCGAGACTTTGTGGGTGATGTCAAAGGTATTGGCCAAGTCTTTTGGGCAAAACTTCACTCTTAAGATACTTTGTGAAGTATTATGAACAGCTGAGCTGAGAATTCTACAGAACAAGTCCTTATTTTTCTCAAAAATAATTTGCATGACTTCAGTTTATCCGGAACCTACTTGATTTAAAAAAAAAAATCATTTAACAAGAAATAAATGTTTTTTTAAAAACTTTTTAAATTCAAATTAAATGGTGTTTTCAAACCAAGACATTTTTTTTGGAAAAAAAAAAGTTTTTGCTGTTCTCTACTTCTGTGTGAAATTGACAAAACATTGTTTGAATGAAAACTAAGAATCATGATTGAAAAATCCACCATTGTTGTTCTACTGCACATGCTCTGTGCTGAAATGTCACTTTGTCGTCACGGCAACAGTAACCAAGGACGACAGGAAACTATTGCTTTGATGTCTTTGATCTTGCCTTGATGATGTCATACATCAAAGCAAGCATAGTGTCATTCTGTGTGTGATCTCATGAGCAGGTCTATGTATACAAGAGGTGTTTAGACAAAGTCATTTCATTTGAGGATTTTCAACAATTTATACTTTGGTGTGAGAAAGACAGACAAATGGGTTTGAGACAGACTTGGATGGATGCAGCTCTGCGCCCCTACCACTGGGCCAGGGGTCGGATTTACAAACTTGTGGGCAAGACAAAAAAGGATGCTCTTGTCAAGCAGGTCGGGGAGCTGAAAACTGAGCTCCAAGTAGCAGAGGAACACATTTCCTCCCAAAAGCAGTCGATCACTGAACTGACCAACAACTTGGAATCAGAGGCCGATGAAAACAAGATACTCTGGGACCAGGTTCAGTGTTTGACTGACCAGATCAACAGAGAGAGGTATCGCGTAAAACGATATAAAAAAAGAGCAAAAGCTGGGGATCATGATGTGTACTTAATGGGCCTCAAGGTGAACGAACAAGAAGAGAAAATAGAAAGAATGGAGGATGAAATGAGGCTCCAGGAAGGATTGCAGGCGACTAAGGAGAGGGCACAACAGCTTAAGTTCCAAGTGCTCGCTATCTCGTACAATAAGCTCCTCTCTGAATACAATGATATGGAGGATGCGCACAAAGAGAGCCAGTCCAAGTATTCCAGTGACTTGAGGGCAGAAAAACAGATGAATACCAACCTTGAACAGGAACTTGATACACAGGTATGGCTTCATATTGACAAGATGTCGGAGCACGAGGTGCTTGTTGACAATATGAGGAGGGAGCAGGAAGCCCTCCGTCAGAAAATGGAGGAGGAGACCAAACTCTTGTCACAAGAGGCCTCTGAGAGGGAGAAATCTCTCCGCAGGGAGTTGGAAGACCTGAAAGCCCAACTCCACGAACAGACCTCCAAAAACATTGAGCTCGCCGCTAAGCTCAAGGCTGAGGAAGAGGCCCGCCAGGTCCTCAACAAAGAAAGTGTCCAAGAGACAGAAGAGCTCAAGGACCAGGTGTGCCAGCACGAGGACGAGTCCGCTGATGTGTTTCAGGACCAGGAAGTTGTGGAAGAGGCTGAAGTCAGTGAGAAGATGGATGTCGAAGCAGAGGAGGAGCCTTCTTTCTGGGATTTCCTTAGTTGGAAATAGGAAAAGGAGGAGACGCAACAGCAGTTCAAATCGAATACATGGGGGGTTTAAGTGCCTTGCTCAAGGGCACATCAGCCGGCTAATGGATGGTGTCTGTTTCCATGCTTTCCCAAACGCAACATTCCATCAGCTCAACAAGGTCAGCAAGGTCTCTCATCTCCCGCAAGGCCTATACTGTATAAGAATAATAGTAACTCAAATGCACCATTTTAAAATGTGTAAAATGTAGAATCATGAGGTAGTGAGGCCAGTTAGAATTAACATCAGTCCAAATCAGAATTTTCCAGGTATATAAATGCATTGCAGGCCAGAGGCAGGTGTCAGAACACCTTGTTCTAGAAGAGACTCAATACCAACAAGTTAACGCCTTAAACTGAGTCTTAAGGTAGATAATATTGCTGAAACTGTGGCAAAACTACATTTAGTTTCAAAGTCCCTTTATGCTGAGGAGGAAAAGTTGCAAAACCTGTATTGTGTCACACAAGGCCCCTAGTAAACTCCAGGGGAAGCAACAATTGCAGAAATGTTCAAATCAAGTGTGAATTTGCTGTGATACCTGCAGAACGACCAGTCACTCAGTGTCAGAAATGGAATGTAAATGACCCAAAGGAGCAGTAAGGGATGTGTGCTCCTGGGTGTGTGCTATCAGACAGTCTGCACCATGAGTCCAGAACCCAAGGCGAAAAGTGTGTGGGACAGCTGTTGATATTTTAGGCAAAGTTTGAATATCACCAAACAACAAAGAGGACAACAGATCGGATCAAACTGCTCAAAAACTCACTTTAAATGGTGCAACAACTTTAAAAATCATATTTCATCAGAAAGCTCCAAATATAAGTAATCAAAAGCACAGTAAGTCTCAGCAATCAAAGCACACAAAGTGTCTCTATTTAAAACTCACAGAAGAATGGAAAAATATCACATGTATCAGCCCAGTAGAACGAGACGTGATATCACCCTGAGCTCAGGCTCAATCAATGTGAATTCCAGCAGCAACTGTGGACAACCGAGCACCACCAGGACAGCTGCACTGCGCCAGCGGTGCCAGGGAGACAGGAAGTTTGTCATATTACACTTTACGTCTACAGAAGGAAAATGTATTCATATGCCCCATGCCTGTATTTGGATGATGTTGTCTTTGACTCTGAGTATGATCACACTCAAGGGCTCACAGCAACGTGCATCTTATGTTTTGGCTAGCTTTGAAAGGTTGGTGTGTCGCGTTTCCCAACTGAGACCCCATAATGGCATTGTGGGTGACTTTGGGAGGCTTTAGAACGTGAGTTGCCTCAGCACCACTAATGTAAAACCTGAGGATTGGGGAACATTGTCACATTAACATTGTTCCAAAGAGACATTGCTCCATTATTCTTGTGGCAGGAACTGATGAGAACTACAGATAGAAAAAGACCTAATGCCTGTCACTGTATTGGTCCAAACCAGGAACAACAGCAAGATTTTATTTCAGTCTCCAATGGGCCTTTTCATTTGGAGGGGCAATGTCATTCCAAGGAAACGCATCAACGTGGGGAAAGTCGTTGCATAAAAATGATATGTTAGCATGGAATGTAGAGGCCTGACTTTTTAAACCCCAGGTGTAGATCGACAGGACCCGACACTTGGCCAGAAAAGGTTTAATGAAGGGGAAACTCAGGGTGGGTTTCAAAGCGATTCATGCACAGGACATACAGTGTATTTGTCATTACAGACAAATTAGAGGTACACAACAGACATGAAACAAACTGATGATACCCTTCTTACACTTTGTCTTGTTTAAGCTATGTCAGAAATACCAAATTACATGGACCAAACTCCAAACAGACACCAGGGCACATTGTAAGAAAAAAATCTGTAAAACAACGGATAACGTCCTGGCAGAAAATTACCAGGACATTTTCCGTTAAATTTACGGACACTTCCTTCAACCTTATAATGGAAAATTCCGTCGATTTACAGTATGTTCTCTGGGACATTCACTGACACTTCTGTTATTAATAAAACAAAAAAATTCTGTCAAATTAAAGCATTTGTTGAGCATTTCTTCACCACTGAAAATTTTAAAAATCAAATCTGTAACATGCAGTGGCGTGCACAGACTTTTTGAAGGGCAGGGGCGAAAAGGACTTCACTTGAGCACGCGTTTTGGCGTCCAAGAGGGCACTTTAGCACACGTTTTGGCACCAAGAGGGCACTTTAATGCGCATTTTGGCCCCAAGAGGGCACTTTAATGCGCGTTTTGGCTCCCAGTGGGCACCTCAGCACGCATTTTGTACAGCCTGAAACAAACCAGAACTGTCCGAACACCTTCTATGCTGAGCTGGCTCACCACATTCCTCGTTTGATGGCCTTATTTAGACAGAAAGCTTCCAAAACTGGAAAGACTGCAGATGCTTTGGCTGACAGTTTTAAAGCCTATGATGCACAGGTGAATGTGTAGTTCACAGGTGAAGTCTTTGTGTAATGTTGGGAGTTTAATGCTTCAAATTAGCTTTTGAATTCAGCAGGTTATTATTGGATTTATGTGCTGATATCACTGTCGAGGCAAATTGGTCGGTGCTGTTTGGCATTGAGTTTGATTAGTGAACTGGTCACAGTATTTACACTCTGTTAATCTTATTTTATTTATTTTCCGCACTATAAGGCGCACCTTCAATGAATGGCCTATTTTAAAACTTTTTTCATATATAGGGCGCATCGCATTATAAGGCGCATAGAAAGAAACTACCATACTGTGGTGTCTGGGGTTGCGTTATGCATCCACTAGATCAGGGGTTGGCAACCCGCAGCTGTGGAGCCGCATGTGGCTCTTTCATCCATCTGATATTGAGCATATTTTAATGGCCTATTATTTAGCATATATTCATATTTTTTCATTGTTCAGTGAAATAGTCATTTTATTATTCAGGTTGACAGCTGACTGCACGTGCCAGTAAAAGCATGACGGCACGCAGAGAGTGGAACACCCTTTACACCTTTACCGCTGTTACTTCGGCCACGCCCCCTGACTACGATAGCCATAATTAACCAATATTGATCCATATAAAAGGCGCATCGGATTATAAGGCGCAATGTCGGTTTTTGAGAAAATTAAAGGCTTTTAGGTGCACCTTATAGTGCGGAAAATATGGTACATGATGTACACATATGTCCTATTGGTTGGTTGCCCAGCAACAAGAAGGCGGGTCCTAACATGAACTTGGAGGGCAGAAGGGTCAAGGGAGAAAGAAACATGAGCGCATAAATGTCGGCATGCTGTATATTAGCAAGGAATTCTTTTTTGGGGGGTTTAACTGGAGGCTCACGCTGCGCCCCCTCACGCCCCATCGAGACTTTGTGGGTGATGTCAAAGGTATTGGCCAAGTCTTTTGGGCAAAACTTCACTCTTAAGATACTTTGTGAAGTATTATGAACAGCTGAGCTGAGAATTCTACAGAACAAGTCCTTATTTTTCTCAAAAATAATTTGCATGACTTCAGTATTTTTATCTGTAACCTACTTGATTTAAAAAAAAAAAACATTTAAAAAGAAATAAATGTGTTTAGTTCTTAATTTCAAATTAAATGCTCTCGAATGGTGTTTTCAAACCAAGACATTGTTTTTTGGAAAAAAAAAGTTTTTGCTGTTGTCTACTACTGTGTGAAATTGACAAAACATTGTTTGAATGAAAACTAAGAATCATGATTGAAAAATCCACCATTGTTGTTCTACTGCACATGCTCTGTGCTGAAATGTCACTTTGTCGTCACGGCAACAGTAACCAAGGACGACAGGAAACTATTGCTTTGATGTCTTTGATCTTGCCTTGATGATGTCATACATCAAAGCAAGCATAGTGTCATTCTGTGTGTGATCTCATGAGCAGGTCTATGTATACAAGAGGTGTTTAGACAAAGTCATTTCATTTGAGGATTTTCAACAATTTATACTTTGGTGTGAGAAAGACAGACAAATGGGTTTGAGACAGACTTGGATGGATGCAGCTCTGCGCCCCTACCACTGGGCCAGAGGTCGGATTTATAACCTTTTGGGCATGATAAAAATGGATGTCAAGCTGGTCGGGGAGCTGAAAACTGAGCTCCAAGTAGCAGAGGAACACATTTCCTCCCAAAAGCAGTCGATCACTGAACTGACCAACAACTTGGAATCAGAGGCCGATGAAAACAAGATACTCTGGGACCAGGTTCAGTGTTTGACTGATCAGCTCAACAGAGGGAGGTACTGCATGAATCGGTTGAAAGCAAAAGCAGAAGCCAGGGATCGTGATGTGTACTTAATGGGCCTCAAGGTGAACCAACAAGAAAAGAAAATAGAAAGAATGCAGGCTGAAATGAGGCTCCAGGAAGGACTGCAGGCGACTAAGGAGAGGGCACAACAGCTTAAGTTCCAAGTGCTCGCTATCTCGTACAATAAGCTCCTCTCTGAATACAATGATATGGAGGATGCGCACAAAGAGAGCCAGTCCAAGTATTCCAGTGACTTGAGGGCAGAAAAACAGATGAATACCAACCTTGAACAGGAACTTGATACACAGGTATGGCTTCATATTGACAAGATGTCAGAGCACGAGGTGCTTGTTGACAATATGAGGAGGGAGCAGGAAGCCCTCCGTCAGAAAATGGAGGAGGAGACCAAACTCTTGTCACAAGAGGCCTCTGAGAGGGAGAAATCTCTCCGCAGGGAGTTGGAAGACCTGAAAGCCCAACTCCACGGACCTACCTCCAAAAACATTGAGCTCGCCGCTAAGCTCAAGGCAGAGGAAGAGGCCCGCCATGTCCTCAACAAAGAAAGTGTCCAAGAGACAGAAGAGCTCAAGGACCAGGTGTGCCAGCACGAGGACGAGTCCCCTGATGTGTTTCAGGACCAGGAAGTTGTGGAAGACGCTGAAGTCAGTGAGGAGATGGATGTCGAAGCAGAGGAGGAGCCTTCTTTCTGGGACATAGTTGCCAATTTCCTTGGTTGGAAATAGGAAAAGGAGGAGACGCAACAGCAGTTCAAATCGAATACATGGGGTCTTCAAGTGCCATGCCTTGAAGAAGAATCTGCTGTGAAGAGTACAAATTCAAAAAAAATAATCAATTATAAAAAAAAACTCAGTTCGGCATGAAATAAAATAATAAACGAAAACAAAAATGAAAATGAAATCAAAATAAGAAACAATAAATAAATTGTAAATTACATTTCTGTTTTAAAATCTTTCTTTTGAGATCAGAAAAGAAGGAGACGCAACAGCAGTTCACATCCAATATGGCACCTAAGTGGACTTCCTCATTCGGACATTTCATTACCATTAAAATAAAATGAAAAAAATCTTAATTTTATGGTTTTGTAACCTTTTTAAGCTCCATGAATACATACAGACTTAAAAACATGGATGTCAAGGTACTTCAAATCTTTTTTGAAAGTGTTTACAAAAATTGTAGTTGCTGGAACTCAAAATCCCTAAATGCACACAAGTTGAGTCAACATGTTAATAGAGACAATTCTAATGTGAGTCACAGCTTTATTAAATAACCAGAAACCATGGCTAATGAGAACAACAATCTGGCAAAAGCCGGAGGGGAGTGAAATAAGGGTCCTAGTTGTATATAATTTTTATTGAAATAAGATGGCCACCATTAGCCTTTATATCAAGGTAAAAAAAAAAACAAAACCTTTGTCTGATGAAATTGTTATGTTATGTTATGTTTTACTCATATACTCCAAGACTTTTAGAGTATATTTTAGTATTTTTCCATTACAGTATTGAATTTACTCAAGATTTGAACAGTCTTTCCACCAACTTTCAAGATGGCGCCGTTGTGTATGGCAAGCCGTCTACCTCTGCTCTGTTTTTTGCTGCTACTGCTCTATATTTCACTTTTTGTAAAAAATGTGTCACCGTTGCTGGTGTATGATCGCCAGACCCTCCTGGATATTCGTGATTCATTGATAAAGTCTACTATCTATGACTGTAGTGGACAGTCAAAGACGCTCCCACCGTTCCTGGCGTCTGTGCCGCACTACCTGTGGCGTCTACCTGTTCCTCCGCCCCGCAAACGTCGCCACAGAAAGCGGGGGAAACGAAGCGGAGTCTTTGTTCGACTGAGAGTCTACCTGTCACAGTCCTCGGAGTACGATCATCGTCACCTGCTGCGGTTACCCCGGCAGTATGACGGCTTCATTGTGCGGTGTTCCTCGGAGGTCAGCTGGCTCCGATCAGCTGTTCCAGATGCCGGCTACACACATCCCAGCCGCCCGAGGCGGGTCAGCATCTACAGACGAGGCTCCGTGCAGGAAAATCTCCGTCCTGTTGCTCGTGGCTCCAAGCGAACCGACCACATACCACTGCGCGTCGCCCTCATTAATACGAGGTCTTTGACAAATAAAACTTTTATCCTGAACGATTTCTTCTCAACACACGTGCTGGATTTCCTCTTGTTGACGGAAACGTGGATTAAACCCGGTGACGACAGCGCGTTCACTGAGCTCCTCCCCCCTCGATGCTCTTTCCTCAGTACACCGCGAACGTCAGGTCGAGGGGGCGGAGTCGCCACAGTTTTTAAGGATAATTTCACTTGCAGACAGTTGCATGTAAATAATTATTCCTGTTTTGAGGTACAGCTGTTCACAGTGGAATTGGCTTGTCCAATCTTGTGTGCTGTGGTCTACCGTCCACCTAAATACAATAAGAACTTTATTCAGGAGTTCTCTGAGTTCTTAGCAGAGGTGGCTTCTACATATGAGCATCTTTTAATCTGTGGGGATTTTAACATTCACATTTGTTGTCCGTCCGATCACCTGGCCACTGATTTTAAACATCTATTGTCATCTTTTGACCTTATACAAACTGTGGATGGTCCTACACATAGTGCTGGGCATACATTGGACTTAATTATTTCTCATGGACTTATGGTATCACTTGTTGAAATATCTGAGACTCCCATCTCAGATCATTTCCCAGTGATTTTTGAAGTTCTTGCTCCTCCGCCTGTTGGAAAGCCTCCTGTCCCAGCATCTCGTCGTCGGACTATTACTCCCTTAACAGCTGCAGAGTTTGAGGCTGCTTTTATGAACTCCGAGTACTTCGCCTGTGATGGAATTAATCTGACTGGATGCCCAGACAGCATCCTGTCATCTTTCTACTCCGCTTGTTCTGAGATCCTGGACAGTATCGCCCCTCTTAGGTCCAGGTCCACCAAGCCCAGGCCCGATCCCTGGTTGAATGATTCAACCCGGACTCTCAGACAGCGCTGCAGACAGGCGGAGAGACGCTGGAAGAAAGACAGGCTACATGTATCGCTGGAGATACTGAGGGACAGTCTCGCTCAGTATCAGAGGACTGTGAAGGAGGCTAAATCACAATATCTGTCTGACATTATCTCGTCTAATAGACACTGCCCCCGTGTGTTGTTTAGTACCATTAATTCTGTTGTGAGCCCCCACTCTAGTCCTCTGCCTGACGCCACTGTTTCTACATGTGAGGACTTCCTACACTTTTTCGTTGACAAAGTGATGTCTGTGAGAGCACTAAGCAGCGGCAGCATCAGACCAGACCAGTCTGCTACAACCCCACACTCTTCAGTATTTGACCACTTTGAGCCCATCTCCCTCTCATCCCTTGCTGATGTAGTGAAACATGTGAAAACAACAAATTGCCCTTTGGATGTTTTCCCAACAAAACTGCTTAAAGAGGTGTTCTCTACTGTTGGGCCTGTCCTCTTGGATTTAATGAACACTTGCCTTAGCTCAGGATGTGTTCCGGCTTCTTTAAAACATGCTGTTGTGAGGCTACTTCTTAAAAAACCACATCTTGATGCTAATGTTTTATCTCATTTTAGACCTGTTTCTAACTTGCCTTTTATCTCAAAAGTCCTTGAGAAAATTGTTTTTATCCAGTTACAGGCATTTTTAGAAAATAATTTTATCCTGGAAAAATTCCAGTCTGGGTTCAGATCACGGCATAGCACAGAGTCTGCGCTGCTTAAAGTTCACAATGACATAGCTGTGTCTGTTGATGCTAAACGTCCTGTTGTCCTTGTGCTGCTTGACTTAACGGCAGCATTTGATACAGTAGACCATTCCATTCTCTTGTCCCGCTTAAATAATTATGTTGGTATCCGTGGTACTGCACTCAAGTGGTTTGAGTCCTACCTAAACAACAGGACCTTTTCTGTAATGATTGGTGACCTGTCCTCCTCTGTTGCCTCTTTGTTTTGTGGAGTTCCCCAGGGCTCTATTTTGGGACCTTCACTTTTTTCACTGTATATGTTGCCGCTGGGGTCAATTATAGCGAGACATAATTTAGCATTTCACTGCTACGCTGATGACCTCCAGCTGTATTTACCAGTGTTCCCAACCAAAAGTGTTGCTCTTCAGTCCCTCACAGACTGCATCAGAGACATCAAGTCATGGCTGGAGAGCAATTTCCTTCATTTGAACGAGGACAAGACCGAGTTCATTCTATTTGGTGACAATGTTTTTGCAGATTCGGACTCTATGTTTTTGAAGCTAAAACCATTTGTAAAGAATCTTGGGGTTATTTTTGACAGTAGTTTCTCATTCGTCAAACAGATTGATAACGTGGTTAGAGCGAGTTTTTATCAATTGCGTACTTTATCTAAAGTAAAGCCTTTTTTAAATCGCACCGACCTTGAAAGGACTATTCACGCTTTTATCAGCTCACGAATAGACTACTGTAATGCTCTCTATGTTGGTGTTTCCCAGTCTGCCCTGAGCCGCCTCCAGCTGGTGCAAAATGCAGCAGCTCGTTTCCTGATGAACACTTCAAGGCGTCAGCACATCACCCCAGTCCTCTTTTCCCTCCACTGCCTTCCAGTATCGTTTAGGATAGATTTTAAAATTTTACTTTTTGTTTTTAAAGCCCTCAATGGCCTAGCTCCTACTTATTTGACAGAACTTCTTTCTGTCCGAAACCCAAACAGGGCGCTAAGGTCCACAAATCAGTTATTACTGGAAGTCCCAAGGGCCAGGTATAAACACTGGGGGGATCGAGCCTTTTCCGTCGCTGGGCCCAGACTCTGGAACAAACTACCCCCTGACATGCGCACCATCACAGACTTTGGCCTCTTCAAAACTCGGCTCAAAACATATCTTTTTAGACTGGCTTTTAATACACAGTAATGTGGTGACATTTTATTTTATTTTATTTTATCATATCTTATTTCATTCTATCTTATTTTATTTGCATTTAATCTCTTTTTTTATTTCCCTGATATGTGTTCTATTGTTGCTATCTCTTAATCTGTTTTTCATTTCTAACTTCACTGTTTGCTTTTAACTGGAAAGCACTTTGGTCACCTTGAGTGTTGTAAAGTGCTGTATAAATAAATTTTGATTGATTGATTGATTGAACTTGACAACCAGCAAGGAATTTTAATTGTGTGTATTGCAAAATAGGCAGGAACTGGAAGCTTCTTGCCAAAGTAAGTTGTTCAAATTCACAATTACGTAAACAATTGGATATGCCTATCCATATCAATGTATAATACATAAACAACTCTAGCCTGAAACTGCTACAAAAAGAGCGTGTATCATTATTCAACAAAATGGTAGAGGTAAAACGGTGAAAATATTCTAAATATACCACTTATTTGGTCAGTCACATGATTTTGGCCAAAATTCAATTGGATGTACTACACGATTAAAGCTATTCACAACACAAAGCCAAATCATTTTGTGCCTTCAATTGTGACTGCAGCTTTACTCTGGTAAGTGTTCCAGACATGAGGTAGGAAGTGTGAAACACAAGCACCCCCAAATCAAAAACATAACAAATATTTTTTCCTCTCGCTGATAAGAGATGCTGTGACTTACAATATATTTCATCCTGAGGAAAGCAAGATTCAGCAGTGTCCAATTTAATAAACAGCAACACAACAGCATTTCAAACATTATGTGCTGCTTACCTTTGTATGAATCTCCTTTGGGTATTTAATGTTTAAGACATAAAACAAGGAGAAAGTGTAGCTCAGGGCCACAACAGGAGAGTTGACAGCAATCTTGAATCGCCTATCACCTTAAACATATAAGATATTACAAAAAGAAAAATTTAGCATGTCAACTTCAGGAGACCAATCCAAATATAGTTGTTCTTCCATACACAAACTCAAACAATTTGGTTACCCACTGGTCATACACAGTTTTTGGTAATAAAACCTGCATATGGTCAGCAGAGTGTAAAATGCAGTGAACAGGTATTCTGCAACAAACTGTTTTTTCCCTTGATATTTTGTTTTCTCTGACTCAAAAATTGACATATATTGAAATATTTTGTCTTCACCAAACGACACAGAGTATCATTTCAAATCAAACTAGACATTTTCAGCAATGCACTAAAATTTGGCTCCCACATTATTGTTGTCTTTGCTGCATAAAAAAAAAACAAGTGAACAACTATCACAAGTTGGCTGGGGCCAGAATGCATGTTAATGTGATACTAAAAAAACTACAAACCCATGATAAGGATGCAGGGGGTGCTTGGGATGCTCAGTCCAGCAGCAGCTGAGTCCTGTCATTGGAAAATAAAACATCAAATAAACACTGTGAATGTCATGAACAATGTTTCAAGGCGAGAGAGACAGAGGGCACCACCAGAGCAAAATGGGTAAAAAAAAAAAAAAAAAAAAAAACCTTTAAAAACTTATCCTGTCGTGCTATATGGAAAATCCAAAAACTAGCCAACAGCCCGCATATAAAGAGCATTAAAAAATATTTTAGTGAAAATTACAAAAAATTAAAAAATATTTTAGTGAAAATTACCTCATTTTGGTAGAAAAGGTGACCAGGATTTTCCTTGAAAAATTTCGAGATGCCAGAGATCAGCTGCACTGGATCATCACCTGGTTGTAACATTATTCCTTTGGTGTCCAGGAAATCTTTGATGCTCTTTCCTTTTCTTGACAATTCGTCTGACATCTTTGTGTGTACCGGAAAGCCAAGGAGGGTACAAGTGTGATCAAACAGCTTCAAAAAGGAATGACCACTCTTCTAGCACTGTGTTTACAGTGCTTCCTATGCTGATCTTTGTACGTTGAATGCAGCACGTTTCAGCCATCAATTTTCGAATGCGTGACTCCTGAAGATGATTGGTGTTGAAGGCACTTTTCAGTTCATCTTGTTTAGATTCCAGTTCTGCTTCACCCTCAACAGGAGGCTGCCACTCAACACACCCATAATGATCTGAATGTGTGGACTTTTTCCTGGTTGTATCTTCCTCTTCTGCTTGCATCTTTGAGCTGATGGTTAATGGCCTCCGAACATTTTCAACTCTGTTTTCTAGCTGTATAAGGAGAGCATCATATGTTGTTCCAATGACTTTAGTTCCATTGAGCTCTCTGTCTTGAAAAGAGCAGGGATATTGCTCTACAATCTGCTTGGCAATCTCCCGCAGCTTTGCTCTTCCAGGCCGTACATGCTCTTTACTGAGCAAATCATCGATAACTACGCAAATCAGCTCTCTTCTTTCTTTTGGCTTTGGTTGTTCTTTTCACTCAAGGCAAGCATGAGATTGGGGGCATTTTGTGCCACGGTACAGCATATGCCTCACGGGACGGGGAATACTCCATGGGAACAGGTGTCGGAGATTGTGTTTGGGGTAGATGGATGTTCTGTGGCAGAGGTGTCGGAGCAGGGCCATGCACACCTTGTGACTCTGTAGATGACATACACAACCAAAATTTAACAATGTAACCAATCTTACTTTTAAAAGGCATAATCCAGTTTTTAAGTGGGGTTGTATGGTACCTCTACATAGTCAGAGTATTACCTACAGTAGATGGTGGTTGATGGCCTCCAGTTTGGAGAAGCAGCAGGTGTACCGGTGTAGGAAACTAACAAATTATAGCCACCATAACACATCAATATCACTTAATTGTGCGCTATATTTAGAGTATTTTCCCTGTTTTACCCTGTCATCATATAAGTCAAATATTGCTTTCTCCAAAACAACCAGAATCCTTTGACAAAACCAGTAATTTTATGCCACAGAACACAGGAGTTGCTGGTTTACCACTGCCTCAATCTGTTAGTTTGTTTGTGTCATTGTGTGACTTAAGTGAATCTGAAATAACCCTTTAAAACCAGTCACACAATAACAAAAACAAATTAACAGATCGAGGCAGTGGTCGACCAGCGACTCTATTGCTCTGTGAGGTAAAATTTGTGATTTTGTCAAAGGATTCTGGAGAGGGTGATATTTGATGTATATGAATGGGGAGTTCCTGTCGGAAAAGTCTGTGTGATAGCATAGTAATGGTTAGCTTCCTACACTGGGACTCCTGCTGCTTCTCCAAACTGTCCAATCATACTTCAATTAATCTGAACTGTCCCTTTTAAATTATAACAATCCAAGCCATGATATGTGTAAATGCACAAAACAGCTTGCGATGATAGAATTTACATATACCAAGACTTGAGCCAGATTTGTTTTCTTATAATTAAAAAAAAATTATTACTTAAAAAAAATTAAAATAAAATACACTGTAACAAAGTACTGTCTGTGTCAAATGTTGAGCAGGCTAATAACTATTAGACACATATAACCATGGTAATCCATTATTATAAGATACAGAGTACAGTGCTAAATCATTTGGTTTATAAATCTAAAAACTTACCAGCACTGAAAGCTTGAATTAATCTTCTGCACTGGACGGGTGGCAGAATTCTATGGACGTCCTCTGTCTTGACAAAGTTGAGGTCATCTACACTGTTTACTCCAGTCACCTCCAGTCTATCCATGAGTGAGTCCATCAGATCATTACTGAGCGATGGCATAGCTTTCTGCACTAACTCTTTCACAAGCTCCATCGTGGCATATGCTTAAGTGGGATGAGTAAACTTGCACTTCGGTGGTAAAAAGAAAGTGGAAAATAATCATTAAGCTCATTAAGATTTTTGCAAATGAGCTCATCAGAACTTTTTTTTCGATTTCATAGACTCCAAGCTCAGGCACCCAGCTGGCAGTTTTTTCCTGCAGCAATAGTAGGACAGTGGTTTAACTTTTGATCATAATGCTTGCTATTTGCCCTAACTGTATCTGTCTTTTGGTATAGCTCAGTGAGACAAGCATATCATTTGCGTATGATGTGCCTCTGACTCGCACTTTGTCTGTGACAACTGAGTTATGAGAATTAAGGCCAAAGTCCACAACTGCTGCCCTTATGCCACCATCATATAATCATATCATAGAGCTCTGGATAAAAGCTGGTGGAGTCTGACACCTGAACCTGTGGGCTAAATAAACTGCCGTGACTCTGATAGGCCTGGAACAACTGATGTCTCTCAGCAAGCGACTTCGTAACATTTCTGAAGTTTTTACTCGACCTGATGCATCTTTTGAAATAGCTATGCTTACTCTCAAAGCGCATGGTCCGAGTATGTATGAGTAGACCAAACTGCAAACTCAAGTCAGCATAGTGAAGCAGATAGTGGTGTTTTGGTCTGAGATTTACATGTGAGAATAACTCTTTCCTAATTTCCACATACTCTTCAATCAGTACCTTCATGTAAGCAATCTGTGACTCTAAAAGGCTAGGTGCACAGACAAATTCAACTAACTCTCTCAGAAGAAGTACCAGCCGCCATACAGCATTGTCAGCATCTTCAATTCTGTCATGCACTAAAATAGGCAAGAACCTCAACAGCCACCTGTTCTGGGCTGCATGGCCTCCAAACTTTGTTCCCTTGCTGGGAATAGCATTTGGCTTGTTGGTGCCTTCACCAGGAAATGATGTGAGTCTGTCATTCAGGAACTCATAACTGAACCACTTTTTAATTACAAACACATCGCTAAGTCATAGTCAACAACACCCTCAAAGATGTCATGAGCTAAACAGATTTGAGGCTTTCCAGCACTGGAATGTAATGAGAATGCCTTTTCTGCCATCTCTCATTGTACCCAAGTGTTATTTCAACAGGCTGAATGTAGTTAAAGTTATTTTTGTAATATTGCAGCCTTCGATGATGGGTAGTTAAAAAACCATTTGCATGTAAGGCACTGTGCATAGGACTCTGCTCATATGCACTCTTTCCAACGCGTGTTAATGTTTCTGTTGGAACGCCATACTGTGCAAGTTCTCGAGATAGCACATCAATTGTATACTCCTGTTGAATATCCTGAAGGGTTTTCATTTCATTTGCTATTTCTGTAATTGTAGAGGCTGGGACTAAATACTTTGCCTGCAAACCCAAGTAAAACAAAGGTAAATTCCACTCAACATCCTTACCTTGGTCTGCAACAACCCTATAATTTACTTCAGGTACATCCTCATTCTGGCCTGCAACAATGACATCATTTCCTTGAGGTACATTCTCTGTAACATGTGCTTCCTCATCTGCCAAAGACTGTTCTTCCACTTCACATAGATGAACAGGTGCTATCTGTGTGACATTCCACCCTCTGTGATATCTGGAAATATGAAATGAAAAGAATGTTTTTATATTAAATGTCTTAACACATCTATCAAAGGGACAAGTTATAGTCAGACCCTCTGGTATGTGGTCACTCAAATGAGACACAAGCCCTTTAATATCTGCATATTCTCTGCTGCAGAAGTTTGATGAACACTTCAGCTGCACAGAGACACTTCGATTGTCTGGTCCTTTTGTCTGGGTGTGTTCGTGACATATGAACAGCTAGACAGCTGAATGAGGAAAATCGCCTTCCACAATCTTTATGTCCACAAACAAAAAATCCAATGTTAACATGTCTGTATAATCTACAGTGCTTAAGGTATTCAGTCACTGAGATGCGTTTAAATTCACAAACATTACAAGTCAACATAGTGGTAAGACGGCCTTATACCGTTTTTGGATCAAAATTAGTGCATGTATGAACGTTTTCTAAAATGCAGGCAAACCTCCAAAAATGGGTGAGTGACCGTTTTCCCACTGTCGGTACACCCACCCCCACCCCACCCCACCCCCAGCCTTCCCTGTGTGATGAGGTTTACATGTCTGCTTATTTACTGTCTCATTTTAGCTTTCAGCTGCAGAAGAGTCGTGTTAAGGTATTGCTAATAAAAACACAACAGTTCCTGATTTTACTGCTTCATAATAAAGGCTTTTGATGTCAAAATAACGGGGGGCTTTTATTGTGAAGATTTGAAAGGAAGTAAACTGTTTATCCGCTGTTCAGATACTTGACTACAGATGGGCACTTCAGGTAAACACACACCGTTAAGCAGGTGCAAATTCTGCTGTGCTGAGCTGCAGCACCGAGTCAAATACAGTTAATATAAGCAGCACATGTACGGAAAAAAATAACATGAGAGGTGAAGATAGCGTGCCCACCCTGGAAGACTGGAGTGCTAATGGATTAGCATGATTTGTGTTCCGACTCACACACACACCTGAGCTGACTGGGCTAACAACTGAGCTAAAAACTCAGCTAGACCAGTAGCTGTCAATATCAGCCTCACCTGGCTAAGCCGTTTCAACTTCAAATTCAACACACGGATACTATCGTGTCAGCACCACAGCCGTTGTTGAGGGCATTAAACGGATCTATGCACACCATCAATGCATTTAGTATCGGCAACCACAGCTACTCAGTCAATAACACCACATCACCAAGGCTAAAACTGATTAGCATGATAGCCTACCTCTGCCTGGCGTCCACTACACTCTAAAAATAGCACCAGAGTCCCCTAACAAGTCCACATTCAGCTCATACTTCTCTTAATTTAACTAGTAGTAGCCCGCCATGTCGCTAAATAGCAATAGCTTATTGCTTATTATTTATTATTTATTTATTAAAATTGGCTAACGCTAGCTGCCATTTAGCAACATGACGAGACCACTATCTGCTTCACCGGGAACTATACCCTAAAATTAGATTCGTTTAGTTTTTTGTTTGTGTTTTTACCACAGATGTGTGACAAAGGTTACTCCAATCCCGAAATTCTCTGACGAAGCTTAGTCCGACTGAAGTGGGTAATGGTCGCCACTCTTTTCAGTTTCCGCGCCAAGCGGAGGACCTTGTTCCTATAATGCAATGCGCGCTTCAAAATACTGAAGAAATGCCTGTAAAAAATGATTACGGAAAATTTCTTCACAGTAACACGGTACATTGTGCTGTATTTTTACGGACTTTTCTTACAGTGCAGTAGTAGAGACGAGTGATGGCAATGAATGGCAACATTGGAGAAAAACTTCTTCAAACAGATATAACATCAAACAGGTCTGAGTGACTTTTCTGCAGCAAATTTGACCCCTTATAGTTTATTTTATCTGACTCTGTCACGGACAGATTTCAACTGCATGGAAAAATATTCAACGGTAAATTAAAGGAAAGAAATAAAAGGGACAAAATAGCCATCCAACAGCGGTATAAAAACAAACAAACAAAACTTTTTCATGATCATGGCTCTGTGCAACAACACTGGTTGTTTCTTTTAGCAGATCTTTAAGTTATGTTTTTACTCATTTACAATAAGATAATTGGCCAACATCTGCTTTGCTCAATAATGTTTCCAGTGACGGATGGTGAGGAAGGTAGAGAGGAAAGACAGACAGCGACACATAATGTGTGTGTGTGTGTGTGTGTGTGTGTGCGCGCATGTCAGAAGATGAGAGAGAGAGATGGATTGGTGAGATTAGCACCATACAGGGGACGCTGCTGGGATGTTTTTGCACAATAGCTGCTCATATATTTACACACACAGACACACACACACACACACACACACACACACACACACAAATCAATCACTGTGGCATGCACAGAGAGTTTGTTTATGTGCATAATGTCCACAAACACCTTGAGGGTGTGTGTGTGTCTGTGTGCACACCTGTGTGGGTTTTGACACTGCCAAACAGTCACCCTTTTTCACCATCATCAAACCATCCATGTATCAGTCAATCGCCTCATCTCCGTCCTGTCCTCCACCTCCTTACCTCTCTCTCTGTGTCTCCAGAAACAGGCTGGTTATCAATAAAAGGTTGAACCTATTGGAGCATAGCAGTGATATCAACCAATCAGAGTCAACCCAGGAGGACTTAGGGGAGGGTAGACGTGACATTAATAAAGGTAAGGTTAGTCACTGTGTTGTTGTGGTTGTGTGTGGTTTAGGGAGCAAGGTAGAGCATCTGAGGTCATTGATATGAATTAGTCATGTTTTGTCCATTTGTAGCTGTGTGACTGCGCATTCATTTACGTCTGTATGTAAATTAGTGTGTCAAGATTTGTGTGCATTCGTGTGTATCCATGTGTGAGCTTAGCATTAAACCTTGGTTACATTTGCAGATGGGATATTAAACGCAAACACTTCAGTGTTTACTTAATTTCTCTGATTTATTGGATGTGTGTGTATTTGATTTTGTTCATTAGTGTGTCATCTGCGTATGTGGGTGCAAAATTGTGTGTTTTCAGGTGTTCCCTGCAGCCTTTACAGAGGAAACTACTTTTATCAGAAAGTGCTCTATAGCTTTGTGTAACCCCAGACAGCACTGACTCTCATTTTGGCTTTGTGATGAATTAGATTTAATGTTCATGGGACAACCATTCCCCCCTGCTTTTATATTTATTTATCAGCATGTGATACATTCGGATTCATTCTATGGATTTTCTGTAAGACAGATGGCTGCTCAGTTGGCACATTTTTTTCATTAACGAGGCTTTGGTTTACTTGGTCACATCAGAAACAGTTCTGACTACAGTTTTCACATGTTTATTAGTTTGAGGGCAACCACCTTAGCCGGGGTCTCTGGTTCTCTGTTCCATTCTCTCTCTGGAACGGCGGGTCTGTCTGTTGTGCTAAAGCACCAATATCCAGTCTCCTCTTGCCCAGCCCAGCCTCTCCCCTGAGCACCGTTCAGCACTAGAGACAGCTATTCCCAGATCCAGGCAGAGTAGAAAGCTCTGCCTCGGGTCACTCTGCATGGGTGGCCCTGCTCATCCATCGGCTAGCTGGCTTGTATTGGTACTGGAGTAGACTCTCATCTTTGCGTCCTTTGCTCCTTCTTCTGATACAATGTCTTGCTCACTCTGCTCTTGTCTTTCACTTCCATCTGGCTGTGGTATTTTTGAAACATCATCATCATGGAATTTTCAGAATTCCACCTTCTTTGATTCGTCACTTTAAGTGACTGCTTGTTAAAGTCACTTTGAAATGTAACTGGAGTGTTTTTCATCCTTCAGCTTCATATAGATGTTTATAAAATATATAGTGGCTTAGTTTTTTAGACAAGGTCTTTGAAATGACTTCTGTCTGCGTCTGATCTTGTAGTTCTGCTGCTGTGACATGATCCCTGCATGGGATCAATAAAGTTCATCTATTCATGAAAATGTAATTTAATTTTTTTATTGTTATTTTTGAAGGGGAAGGGAAATGTTGGGGGGTGGGGGTTGGGGTTTGGGGGTGAATTTGCTGGCTTAATGAGTTGTTTTTGCAGTATATATGTTAAAGTACACAAGACTATAATTTCAATGGGCACCTGTAATACCACTACATAAATGCAATCTAATGAACAACACCAAATCTCAAATGTCATATACTGGGAGAGCAAACTTGATAAAACATGTTACAGGTGATCTTAAAATGAAGTGAATACAAAGGAATCATGAAGTGTATCAAGCCTGTTAGCACTGACAAACAGTTAAGTATGCAAAGAGGTTAAATGGATATTATGAGGATAGACAGAGATAAGTTACTCATTATTGAGGTCGACTGGTAAAAATAGCTTCAGTTCAGTCTTTGGCCAGAAGGCTCTATGCTACTGGTAACACTTTCAACTGACATAGATGTCACAAGGCTCAATGTTTGTGCATTTCTGTAGGAATGCAGTGAGGACTCGCACGTAAAATAAGATTCAAGGTTCAACAGACAGAAACACACCAAACAGTGGGTGTAAATATAGACTAAACAAGTGAAGACAATGTTTGGACCAGGAGGATATTGGCTCAAAGTTCCCACTGGTGGAAGCCCTCCACACTACTGTGGACAGGGCACAAAGAGAGCACTCTGGATAGCCCCCCAGATCAGCCCCCTGGAGGCTGCCGCGTGCACTGCACTGATAGCTTCATGAATTTCTCTCTGTCTCCCTTTCCCTGTCAGACCGTTGACCATTGAGATCTAATGGTTATTGATTGTTTGTTGAAACTTAAAAGAAGGGAAAAATGAGTTGAAATACATGCGTTTTTTAACAAAGAGGTGCCCAGATGTTTTTTTTCTGGTTTTTGGGCTGGTTTTGTTTTTTTGGTAGAGGTGGACAAACTAACAGAAACACCATCTGAATCATCTTTCTGACATGAAAAAAAAAAAAACATAAATAATGTGAAAAACAAATTATTCACTTTTTAATATGAATTGACAACACAAAAATGCTCTGTTGTAAGATTATATGACGATGTTACTTGGGAACACTGACAAAGTGAGCAGCTAAATATTGTTGAGTGACCATCCCAGGATTAAGATGACTTAACTCAAAAGACATGGTTTCTAAATATAAATGTAGACCAACCACAAGACGTTATAAACGAGCCATATTCTTGGAGACGTTCCCTACAGACCGTTTCACCTCGTTCAAACTAGTTCCTGTCACCGGTCCGTCTGTCGCTGCTGTCTCCCACATCCCAAACACTGTCAGAGCCCGTGAGGGAGGGGGCGGGGCTGGCCAGTCATATTACGGTGTGAAACTGGTACACCTTCATCACGCATCACGGACAAGGTGCACACTGCATTCACACAGACTGTGTATGTGTATTTAAAACACCTGGAGCATGACGATCACAGCTCTCAAGATCACACTCAAGGGTGAAAACACAAAAATTCAACATTTCAATGTAAATTGTGTGATTGAAGAAGGAAGTTAAGGGGGGAAGAAGGAAGAAAAGGAGGGAGGGAGGAAGGGAAGAGGAAAGGAGTGGAGGACAGAAGGAAGGAGAGAGGGAGAAAAAAAGAGGAAGGAGGGGAAGGAGTAAGAGGGAAGAAAGAAAGAAGGGAGGAAGGAGCGAACAGTCAAAACAGAATAGGTCATTTTGACCTGGTTGGACAATATGAAGGTTAGTGTAAAAAATAAATCAAAACTTAAAATAAATAAAGTATGAAAAAAAATACTGTAACCATGGGATACTGGAATAGCCCCACCCACCAACAGTGCTTTGATGTGTGTTTCAACCAATAGAAGGGATAGCCCCGCCCACCAACAGTGCTTGATGTGTGTTTCAACCAATAGAATGGAAGTGGCTTTGTTGCCAAGCAACTGGAAGCCCAACAACAACAGACAACAACAGAATTGTACTAACTTGTATGAGCTACACACAAGTAAGTACTCCTGAGACACGTACGATCCAGATTTTCCGTAGAATATTACAGTCTGCTACAGACAAATACATTCTACTAGAGACAAGTACAGTCCGCTACAGACCAACACAGTCTACTACCAACAACTACTTTCTACTACAGACAGTGCAATGGCTTACAGAAGCAACCCTAGAAACCACCCAAACAATCCAATCCATCCTGCAGAATGTCTTCGTCTGCAAAGTGCTCTTGAGCACAGTCGCCACCAGAACAACTATCTGAAAGTACAGTTGAACCACGCCTTGTATGAAAGAAATCAATCCCTGAATGCAAAGCGCAGACACGTCTACAGTATTTCCAACTTAAAAGAAGAAATATACGTAGACTGGAGCAGCTTCTGGAAAACAAAAACAGCAACCAACAGGTGGAACAGTCGGAAAACATCAAAACAACAGCACCTGGAGAACAGCGAGATGGCAGAGACTCAGAAGAGGCTGCAGATGCAGGTGAACCAACTGGAGCAGCAGGTGCAACAAAGGGACGCCCAAATCGTGGTCCTCAGAGAGGAGAAAGGCCATCTCTCTCAACTGCTCGCAGGAGCTGGCCGAGAAGGAACAGAGCTGGGAGACCAGACTCAGACAGCTGCAGGAACTGGAAGAGCTCTGTCAGAAAAGGAAGGAGGCAGAGACAAAGACGGAGAGTTCTAAGACTGGACAGGAAAAGGAAGAGAAGAAGCAGATGAAGGAAAGGGAAAAGAAAGAAAAAGAGGAGAGGAAGGAAAAGAAGAAAGAAAAAGAGGAGAAGGAAGAAAGGAAAAAGAAAGACAAAGAGGAGAAGGAGGAAAAGAAGAAGAAAGAAAAAGAGGAGAAGGTGAAGAAAGCTGCTGGTTGCTCAACCCCAACTCCCTCTCCTCCCCCCTACCTTCATCCCAACCCCCTATTTGGACCTCACTTATATTTTGACATAAGAAGCACCGACACCCCTTTCCCTTCCTCCCCTCTCCGCCCCCCACTTCACCATCCTAAACTCCACCATAGCCCCCTCTCCCTACCCCCTCAACCCCCTACCTCCTCCCCCCATCCCTCTGTCCTGTAAATTTCAGGACAGCACGATCAAATCAAATCAATCATTAAAAATTTTCAAAAAGTCAATCAATAAAAATCAAATAAAAATAAATCAGATAAAATAAAAGGCATGTGTCTGTGTCGTCAACAAAGACAAACAATATAAGAACAAGTGTACGACATTATGGTGGTGATGAAGAGGAAGTGCTGCTATCTGTCATCAAATACTGTTTTTTGAGTTAGTGTTGACTGAAACAACACTGAGGTCCTGTTTGGACACCATTAACTTTACTTTAGTGTGAACAATTCAAATAATGCAAAAACCAAAACAACCCAAATGAACCTGCGTCAGCCATGAACCCCCCACACATTCATTTCCATTGTCGTCTGCATTAATGGCCAATAAAGTTTTTCAATCTTCAATCCTGAAACCTATATTGACACAGGGGTGGACATATTTTCAGTCAACAGTTTGTATCTGGGGGGAGGCCATTTATACACGCAAATGTAGTTTTTATGGGTGGAAATGTTCAAAACTTTATCAAATGACACTTTTGAAGGATTTCATCTGATCCATTATCTCGATGGTGTGTTTGTACAATGACGATGTAGCTTTGATCAGACATGAGATCATTTCATTTATCTATTCTTTATTATTCAGTGTTCATCTGTGATCGTCTCGTCTCCTGCCCTCAGTTTGGGAACCACCGATGAAACATGAATTATTTCAGAACGAGGAACAAACAAACAGTCTCGTGCCTTTCTTTCATCCTGTTCTGGGCCTCGTTCAAAAGCAGCTTCTTTAACTTCATATTGTAGCAGTTCAGTTAGAAATACTTGAGTTCATTCATACACACGACTCAGAAGAAATTCACCCTAAGCTAATGAACAACAGATAGAGGCTGGGCAAACATTTGATCAGCTATGTGATGAACACCAATGAGCCAAAACATTATGACCGCTCAGGTGTTCGATACATCAGGCTGTTGCTATAGTTCTGGCACGTTGCAACCAGGTAGTGACACATGCCTGTGAATATTCTCATTCATCCAGGTCATTGTAAGCTTCAGGGCATTCAATTGTTAACAACTGGACCTTGTCAGTTGTCAGTTTCAAAATAAAAGCACCTGAGTTAAAGATTTCAAAATCAAATATTTTCCTCCTTGGCGATATAATTTGTGGGTGGGACAAATGCCCCTGTCTCCAATATTGGAGGGGACATGTGCCCCCATCCCACCCGGTTCCTGCAGGAGTGTATTCATCCAAAGCTTTTCAACTGTTTTCCACTTTGACTCATGGTGCAGCATCAACATCTTTTTTTTTTCTAATCTTTATTCATGCCATTGCTCTTGGTCATGCTTTCATTGCACTGGTTGTTTATTAAATATACAGTTTCATGAACTTGTCTTCCTGTCTGAAGAGCTGTCAATATTTTCTCAGCAGTTTTACGACTCAGTCATATTTAGCATTGAAGCATCATGCGGTCTGTGAGGCCAAACATGTGAGAAACAAAAACATTGATTTTGTGTCAGTCAAACCTCAAATATGGGCACATTTCAAAGACATTTGTTTGGATTGTTGGTAAAAATTTAATTTTAATTCTAACGATGACATTTTTGTGCATCTTCTGGTGCACGTTGCCTGTTTCAGGGTTATATTGTGGACACCATTTACTACATTTCTAGATTATACTTTGATAGAAATTTTACACCCTTCATACAAAAAACAAACAAATTTCTTCGTCGAAAGTAGTTCAGTTTTTAAACTTTAGGTCGTCCGCCACCAGGTGGCGCTTAAATGTGTCACTGCTTTATTGTAGCAGAAGTCCCAGTCCCCTTGAGTGCATCATGGACTGTGTGGTTTTTCAGTTCTGCTTGTCCTTCTGCTCAGGATGTTGCTCTGCTGTTACTGCACTTGAAAAAGCTTTTTTTTTTTTTTTACATTACAAGTTATTAGGTTCTACAAATGAAAAGAAATCTGTTGCTTTTATTAATAAATACTTCTAAATAATGTTAAAGGTATATTTCAACAAAGACAGAGGGATAAAATATGTGATAAAATATATGATCATGATATACGACAGAGGAAAATGCAATTACACAGCCTCCAAAAGGTTATACTATCACTGACTGTACACACAACAATATCTCCCATTTGACAGAATCAAATTCACACATGTCAAACATATGCCAAAATATATAATCAAAGGCCCTCATCATGTCAGTTTATTGTGTTTGAGTGTTGCATGTTCACAAAACCATTTCCAGCTAGATTTCTGCAAACCAGTGTGTCACCATACAATGTATGAAGTTACTGCTGCGTTCAAGGACTTCACAGTACTCATGGTTCAAATTCACAGTGTGGGATCAGTTTGAGCTGGGAGATGATAGAAATGAGTGATTATTTTATTGAGCGGTTTTAAAGATGAAATTATTATCAGTCATTTGAATGATTTTATGTGCATTTCAATAATTTCTTTGCTTTTCTGAATATATGACACTTGAATGTGTCTGTAAACACTCGTGCTTTGACCTGAACACACACTTCCACACCTCATTAATCCATGTTATTGACTGCACCTCTTTTCTTGAGCGACTGAGCTTTCGTCAGATTTTAAATGATGATCATCCAGAAATGTTGCCCCTGGAGACAAAACATAGCAACCATGGAATCCTCCACGTCCATTTTGTGAGCATGTCTGCAGGCTTTTCCACCATTTTGTTATTGAAACTACAATCCAAGCACATTTATTCCAAACTGTTGACTGAGGATTTTGTATTTTCCCTCAGTTTGGATCTTTTCAGACTTTTCGGGACATAAACATCACAGAGAGCGCGAGCAGCAGCTTGTGTGGCTTTAATGGGCGCGCGCCCACATACACAGACCACCACACAGCCACAAAACCCGTTCATGTTGAACAGTGTTCGGGGTAACGAGTTACAAAGTAACAAATTACTGCAACAATATTACTTTTTTGGGTAACGAAGTAAAGTAACGCATTACTCTAAAAATATCGGTAACTACACTACTTTACTAGACTACAGGAACGCGCTTTCCTGCGTTACCTAGCCGTGTTTGCCTGTGCTGTGTCTGTCTCTTTAAGTGGCGCAGGAATTGCTGTCACCTGCTGCATAGAGATCGGGAGGGGGGCGAGTGACGTTGCTGCCGGTACGAACAGGAGAGAGGGAAATGAAGACGGAGTCTGAGACGGAGACAGAGACCGGGGTTTTCGGCCAGTGGCAACATTCCAACTACTTTCAGCTCATAGCTCGCAAGGACAAAAATATTGGAGTGAAATGCACTCTATGCCCAGGCGACAGGCTCCTTTCAACTGCTTCAAAGTCAATTAGCAACCTGTCCAAGCATTTGTCATCCCAGTATGGCAACTCAAAACTTGTGGCAAAAAATCCTCGCCGGTCATCTGCAGGAGTCGATGAGCAGCAGACCCCGCCTAAACAGGCCAAGCTTTTTTCAAGTGTTGGAGCACAGAGGCAGGTAACACAGAAAGACATTAACGGGCTGGCTGCAGGGTTCATTGTAGAAGACGTGTGACCCTGTCGACGATTGAGTCGCCCAGGTTTAAAAAAATACTAGATAAAGCCAATGTCCGACAGGAAAACATTTTCCAGTTACTTGGACAGTTTATTCCGACATGGAATCAAACCTCAAAAGAAGCTTTGAGTCCCTGGATCATGTGTCCACCACCGCAGATATCTGGTCCACCAATAATAAAAGTTGTTTAGTGTAGCCCGTGGAATTAGATGCCACACAGGACACATTTACTTCAAGGGTTCTTTGAGCGCCACATTTATTTCTGACCACAACAGGTCATTCTTTAACAGAGTGTTTCAATTTGTCAGTCCAGGGGAGCAAACAGCTCTTTTGTGGCTGACTGAAAATAAAATGAATAGAAAGAATGAAATAAAAATAAAATAAAATAAAATATGACAGTGGACTGACTAATTACAGAACATATGAAATGACATTTGTTAAATACATATTTTACACCCTTAACCACAACTGTATCTGTACAAAACAGCCAAGAAATGTACAACATATTTTGTATAGGACACTTACATTCCAACAAGCTTCACTAAACGCACGGGGGATTTCCCGGAGACTGCACTACTCCACACACGGTTAATTACCTTAAAACAGAGTTAAAACAATAATGCAAACCCTGTACATTTCTCTAGTCACAAAGTGAAATCACACAGTATGGCTTGGTCGTGGTCGACGACCAGCCTTCAAAATGCCAGGACACAAACTCCAGTAGTGCCTAAATCAAACCATCTTGTTAAAATATCAACATATATTGTCTTTTCACATGTTTGTACATGGATATTTTACAGGATATTTGTCTATTTACCTACTACTTTACACGACGGGACCGTCCACTCTGCACAGTCCCGGGTTGTCCACGCGTAAAACAGGAAGCACAACTCTGGCGCACATGCAGGGTAACAGTAATATTACCACCTACTGCCGCCTTGTGGCCAAAGTTGGCAATAACAAGTGAGCCTGTGACAGTGCACTTACAATCTGTTTCTACTCAGATTTAAAGAAATTACACCAAAAGGAAAACAACAAAGAACACATGTACTAACACTCAATTAACTAGGGGAATTATTTCCACCCTAAGAGGAGAATAATACTGGATTTTACCATTAGAAACATCAACATTAGAAATGACGGCACATTGGATAGACGACATTAGTTTTAAACGTGAAAAGGCTGCTCTTTGCTGCAAGAGAGTGAGAGGAAGACACACGTGCGATGTCATAGCTTGCGAGATAGAGGGGTTTCATTCAGCGTTTGGGCTATCACATAAAGTAACAGCATGTGTCACTGATAATGGCAGCAATTTTTCAAACGCCTTTAAAATGTTTGAATCCCACCCTGATGGTTCTGACTCTGACGAGCCACCTGATGATGAAGAGGAGGACGTCACTTTTATTGATGTTGCTGAAGCACTCTCCACTGGATCAGACGAGGCATTTTCACTGCCACCTCATCTGCGCTGTGCATCACATGCACTCAATCTGATCTCAAAAAATGACCTGGAGAAATGGCTGACCAGTAACAATGACTGTAAGTCAGTTTACAGAAGTGCTCTTGCCAAGTGTACAGCTCTCTGGTCAAAAGCTAGTCGCTCTACTGTGGCCTCAGACCAGATTGAGGATGTGCTGAAAAGAAAGCTCCTCAAACCCACGGCTACACGCTGGAACTCGACTCATGACACCTTGTCTCTCATAACAGAAATCCCAATCAGAGATTTAAACACCATTTTTTCTAGACTGGGTCTTAAGGGTATCAGTTCCTGAAGGAATATTGTACAGTGACAAGACCTCTTGCTGCTGCATTAGATATACTATAAGGAGAAGATGATTGCTACTACAGCACCCTCCTGCCAACCTTGGAAATTTTCATGTCAAAGTTGCTTGCCTTGAAGGATGGCTTTTCCCAGATGACAGCTGGCTGGTGCTATTGTACAGGTAAACACATATTGAATAATAACATGAATAGACCCTACCCTAACCCCTTACATAATATCTTGCAGTGTAGGCTATAGGCCTAGAATGTAATATAGCTGATTTAGCCCAGATTTGTGAGGCTGTAAAAGCTGTTAATTTAACTGAATATGTTTGTCTAATGTAGCCTACTATTTTATATCACAGGCAATCAAAGACAGATTTGCATCTGTCTTGGACAGCAAGGGTGCTCTGATGGCTGCTGCCACATCACCCAAATTCAAGCTCCGCTGGCTCGAAGATGAGAAGAGAAGAGATGCTGTCCAAACCATGCTGATTTCTGAATGTCGTGCCTGGAATCTTCCTGAAGAGCCACCGATGAAACCTGCAGATCAGAGCCCTGCTACCTCCAGTCACAATGGCTTTTTGATTTTAAAGATGACATTTCCTACACAGCAGAGACTGAAGTTATGGAGTACTTCAAAACACCTGGATCTGGCTGGGAGGTTCTCTCCAGGTTTCCCAGGATTAAGGAAATTGCAAAGCAGTACAACACTCCAATACCGTCAAGTGCACTGGTCAAAAGGCTTTTCAGCATGGGCAGTATTGTTGTGACCCCAAGAAGGAACAGGCTGTCAGATAAAAGATTTGAAAGACTTTTACTTATGCGATATAATCGTTATTTTGAAGAATAGAGAGAAAAATTAATTGAGTGGGATAAAGTTGCACTTCTTGTTCTCTTCTCTCTGTTGCACTTTGTTTCCTGCATTGCGATGATTGCAACACCCAATGTTTCATTAATAGGTACAAGAGTTTGTGACTTTGTACGTTACCAGCTTCATACAAGAAATACTAAGTGTTGATCGAGCTGTGATGTTTGTCCTGTATCTACTTGGTAAATTAAGAAATGGGAAAGTAAAGTAATAAGTAGTGAAGTTACTTTTCAAATGCAGTAACGAGTAAAGTAATTCCATTACAATTTACAGAAGCAACTAGTAATAAGTAACTAATTACTTTTTTGAGTAACTTCCCCAACACTGATGTTGAACGTGCTCTCGTTTTCTTTACGTTACAATTTGGGATTCATTACAAATGAAAATATGCACTACAGTGCTGATGTTCTGTTTGTTGCTCACACTTGTTTATATGAAGTTTTCTGTCCTGTCACTTGATGAAACACTTGTTATCATCACACAGCTGCAGCATCCACATCTGTGACACCATTTGACGCACGTGGCACGGCCGCATTAAGGACATGAATCATTTCAATCGCGCTATGTGGCGACAAGATCAGTCAGCATCTGACAATGACTGACCTTCCGGGTCTTTGCTGTTCTCACAGATTCCAGGTTTATCCAGTAAAACATCCGGAACACAGAAACCGTCCTCAGGACGCGTCCAGCCTCATCACAGCTGTCGTGTTTCTATGGTGTCAAAGTCCGAATCACAGTTAAATATATAAAGACTAATATTTTCTGTGTTGTCTCGTTCACTGTCACAGACGGTTTGAAGTTTTGATCACCGAACATTAAGTCTCACAGTATTTGCAGTAGCGGCATGATTGTGGCGCAACATCCAAATCCTTCAGTGTGTTTCTGCTGAAGCGGGTTTGTTACCGGATTATTTCCATCAGACAAACTCATTAGAATGAATGACAAAAGCAGGTTCACAGTCATTATTTCACAGATCTATATTCCATCATATTTAGATAAAGATGAAAAAAGAAATTCAGTGTTAAACTTTCCACTCAGCTAAATATCAGAACTGGATGAAATCAAGCGCTTTGATTTAGCGACTTTGCTTCCAGCAAGTTTCTCACTGGCTCATAAGTCTTTCAAGAACAGCAGAATAAAATGAACTTCTTGAAGGTCCACACCTGTCTCTCATTGCACTCTGAATAACAGGAAGCATATATTTGGATGGAACATGCCAGTGGGTTCGGGTCAGGGAGGGGTTGACTCTCCTAAAGCCCTTTCCTTCTGTTACTGAGTCTTTACAGTGAGTTCTTGTGCTACTACTGGTAGCTCTTTAGATCTAAAAGATCTAAAATGTTGAAATAGAAAGATAAATCACCTTACATAATGTTGATATAATGTAGAAAGGATCTTGGTAAATACAGTTTTATGCGATGATATACAATAATAATAAATAAATAATGTATTGGGGGAAAATCCAAAATCCACCGTTCCATCAAATTGAAACTGTTCTTCTCTCTTATTGACGAGGACGAGTGTAAAACAATTGATGTAGCCTGGGGTGTCAAAGCCATTTAAAATGTGGGGGTGTTCTAGGTTGTGGCACATGAGCAAAAGAGTCTATCATCTGGAAAAATTAACCAACAATTATCCATTAATGTTTAAATTTTTGTATTAAAAAAGTAATATATGGCCGAAAATAATAAAAAAAATGTGTTTTTACTAAATTAAACATTTGTTCAAAGAAGAACAAAACCTCTTTCAGAAACAATTCCATAAGATGTCAATCATATGAAACAATACAACTGAGGTCCTGCAGTCAGTCAAATGGCAGTGTTGGGATCAGGAAAACTGGACCGTTTAATTAAAAAAAGTAAAGAGCAATGCAGTGGCACTGAGGACATATATGCTGTGGACAAAGTTGTCGGCATCTTCCATCTTGTGAGTTGAAACTGGAATTAGGGGCTTGGGAAGATTATGTGGTGCCTTCTTCAGCAGTAAAGTGAAACGGCATTGAACTTCAGACACCTTTGGGTAAGGATGCCTTACCATTTTACAAAGGGGAGTTTGGAGCAAGGACATCAGCCATTATAGAGCACCCACACATAGCAGAGGATGGTTTCGATCCATCGACCTCTGGGTTATGGGCCCAGCACGCTTCTGCTGCGCCACTCTGCTTGTATTTTTGCAGCT